>NC_140638.1:32656553-33856553 GCF_057382275.1 Copadichromis virginalis
TGCTGTACCCTTAACAAAAAAGTCAAAATGCACAAGCACTGTGTAAAAACCAACTAAACTATTAATGCTTGAGTGTAGGAAATATTCAAGACAGCTGCTATTATTCCTAGGAGAAGACAAAAGTGAGTGAATTCCCATAGACTTCCTCATCTAACTCGAGTTACTGACTGACTGAACCTCTCCCCTGTGTTGTAGTGTTTGGCCCCTTTTTTCTGTCTTATTAGTGGAATTCTCTGATGCGACCTGCCATGTAGCACAGATCATCCAGAAGGCTATTAGGCTATTACTAAGCACTGATTAGCAAGTATGTGTGTCTGTGTGTTGTTTATGGATGTAGGTTGTTGGTGTTAGCTGACAGTGCTCCATCTTCAACTCTTGTTACTTCTGTCTCAAAATGACATCCACCCGACATGTCTCCCTCGTGATTGTGATAAATAAAGGAGTAATTCAGTTTGAGATACGATCTAGTCCTCATTAGCCCCTTGAGCCTTTAAACTAACATTAAATTTATCAGATTTCTTTGAAATTCATAGTTCATCCATTTCCAGAGTTAAAGCAGAAATGCGACCAAGATTACCATTTCTTCATGGCTCATCTTTAAATAAGTGATCTTTTTTTACTCAGCTGCTGGGCCTCTTGAATCTGCAGAAGCATTTCAAACTGGTTTGATCCACTGAGCAGCACCGTCTCCCTGCTGTGGGCATCAGGCTTCTTTTTATTCTGCTGGAAAAATGACCATTTCTTCACTCGCCTCCGATGAATTCCTTCACCATGGTGCTGTGATGAACGGATGTAAGATCACACAGTTGAAGTAACGCAATCTCTCAAGATGAAATGAAAACAGTCATGACAGTTAAACACAACAAAAGCTGCTAAAGCGCCCATAAAACATCATTGCAGTGAGTTAGTGTCCTTTTCGTGATGGTAGGTCCTCCATTAAAGTGACTGTGACTTCACTCCAAACTAGCTTTAATAATGTGAACCATAAACTTTTAGGTTCAGCGCTGGATGTTCTGCAACCTTTGACCTGTTTGTGGAGAGCGCGTTAACATTTCTCTGTGCCGCAGATGGGCCTTCAAGGGAAAGGGTTGTTGATTATTGATGAATTTCATTACCAGGCTGAGAGCAAATTGAAGGAATATGCCACCAGTGCTGCTTCATCAGACAGTATAAATATTCAGCAGGCACAAGCACGTGGAAAGAACATACGCTGCCGCGATCGCAACACACCCTCTCTGGCCCCCATTTCTCCTCAGTTTCTTTATTTGGTGCGTTTTTGTCATTTTGCTGCTGAATAATTAGATTTTTGAATCTTTGCGTCTCTTTCTGCCACTGTTATGTCTCCCCATACCCCTCCCCAGCCTTTTTCCCCTCCCAGTATAATAGCTGGATGAGACAGACTGGGTTAAAAAAGGAAATTATTGTTCTGGGTGACAATGCTGCACAATATAGCAGGCAGACACACCCCACTCCCTCTGTGCTATGTCAAGGGAAAACGCTTTAACCAGTTTCAAAGGGGTTTTAACAGGATTAGATGGCCTACGATCAGAAATGTGCAAAGTGCAGATGCTTCTTTCTGTCGATGTGAACAGCTGCTTCACTCCAAATGCGCATGTAGCGAGAAAGGAGGTCCCTCCCTTTTCTTTCTCTGTATGTCTCTGACTTGTGTGCGCATGTGTGTTTTGCGTGTGTTTCTAACGCTAAAAGAACCTCTGCTGTTGTAAGAGTTTGCAGTCTTGCTTACATTCTCATTAGGATTCAATCTGTGCTCCGGGCTGACTGTATAGCTGCCGTGGCGTCAGCAGCCGGATCCCATGGGATCCCTTCACCAGAACCTGACTCATGCTACCGCTGCTGCACCATGTTGCCACATTAATGCTGCTATCTTGGATTTGTTCTGACCGAATAGCTTCTGCTGTATTTTAACAAGCAGCTTGAGTCAATAAACTGTCAAAACATCCCGTTACTGAAGGTTGAGGCTGTGACATCTTGTTTTTTCCTTCTCTCACAGAAATTGAATTGGACGCGGAGAGGATCCAATGCGTTTCTTTGCCCACACCGGCGTGCCTTTTACTGTAAAATGGCTGACAAGTTATCACAGAGAGTCTCGCTCAATTATCATGCCGGACCTGTCAGTGTAATCATGACTCGACTAGAATAAGTTTAAATGGTTTATGTGGGCACTGGCTTTAGGATGGAGCCTGTGAGGTGTTTCACATCCTGCTCTTTGGGTGAATGATGGTTATTTTGTTGCCTGTTTTCCCCTCAGAGTGTATAAATTCTGAAAAGATGTTGCGGAGTGCTTTATTTGCACATTAGTTGCAGAGTGCACAGGCGGATTAGTAGAATGAGCTCTAGGAGGCTATGCACTCCTTTTTTTGTGGACGTTCACTCAGCACAATCAGACCTGCTGAAAACACTACTGTCATTATTTCTTGGTGCAGAGGCTCAGCAGCTAATCAGATCATAAGTGGCAAGTGAAATTTTTAGCAAAATATTAACTTAATTAGTCATACCTCTTCTGTAGGTCCAGGCCAAATTAGCCAGTGATTTTTTACAGCTAGGAATCCGTGATACATCCAGCAGGGAAAAGGGACAACAATCTAACAACTGTCTCTTGGCTGTCATCAGTCTTTAATTAGCATGACTGTGGAATTGGTATTAAAGTGGGCCATACACTTAGTCAAATAATGAATTAAGTGTATGTGCAAGTAATCTCTATGAGCCAAAAGCACAGGCTCTGTATGATTTCAAAGAGAGGGGGAAACCTAAATCTGGTCATCTCATTCAACTATTAGCAATTCAATTTAAGCCTTCTGTTTGTGAGAGACAGCCAATCAGAAACATCCATCCATCAATTTCTGGATCACGGAGGCTGCAGCCTAAGCAGAGAAGCACAGACCTCCATCTCCCCGGCCTCTTCCTCCAGCTTGTCCAGGGGAAAACCAAAGCATTCCCTGGCCACCTGAGAGATATAATTCCTCCACCGTGTTCTGGGTCTGCCCTGGGGCCTTGTTCTGGTGGGACATGCCCGGAACACCTCACCCAGGAGGTCCCCAGCAGGCATCCTTGTCAGATGCCCAACCACCTCAACTGGCTCCTTTCGATGTGGAGGAGTAGAGGCTCTACTCTGAGCCCCTCCCGGATGGCCGAACTCCTCACCCTATCCTATCTCTATAGGAGATGCCAGCCACCCTTCAGACAAATATAATTTCTACCACTTGTATCCGTGATCTCGTTCTTTCTTCACCCAAAGCTTGTGACCATAGGTGAGGGTAGGGATGATCGACCGGTAAATCAAGAGCTTTGCTTATGCAGCACCAATTCGTCTGTTGACCTCCCACTCTGCCACCCCCCACTAACCAGAAACATAATGATATAAAAGGAGGGTGACTTTAAAGGAACTTTATATCATGCAAAGTTACTGTAGTTCAAGTCCAGTCCTCTAGAGGCCATTTTCTTTCATCCATCTATCCATATCCATTGCAGTAAAGTTCGGAGCTGGACCACTGCTGTGTCACTGAGGACTTCTTAAAAGATGATAAAATGCAGGAAGTGAGCTCTGGCAGGTTGGCAGTGGATGGTGCAGCCAGTTACTATGTGGAGCTGGATGACTGGGTTGTGGATGTAGCAGCTGGAGGGTCAAGGGAGGCTAGTTCGTCATCCTCTGGTTGTGGTTGTTGGCCAGGTAGGTAGCAGGAACAAGTGACTGGAAATTGGATGAAGCAGATGGATTTAAGGAGTTAAGGAGACTCAGATACTACTTACATCTGAGCAACTGCAGTCATCTTTCCGCTTTGCAGTTATTGGGAAAACTGTCCGAACTTGTGGGAGACTGAAGGAATTGTGGATGTTTGTTGATCTCCCACCCACAGGGTTTTAATGTTTGTGGATCCAAGAATCCAGGTGGAAATCTTACAGCACCACACAAACTCGTCTTTAAGCTCCCCAGAATGTACATCAACGTCGGCTGGGTCCATCATTCTGTCATGTTTGAGGGAAATGTGGACCCAAAAGCAGACCTTTGAGGCAAAGTAAAAACAAACAAACAAACAAAAAAACAAAAGTCCATAGAGGTCCAAACAGGTAAACACTCTGGGAGACAGACGTGACAAGGTACTAAGGCAAGTTGCAGCTTTAAATACACTAAAGGCTAATTAGAAACACAAGAAATGATTGAAGGAAACAAGGTACTAGTGAAACTAATCACTGAGAATGAGACAGGAGATTAAAAGTAAGAAAGTCTGAGAATATAACATGAAAAAAACAAGCAGGAAGTATCTTGATTTTCTGTATAAGTGGGTCAAAGTGCTGGGACCATGACATCACTATCTTGCTGCAGGATTCAAACCCAGGATGTTCATGCTGTGAGAAGACAGAGCTGACCACCAGGCTGGCCCTTCTAGAGTGCAAGGGAAAAAAATATGGAGCAGGAAAATGTACATCATGAGTTCATCATCATGTTCATCACGTATTATTCTCCAAATAATGAATATTGTTGCAAAAAAAGTGCACTTTTTCCCCCTGAACTCGTATGTAGAAGCCTCAATATAAGCAGCAAGTAGGTTGGGTGAACCCTGCAGACTCGTTCCATTACAGTTTTTGTTGGATTTGTTCTAGTCTGCTCATGTTAACAATTATAAAAATGATAAATAAGACGATTATGAATCTACCTTGAATCCCATAACTGCATTCGGGGGTTTTTGAGTCTCCATGCTGAGAACATTTGACCAGAAAGGTAAAGATTGCATAAAGAATAAGCAAAAGCTGCATAAGCTTTAATGAGTCTCATATGAAGCCATTTTTCTTGAACCAGTTGTATATATCTGGCAGTTATATGAGCTCATTTGCACTTGATTTCACAAGTTTCTACAAAGAAGAATCAATATATTAATAAGGCATGTAATTGCACAAAGCTAAATGAGAGAAAAAAGCTGAACCACTGTGTGGGGGAGAAACAAAAGAAATTACGACTTGACGGGATGGACAGTTTTTGTTGCCTTTAACGTCTTGACCTGCATATATGCCAAATGAGGACGAGAGAGTGTTCTGTCTGTGTGGTGACAGCTTCTAAATGCTGACTTTGATAGTGTGAGCGTGGAAGTGATGCTGTAGCACATTCCCTGGGCTCAGACTGTCTGCCTGCCGATCTGTGCCGTCTGCTCGTCTGTTTGTGCGTGCACGCTGTGTAGTACCGCCATCCTTTTGAGGACCTAACATCATCACTAGCAAACAAAAAAATGAGCAAACATTTTGTCAATTTGGAGTTAAGGTTGAAGCTTTTAGACATGAGTGTCTAAAACAATATCAGAACTCATCTGTGTGGTCTGGTAGGTGCTTCTTTGCCTTCAGGCTGTGCTCTGGTTAAGGGACATGAATTGAGAGGATGCCCCAATTTAGAACGGGTGCAAAATGGTTTCGGCCTCGAAGGTGAATTATTCCTTTTTCAGTACTGGCCGTTTTCAAGTATGTTTTTGGGTGGCTCATATTTTTTTGTGCGTTCCCACAGCAGAGACCTCCCATGTGAGACAGATCAACCCTGAGCCCATTTTTGTTTTCTGAGGTTAGGCAGGACAATGTTTGCAGATGATCTCTGTACCGAGATATAGGGACCAGGTGGAAGAGAGTGTGGAGAGGTGGAGGTACGCATTGGCGAGAAGAGGAATGAAGCTCAGTTGAAAGTGTGAATGAGAGGGAGGCTGATGGAAAAGTGAAAATGCAAAGAGCAGAGATAGCGAAGACAGATGAGTCCTGTGGTCAACCATCCAAAGCAATGGACAGTTTTAAAGAGAGGTGAAGAAGACATTGTAGGTATTATGGGGTGAGCATCAGGGATTAGGAAGAAGCTGAAAATTAGATTCAGTAACATTTTCTTAAATCAAAATCCGTCCATAATTGTGCTTACACATTAGTCAGAGTGCATGGTTTTGACCTATAGAAGAAGCAAACACACCGAGATCTGGTCATCAGGTCCCCTTCTCTTTAACGGAAGTGGTACCTCCTTAGCATCATTTTCCGATGTGCAGATATAATCCTATATTAAGAATCAGGTGGGGAGATGATATCAGATGAGTCACAGTACAATCAAGAGTTTGCCTCCTTAATCTTACTTTTGTTTCCTACCCTGCCTTATCTCTCTGTGTTTAATTTCGGCCGTTCCATTATGTGGTTTGGTGTAGAGAGAAAGAACTACTCTTTGCACATGTAAATCTCTGGCATTTTATCTGCATTGAGAACGGGGTTAGGTGAGATACTGACAGAAGTGGTCGCATTCTGATGCCACGGGAGAGCCAATTAGAGGTGATTGGTTAACCCAGGGCCAAAGCATGAATGTGTTCAATTTCACCAAACTCACCTCACCTCCAACCATCTCTGTCTCTCTCCAGAATACAGAAGACCACTTGACGTTCTTGATCACAGTGCCCACTGCGCTCTTCCTCTTCCTGTCCATCTTCATCCTCGTCTGCATCGAATCTGTCTTCAAGCGGATGCTTCGCCTGTTCTCACTGCTAATATGGGCCTGTCTGGTCACCATGGGTTACCTCTTCATGTTCTCTGGAGGGAGACTCAGCCCCTGGGACCAGGTAGATCGTTTTCTTTATTTTCTGTGTGAGTGTTCGGGTTGATCAACAAGAGTTCAGCAGATGGCTTTAAAATGTTTACAGCTGTCCAATTTGGAATTGAGAATCTTGTAAAAGTGACTTGAAGGGGACCCTATCATGCTCAACTTTATTTTGTATTGTGACTGTATTTTGTGATTTGTGATGATGATAATGCCTGAAATTGTAACTTGACTACTGAAGTTAGTACAGTAATGCATTACATTACTGCATTTCTGAAAAATGCAATGTGATTACAGTAAAGTGTTGTTTTGTAATGCATTACACCCAGCACTGGTTGACAGTCACAACAATGGTGGAACAATCATTATACTGGTAAAAATCATGAAAGGAAAGATAATAACACAGCCAGGTGTTTGAGCCCTGCAAAGAAAATGCATCAGCTTGAAGTGATATTCGGCAGATACGTTTTCATACTTTTATAAAGCTGAAGGATTCACACACTTCAGATTAAAACTTCAATATGAAATGGAAGCAGCAAAGCTTTTCTGCAGACTCTGAAAGACTTAATCAGATGCTACCTTCCTGTGAAGTAAACTAACTGGATATAAAAGATGGACATAGCTTGTACACTTAAAGAGGGTTTAAGCCCAAAATTCACACTTTAGCTCATTTAATTACATGTAGATTTTTCATGTAGATTAGTCACATAAGTACCATGAAAAACTTTAAATCTAATGGAATCTGATAAAATGTAAATGAAATGTACTTTCATGATTAGTTTACACCAAGCACATTTTCCTTAATGATTAATCAGTTGATTCAGTGTAAAGTTGATCATATATATTTCAATTTATTATTATTTTTATCCGGTCTTTAAGCCGTTTCGGGTCCAAACTTCACTTCTGGCCCCAAATTCAAAGGAACACTACGGCATCACTGAAAGTTAAAAACTGTCTAAATTCTTTAATCTTTAATAAAATCATCGGTGTGCCTGCTCTACCAGGTGTAACAATTAAGTTTAACATCCAGGCATCCATGATTATTACAATTTATTAAATTTAATGGAGTTAGACGTTAGCGGGGAGTTAGCTAGCTAGTTTCCACCCAAACATAATTTATTATGCTCTGGCTGAGAGATTTCTGAAAAAATTAAAACGTACAGCTCTGCTATCACTTCCAACATAAATGAAAACAAAAACCTAAACAGAAGTGATGTTTGTAGGGTTACTGAAGTTGGACTAGCTGGTATATAATGATGTGCTACGTGGTGGCTAGCTACAGAGCTATGTTAGCATAACATAAACACAGTAAAGATGGAGGATGAACGCTAACTTTTTTCCACTCAATTAAAGTTAACATGATTGCTCCCGAGAGGTTAGGGATAAATGTAATTGCATGGCACGATGCTGTAAACGGACTCAACTTTAGTCAGGAGAACAACTGAGATAATCCATCCACAATACGAGGTTAGTCGTTAATATACTGCTGCATGAGCTGGGCTCCCGTTACATCGTAAGGTTTTAAAAACTGAGCTTTAAAATGAATAGTGGTAATAAAAACTGAGAGAGGCCGACAGTGATCACTGACTTTTTTTTAAGGGCTTGTTCAGATTGAATAGAAGAAACAAAGCATTAAAACAAGTTAAAAACACAACAGCCTTAATAAACACAGAGTAGTTTGGACCCGGAAGCCAGGTTCATATGTCATCACTTAAAGATTGGATAGCTTCAATGTTATTGAGGGTGAAGAATTATTGGGGTGAAGCCTATGTAAATGAGCCTTAAAGCTACATTTTTTTCAGATAGCCAGCAGGGGCCTCAAAGTCTGCGACAAACAAAAACACAGCTTTATGACTCCCATGATCCATACTCTCAGTAAACACTCTCTCTTCATGAGTCATCTTCTAGTTTCAGAGCATAATGAATGCGTCACGATGTTTATTGTTTAATATACGATTTCCATGGGAGTGAAAAAGGAGGATAATACAGGGCGCGCTTGTGATTGACAAGACTTTTATCTACAGTCTACAAAAACAAACAATTAATAAATATGTGACTTAAGCTGTTTGGTCACACATTCTTTCTAGCCCAGATACTCTGCTGCCTTAAGATAGCGTGCAGGAGACAGGACGCAGGATGACCACTCGCTGCAGCAGACTTTTATCTCCACTGATTCCACACTGATGCAAATCAGTGCCACAGGACATCACACAGACTTTGTAGTAGGGAGCTGGCAGGTTAAAGGCCATTTAACGCCAAGCCAACTGTGTCAGAGATTTGCATGCGTCTCCCACTGTTACACGTAGAAACGTTCAGCGCTGCAGTACGTGCGTGAAAATGGCTTACGATTACCCGAACCTGATAATTTGGCCTTTCGACACGTAGCCGTGCATTCAAGAGTCTTCTCAGGATTTCATGTGACAAAGAATTTGCTTCCGCACACACACCTGTCATTTAGTTTAAATGTGTATTTTTTGAATGCATACATGGCTGTGTGTGTGTGACTGTGTGCGTTTGAGGCTGTGTGTGAGTGCAGAATTAATTTGACGTGTTAATGAGCCCTGATGAGAGCTGGAGGTGAGCAGATCAGCAGACAGACACATTAGTTTTCAGCGCCAGGCTCCTTCTTTCTCCATTTCAGGACTCCTATTTTCTCATGCTAGCACCCTGTCTCCATCTATTCATCAAATCCCATTTTTCTCTCCTTGGTTTCTCCACCTGCCTCCTTTTATCCTTTTAACCTCCACCCACGACCCACTCCCCACCTCTCTTTCTCCGTCTTACCTTCGTTTTACTTCTTCGATTCCACGGTGGGGTTGGGGATATTTTTAACATCGGCCACCTGTGAGAGCATAATCATTCTGCATTATTAATTATGCTATTTTGCTCCCATGACTCTTCCTCTATCTATCTATCTATCTATCTAGATAGATAGATAGATAGATAGATAGATAGATAGATAGATAGATAGATAGATAGATAGATAGATAGATAGATAGATAGATAGAATGACAGAATGAAAAACAGAAAGACAGAAATAAATAAGTTAACAAAAGAAGGACAGAAGAAAGGGAAAGAAATATTTAAGAAAAGAAAGAAGGAGAAAAAAGAAGAAAAAGGAAAGCGGAAAGAAAAAAGGAGAAAAATGGGAAGAGAAATAAAAAAAATAAAGGAGAAAGACAAGGAAGCAGGAAAGAATTAGGTAAGGAAAGAAACACTTAATCAATGAAGGAAAATGGAAAAGAAGGAAAAAGGTGGGAAATAAAAGCATTAGGAAAGAAAGCAACAAGAAAGGAAAACAAGGAAAGAAAGGAGGATAGCGAAAAGAAAAAATGAGAAAAGGAAGGCAGGAAAGGAGTGAGAAAAGGAAAAAAGGTAATAACAAACAGGGTAAAGAAAGAAAGAAAGAAAGATGCAGGGGAGCAGAAATCCTGTGAGAGGAGAACAGTTGGAGCTGCTGCCTGCTCTCGGTGGGCTGGATTGATTGTGATTACTGAGAGAACAGCATGTCTGATGGAGCACATGGAGCTAATAACAGTAAGGGTCTGACAGAAAGAGAAAGAAAGGCCACAAAGACAGAGGCCGGGAGAAGCTGCTTCTCTCTTCAGCCATTCACTTTGGACCCCCTCTCTCCCACTCCCACCCTCCACCACTCTCAACCACCCCATTCTGAGCTGGCTCACCTGCTTTTGTTGTAAACACAGACGCACGCACGCACACACACAGACGCACACAGAAATATATCTTTAGCCATGTGTGGCACTATCTAGCCGCAGTAGCCTGTTAGTCTGCTCTTTATTTAATTTCTCTGAAGGCCACGGCTCTTTCCAGAAGGCAGATGGAACATAGCTGTCACACCTGGTGCCAAATAATCAAGATATAGTCACTTTTACCTGTGCGTGTTAGTACGTACCTGCCCAAAAAAACCAAACAAACCAAAAAAAAACAGGGTGTTGCTTCTTAGGAGGGGAGAGCAAAACCTTTTTAAATGGGAGTATTCATGCATCTGTGCATCTGTCTGTGTTTGCATTAGGAGGCGGGTAAGCATGCATTGCTTATGCTTGAAGCACACAGAGCAGGGCAGAGGGAGAAAAAGTCATGGAAGGTGCTGAAGTGATGTGATGGCTGCAGGACTCATGTCGGAGTGTTTGAGGCTGTATTAGGATTCAGGATAGAAAGCCGTGGAGACGGTGTCTGCCTGCCTGTCTGTGTGGCACACCTGAAATTGGACTGCCATTCTCAATTCCACGCAGCCACCTGAACACACCCAGTGTCACACACTCCGACTAACCACATACCCCTTTAGTCACCCCCCTCCCCGATGCTGAGGTGAGAGTTCAGGGTAAGGAGTTGAAGGTTATGGCAAAAATATACAAGGCCTTCAAAACGCTACATCTGCTCCGACGTCAGCATCCTTCCCTTTGTTGGTTCCCTTAGTAACAGAAGGTCTAAGCCTACACAAAAACACCTCAGTGTGTGTGTGTGTGCGCTCGCTGCATTCAGGTCAACCAAACAATTACTTATATCCAATGTTCTAGCTGTGATTTGGCTTGATAAAACACTGCATGCTAGCGAGAGAAGAAATCTCTGTAACCCGTTGCTGCAAATTATGTCCGCAGCGTTGATTTTGACTATCTGTTTTTTTTCTCAAGCGGAACAGAGCGCAGGGTTTCTACAGCTCTCACAAAGTCACTCTAAAGATGGATTTTTTAGCCCAAGACATCTGTGGTACACATAAGAATACATAGTCACACTAAAGCCATGTCCTGTGCTAAAAATTCTGACAAATTCTAAAGCCAGGGTTTTCAAAGTGCAACTAAATTAAATTAGAAATGATTGTAAATTTCAATCAATTGTTGACTTCACTGCAGGAAAGCAGAACAAAGTTAATTTACACTTCCAGTGAGAACTTCATAGACAGGAAGTTTGGGACCCACCCAACAAAAAGACCTTGAAAAGATATTAAGAATGACGTTGCCAAACAAGAACACTCCTCTTGTTATGAGGAGATATGTTGTAAAAAGCTCCTTTTATGACATAGATGACATAAGAACCAGCCCATTTACTGTTTTTGGACTATTTAGTTTTTATCTAGAAATCTATTTTACTTTGACTTTTTAAGCAATTTGAACCCAATTTTAGCATCTAGCATTGGAGGGTATGTACCGATTAAACATATTTTAGACCTCCAATCAAGAAAAAATTACTCAGTAGCTAAACATTAATTCAAAATTTAATTAGAGTTTTGCTAATCCTCTGAAAAGTTGCCTTATCACCTTGGCTCAGAAATCTATTTCCATGGACATCAGGTGCTTGGAAGAGGAAGTCTAAACGGATTTAGCTGTTTTTATTGTGATGGATGTTTAATAATTCAGTTTCATGTGAGGTTTCATGCTGTTTCAACCAACTCTTCAAATCTGACTGCTAAAATGGTTGTATGTTATGCTTCATTAAATTCTGAAATGCACTGTGCCGGCTGAAATTTGTATATAAAAATTTAAAGTAAGTTAAGTGAATTCAGTTAAAAAAAATATATACATTATGTACAAGTTTTGACAGTGAAATACTGTGTGGGTGTGTGTTGTTTTTTATGACACAGGGTCTACTAAAACAAGTCCATATTTTTCTTCAGCCCGGGCGACTCAAGAAAGACTTTCTCAACTATAATGATCAGTCCATTATTACCGGATCATAAAAAAGATAAACTCTATTATTTTGATGCTTTTCCAGTTTCATTAATTACCTGAACAATCTTGAAGCGCTGTAGCTTTCACCAGATTAGCGCGCTTTAGCCACTGACAGCTCTACATGGCTAACTAGCATAAGTGGTATATAGAAAAAGTGGACATTTTCCATTTTCAAACCATCACACTCCAAGCAAACACGTACAGGTAGTGTGCATATGATGGTATATATGAGTGAAAGTGCTGTAAGTGACTGACAGGCCTCATACTAGCACAGTTTCAAAATTGGCTATTAGCTTAGCTAGCTTAAACAAATGAGACGTGTAATTTTAGCCTACTTGAAAATTTCCAACAGTTGGTCACCATTTACAGTGGGGCAAAAAAGTATTTAGTCAGCCACCGATTGTGCAAGTTCCCCCACTTAAAATGATGACAGAGGTCAGTAATTTGCACCAGAGGTACACTTCAACTGTGAGAGACAGAATGTGAAAAAAAAAATCCATGAATCCACATGGTAGGATTTGTAAAGAATTTATTTGTAAATCAGGGTGGAAAATAAGTATTTGGTCAATAACAAAAATACAACTCAATACTTTGTAACATAACCTTTGTTGGCAATAACAGAGGTCAAACGTTTACTATTGGTCTTTTCCAGGTTTGCACACACAGTAGCTGGTATTTTGGCCCATTCCTCCATGCAGATCTTCTCGAGAGCAGTGATGTTTTGGGGCTGTCGCAGAGCAACACAGACTTTCAACTCCCGCCACAGATTTTCTATGGGGTTGAGGTCTGGAGACTGGCTAGGCCACTCCAGGACTTTCAAATGCTTCTTACGGAGCCACTCCTTTGTTGCCCGGGCGGTGTGTTTTGGATCATTGTCATGTTGGAAGACCCAGCCTCGTTTCATCTTCAAAGTTCTCACTGATGGAAGGAGGTTTTGGCTCAAAATCTCACGATACATGGCCCCATTCATTCTGTCATTAACACGGATCAGTCGTCCTGTCCCCTTGGCAGAAAAACAGCCCCATAGCATGATGTTTCCACCCCCATGCTTCACAGTAGGTATGGTGTTCTTGGGATGCAACTCAGTATTCTTCTTCCTCCAAACACGACGAGTTGAGTTTATACCAAAAAGTTCTACTTTGGTTTCATCTGACCACATGACATTCTCCCAATCCTCTGCTGTATCATCCATGTGCTCTCTGGCAAACTTCAGACGGGCCTGGACATGCACTGGCTTCAGCAGTGGAACACGTTTGGCACTGCGGGATTTGATTCCCTGCCGTTGTAGTGTGTTACTGATGGTGACCTTTGTTACTTTGGTCCCAGCTCTCTGCAGGTCATTCACCAGGTCCCCCCGTGTGGTTCTGGGATCTTTGCTCACCGTTCTCATGATCATTTTGACCCCACGGGATGAGATCTTGCGTGGAGCCCCAGATCGAGGGAGATTATCAGTGGTCTTGTATGTCTTCCATTTTCTGATGATTGCTCCCACAGTTGATTTTTTTCACACCAAGCTGCTTGCCTATTGTAGATTCACTCTTCCCAGTCTGGTGCAGGTCTACAATACTTTTCCTGGTGTCCTTCGAAAGCTCTTTGGTCTTGGCCATGGCGGAGTTTGGAGTCTGACTGTTTGAGGCTGTGGACAGGTCAGAATCAGAATCAGAATCAGAATGGGTTTATTGCCAGATGTTGAGGTTTACAACATTAGGAAATTGCTGCGGTGCTTCAGTGCAGACAATAAGAATTAAAGTGCTAAGTAGAAAGAAAGATATGTGCATGAGATATACATGAGATATATACATGAGAATAAGAATTATGAGTGCTACGTAGAAAGATATATACATGAGTGCAGGTGGTGATCAGTGCCAAACATGAAATGATGCAGTGACACAGCGTAGGGTCATGTGTTGGTGGCGGGGACAATCATGTGGTTATTGTTCATGTGTCCAACAGCAGAGGGGAAGAAACTGTTTTTGTGGCGAGAGGTTCTGGTGCGAATGGACCGGAGCCTCCTGCCTGAGGGGAGCAGGTCAAACAGACTGTGTCCAGGGTGAGAAGGGTCAGCTGAGATCCGGGCTGCACGCCGCAGTGTCCTGGAGGTGTACAGGTCCTGCAAAGATGGGAGTCTGCAGCCAATCACCTTCTCAGCAGAGCGCACAACACGCTGCAGTCTCTGTTTGTCCCTGATAGTGGCTCCAGCGTACCACACGGTGATGGAGGAGGTGAGGATGGACTCGATGATTGCAGTGTAGAACTGCATCATCGTCCGTGTTGGCAGGTTGAATTTCTTCAGCTGCCTCAGGAAGTACATCCTCTGCTGGGCTTTCTTGATGACGGAGGTGATGGTGGGCTCCCACTTCAGGTCCTGGGTGATGGTGGTACCCAGGAAGCGGAATGAGTCCACAGAGGTGATGGGGGTGTCAGTCAGGATGATGGGGGGGAGTGGGGCTGTGTGCTTCCTGAAGTCCACAATAATCTCCACTGTCTTCTGGGCATTCAGCACCAGGTTGTTGTGGCTGCACCAGGACACCAGACGTTCAACCTCCCTCCTGTAGGCAGACTCGTCCCCGTCCGAGATGAGCCCAATGACGGTGGTGTCATCTGCGAACTTGATTAGCTTGACAGACTGGTGGGTGGAGGTGCAGCAGTTGGTGTACAGGGAGAAGAGCAGAGGAGAAAGAACACAGCCCTGAGGGGAGCCGGTGCTGATGGTCCGGGAGTCCGAGACATTCTTTCCCAGCCTCACGTGCTGCTTCCTGTCCGTCAGGAAGTCAGTGATCCACCGGCAGATGGGATCAGGCACATTCATCTGGGAAAGCTTGCCTCGGAGATGGTCTGGAAGGATGGTGTTGAAGGCAGAGCTGAAGTCCACAAACAGGATCCTGGCGTAGGTTCCTGGGGAGTCCAGATGCTGCAGGATGAAGTGTAGGGCCATGTTGATGGCGTCGTCTACAGACCTGTTGGCTCTATATGCAAACTGCAGGGGGTCCAGGAGGGGGGCCGTGAGGGTCTTGAGATGGGAGAGAACTAGGCGCTCAAAAGACTTCATGACCACAGATGTCAGAGCCACGGGTCTGTAGTCATTTAGTCCAGTGATCCTAGGTTTCTTGGGGACAGGGATTATGGTAGAGGACTTGAAGCAGGCAGGCACATGACATGCCTGCAGTGAGGAGTTGAAGATGCCAGAAAACACTGGGGCCAGCTCGTTTGCACAGTGTCTGAGGGTGGCAGGAGACACGCCGTCTGGGCCGGGAGCTTTCCGAGCATTCAGACTCCTAAACTGCTTCCTCACATCTGCTTCATGAATATGAAGAGTTGTGGTGGGAGGAGGTGGTGTGAAATCCTCTTTTGTGTGGGGTGAGGGGGCGGGTGTTGCAGGTGAACAGTTTGAAGGTGGTGATGGCTCTATGGAGGGGGGAGAGGTGGGGGAATGAGTGTCCAAAGTGCCTCTATTGTTGGGGTCGTTGGAGGTGTGAAGGCTGCCTGATGGCTCGTCAAAACGGCAGTAGAAGTTGTTAAGGGTGTTGGCTAAGAGCAAGTCATCAGTGGAGTGGGGAGTTTTAGGCTTGTAGTTGGTGATATTCCTAAAACCTTTCCACACAGAGGCCGAGTCATTCTCTGAGATCTGCTGCTGCATCTTCTCAGAGTGCTGATGTTTGGCAATGTCCACTTCTTTAGTGAACCTGTACTTGGCCTCTCTGTAGCAGTCCCTGTCTCTGCTTCTGAACGCCTTACTCTTTTCCAGCCACAGCTTTTTGAGTTTAGGAGTAAACCAGGGTTTGTCATTGTTATAACTCACCCTGGTGCGTGATGGCACAATGCTGTCCTCACAGAAGTGGATATAGGAGGTGACAGTGTCCGTAAACTCGTCCAAGCTGTTAGAAGCAGCCTTCATTGTGTCCCAGTCTGTAGACTCCAAACACGTGCGAAGCTCCTCCACAGCCTCGTTGCTCCACAGTTTTTTAGTCCTCACGACAGGTTTGGAGAGCTTCAGCCTCTGTCTGTACGCGGGGATTAGGTGGATCATGACGTGGTCAGAAAGTCCGAGTGAAGCGCGGGGCACCGCGCGATAGGCCCCGCTGATCGTACTGTAACAGTGGTCTAATGTTCTCTCCTCTCTGGTCGGGCATTTAATATGCTGCTTATATTTTGGAAGCTCATGGCTCAGATTGGCTTTGTTAAAGTCCCCAAGAGCAATGATGAGAGAGTCCGGGTATGTCCGCTCCGTGTGGAGAATCTGCTCTGCGAGTGCGCACTGAGCTGCCTGCGCATCTGCGTCTGGCGGGATGTAAACAGCGGCCAGGATGAATGAAGCAAACTCCCGCGGAGAATAAAACGGTTTGCAGTGAATAAAAAGATATTCCAGAGAGGGAGAGCAGTGCTGAGCAATCACTGTTACATCTGTGCACCAGCCACTATTGATGTAGAAGCAGACACCTCCACCTTTGGTTTTACCGGAGAGAGCGGCCTGCCGGTCCGCGCGCAGCAGATGAAAGCCCTCCAGCTTGAGCGCGCAGTCCGGGATGTCCTCACTGAGCCACGACTCCGTAAAACATAAGACACAGGAGGAGGCAAAGTCTTTGTTCATGCTTCTCATCAGGGCCAGTTCGTCTATCTTATTCCAGAGTGAGCGTACATTAGAAAGGAAGATCCCAGGAAGGGCCGTTCTCAGTCCGCGTTTCCTCAAACGCACGAGTACGCCGGCTCGCTTACCTCTCTTTCGACGTCTCACTTTCCTGATCAGAGTCAGCAGTAAATCTGCCGCAGATGCGACAAATATTGGAAATAAATCCACAGGCGTTGTAGTCCTGCAGTTAAGGAGCTCTTCTCTGGTGTAAGAATATCCAGAGGAGTGCCCAGACACAGAAGAAATGCACAAAAACAAGACAAAAGTAACGCACTGAAGCACCAGGGCATCCATACGCGGCGCCATCTTGGCCGATGAGGTGTCTTTTATACAGATGATGAGTTCAAACAGGTGCCATTCATACAGGTAACGAGTGGGGGACAGAAAAGCTTCTTACAGAAGACGTTACAGGTCTGTGAGAGCCAGAGATTTTCCTTGTTTGAGGTGACCAAATACTTATTTTCCACCCTGATTTACGAATAAATTCTTTACAAATCCTACCATGTGGATTCATGGATTTTTTTTTCACATTCTGTCTCTCACAGTTGAAGTGTATCTCTGGTGCAAATTACTGACCTCTGTCATCATTTTAAGTGGGGGAACTTGCACAATCGGTGGCTGACTAAATACTTTTTTGCCCCACTGTAAATGACTCCATCAGTTACTGAAGCATCACTGAGGATTTGGTCCTCATTTGAACCCTGATTTATATTTTTAAAGCCAATGTTTCTTAAAACAGCAACCTCCTGGCATGCTGTCCTGTCCCACCCACTGTTCCATTAGTAGTGATGTGCGGATCGATCCTGAAATATCGATTCCTCCGATACCAATCATTTATGTTCTAGAATCGATTCTCACATTAAAATATCGATATTTTAGTAATTTAGGGTAAATTTGTAGTTTATCATTAAAATGAACGCAGTGGAAAGAAACTATAACATTCGGATTGTCTACTTTCAAAGGAACTACTTCCTCTTCCGCCTTTCATAGTCATGTGCGAAATACGGCTGTATAAATGTCTTGCAGCCCCCTGGCGTGCGCACTCACAACAATGGCTGAGCGTAACTGGAGTCATGTGTGAACGTATTTTACCTCCACAAACAGCTGAGATGTGGTTTGCGATACATGTGGCAAAAAAGTGAGGTCTTGTAGCCATACTTGCCAACCTTGAGACCTCAGAATTAGGGAGACATTCAAAAGGGCTGTTGGGGGGGTGATAGATACATTTTACAGGGTTTATTTATCGGGTAAAATACGTTAAATGTCACTGTTATTATTGGCCGGCTCAGAAACAGCGGGGGTGTCCAAATTCAGAGGCTGCTTCTACCTGAGGACCCGGCCTTCGCGGTCTAAAGAAAGCCGGGTAGCACGTCACGAGCTCCCTCAGTGGAGTGAAACTGCCGTCTTCTCCTTGCTATCTAAAATATAACCGGGCGCTGACGTAAACTCTTCTGTTTGATCATTTTCTGTTTGATGTTATTCAGCTGTGTGAAAACCCTGGAGGAACCCTCCCGAGGGATTAATAAAGTTACATTTAATTTAATGTAAACTTTAATCTCAGCCAAACCGATTTACTCACGAACAAATAAACCACTGAAAAAGTCAAACAATAACATTTTTAAGTTATCAAAGTGACTTATATATCATGTTTAACCCGAGTAGTGAAAGACCGCGGGGGTTTGAAAACGATGTGTAGGTCAGCTCAGATATTTGAAGTTTACACAGTTACATTCTCACCTGAAAATATGTTAAAAGGTTTTTTTGCGACCCAGAAAGAGAAATAGGAGTAATATTAAAACTAAGACGCTGCCGCCATTGTTGGAAACTGGAATTGGCTGGCCGCGCTATGAATTCTGCGATATGGTTTTTCAATTTTGTTGTCCGGGTGGAAAATTGGGAGAAATTCGGGACAATGGTGGCTCCGGGAGATTTCCGGGAGGGGCACTGAAATTTGTGATTCTCCCGGAAAAATCAGCAGGGTTGGCATGTATGGTTGTGGCAACATCACTAACCTTGTCAAACACCTCAGAGTAAATCACATCACAGAACATGACGAGCGTATGTTCAGGCGAACTGAAGTGGAGGAGAGGGACAGGTGCTGCTAGGGCGAGACAGACGTCTCCCACGGAGTACTTTAGTGCTGCAGGCAGGCAAGCTGTTCAAATAGCACACAACTTCAGTTTTTTTTTTTATTTCTATATGATGAATCCTGCGTTATTAAGTGATAAGAACAAGTAATCTGATGTCCTGTAATCATTATGACGCTATAATTTGAGATACAATAAATAAAATAAGTTTTTGTACAGAGTATCGGTATCGGATCAGTATCGTCGATATCACCCTGGATATTACTTGGTATCGGATCGGAAAGGAAATCAGTGGTATCGCACATCACTATCATTAGAGAGCACCGCTCATACTTTAACCACACATTTACAGACTGTGTGTTAAGTGAGGCTCAAAGAGAAATGTTTTCCCAAAAGCAAGCTTTTCATTTAGTCTTATTAAAAAAGCTAATAAATTTCTAGCAGTTTCAAACACTTTATCCAAAACCCAAGGACTCAAAGGATTTCCAAGCATCCATATAAACCCTGAAATAACTGAGAAATGCAGGCCATAGTGTATTTAAAGCTTAAAGTTTACATGCATAATAAGGTAAGACACAAATCGAGGTCTAGGAATTATCGGTTTCTTTTCAGGAGAAACCATCCACTCAGAGCTGTCACCTGTAGTGAAGTACTGTTTGCAGTCTGACTTTCTGAACCTGATAGGCACAGGAAATAAACAGACAGGCAGGAAGGTCAAAGTTGATCTGGTGTCCTAGTTGAAGCTGTGACCTCATCACGCTGGTTGCCACCACAGCCACCATAACAGGAAGAGGTGGAGTGAGAGCAGGGGAAGTGCACAGAGACGAAGTGGGAGGTTAAGGCATGAGGTATCAGTGAAAAATATGCTGATGCGCACGCACAGCACACAGAAACATGCATGCGCACATCCACAGCAGGAGCTGATAAGCAATCGGAGTAAAAATGTCTCATGGAAATCAAAAAAAGAGGTACAACTGATCACAGAAATCAAGCAACAAACTCCTCGTGTAATTGTTACAATATGTTATTCCCACATGTAAAGACATATTTGAGCAGTCATTTAATAACTTGATGCTCTGATTTGTTGTATTCTTGTTTTCTGGACAATTTAGCAGAGGATTTTTGTGAAAACTAAGTGAGCAGCCCACTCATCTCTAATGATTTATCACAGGATCAGCAGTTTATCGTTGGATCTCTTAGCAAAGAAGCACTGGCAGCCCACTCAGCTGTGTTCTGTATTTAGGCAAACAGCAGACAAAGTGGGAACACGTACAGCAGAGATCTCTGCTGGGATTCAGCTGCAAGCATATTTCTACATTTGGGAACTTCTTGTCAAAGCTGTTTGTATTAATGCGTGTGGTTTAATTTAGAAAAATTTGCACCTTCACCTGCTCTTGCTTTCCCGTTTCCAGGTCTCCTTCTTCCTCTTTATCGTGTTTGTTGTCTACACCATGCTTCCCTTCTCCATGAGAGGGGCCATTATCGCCAGTGGAATCACCTGCTTCTCACACACTATCACTCTCAGTGTCTGTCTGACCACCCGCGACACAGACCTGGAGGATCCTTTAGTCTGGCAGGTAAACCTGAACACAAAGCCACGCTGTTGGAATCTGCCGATATATTTTCCATGACTTCCTGCTTGTGCTGCATATGTAATTTCTTCTCCATATTAGCTGCAGCATGAAAACTTGTTCTCTAATGTTTTTCCAAGCATGATTAAAAATGATGAGGTGCAGCGTCTGGGTTGTAAAACAATGAACCTATCCTGTATAATCGAGCACATTCAGCAGGGCCTCCAGAGTAATGTGAAGGGCCTTTTACCGCACTCAGGGAACAGCCCTTCAAAACTGGCTCTAACTGAATGGACTGTTGATACAGTAAAACAAAGAGAGTCTCGCCGCAGACCGATAAGAGAAAAATATTATCCATAAACGTCAATAAGCGTGCAGAAACATGAAGTGAACTAGAATTGATTTGGCATCAGATCCATTTCTGCTGCTGCTGGCACACACGCACACACAAACACACACACACTCCAATCAACCATCAGAGTAAAAACACTGTAATCACAACAGCCTTCAATAGCTTTCTTCGCTCTCACACACTCACACATGCAGAGTGGAAAAGTACTCTACCAATAAACCAGTGTTCAAAGGCAAAGCATGATCTTGGATACGGCACCAAGGACAACTTATTCATATGCAGGTCCACACTGTAAAGAGCTTGTGGTTGACACGGTGGTGGAAAGCACTGCAAAAGTGTGTGTTCTCGCCTGGTTTTACAAGGTAATAACAGAGGCTTAAGTGGAAAGGTCGTATAGTGGAAAAATGACTGGCACAATCATATTTGCAATATAGGTCAGCTCTTAATTGCTTATTTCTTCCATGTTTGTGTGCCTGTGTGTGGCAGATCTTAGCCAATGTGATAATCTTCACCTGTGGAAACTTGGCTGGGGCATATCACAAGCATCTGATGGACCTGGCACTCAAACAGACCTATCAGGACACCTGCAACTGCATCAAGTCTCCCATCAAGCTGGAGTTTGAAAAGCACCAACAGGTACACACTTTGAGAGCCATACTTTAGTTCTTGAAGTTACTTCTTGGTTATTATCCTGCTTTTGCTTCTTCTGTCCACTAGTTTGACTGTCTGCAAATCCAACAGTCATGCTAACTCTACTCTGGGGCTCAAACATTATGTGTACTGGGGGCTGGCTAATGTTTGTCAGCTTTAGTTTTGTTGCTAACTCGGACAATTCATTAGCTACCAAAATAGCAGCTATGGGGCTAACTTGCTAACTAGCTTGATTCCTTCCCAACGTTCCAGCCACTTTCCATCATTTTGTTCCATCGCTAACAAAATACTATCTGAAACTACAACAGCTTTTGGTTCTCAAGCAGAGTTTGTGTTGAAACTTTGTGCATGACAAGCGTCATATCCTATGTATTTTTGCCTAGAATCCATCCATCCACGGTTCCCTTAGAAATTACTCCACAAGCTGTTAAGAGTTGGAGAAGTTCCCATTTTGAAGTTACAAAACAGGCCTGTCAAATTTTGGCACTAAAAAAAGTATTAAATACATTCAAAAATAGCTACGCTAATTGGATAGATTGCAGTGAATTTGGTAGAGAGTCATTATCTTTGACTTCTTTTCTTGCTCCATTCATCCACTCATTAGTAAACATATCAATCCATTGACCACATATCTGATTCAGGGATCTCTTTCAGGTGTCCTGAGATTAGTTACACTCACCCACTGACATCAACTAATGGTACCCAACTAATCTTCATTAGTTACACCTTGCTAGGACTGAGTTGGTCTCCCTTTTTCCTTCAGACCCGCTTTAATTCTTCATGGCATGGATTCAACAAGGTGCTGGAAACATTGCTCAGAGATTTTGGTCCATGTTGACATGAAAACATCACACAATTGCTGCAGATTTTGTCAATCAATCATCTGAATCTCGAATTCCACCACATCCCACCGGTGCTCTACTGGACTGAGATCTGGTGACTGCAGAAGCCATTTGAGTACAGTTAACTCACTGTTTTGTTCAAAAAACAGTTTGAGATTTGTGATATAGTCCGAAATGTCACTCCCATTATGTCCATTTAAATGATACTCAACTACTAATGGGCCCAAACTGTGCCAAGAAAATATCCTCTCACACCATTACATCACCATCTCCAGCCTGAACCGCCGATACAAAGCAGGATGGATCCATGCTTTCATGCTGTTTATACCAAATTCTGATGAATTCTTGAGACTCATCAAATCAGGCAACCGTTTTCCAATCTTATAATGTCCAATTTAGGCAAGCTAGTGCGAATTATGGTCTCAGATTCCTGTTCTTAGCTCACAGAGTGTCTTTTGCTGCTGTAAATGATCTGCTGCAAAGTTCAAAATGTTGTTGGTGCAGAGATGGTTTTTCTGCATACCTTGGTTGTAATGATTGGATATTTGAGTGAATATATCTCTGTAAACCCTAAAGATGGTCCTGGGTTAGATGGATTCTAATCCAGGATTTGATGTCTTGCGTGATCTCTACCAAGCACCGTAATCAATCAAAATGTATTACCTTTACAAACACACAGATGTAATATTTCTATTTAGCCTTGACTATACTTAGTGTTTACTGCTAAGTGGCAAAGGCAAGCATCCTATTTGCATGCTGATTTTTATAATTAGCTCAAGGCCTTGCTGGCCTCTGCCTTGTCCTAAGCCTCGTTATTGCTATCTGTCTCTTAATATGAGTGCCCACATTAAATTCAAACCGCCTCTGTTTTAATTGCCAAAATATTTCACTTCTTAGTTTTGTCAGGGATGAGGAGTTGGTAAGTCCGTCATGTCTAAGTGGCATTATGCGGTGACATTTGCTTGACATTAGCGTCTTTGCCCTGACATTAGCCATTCTTTCCAACCAGGGAAATGACATATGAACGTGCACACTAATAACCTGCAGTGTACGCACTTGGCATTGACTATGAGTTTTTAAATCATTTTTTAACTTGCTAAGTTTGTAAAAAGTTGCTTACTTACTACAGGAATCTTTTTTGTAAAAACGCTGAATTTAGGTGTAGTTACCATTTCTTGTTATTTCTTGTTAAGTTATTTACATGTTTTATTTGTGAACATAGGTCAGCAGAGTCTATCTGTTGATCTTTGTTTTATAACTAAGCTGGCATCTGTTCCTCAGCACCAGTATCTGCATCACTGTGTGAGGACGCACACAAATGCCACTGCATAAAACAAATCTCATTCAGCGACTGAACACACAACTTTAGTTGATTAATCAAACACATGATTAATAACACTACATCTCCCCAGGCTATTATACCTATTGTGCATGCTCACAGTGGAGTGTTCATATTGCTCCGGCGCTGAATAAGTAAATAAGAGCAAGTGTTGCTATTGGTTTCTATTTTTAGAGCCCCTGGTCCCTCTCTCGACTTAATTTGCTGCTGTGTTTTAGGAAATGAGCCCGTGGTGTGTGAACAATGTAATGACCCTCTCTGCTGTGAGCTGCATTTATGAGTCACACCCCCTCAGGCAGCTATTCACTCTCTCTAACATGCACACACACCCACACACATGCCCACACGCTTGCACATGCACGCCAAAATCACCCTCTATGCAAGTGTGTATGGTGCTAAATTAAAGCAAAAACTTCTGGTTACACAACAGCGAAGGGTGATGGATCTTACATCTCTGGTTCTGCATTTTTCTCCTCACTGTATAATGACATGACTTTTCCAAAGCGTAGGTAAACTTTCTAAAAAATCACCAGCAGCTGTCAGAGTCGTTTGTATAGTCGTATTTGTGCAACAATAATGTAGCCTTCAAAAATCAGACAAGAGATGAATCCTCGGAAGCAAAATGTGATAAACAGACCCAGATCATTGCCAACAGCCACCTGTGTGCTTTTGTTGACTTCAGCCACGAGGCATTTCAGTTTCTGAGATATTCCAGCAAATGCAGCTGCACAGCAGTGTTCATCAGATGCTTAAGATGCTTTTTGGGAAATGTAGAAAAACCTACAAAATGAGAAAGAAATCAATGATTTGGACTAGGGACTATAATAGGTCAAATAAATTTTACATCACTGCAAAGGTACATCTATATGGCATCTACATTTTCATTATGACTGTATATAAAAAATGGATGTACATGATTCAGTTTCACAGTTTGGGTCATTCACTTATTTTCATTCTTTGTAGTCGTTTTAGTTCCCTATGTGTTTCCCCGTCTGTTCCGTCCTCTGTCTCATCTTTATCTTTTGCCTGTTCCCTTGTCTGCTTTCATGTTTAGCACGGACCTTCTCGCTGCATTTTTTATTTTGCATTTCATGAACTTGCTGTACAACTTTGTAGGTTACCTATTGTAGTTTTACTTCATGTCTGTCTCCCATCAATTCTCTGATTGTTTCCACCTCCCTTTGGACTTGGTTCCTATTTGACTTGTGATCAGCTAGCTAACATGCATTTCGGTCCTCATCAATCCTCATTGTGACAACTGGCGCATCATACAGATGCAAGTAGCGCCTAAGTGCCTACATATACATACTGAAATAAAATAATATAAAACTTGAGCTCATTTTTTGTTTGGACTGTTAATACAATAATAAACCTCTCAGCAAGTC
Source organism: Copadichromis virginalis (assembly GCF_057382275.1). NCBI lineage: Eukaryota > Metazoa > Chordata > Actinopteri > Cichliformes > Cichlidae > Copadichromis > Copadichromis virginalis. The sequence goes on from NC_140638.1 coordinate 32,681,657, forward strand.
ATCAGTTGTCACCCCAAAACACACTCAGGGATCCAGTTCACTGACTAAAAACCGGCTTGAGGTGATGTTTAGCAGATAGCTAGCTGTTACAATAATAGAACAACATATACCTGTCACCAATTAGGGATAGGACTACCATTTGGTACCTTATGCTAAAGAATCACATTTTTCAGAAACTAAAGTTTCAACAGTGCATTTTGCTATGCAGCTCTTCTTTCATTAGCATTTCCATTTAGTTATGCACAACAACCCAAAAATTTGATAAAAACAGATGGATCCTAATGGAGTAGACAGGTGATTTGGTGGATGTTAAATGGGTAATACAATTTGAATGGGTGGTTATAAAAAAAATTCCCAGTGGGGCTATTTAACTATTTTTTAATGGTGGAAGCTCACATAGTCAACAACGTCAAGCTCACCTCAGCTGCAATCCCAGCAAATCTCCTGATTCAATGCTGACAAAAAAGCTGACAGCCAAAACTCATATGCCTGGTTCAGTCTCAAGAGAAAACACAAATGCCTTTGGGATTATGGCAGGTAGGGTTTCTCCTACAAAAATCTACCAAATCAAACATGCAGAGCTACCTGCTTCGAGGACCCCATGTAAATAAGGGAGTGGCTGAAAGCGGCTTAAAAAAATGCTTTTGTCTGCAAGCCACTTTGCAACCCACCTGGACCGCATCTTATGCTTTCTTGCTCTTTCTGAATTAGTGTCAGCTCTGTTGTCACTGATAACTTCTCTGCCGATCTTTTCAGCGGTGGCTGTTAGCGCCCAAGCAGCGCCACAACTCCAAATATAAATTACTGTTATTATCTATAGTACCGCTGACTGAACTGCAATTTTTGCACTTCCACATTAATTTTGACACCACTGGAGGTTACCAAGTGCATTTACCTTAATGTTCCATTCAATCACTCATTTAACCGGCAGCCTAAAAATGCGCAGAACCTGGTTTCCCATGACACACTGCATATTTGAAAATGTGCCTCGAGAGATTTTCAGTGCTTGACTTTGGCTTCCTGTGCTCAGTGCTTGAAAAATTAGCCCCAATGAGCCATATTAAGGGATGTAAAAATAGGTTAAATATTAGCTGTGGATGACAACAGAAGAGAATAGAGTAGAACAGACTTAATTATGCACTACTCCTTGTCAGACACTACATGTGATCCTTTAGGTCTCCTAGAAAAGGAGCTCAGCTTTCAGTTTCAGGGAGCAAATTATTTAAACCAGTTTGAATGGGAATTAAGATTTTTGTACTCGTGGAGCCTTTCTGTTTGATTGGTGGAAACAAAACCGATTATTTCCATATCATAGTATATCAGAAAGACAAAGTCTCTTTATCAACCTGCCATTGTTATTGACTGTTAACATTTAAACTACGTTAACCGCCTGCCTTGCCTGCCTTGCATTCCTCCCCCCACATCTCCCTCCCTGTAGGAACGCTTGCTGTTATCCCTACTGCCTGCTCACATAGCCAGAGTGATGAAAGCTGAGATCATCCAGAGGCTTCAGGGACCGAATTTCGGTCGAACTGAGAGCACCAACAACTTCCACAACCTCTACGTGCAGCGGCACACCAATGTCAGGTAAGTGTCCCTCTCCTTTCTCTGTACCTCCACATGATAAAGATGATTACTTTCTGCTCTCATCTTAGCTCCTGATTGCTCGTATGCTATCCTGTCCTCCTGCTCACACTTCACCCACCTTTGTCCTCCACCCTCCACCAGCTCTTATAGGTGGATCTCTCCTACTGTATATTACTGCAATCTTCACATCTTCTGTCATGTCCTGTAATTTCATTTCTTTTCCTCAAACCACTCTTTTTGGGCCATCCTCTTTACATCCCATTTTCTTCTTTCCTTTCATGACTGAATTCACCTCAGAGTTAATCCACCTCTATTGTCCTCTGAGGTCACTTTGCGAAATGAGCAGGAGCCTCTGTCCTTGTTTCCCAATGACATCCTCCTCTGTACTGAGGGGGTTCATAGTAACAGAGTACACAAACCCAGGCTTACTATGAGAGCCTCTTCACCAAATGCCCTCTAAAAATCTGTTTTTACCCTCATCATGGAGCTTCACAGGAGAAATAGCACCGTGCCTCATTTAAGCAGGCCTCAGGTGTGTGTGTGTGGATGAATGTGTGTGTCTCATGTTGATCTGCCTATTATCTCTCCAATAATAACAAAATCTCACATGGTCCAGCTCACAGTGATGGCCGAGACAAGGGAAATCTTTCCAGAACAAAGAACAGGTGAAGGTGGAAATGCAGTTTTGCTGGGATCCTCTTAAATGAATCAGCTAGCAGAGAGCCAAACAGGTACTACCCCATTATCAGTTCTCCAGCTGCAGTAATAGGCTTGGCTGAAGATCATACCATTCTTTCTCTTTCGGGAGATGGTCACATACTAAACGCTGGCACATCGCGAGATAGATAGCTGGAAATGTAACGTGTGAATATGGTTGCTTTAAAGTGCACACACCTTTCCTATTTTTAAAAAAATACATTTTAACCATTAAAAATTGTATATAAGTATAGAACATGCAGTTTATGCTGCTATATAAGAGTTACAATGATGAGAAACTACAGCCTCCAAAAGTTGAATCAGCAGCACAGGTGTTAGAGAGCTGTTGTCATTATAGAGTTACATAAAGGCTGATGCAGCAACCGTTACGTCACTTATTGGTTTGTGAACTCTGGACTCCAATCCCACGAGTTCTCCAGCGTTTTGTATCAACTTACCAACGTTACTCGCTGCTAATATGTAAATCATATTATTGCCTGGGTATCCTAGTTTCCACTGTAAAGCCTCAGTGGCGGTATATTGCCAACTGCAGTGCTAATTTTTTGAAGCTATATTTGAACCAGATGGTGGAGCGCTAAAGTTATAAGCTCATCTTTATCTCTAAACTTTACAGACGCCGTGCACACTCACAGATACCTGCTGGCTTAGCGATAGATTAATAAAATCCTTGAATTTCATCCAACAAAACTGAAACACAACTTCTTGGATTTCTTGGCCCACAGAAGCTTCATTATTTGTCAGATAATTCCATTAAAAATGCTCCCAGACAGCACAGAAAAACACAGTTGGCACAATTCAGTATATACAAGTCAATATTTGGTATGGCCACCTTTTTCTTCATAACAGTCTGAACTCTGTTAGACAGTTTTCTCATCATTTCAAGTAGTCTTCAAGCATAATTCTCCAGGCTTCCTAAAGGACATTCAAAGCTCTTCTTTGGATGTTTGCTGTCGACATGATCCCAAATTGCTTAAGTATATAAGGTAAAAACAAAATTTGAACAGTTCTAATGGCTTTCCTTCTTCAACACAGCCTGAACTCCAAAGGAAAGCTTTCATGTAATTTCTTTAAGGAGTCCTTAGGAGTAGTACTCCAGGCTTCTTGAAGGACATTAACAGCTCTTCTTTGGATGTGGACTGCCTTTTGATCTACTCTTTGTCACGATGATCCCACACTGCTTCAATAATGTTGAGTTCTGGGTTTTGGGGAGGCCAATCCATGACTTATTGTTTTCCAATCCAGATATGCTTTTACTGCACTGGGAGTGTTTGGGATGATTGTCATTGTGAAAAATTAAACCATTCAGATACTTCCTAGGTGGTATTTAGTAGTGGCTCAAAATCTAATGGTGGTTTTCTGTGTTCTTAACTCTTATCAATGAATAAAATTGTCACGGTCTGTATGGCAGACCGTGGGGAGGCGGGGAAGGAGGACCCAAAATGCAGGACTCTACAATGACAGCAGTGCATTTATTTACAGTGCAGTAAATAATCACACACAAATAAATCCCTGCGCGCCCCAGACTCCGGTGCCGTGTTTTCTCTGTGTCCTCGCTTCCAAGTGTCCACGCACCCCATGCTTGTTGCCCTCTCATTTCCACGCTCCTCCTGGGAAATGACAGAGGCAGACGTTAGACACTCTCAAACTGCAGCAGGCTTACTCTCACTGAGAAAGCTCCACCACACTCCTAAGTAGCTCCTCCGACGAGGCTTGATCAGCTGCAGGTGTGTGATCATTTCCTCAGGTGTGGCCAGCTACCTGGCAGGGACACACCCACCAGACCTGAAGGTGGGTGTCCCTGCCAGGTACAGCCACACACACACACGCCCGCAAGCAGGGAAACAGGGACAGCAGCATAATATACACACACATCAACAACAAGTAAACAAGTCCACTGACTGCTCAAACCTTGGGGTCCCACAGACCCAGGTCCTGACAAAAAGTTTGGTGTTGGCATTTTTGCATCTTGCTGCTGATAACAAAGTACTTAAAGATATCATTTAAAATTGATCCTTTGTCAGTAAAAGGACTGGACTGAAAATGAGTGAAAGAACAACAAATGACTGAAGAAAAACTTTGAAATTGCTTCAAAAAGTCTGGAAAACTGCTGCTCGAGACCACTTTAAAAGTACATGGAAGCAAAATATAAAGAAGGACTTTTGCACTGTACTACATTACACAATGGTTTTCCTTTTAACAGTGTTCTTTATCTTTGTTTTTACAGCATTCTCTACGCAGACATCGTGGGCTTCACCAGGCTGGCCAGTGACTGCTCCCCAGGCGAGCTCGTGCACATGCTGAACGAACTCTTCGGCAAGTTTGACCAGATCGCGAAGGTAAACCGAAAAGACACTCTCAACTGAATTTACTGTACGTATACCCACTGTGTATGATTAAAATAGACACAGTCATATGCATCATGCAGTAAGAGCCTCCATAAATCAAAGCAGCAAATGGCATTTTAATCAGAAATTCATTTGAATTTAATGAGGAAATAATGGAAGACATGAAACAGTTGGTCTTGGTTCACATGTAGTGCTTTCAGGGTAATGTCATCTGAAGCTTGAATTAATGTACTAAATTAGAACGGCTTAATTAGAAAGTAACCAAGATGAGAGAACGAGGTCTGTCTGGTGTTGTCTACCAGATGAAACGTGGCCTCGAAATACATTTTTTCTCGGTCCTGCGGCCTCTGTCAGCCTTCCTGCCGCGCTTTCCCGGAGCGCCCTGCGTGCGTGCGTGGGCTGGTCAGAGTGTATCTCGCCGTCTTGGGGGTTCTCAGCTACGTGGGTCTCAACAATTTAGTCAGGCTCTCTTTGCTTTGTGTCCAGCAGCTCTGTCCTCCCGTCTGACAAAGCTGCTGTTACATAAACCCAGTCCAACGATGAGCTGTTACACTTCCCACATGTGGAATAAGAGCTAATATGCTTTACGTGTGGGTGTATGATTTTGGGCTTGATGGATGTGACTCTGTGCATGAGGGTTAGATGGAGGTAAGGAAGGAATAAAATAGTTGAGGATTAATAAAGATGATAATAATTTTGGACAGATTTGGATATGAAAGAGTTTGATAATGGCTGCAATTCGCTTCCTTCTCTCTTTCTGCTTTTTAAAGGAAAATGAGTGCATGCGAATCAAGATCCTGGGAGACTGTTACTACTGTGTGTCTGGCCTGCCCGAATCGCTGCCTGACCACGCCAGGAACTGCGTGAAGATGGGCCTGGATATGTGTGAGGCCATCAAGTAAAACACCAGATCTTTACTTCTCTTTTCACCCGTATTTTTTTTTTCGCTCTCTCTCACACAAAGGGAAACGCAAACACAAACAAACACACAGCTGTCAAACAGACTGAGCAGAAGGAATGCCAGACTCGATTCCAGCTCTGTTTGAACTCTGGAGTAAACACAGTGTGAACGCAATACGATAAGCCTCCAGAATGGACAAATAAAATATTCAAACAAACGACAAAATATATTAGCCTGGTTTCTCCCTCTTCTGCTATCTGTCTGTGTGTCTCCATTCACGCGTGAACACACGCGCATTCGTTTCATAGGCTAATATATTAGCTTTTCAACACAGACCTTTAATCACAATCAGATTAAAGATGGCCACCTGTGACATGCTGAGACAGAGTGTGGTTGGTTGGTTAGACACTTTCAATTCAGTTTTATTTATCTAGCACAAAATCACAATAACAGTCACCTCAAGGTTCTTTATTTATAACGTAAAGACCCTATAATAATACAGAAAAAAACTCAACAATTTTCTTGTTTTCTGATTCTAAATGCAGCCATAATTTGCAAAATAAACTAGTGCTGTCAAAATGAACGCGTTAACGCAAATTAATCCACCATCACGGTCAACACGATTAAAATTTTTCACGCAATTAACGCATCTGGAGTGCAGAATGACTCAAAATCCCTGAAATGTTTCCATCAACGTATTTCGGGCAGTTTGTCCAAGTAGAGTTACCTTCGCACATGTGCAAATGGGCAGTTGATCTGGTAGTGACGGGCAGCTGAACCAATCAGCTCAATATGGAAGATGATAAACGCAGATTGGCCCCCTCGATGGGAAATTTGAGTATTAAAAGACTAACAAGACGGAACAGTCGACCGACATAAAGTCTTATGCACATTGTGCAAGAAGGAATTCTCTTTTCACCGAAGCACTTCCAGCTTAAAATGTCACATTAACGCGAAGCACACGTGAGTCGGGGATGCTGCTAGCACTTTGGCTAACGTGTCACCCTCACTAGCTTCTGATGCACACCCAGTCATTTTGTTCTATAGGCAGGTCTGAAATATGACAGAAACTGCTCAGCTTGAAGGATTACTGCTGGTAGGCTTGCAAGGGGGTAAAGAGTTAAAGCAGTTACACATTGTTGATAGCAGATCTTTTATATAGTCTGCGGTTCATAGCTTTTCACCCTCTGATTTAACCAGGCTAGCTATTTCCTTTTACTCCCAGATTTATGCTAAAGGTGAACCGCAACATTGCTACACTTTGTAATTTGTTTTAAACATGTTATGCTTTTCCTTATTTTCTTTCATTTATGTGCTTTTAATAATGGTGGGCGTTTTTAAAGCGGATGGATGGAAATGCTTTATGCTGCGAGCCAAAATCTCAGATTTCAGGCTACTCTGAATTTTTTTCTATGCTTGGATTTGAACAATGCCATTGATAGCTGGTATCCCTAATGTCATCACAGCCACACAGCTCCACCCACCCACTGTTCAAATTTTGTTTGCAAAGGATAGCCAATAAGACCAAATCGGGGTGTGAACTATGCAAAGCTATTCCACAGTCCTGGAATAAAAATATTAATCTTGAATTTGGCGTAACAAGTCATCTTTAAGTTTTTGATCTTGTTTACAGAAAGTGAGCACAATACATCAGGGCGTTTCTGTACTGTCCACAGGAAGGTCAGAGACGCCACTGGAGTCGACATCAACATGCGTGTTGGCGTTCATTCTGGAAATGTCCTCTGTGGCGTGATTGGCCTCCGGAAGTGGCAATATGATGTGTGGTCACATGATGTAACGCTAGCAAATCACATGGAGGCTGGAGGTGTGCCTGGGTAAGATTAATGAGCCGAAGAATGCTTTACTTCATCTCACTGCTGGTGCAAAGCTACTTTGCAATTAGTGTTTGACTTCCCTGCTCCATTGTTGAGATGTTTTACATCATAATAATGGTAACATTTTGAGACATTTTTGGACATGGGATCCGTCTCCTCTAATTCTACCTGTTATGAGCATTTTTGTCAATTATAGCTACTTCATTTGACAAGCAGCTCTGCATTTGTTCTGTGGCCATTAGGGCTGCCATCCCAGCGCTGTAGCAAGCTCCAGAAAATTGGCCGGTGGTTATGTGTATGCTACTCTGAAAATAAGCTCTCCAATGCCACAGTGTTGTCTCACTGGGCTGCTAATAGTTTGTCTCCTGTTATGCCTGCTGAAAGCTATCTGAAAAATATGCCAGATGAAAAAAAACCAAAACATATTTCCATCTCTGTTTGCAGGGCAACCGAGCTGAAAAGCAAGAATTACAGGGTAGTGTAGTTACAAAGCTCGAGCAGAAAAAAAAGTTCAATTGAGCCGTCGGTGGTGCAGTGATGCAAGCTCTTCAGTCTTCAACTGATTTCGTCTATCCACTTACTCTTTTCCAGGAGGGTCCATATCTCTTCAGTAACACTGGAGCATTTGAAAGGCTCATACAAGGTAGAGCCTGGAGATGGACAGACCAGAGATTCCTACCTAAAAGAACATAACGTGGTCACCTACCTGGTCATCAACCCCAAGGTCAGATACCATGACAGCTCTTGTAGTCTCAGTCAGAAAGCAGCAGAGGAGTTTTTCTTGTTAGCTAAAATTTACAGATGTGCCCTAAACGCATCACATGGTAGTTATAAAGTTACTGTCTTGAAAAGAGGACAGCTGTAAGAATACGCTCACTGAATGTTTTTGTGTCCATGTGTGTGTGATGAGTTAAGATAAAGCATGTCCATGTATCTTTATGATGACCCGTTCTAGTTTTGGACAATCAGAGTTATTACATTTTGCAAACGTCATTTTTTCACAACCTTCCAACAGCCTTTTGTAAAGACTCGAGTTCAGGGTTAAAGTTAGAAAGAGGTTTAGGTTATAGTTAGTTCTGAAGGCTAAACTTACTGCTGGGAATGCATTAATGTATGTGGGTGACAGCCAAACGAGCATGCCTGTGCGTGCCCCTCTCTCCCCCTACATACGGAGTGGAGCAGGCAGCAGTCACTGCAGCAGAAACTTTTAGCCTAAATATGCGTGGTCAGCTATAGCATAGTAGCATGCTAGCATGTATATTTGCTAATGATAAACACAAATGAGGCTGACGGAGAATGCTTTTATTGTTGTCTAAAGGCAAAGAAAGATGCCCAACGGATTTACTTTACCAAATTGACCATCCCAGCCTTGCCGTAATGGTCCATTTGATTCACCTTTTATTGTTTATTTTATTTTCACTTACTGAATACGGGACAGACTTGACTGGGGGAAAGAAGGGGAGAAAGAAAGAGGGAAAGAGAAACAGCTGAGAAGAGGGACGGGGGAGAAGGGCAAAAGACAAAAACCAACAGAATGAGCAGGAAAAAAAAAGAAAAAAAAGATGCATATATCAATCACCTGGATCACCTGCTGAGAAAGAAAAAAGAAAACAAGCATAAGAGAACAAGAGTAATAGAATAAACAACATCACAATGATATATGGGAATATGACAGTAAATACTAAATATTAAACATTATTGTGCAGCACATAAGATCAACAGAACACAGTGTGCTTTGAGGTAGGAGCCAAAAAGGGTGTAGTTTGTGGGTGTGATCACCCGTGTGTACACCTGTGAGCATGGACGCGCTTGTTTTTTAAAAGGTTCCTTCATGTAATGATCTGCTAGAGGGTGTGGGGGGGGGGGGCCACAGCCCCGTCCTCCAGGGCATGAAGCAGGTATGGAGGAGATCAAAACTCCAGACATCCAGAGGCCCCCAGAACACAAGAGACCAAGGAAGACCAACAGAGGGGCAGCCGCGCCACTGTCCCAGAAAGAGCTGAGGAGAGTCCCAGATGAGGGCTCACTCAGCAGCCGCGGAGCAGAAGCCAGGGGGAGTTGCAGTGACGCGCCCGTGAGCTCCGCCGGCAGCCAGCCGTGCCTGAGTGACCGAGCCCCAGGCCGAGAGGCCGGGGGCACCCCACCTCCGAAGTGGCCCGAGCGAGCCCCAGGCTCCAGGCCCCGATAAGCGGCCGCCAAGGAGTGAGCCGGTGTGTACCTGGACGCCCATCCCCGGACACAAAGAACCACCAACGCACCGATGTCTGAGGGAGTCCGCCACCGGCAGGGGAAGTGGTGGTGGGGGGAGATAGGCCTCCAAACCTTGGAGGGCCTAAGATGTCCCCAGAGAGGTGGCGCCTGACACCCAACCTGACATATAGACACAGACATACAGGCACACACAGACACAAACATCCATTCCCACCCTCATGCTCTCATATGCACTTACTCCACACTCAACCAACGTGGAGACAGACATAAAGAGACGCTGTACACACGATCACACTCCCCAAGCGTACTCTACAAACCGGGTCTAGGTCCCCTTGCCCCTGGAGGGGGGAACTGCACCCAGACCAAGGTGGTGTTTCCCTTTTCCCTGCGGTGGGGAGAGGCAGACCGCCCCGACTCCGCAACAGCAGGAAGGCCCCACACTCCAGACCGCAGTCGGACGGCCAACTCCTCCTCCTAGCCCCCCCACTCCAGCAGGTCGCAGAGAACGGGGGTGAGAGAAGACTCCAAACCTCCCTCCACCCGCTCATTGTAGTGTTGATGCATGTGTGTTCTAAGGTGCAATTAAAACCCAGGAGGGCATGGAGCTACCTGCCAGAGAGCAGCAGGTAAGCGCATGGTCCCTCCTGCTAGCCCTCAATGTCTACGTGTATTTAAAATTGAGAGGTGGGCAACGACGCCAGGGGTGGGGTGTACACCCTGATGGTAATTTGGACTCCGTGTATCATGCCCACCCCCAAGATCCTATATGTATGTGTAATGAGAGTGTGAGTAATGTGAATGTCTAAGTTGTGGGATAAAATTGAGGCAGAGGCAGCCAGAAGGGGACAGAGGGGGGGTAGCCTCCTCTGCACCCTGGTGACATACCCCTACTCCAAGGTCCTGCATGTGTGAGTGGTTGTGGTGGAGCGGGAAGAGGGAGGCAGCTGGAGATGGGGAGGGAAGGAAGGGAGGGGCAGGTGACCCTCCCTGGGGCCAGCTCCCCCGCTGACCCCAGTAGGCACTCCCATACTCCGCGACCCGCCAGGGAAAGGGGGCCCAGGCCCATCCAGACCGGGGCCCAGCGCAGCAGCGCCTCCCGGCCCCACAGAGCCCGGGACAGTCCACCCAACCCCACCACAGAGAAAACTGCACCCACCCCACCATCCAGTCATCTTCCAGACTACATAAGACAATAAACACCCAGGCTGAGATCTTCCTCCACCTCTCCTGTATCTCCCCCTCCTGCAGAGAGAGTTCCTGAGGAGAGGAAAGCTCCTGCAAGATGTGACAATCTCCCCCACCAGTTGAAGAGCCCCCCAGGTGGCTCGATGCACCGGCGGCACCCTGCTCCAGGGCTGGGCCCCCATGCACCCACCCGCCCACAACCCTGGCAACACACCAACCAGGACCCAAGCCCCCGAGGCCCGGCCTGGGCCCCAGCCCAGAGACGGAGCGCCCCCAGAACCTCACGCCCATCCCGGACCCACCCAGGGGCAGCCAGGCTACCAGGTCAGTAACCCACGTCCGTCAGCACAGACCCTCCCCTAGCCCCGCTGCACGCAGCCGCGAGGAAACAGTCACCCGAGAGCCAAAAGAGCCCCCACCCGGACATGACCGCTACCCCGGGTTGAGCCCCCCAAGGAAAATGCCTCCGGGGAACCCCCCGACGCCCTAAGCCTGTCCCTACCCCCACACCAATCACAACAGTGAAGACCAAACTATGACCCCCCACCCCCACTAGGTGAAGGAGCTGATCAAAGGAGCCCAGAGCAATTGATCTGATGTGGTGGCAGAGGCTGTATCAAGACTAATGTAATCTAATAGATAATTTCTATATTGGTTAGAATTAAGATTATTTTTATTTTTCCAGTTCACGAGGACAGTTTTCTTGGCTATGCATAGGGCAGTGAAAACCATATGGGCTATATTCTTTTCTGAAGTGACATTATCTAAGCTGCCCAACAAACACACTAAGGGGGAAGTTGGAATGTTACATTTCATTTCAATTCAATTCAATTTTATTTATATAGCGCCAAATCACAACAAAAGTCACCTCAAGGCGCTTCATAGATACAGAGAAAAACCCAACAATCATATGACCCCCTATGAGCAAGCACTTTGGCGACAGTGGGAAGGAAAAACTCCCTTTTAACAGGAAGAAACCTCCGGCAGAACCAGGCTCAGGGAGGGGCGGGGCCATCTGCTGCGACCGGTTGGGGTGAGAGAAGGAAGACAGGATAAAGACATGCTGTGGAAGAGAGACAGAGGTTAATAACAGATATGATTCAATGCAGAGAGGTCTGTTAACACATAGTGAGCGAGAAAGGTGACTGGAAAGGAAAAACTCAATGCATCATGGGAATCCCCCGGCAGCCTATGTCTATTGCAGCATAACTAAGGGAGGATTCAGGGTCACCTGGTCCAGCCCTAACTATATGCTTTAGCAAAAAGGAAAGTTTTAAGCCTAATCTTGAAAGTAGAGATAGTGTCTGTCTCCCGAATCCAAACTGGAAGCTGGTTCCACAGAAGAGGGGCCTGAAAACTGAAGGCTCTCCCTAACATTCTACTTTTAAATACTCTAGGAACAACAAGTAGGCCTGCAGAGCGAGAGCGAAGTGCTCTAATAGGGTGATATGGTACTACAAGGTCATTAAGATAAGATGGGGCCTGATTATTTAAGACCTTGTATGTGAGGAGCAGGATTTTGAATTCTGGATTTAACAGGAAGCCAATGAAGGGAAGCCAAAACAGGAGAAATATGCTCTCTCTTTCTAGTCCCTGTCAGGACTCTTGCTGCAGCATTTTGGATCAGCTGAAGGCTTTTCAGTGGGTTTTTTGGACATCCTGATAACAATGAATTACAGTAGTCCAGCCTGGAAGTAATAAATGCATGAACTAGTTTTTCAGCGTCACTCTGAGACAGGATATTTCTAATTTTAGAGATGTTGCACAAATGGAAGAACGCAGTCTTACATATTTGTTTAATATGTGCGTTGAAGGACATATCCTGGTCAAAAAATGACTCCAAGGTTCCTCACAGTGTTACTGGAGGCCAAGGTAATGCCATCCAGAGTAAGAATCTGCTTAGATGCCATATTTCTAAGATTTTCAGGGCCGAGTACAATAACCTCAGTTTTATCTGAATTAAGAAGCAGAAAGTTAGCGGCCATCCAGGTCTTTATGTCTTTAAGACATTCCTGCAGTTTAACTAATTGGTGTGTGTTATCTGGCTTCATGGACAGATAGAGCTGGGTGTCATCTGCATAGCAGTGAAAATGTATGCTATGTCTTCTAATGATGCTGCCTAAGGGAAGCATGTATAATGTAAACAGAATTGGTCCTAGCACTGAACCCTGTGGAACTCCATAATTAACCTCAGTGTGTGAAGAGGACTCTCCATTTACATGAACAAACTGGAGTCTATTAGATAGATATGATACAAACCACTGCAGCACAGTCCCTGTAATACCTACAGCATGTTCTAATCGCTCTAATAGGATATTATGGTCAACAGTATCGAACGCTGCTGTGATGGAGTAATGCTTTGACTACTAGGCTAGTGAGAAAACTATATAGCCACTACTAGAGCCAGCTGATCAGTCATAGGGAAACTGCTAAATGGCCAAAGACAGTATACCTGTTTCATATCAAGCTCGGCTTGGGTGTATCTTCTGCTGCTGGCAGACAGCTGGAGCAACAAAGCTGTGACAGGATACGTCTGTAGTTGGGGTAAAAAATAAAAAAACAAAACTTTTACAGTAATTTATCAAAAAAATTCCACCAGAAAGGAGATTTATCTAGGAAAGCCACTGATTCCCTGATTTCTAAAAAATCTCTTTTATTGATCAAACCCGTCAAACCTTGACCACAGTATCTACTTACATTTTATATATTTTGGGTAATGACTTAAGCTTTTATGTAACTTCTTGTAGATGTAAAGAGGCAGTCCACAAACACATGGGAAATCTATTTTCAACACCATGGACAATGCCGCTGCTTCATAATCATTTGGATGCTGGTCAGGCTGACACGAAAAATGCACTGAAATACATCATCCCCTCTTCATCCTGCTAAAGCGAGCAGCTAGTCAATACTGGCAATGTCAAGAAGAGGAAAATAATGCAGTGCGCCCACAGTTTGTTATCAAATGACAACATTTGAGTATGAGCCGGGTTAGTCTAGAAGCTCGAGGCATTGCGAGTGGTTTGTGACACCGCACAGCTCCTCCTGTCCACACAGGGCATGGAGGGCTGATTAAGGGCATTTAAGAGATCGGCCTCCTCTGTGAACTGTGTTGAGACTATTTCTGTATAGAATATGCTGCTGGCATTCAGACTGGGCTCAGAGTTTTTAGCTTGGCAAATGAAAACCCGTGCTTAACAGTCCTCTTCCTTCCTAATCCCCCCCCCCCATAACTTGGCTACATCACACCCACTCCCCAAAATATCCCTACTCCAGGCATCTTCTGCTCACTGTCTGCACCGGGCTCAGTTCTCGGTGCAACGCCGGCATGTGTTATCAAAAGAAATTTGGTTTTTGTGTTTCTCCCCACATCTTTTCAAATCAAATATGCTTGTGTGTTTTCTTCTTCTATTTAGAGCTTTACCAAGAATCTTTAGCTTTATTTTTTTCTGCATGAGAAAAACAATGTCTTATTTTTCCTGCACGACACTAACACTCACTCCAGTGAATTCAAAGAACGTTTCGCCAAACCCTGAGAGCATGCTTTCGATGGTTTCATCTTTATCTGCTGGCGTCTTCAGCTCAATAAAAATCTGGCAAATTTGCATGCAAGATCATAGATTTTCAGTTTGGAGTGAAGCCGGTGCAATCTGGAATCTCGACTGCTGCAGTTTCATTAATGGAGCAATGCACTCCGCCTGTCAGTATTTATACACGGTGCTCAAGAGGCTCCCGATGGCTCAAACAGAGAGTCATGCCGAGCAGCAGAGAGTAAAAGTCTCCACTTAAATTCCTGAAGCATTTCTCTTCATCATTAACTGGTCACACTTCAGTAACTCAGCTCTGAACTAATCTGAGCTGCCTGACCAAGACTAACTTCAAACTCGGTCAGGCTTTTTGCAGTCATTAGCTGCTGGAACGGCATTCAGATGTCTGATGACTTGGTCTGCAAACCTGAGAAAAAAACAAACTTGGAGAGTTTTTGTGCTTAAAATAAGAAATAAGAATTCAGTATAAAATGCTGGATTGTATTTTACATTACAAATACTCGTATGGGATTACAGCAGCCCTATTTTTTAATGTACAGGACACTGTTAGCAAGTTTGTTTGGCAAGCAAAAGGTCGATTGGTTCACTTCCTGCCAGAGATACAAATACCCTGAAGGGTGTTAGTGTGTAAAAACATCCAAGGCCCCCCACTGGGTGACCCCCCTAAATTCAGACTTCATGTTATGCTCACTTCATGCAGAATTCTAACATTTCTTACACTTTAATTTGTTGCCCCCAAAGCTGCGTCTACACAGGGCCCAATTCACTCGTCATGCACGACTTTGAAGCTAGTTCACTGGTGAACTTTCCACGCTCATGTGGAAAACATTTTTAAACCTTTTGAGCTACTCATTTCTCAAACAGGAAGTGAGGAGCCCTGGTCCTTCCTCATGTTTTCCTACCAGCTGAGTTGCTGGTGAGGTCACTGTTATGATGATCTTTTCCATCATTCAGCCGTTTGAGTCTTTCATTCCACCTAAGTAGGGACGGCTCAACTTCACTGATGGAGCCACTAACTTTTAAATTACACCAGCGAACTCTAAAGCGCAATATCAGAACATCGATTTGTGAACCGAATCCCAGCAGAAACCAGCTCATGCAGCTCGTGAGCGGGACACACGCTGGCCCACCAAAGAAAGTTAATGTTTTGGAACGGCTGAGTCAAACCTGAAGGTTCGCACAGAGCTTGCGTGAGGAAATCCACCAATATTCCAGCTGAATGTAGAAATCAATACCTATTATCCATTAACTACTTCTACAAAAGTTTCTATAAGAAGTACAACACCATTCCCTTCAAAATAAACACTACCCACAGAGTGAGCTGCCTTGGTGGAGGATTGTGCTCTCCTGCCTCTCTCGTGCTTTTGTTTAGCCTGTGTCCAGTCTTTAGACTTGTATTCAGGGTTCAGAGTTTATGTTATATTCATGCAAAAAGCGTAAATGTTCACCAGCACCCTCTGTTCTCTCCAGTAGATTGGTACATTTTATGGGAGATTGGCACTCATCGTGTTGATTTCTTAGATTTTTTTATGAAAGTTTTTTTTCATTATTTTCTCCTAGTATCCTATTTATAAATGCAGAGTGACACTTGAGTAGAGAGACCTAAATTACTTTTGCTGAATGCAGCGCTACAGTAATTACAAAAACAGCAGTTTTAGACCTAACCCAAGCCTCTGGGTGTTTAAACTGTGGTACTTACCTTCTTACAAAATACAGTAGTGTTATGATCTTACACGAGTGTCTCTCAAGATGCCACTCTGTAGCCCTTATTATTTATTAGAGATGGCTTTTTGATTTCCTATCAGATATTGTGAAAAGGCTGCAGGTCTCTGTCATGTTCAAGGAGCCTTAAAATGGATCAAGGCCGAACGTGGAGCATCGATCACAAGAGGTGTCATCTCTGCCTTCGCTTTCATTGATTGTCACTGTCAGAGCTGTTTGGGTACACCCTCAGGAAATGAACACAGTCATCGTGGACCGTGTGTGTGTGTGTGTGTGTGTGTGTGTGTGTGTGTGTGTGTGTGTGTGTGTGTGCGGTGTGGTCGTCACAAGCATGTGTGCGCATGTTTAGTCCCTCGCAATACCTGTCTTTGTGAGTAATTAAAATATACCACCAGAGATGTGGCATTTGTCATCCTCCCAGATTGTCAGCGTTTCGGGCGGTGCTAAAGTGGTACGTTTTTTTGTCAGGGAAAAAGCACTCATCACAAAATTTGGATTTAAAAAAAACAGACAGAGAGAGATAGAGATGCATTATTCTTGACTGAAAGTGTTTAAGTAGCTCAAAAAGATTGACGGGCAGGTCGGAGACACCAAGAGCTGTCAAATGACCACTGTTCTCAAAGCAGCCGGTCCTTTTCACTTCACACCCACTCGGTTTGAGCACATTTTATGTGTCAAAGTCTGGATTACACAGGCACAACTGATGGATCACAGTCAGCTGTCCTTTCGCGTGCTAGCTTTTTACTATTATGGGGTTTGAATGTCCTCTTTTACCATTTTGAACACTACACCATTGCAGTGAGAGTACAACAATGAGGTTTTTACTCTGGACCTGATGCTAATATTGGATATTTGCAGTAAAATATCCACAGCAGCCTTGACTGTTGACATGCATAACCAATCAAAGTGACGAGGACTACCCTGCTGGCCCTGCTCTAGCGTCCACTCATTCTGAGGTCTGTTTTTCTCTGTTCCCGATGCTTTTCCCAGACCGACAGGCACAGCCCGCTGCTAGGCGTACGCTCTCGTCCCTCTCTGGACAGCGGGAAGATGAGAGCATCAGTCAGGATGACCCGATACCTGGAGTCCTGGGGAGCTGCCAAACCTTTCGCCAATCTCCACCATCGAGACAGCATGACCACAGACAACGGCAAAATCAACACCAGAGTGAGTGTTGCTCTTTCTCAGATGCGAACACAAAGGTTCAGATATGACTTACTCATGGTCCGATTCTTCTTTCAGGACGTTCCGATGGGCCAGTACCACTTCCAGATGAGACGAGAAAGGTTAGCAAGCGGCATATTTATGACACGTGATCGCTCCGCCCTCAGGACAGTTTATTCAAGCAGTTACACAGAACCACTTTTATCCTGCTTATGTATCAGTTCTTTCTGTCACTCACTTTAAACCCAGGTCCAAATCCCAGAGGAGGAGGTTTGAAGAAGAACTCAATGAACGGATGATTCGCACCATTGACGGCATTAACTCACAAAAGTAAGTAAGCGCTGTGTCCGCTGCATTATCTAGTTCTGCTTCACATTTCTGAAGTCAGTCTGCAGTCAAAGAACGTCATCGGATTCAGGGCCGAAGTGACAGATGCAGATGAAGGTCTGTTTTTTTTAGTCATGTTTTATGATTTAAATATGATGAAGCAGTCTTTAATGCACTGATGAATAATTTTAAGTAATATATGATGAAGGAAAAAGGAGACGATTACAGCACTAAGCAGATAAATCTAAAGTAAAGTAAGCATTTATAAGAAAAAGCACCTTTGGGATATTGTTTCAAGCAAGTAAAAAGACCCTCCCATGAGAGGTATAACAATAGAAATACTGTATAATACAGTGCAGTGAAAAAGTATTTTCCTTTTCCCAATTTCTTTGTTTTTGCTCAAAGATAACCTGAGTAAATACAAAAATTAATTTTTCTTCTTGAAGGGAAAACAAAGCTATCCAAATGTACTTTGCTCCGTGTGGAAAAAAATACCCTATGTGTATTCTCGAGAAGTGGAGTGGGTGTCCTCAGAGTGTCCTCAGAGAGTCATTCTCAAAAATGAACCCTGTCTTCAGCATGTTCTCCAGCGCTGTATACATGTGTGTGCAGTTGGTGAAAGTGGCTCTGGTGTATCACAGGGATAGAAAAGCTCTTTATAAATGGAGTTCTTTTCCCATAGTAGTACACAATTGTGTAGTTGTCACTACATTCACCGTACAGGTGAAAGATCCTCAGTTCAAGACTCAGAGGAGACACAAATCCGGCCTCAGGGGAGTCATGAGCTGGTGTACTCTTAGTGCTGGTCATACCTCGCCCAGGAGGGCTGAATCAGGAAGGACATCCAGCGTAAAACTGTGCCAAATCAAACATGCGGACCCATCCACTGTGCCCACCCCTTGGGAAATAAAGGAAGTGGGCTGCACCCCTAACTTCTGACCTCAGCAATATCAAAATGGATGAGTTGTAAAACCGAAGCTCACACACTCTTCAGCTGTTATGTGGTTGGGACGTGCATTATTGTTCTATACATAGCCGTTGGCACATTGTGACGTGTAATATTGTTTTTCCGCGCCAGCTGATTTTATCTCTCACTGAGGATACAGCGACCATTAGTCATCCGGGGAATGACTTCTGGACTTTGTCTCACTTGTTGTCTCCAGACAGTGGCTGAAGTCTGAAGACATCCAGAGGATCTCATTGTTCTTTCACAACAAAGCCCTGGAGAAAGAGGTAGGCGACTGCATACAAAACAGCAGCCGGCATCGCTCGCTGGGAGAAACAAATCAATGCAACTGTGTGGGTATCGGTGGAAAAGAAGTTGTTATGCAGGCTATATAAGGCTTATAGAACACAGGGGTGTCCACTAAATATTCTATACTACACCTCTGACTTCAAATTTCCATGCTCGTCTCATCATTTGGAGATTACCACTATATTACACTAGTACACTATAGCTAGAGTGTCCTTTCCATTAAAACTGATTGTTGTTACTTCTTTTGTTTTACGCTACCTAAATTTAGAGTATCATTAGAAACCAGTATAAACTTGTAGGTGCTGAAAGTTGAACCCTGAATTCACAGCAATTACATGGTAAATGTTAAGCACTATCATTTTTTTCACACATGAACAATTCTAACTTGTTTGCAATGCATGTTTAGTGCTCGTTCTGACTCTGATTTCTGCACTCATGGTCTCGATCTTCTCTCTGCAGTACAGATCCACCACATTACCTGCCTTCAAGTACTACGTCACCTGCGCCTGCCTCATATTCTCCTGTATATTCATAGTGCAGGTCCTCGTCTTGCCCAAGTAAGTCTGTGCCAGTCTTACAGGGTTTACGCGAACTCCAGCTGTGACAGCAGGGCTGATGTGAAAAAGCCATTTGACGCCAGCTGTCTCATCAACGGGCACCGCGCTGAAATGAAAGAGGCAAGGGAGCAAGAGGCGGAATGTTAAAAAAGGCGATGGAGATGAAAGGGCAGCGTGTCTGCTAGTGATTATAGATCAGGTGAATCAAAGTGTGGCGTCTCTTTAATAGCGGGGAGAGAGAGATTCGCGGTCATGCTAATTTACTGCTTCTGGGAGCCAAAAGTGTAATTCAGCATCTGAGAGGCCATTGATTTTCTAATTCAGCCGTCTCACCCTCTTTACCTTTGCTCTGTTTGCTGCAGCATCGCGTCGCACATTTTAGACGTGACATCATCAGTTTTATGGCAGGCGTCCTTAAATCAGCCGTTACCGTGTTACTCCACAGGAAAACTGAAACATGAGCAAACCTGTTTTTGAGCCACACGATCCATGTTATTCTGCCTTAGTGTAAACGAACTGCAGGTCTGAGGCAGAGTACATTAAAAGTTCTGTGATATTTATTGGCCTGGATGGCACTTTAAAAGGCTGAGAGGTGCCAAGAGACTAAAGAGTAATGTGTGTGTGTCTGTGTGTGTGTTGCAGAACTGCTGTGCTCGGGATCTCCTTTGGGATGGCATTCCTGTTATTGGCTTTGATCCTGCTCCTTTGCTTCGCTGGTCACATTCTGGTAGGTTCAAATACACACAGAAAAGCATGTGCAGACTCAAAGAAACCCCAGTTTTAATAAACATATGCACAACATAACCCTAAGATGGCCTGTTTAATAAGTCTGTGCCCCAGTTTTGATGAGTTAACTTCTAGTATGTCATTAGTCTGTTACTTAGCACTAATTAGCCAGTATCGCTGTCTGTATATGGCGTCAATACAGCTTTGCGATGTGTCTTATTAACCTAGTTTGCTAGTGGTACCTGATAACGCTCCACCAGAATCATAGACTGTATGTAAATGATGAACACAGTGGTTTTACCATTGGTTTCTCAACCCTACAACTTGAAGCTACTATTTATATTTTTGTGGAGCCAGAAATACCCATTTTCAGATGACAGTTGGGTGGTGTGGTAGGTTATTAGCAAGCTGGGTTAAAATGCTTCATTCTTAAACTATGCATGCCTTCTAAAAAGTGCTCAATAACACTAATAAATACTAGACTTGTTTTTAGTGTACGGCAAACTTCTTGGACAGGCTGTACCTCAGAACATGTTCGGTTTAAATGTTCAAATAGGGACCAATCAGACTGTGAACTTGTTCATTTCATAGCTGAAGTTGTGGTGAGAGTCTGTGGGTATGAGCTCACTTTTACAGTTAGCCCCAAGTGGCCATTTAAGGAATTGCAGCTTTTGGGATCTCAACATTGGCCAGAGGTTGATGTTTGGTGTAAAGCTCTAACTATGCTATATAAATTTACGAGCCAACTTTGATTAGGTACCCCAGTTCAGCTTCTCATTAACACAAATCCTGAATATGTCAATCAAATGGCAGCAACTCAGTGCGCTTAGGCTTGTAGACATGGTCAAGACGGACTGCTGAAAAATGATTTGCTTGTGCCAGAGGTCAGAGGAAGGAAATAGTAACTCAAATAACCACTCATTACAACCAAGATATGCAGAAGAGTATCTCTGAATACACAAGATATCAAACCTTGAAGCCCGTCTGGTCTGATGAGTCTCGATTTCTGCTGTGAGATTCAGATAGTAGGGTCAAATTTGTCATAAACAACATGATAGCTTGGATCCATCCTACCTTGTATCAGTGGTTCAGGCTGTTGGTAGTGTAGTGGTGTGGGGGATTTTCTTGGCACACTGAGCATTGACTGAGTATTGTTACTGACCAATGACTCCTCCCAGCAGAGTAACGCACCATGTCTCAAAGCTCATATCATCTCAAATTGGTTTCTTCAACATGGCAATAAGTGCATTGTACTCAAACGGTCTTTCGGTTTAACAGATTCCTTTGGGAATTAGTGGAACAGGACATTCTGCTCATGAATGTACAGCTGACAAATCTGCAGCAGCTGTGTGATGCTATCATGTCAATATGGGCTAAACTCTCAGAGGAATGTTTCCAGCAACTGATTGAATTAGTGCCACGAGGAATTAACCAGCCTGGTCCTACCCACACGTAACTATGTTTTATATATACAGTAAAACGACAATGTTTTTTGCACTTACTACCTCCTACATAAAATGTATCTCTATAAATAACAGTGTAATTAGATCCTTTATACTTGAGAGATGGTTGATTATGAGAAAAGATTAACAGATGTTCAGCAGAGGAACAGCTGCTATCATTACATGTGAGGAGTATACGAGCTAATCCACTCTTTTGTTCTCCTTCATAAATTAGCGCATGCATGAATTCCCTGCTACAGCTAGCTTTCCAACATAAGTATTGGTTTGGGTATTGTTTTCAGTCAGCCACAAGAAGCTGACACAGGATTTATGGACAATCAATAATGGTTTCTCCCTTAAGAACCCATTTCCTTGTCCTCCTTTCTCTAGAGAGTATTATCACACAATAGACGTGGGTCACTTCTAGTTAGTGGGGAGATATCAATAACTGTGGGTCTCTCCTGACCTAGATATTCAAAAAGGAAAAATAAGGAGAGCTTAAGTTTGATGAGTTTGCACTAACCATGATTTTAACAGTCAATATGTTCCCAGTTAAAGCTGCAGTGGTCACGCATGTGACTAATGAGAAACCTTGCATGCTCTGTGTGCTTTGGTTCCGTGCGCCCGGTTGGGTTTGTGTAAGTCATTATTAATGGGGCATATAATAGCTAAAGGACATGTTCCATTCATCTGTGAAAGAGTGCATTACACGGTTATTGTGATCAAACACATTTCTTGGAAAATGTCTTTTCAAGTCAGATGAGCTAAGCTCACCATTTCAGCCAGAGTAGGTGTTTTTTTTGTTTGTTTGTCACTGCTGTAGTGTCGCAAAATACAAGGACACAAAACAAAGCATGTGTGAACATACCGTCCGGAAGGGTGACAAATCAGAAACTAGCCGGCAAGCTAATATACACTTATATAACTTACTTTAGATCATATATCTGCCTGAGGTAAATTGCCAAATTTCTTTTATTTGTCAGCTTAAATGTATCATGTATCATGTATCAGGCCTTTACTGCATCTAAACTTATTATTAGACATGCACTGATCAATAAGCCGGTGATTGGAACAGGCTGGTGTCCAGTCGGCCTCTAATTTACACACATCTGTTCCAAAACTGCCACAGTTTGAAATGCACCAACCTAGAAGGTGATAGTGTTAGAACAGCATGAATGAGTATGTGTGAAGGCAACACTGGCCTCAGTGAGGGATCTGGCAAAGGGAGCCTTTATCAGAGGAATCATAACACATCTCCAGATAAGGAGGTCTTTCTCTCTCCCCCATCCCCAACTGTTCGTGGTAGATGTGTGCGTCTGCCTGAGCCTGCTTGTGCCAGAGGTTTCTTATTGTTTAAAGGGAGTTTTTCTTTCCACTGTCGCCAAGTTCTTGCTCTTGTGTTTGTCTGATTGTTGGGATTTCTCTGTATTATTGTAATGTCTTTACCAGACAGTATTATGCACCTTGAGGTGACCGTTGTTGTGATATGGTGCTATACAGATAGAACTGAATTGACCAATAAGTTCTGACTATAAAATCAAATCCCATATGTTTGGATCTATTGCTGTTTATCATTTAGCTCAGGTCACTGGTAAAACTCATTATTAATACCATTTAGTTGTTTTTTGCATGCATTAAGATGTCTGTGAGTCTTGCCTCCTGTTTACTTGTCTCATAATATATTTACATTGCATATTACCGTATATTACAGTATTACTGCACTCTACTGCCGGGGTCCAACCCCTGGGCCTTGGACCAGTACCGGTCCGTGAGTCATTTGGTAGTTGAGGCTTGGCCGTGAAATTTATGGTTTTCAGGGTTTCATCGTGATTTTTTATCGTTTTTATCGTTAACTCGGTTTCCAGTGTGTTATGAATAAATCTCTTTTTTTTGGTACCGGTACTGGTTTTATTTTGTTATATTTATTCGTGACACCTTAAAGACCGGTCCTTGAAAATACTGTCGGACATAAACCGGTCCGTGGCGCAAAAAAGGTTGGGGACCACTGCTCTACTGTATATTACATTCTACCACATATGCAAATTTAATACACTGCTCAGCCTTCTAAGTAAAAGAGAGTCCAAAGATGGTCCTGCTGCCAGCATTACCTTCATATTAACAACAGATGGATGTGTAGCATGCAACTTTTCCAGTTCAGAGATCTTTCTGTTTTCTTTGAATTCCGCACACTAATTATTCCTATATCACAAGACACCACATGGGAATGAATGACCTTCTTGAACTTGTGCCATGTGCTTGCTGTAGCTATATCTTTATGCCTTAGGAATCATCTACCCTGGACTGTATATAAATAAAATAAATGTGATGTTTTAAATATACTGTTTTCCAGCTTACAGTATCATTTTTAATTAATCCCCAGAGGAAAGCAGTGTTTCTGTTTAGCACTCCCACTCCCTGTTTCCTCACCTTCATGTCATTCCCTCTGTTTCTTTGTATCCACAGCAGGGAAGGAAGGGGTCCTTCTGCTCTCTTACATGGTTTCCGACTTCTTCTCGCATCATTGTCACCAATAACCCCTGGCTGCGATTGGTCCTCACCATGACGACCACTGCTCTCGTGCTGGTCATGGCTGTCTTTAACATGGTGAGAAGCCAGTTTTAAATGTTGTGAATGTGGTTTGACTGCTGGTTCTTGGAAGTGCTGCTGAAGCGTCAGATAACTGTGCCGTGCATTTTCTGGTAAAAGCTGCAGTAGCACAGCGGATATTTATATGATTTGGTTTGAATAGACTGCACCAATACTGGCTTAAACTTTAACTTTTTTTTTTTTATAATGCTGTTTATTCTCACAATTGGTTACATTGATAAAGTGTACAAATCAGTGAGCAGCAAACGGAAGCAGACACATCCATCAGTGGGAAATGGATAGTGTATATATATGTGTGTGTGTGTGTGTGTGTGTGTGTGTGTGTGTGTGTGTGTGTGTGTGTGTGTGTGTGTGTGTGCGCGCGCACACACGCTGTTTATGTGCAAGACTGACAAGAGATGCGGAGTCCACTGCTGCTACAATCTTCCTCCTCACCCTCCGGTCAGCGGTTCAGACGGAGCAGTGGACTCCCAGCTCTCGGTACACTGTACAAGGTGAAGATATAGGCCATAACCTGCTGTGTTCTGCAAAGCGGAGCTTGTTGTAGCGTTGTGACTTAACCGGGGACTGAGACGATGACAGCCATGAGACTTTACTTGCCCCAACTAATAAAAATCAGTATATACCTTTTATAAAATAGAATAAATAAAATAAAAAATATTTCTGTTCAATACATACAGTCTCTCTCTCTCTCTCTCTCTCTCTCTCAGCCATCCCAGAGCATGCAAGGCTTTTCATGACTTTCCATTTCTCCAGATCAAAAGAATGCATAGATAATTGCTAAGTTAAATTCAGCATCAACTTAACTGCCAACTGTGAGCGCTTCCGATCGCCTCCGTGTTCATTATTTGCTCTCGTATTTTTCTTTATGTACAATGTATATCAGTATTTTACACTTTGGCCATTTGGTGAATTTTGAATTTTCAAAAAATAGAAAAGAAAAAAAGGCATTTCATTAGAGGAAAATAACAATAATACATTTAAAAAAAGAAAAACATAGCTTATAACGATGATTAATGCCAAATGTTACATGAAATCGGTATTATGTACACAAAGTTTTTGTCATCTCGTTCACATTTCAGCATCCTTGTGACAAAAGAAGAAATCATCTCCGTTACTAAAATAGTTTCTTTAGGTTCCCCCGTGGAGCCAACAGACGAAGTGCAAGACAACATGCTGACCGTTAGCTAAGCCCCCCCCCCAAGTTACTGCCTCAGCCCCTGTCAAGCATTTCTTTGTTTTTTAGGGCAGCAGCCACTTATTTATCACAGAAATGTGACGCAGCACAAACAAAAACAACAAAACAAAAACAGGCAAAGACGAAGCCCGGGAATCTCACAAGTCTCACCGGTGACTTCAACTCAGCCTCCTAGTAGATGTACCTAGTTTGAAACTCCTATGTCGCCTCGTTCTCAAGTTATCGCATTTACAAGATTTCCTGACCTTGAGGTCAGAGGTTAACATTTTTATGTTGTTTTTTGTGCACTGCAGACTATGTCAAGTTGAAATAAATCAGTGCTGCAGACAGAACAGCAGAAAAACAGTTGCCACGGGGTTGCAATCAAACCTTCTTAATAGTAACAATAATTTTAACCACTTGCTACAACTGACGTTTACCAGTGTGTGTTTTTATAAATGAAGCTTTTGGGGAACTTTATAACTACATTGAATTTTCTTCAGTAATCCAGATACAAGTCTTGTCTCAAAATCAAAGGTCAGAAAAATGTCCTTACACCTTAAAAGGCAAGTAGATCAATGGAAGTTTAAAACTTATAAGTGGGAGAAACAGGAATACTTCTCTAAGAGCAATCAGAGGTTTTGAAATGAGGTTAATGCCCTTCCTGTGGAAAGGTGTTTTAAGGAAACTGGTGAACCTGATCATGTGGTCGACATAATGGATTCTATGAATACCCAGATTGTTTCGAAGAGGGAAATGGTGCCCACAGAGCATAAACTGAACCTTAATGGTCATTCCTGAAAGACAATCGTGCGTAACATAAACATAAGCCAACCCAAAGTCATCCCCCACCAAGGTCTTCAAGGTCAACTTAATGATTTAGTGGTTGAAAATTGAACAATTGATCAACATATCTAAAGTATCTTACAATATGGTATCTTAAATATCATGTCACATTTGATCACTAACCTCTTCTTCAAGGTCAATAGATTGATCCGAAGGTCAGAGTGATAATAATACGACACAGAGCTATTTAAAACTATGTTTCTTACTGCCATTGTTTGTATTGACAACATATGGGCATATAGGGAATGTGAATATGTGGGGATTCTAAATATCACATCACTTTGAACCTTTGACCTCGTCTTCAAGGTCAAATAAGGCCAAACTTTGATAAAATGCCTTTAATTTTTAAAACTGTGATTAAAACTCTTCTGCCTTTGTTTGTGTTGGCAACATTTAGGATACGATACTCATTATGGGAATTATTCCATTAAAGTAATGCATTAAAGTCTGCATCCAAATATCATGTCACGTTTGACCTCTGACCTCACTTTTACATGTCACACCAGCCATTCTTTCAAGTTGACCCAAAAATGTGTTTTTACTGCACTACAAATGTCTTAAATTATGTTTAGAAGGGACAACGAAAACAAAATGAGTATGCACAAAAGGCAGCACTATACTGCCCAGAGCATGGCAGAGGTTGGCACTCTCTGAGGTTTCCTTCCAAGGAATAAGACTTTACTGTAAATCTTTGACATTTTTCTTTGAACACTGGATGCTTTTTCACTCCCTTTCAGTCCAGTCCTTGTATGTCCTGGTGTTTTCTTATTGTTAAGTCTCCGTCTGTGTTAGGTGTTCTCATGTTTGGTCATTTCCTGTGTTATTTTGGTACTCTCTGTCTCATGTGGCTGTTCAGTTTTCTTTCCCCGAGTCTTGTTTCCCCCGTTTGTCTGCACCTTTGTGTTCCCTACAGCTGCCTCTAGTTCCCATTATTCCCTACTGTGTGTGCATATGAGCCCAATCAGGCCTTTCTCTTTTATCAGTAAATCTCTTTACCCCTCGCAGGGTGTGTCCAGTCTGCCTTAGATCCTGTTATTTACACTTGTAATATTTTCAGTCACTTTTAGTTTGGTTTTCCCTTCTTAAGCATTTTCAGTTAGTTCTGTTCCTGCTCTCCTTTCTTCCCCTAAATTTGTTACCCTTTATTTTTAGACTGTTTCAGCTGCCATTCAATAAAGGTATGCTTTAATTTCCATCTCACCTGCCTATGCTAAGTCTGCATTCAGGGTCCTGATCCACAACTCATGTCAATAAGCTTGTTAGACTTGTCTAAACTATAACCTGTATTTCAATAACAGAGAGATCACTTGGAAGAATTTGACATGATGTATTGAGATAGAAATTAATGTATTTAGTAATTAGACTCCAACCCAACATGTTAGAACAGAATCCCAACGGTGATAGGATTTAGGACAGGACCTCCCAGAGTCTAGACACTAGTGGTGGTGAAGAAAGTCTCAGAGAAAGAAAGTCTGAACACAAAGTGGAGGCTGATAGGCTCAAAGTAGGCAGGCGAGAAGATGATTGGAATAGAGTAATGATGTCATTATTTAGATTGACAGCGTGGGAACGCGGTACATAATGTCAACAGAAAAGCAGCCGAAGACCAATGAAAGCAGGCAGATGACTGATCACAGATCTTCCTTATTGAACTTACCCATGAGCTTCATTTCCATGTATGTTTGCACATGTCTCAATAAAGTTTCCTAGCAAAACATTAAGAAACTGGGGTTTCACAAGACTTTTTCACATCACTGTACACAAACATTAAAATGTGAGTACACAAATATATATATACACGTGAGCCTTTCACACTGTTACGATGGCCCAAAACAACCCACACAGGAGTAATGCACAAAGAAATAAAAATAACATAAAACAAGTCTGTGAAGAATAGCTTTTTCTCCCCCAAATTACACCTGAAACCTTCAACTCCTGGCAGCTAAATGTCATGTAGCTGCAGGCAATGTGAGTAATTAGAGAGCAAGAATACAGTTCCCGTGGCACACACAAAAAACTTGCTGTTTTATATCACTGGTGCACACTTTCTGCAAAAAAACAGGGACCGTCATTAAAATCTGGGTTTGTACTGTTCCACACAAAACTGGACTATTTCAGGAATTTCCCTTTAGTTAGTGCATTCAGCCTGTGTCAGTCAGCTGCTGTTCCTTTGAAAATTGTAGAAGAAATACACAAGATCAAAAATACACATTCATTATTTACTGTTTCTAT
Organism: Copadichromis virginalis; assembly: GCF_057382275.1. Classification (NCBI taxonomy): domain Eukaryota; kingdom Metazoa; phylum Chordata; class Actinopteri; order Cichliformes; family Cichlidae; genus Copadichromis; species Copadichromis virginalis. The sequence goes on from NC_140638.1 coordinate 32,710,038, forward strand.
TCTATTTTTACCCACTTGATTACACCACAGCAGCTGTGGAGGTCAATTGTACCACTGCTGAGGTTTTTCTCCCAAAAGCGATGGTTGTATTTTTTTAGCGTTGTGGTTTTCCATACAATATGTTGTCCAGGTCAAGCATGAGAGTCCCTGCTTATGGTGATTAAATGGGGGATTTCTTTCAAATGTTAAATAGACACGCTGTCAGTGTGAACAGCATCATTTGGCATGCAGCAGGAAACAGGCGTGAAATGTGTCACAGAATATGCGCATTACACATGTATGTTATACAATAACGATAAAGGTGAAATCTTTAAAGAATTTTACTGCCAAAGTGTAAAAGAATATTTCAAAAGCTTGAAATGTTTCTCTTAGAATGACTTCTGTTCAATGATGGAAACAGGAAATTCACTCCCAAGGCTACAATGTTTCACCGAATTAGAGATTAACTCTTGGAACTGATCCAGATTCACGCCTATAACGAAGAATGGAGATGTTTCAGAATGTGATGCTCATACATCAGATATGTTCACATATACTTATGAAACTGGAGGCTTTGCCTTTATTTTCTAAAGGAACTTTCATAAACTAATAGTCTTATTTTTGTGCATCTCTGGACTCAATTCGTGCATGATGTTGAGGTATGCAGGTGTCATACCATAGCAAAGTATTACACAGATCTTTGGTTAAAAATGTAGCTTACTTCAAGTTACAGTAATCTAATCCATTTATAATCATAATCAGGTTTGTGGGCTTGGTTCTATTTCTCATCATAAGAGAGTTTCTTTAAAAATGAATAGCTTCAAATAGCAATCAAAGTTGTTATCAGTATCTTTTTTTGGAATCACCTTTTTCGTGGTAAAATGCTATTTTATTCCTGTCAAAATGTGTGTAACCTTTGGCATTGCCATATTCATAGATTCAGCTAAAGTAATGGGAACAAATTATGTGTTTTTGTGACAGGCTGCTAAAAACATAGTGCCTAAAGATACAAATTAAATTGGTTCTTTGCTCAGTTGTCAGTTATGTGTAGAGAAAATAGAGCTTCATTTCTTGAGTTTGGCACGTTTTTATGCTTGAGTGATTCACTGGTCAGTGTTAAGTGCTCAAACACATCCCTCTGAAAATGGTCTGGCACCGGACTGGAGTGAAAAAGCAGCCAGTGACCAAAGAAAACCTTGGAAAGAGCTTTAGAAAGGCTAGAGACCCATGTGATGTGACTGACAGAAACTAATTTAGAAAAAAACTGATGTATTTGTTGATTGATATTTTTATATGGATTTGTATTGACAATGACATTGACGAAATGTCAACGCCTGACATGTTTTATTTTCTGTGTATTCTGCTTGGATCTCTTTTGGTTTTGTTAGTTTTTTGTGGAGGATCCTGGAGGACCTGTGGATGACATCCTGCCAACTGTGAATCTAACCAATAACAGCCAGCTGGACTACATGGTGGACAACACAGGCAAAAACAAGTTTTACCTGCCAGTAAGTACAGCAGTGAGAGGTCAGCAACATGACCTGCAGAGAAAGTACTGCGGCCATCTAAAATGACATCTAAACAAGCAAAATGAGACATCTGTGTCTCTGTGTTGTGTTGTGTTGTGTTCGTGTCCAGCTCTGTATCTTTTCTTGGACTCTAGTAGAACAGGTGAGCCTTGGTGCAGCCCCTCAGTTCATTGTCTATCAGAAACGAGCTGTTTTAGCTGTGCTCCCTTTAAGGCAGCATTTGGGCCTCACAAAACTAAAAGTATCCCACATTTTTATCAAAGTATGCAATATAACTTATCAGTCACACAGCACATGCCATATTGGGTCATCTGTTGTTGATGTTCCTTTACTCTCTTTCAGTACTTTATCTACTGCTGTATACTGGGCTTGGTGTCATGCTCCGTGTTCTTGAGGATCAACTACGAGCTGAAGATGGTGGTGATGCTGGTCGCCGTGGTAATCTACAACATCATCATCCTGCAGACACATGCAACTCTACTGGATGGATTTAACAAAGCCTTATACCGCACAGATAAACCAGACAGGTACCTGCATGCACTCGTTCTCCCTTCTTCCTCCACACATCCTTTCTGCTTCATTATTTAGGAAATGATGAAATCATTTTTAGGCCAACTTTAGGTTAATATTATCTGTTTGAAACCCTCCATCACGCTGACCCTGCAGCCTGCTCACATCAGTAGAAAAGAGCTTATTAAAATGACTAATGAGACCGGACCACGGGGGAAGACTGATGCTGAGGCAGCGATATCCCATGTGACTGTCGATCAAGTGTAACCCCTGGAGATGGGGATGATGAATGGCAGCAGTTTGTGTTGATGGAGCTCAATTCACTTTTGACTGACAGCTAGAGTCTCACTGCTGACAAAATCCCATTATGCAAAAAGTTTCCAGGGCACCTAGAGAGACTGCGGAAAGAAAAAGTTTTTTTCTCAAGCTCATATTTCTCCTTTTGTTTGTCTTCTTCACCTCAGCTGTTATTAGCATGAAGACAATACTGCTTTTGCCAGAGCACGGAGGCAAGTAAATAAGAATAGCAATGAAGTGGAAAAACAAAAAAGAAACAGACCAGGGCTGACAAATAGTAATTTCCACTTTAGTATCTTGAAGGAGAACTTTAGTTGTACTGTCTGTGTTATAACAGGCACAGGATTACATATCCACAGGCTGTTGAGCTAGAAGCTACAGCTACTAATCATTGAAGTAAGTTGATAAATTTATAGTTCATGTATTAAAAATATAGAGGAGTGGGTGCAGGCTTTCTGCCGTTTTTAAATACAGTGGCCAGGAAGGACATCTCCCTTCTGACCAAATAGATTTTAATTATATGACTACACATCAGCCACATACAAAGTACGTTAGGAGAAGAGAGGGGAGGAGAAGGGAAGTTTTAGGCCTGGGCATGCTGTGGAGGCACATTTCAATTCATGCCTGCCCTTTTAAACTGCAGACATGAAATATTATACCTGTATTTTATCATCGGAGAAAGGGTCCCCTTTACCAAAAAAAGAAAGAGACAAGCAGTATTGATAAAATGTCATCTTGTTCCTAACCTCAAGCCTGACCTCCTGAACCAAAGTCAAGGCTCTAACACATGAGCATTTGCATAAACATGCTCATTTATTCCTCAAGTTGTCACAGTTACCTATTGTCAACAGATTAGACATCCAACAGCAGCTAACAAAAGCAAAAACAGCAGAAGTTATGAATAGAAAAGATCGGGGTATCCTCAACAACTCAGTCAAAAGTGAGCTTCGCTGACTCATCAACTCGTTCGTTTCAGAGTCCCTTCACAAAGTTTTACAGCTTCCTCCAGAATATAAAAAGTGGATGTTTCTCACCCAACACTGACAGCTGAGGTAAACAGCTGACTCAATAGGGAAAAACTTAGAGGTCAAGAGTCACTTTGCTGTCTGAGTACACTTCCTACAGATGAACCACAGCCAGGGGTCCAAATATAAAACACTGCATAATGTTTAATTGACCTCATCTGTTTTCTGGACCCCATAGCCATGACTGCTATGGGTCTCAGTCTAACCTTAATGTTTTTTCTCTCTTTTGGCTAACTAAAATGTGTTTGTCCTTTATCATCTACCATTACTAGGATTATGAACTTAAATTAGGAGGGGCAGTAAAACCAGAATTAGGCTGACCACAATCTACTGGTGAACATTTACACAAGGTTCAAATGGGATAATAAGGGAAGTTTTCAAAAAATGAATAGATACAAAAGAGAAGAATCTAGCAGTGCTTGTTCATAGTTATGCCAATTTATAAAAACTGTGGACACTGATTTTTTGGGGGCTAATTGTTTCCCAAATTCTTTTCTGTTTCTTCAAAACTAGAGTCTTAAAAAAATAAAACTCAATCAAATTACTGTTTCTTAACCAAAACAAAAAGCTTATCAACTCAAGTAATATCAAGTATTCTAGAGACAAAGGTAAGACCATCTTACTGACAGCTGAAGCTTAGCCCAAACTGAGTGATGCAGGACAATTATCTTAAGACAAGCAGCAAAAAGAAAAGAATCACAGTGCTGCGATGGCCCAATCAGTCCAGACCTCAACCTGACTGAAGTAGTAAATAGTAAGATCTTAAAAGAGCTGTGTATAAACGAATGCCTGCAGATTTTAATGAAATGAAGCAACACTGTAAAGAAGAGTGGACTAAAATCCCTCCACATCGATGTGAGAGAAGCCGTACAGCAAACAGTTACAAAGAAAAGGCCAAACCTAGCAGTCAGTCAGTCCTCTCTCAGACATACAGTCCTTGACAGCATCTGAATGTGTCAGCTTCGTGACTTAAGCACCCTGTGCACTTTTCTGTGAAAGATCTGCAAATGTCTGATCAGCTTTTATTATTTCCAGTAAGATTTGCACATTCATCTAACAACTAGGCAGCTGCAGCAGCACCTTAGCACCCAGCGACACACAAACACACTCACTTTGCCACTTTACTTAGTGACAATAGCAGAGAAAACTACACGCTGAAAAGTGTGGTTACACGTAACTAGAGCTGATGCTGAGAATACTCATTTCCACAAGTGCGACAAGTGTTTTCTCTCTGTCTCTGCTGTTGGTACGTTTAACATACAGATGCATGTTGTATCATAGACACAGATGAAGCAATGTCACAAACCCTGTGTCTAGGCCAATATTGCCAAAGGTATTCACTCACCACCTATCTAAATCACTTCTATGGCCACAATTATATAAAAGCAAGGGAAAAAATGCTCCTGCAAACATTTGTGAAAGAATGTGTTGCCGGTGTGGTACATTGATAGGATGCCACCTAAGCAGTCGTGAAATTTCCGCACTACTAAGTATTCCACAGTCAACTGTTAGTGGGATTATAACAAAGTGGAAGTGAGTGGGAACAACAGTAACTCAGCTATGAAGTGATATGCCACGTAAAATCAGATTCGGGTCAATAGATGCTGAGGTGCATAGTCCAGAGAAGTCCCCAACTTTCTGCAGAGCCAATTACAGACCTCCAAATGGGCTTCAGATTTGATCAAGAACAGTGCATAGAGAGTTTCAAGGAATAGGCTTCCATGGCCGAGCAGCTGCATCCAAGCCTTACACCTCCAAGTGCAATGCAAAGTGTCAGATGCAGTGGTGTAAAGCACACTGCCACGGGGCTCTAGAGCAGTAAAGACATGTTCTCCAGATTGACGAATCGCACTTCTTCATCTGGATATCCAGTGGGTTTGGCGGTTGCCAGGAAAACGGCATAAAGCGTAAAGTTTGCTGGAAAAGGGATTATGGTGGGGGTTCGTTTTTCAGGAGTTGGACTGGGACCCTTAGTTCTATGAAAGAAACTCTTGAAACGGTTTGGAGCTGGCCGCTTCCTGTTACAACACAACAGGGATGAGCGAGTTTGTTGTGGATGTACTTGACCGGCCTGCACAGAGCCCTGACCTCAACCTGACAGAACATCTTTGGGTAGAATTAGAGCAGAGTCTTTGAGCCAGGACCAAGGTCCAATATCAGCGTCCGACCTCACAAATGCACTTCAGGAAGTGGTCAAAAAATCCCATAGACACACTCCTAAAACCTTTAGGAAAGCATTCCGAAAAGAGTGGAAGCCATTATAGCTACAAGGGTGGGCTGACATCATCTTAAACTATGAATGAAGAATGGGATGTCATTCAAGTTCATATGAAGGCAGATAACTTAATACATTTGGCAATATACTGTTTATGTATATATGTTAAAACTTATTTATTTATGGCCTTAGTTTAAAAGGGGCTCAGTGATTTCTAAAATAACAGTCGGTATCCATACTTTTACCAAATGTTACTGAAGCAGGAGGAAAAATTGCATTTTATGGGCTTTCATGTGGATTCATGCACAAACCTGGTTTACCAGTAGCTGTTTCCAGCAGTAGGATGGAGTGTATGTGTGATGGAATAATGTAAACCACAGTTTGTGTGTGAGAGCATTAAGCTTTTGAATTTTCAGAATAAAATGCTGAATGTTGTTATAGCATTTTCCTCTCCTTACAGACCGGGAGTCCTGAAGGATCTAAAGACCATGGGTTCTGTATCTCTGTTCATCTTCTTCATTACGCTACTGGTCTTAGCCAGGCAGGTGAGCAGCTTCCTCAAAGTGGTCTCGTGTAATTTTTTCCCTTTGAACGCTACGATTCTTTTCAGGTCATTCAGCACAATCGCAGAATCAGCGACTGACTCAGTGGAGCAGAGATGTTTTTGGGAAATTTAGCCCCGGTCGTTCTGGAACGACTTTTATGACTTTGTAGAAATTATTCTGGAACAGATGAAAGACAGTTAAACAGTGTTGGAGGACTTGGCTCATTATAAAGAAAGATCAAAATATCTTTGGAGCATTAGATCTGCCAGTTTGGCCCACTGCCTCCATCTCCTCTGTGCCCACCATCCTCACTTCATAAGACCCAAACTCATCTGACACACATTGGGTGTTTGTGTTTTATCTTCTTTTTTTTTTTTGTGAGGTATACCATCCATCATCTCTGACCTCAAAGCTGATGTTCGGGACAGAAGGACAGCCACAAGAGCTTTAGTACCCAAACTGGGGCTCCTCTGAGAGGCACAGTTGGTCCAAACTAGCTCCCTGTGTTGTTCTCATTCTGGGTCACTCTCAGCAGAAAAGAGGGGGGACTTTGTTATGGAAACACAACTTTGCTGAGTGAAACTCTTTGTCACGTACAGATCATGAGGTAATTGGGTTTTGTTTTTTTTAACAATGCTTTTGGGTTATTGAGAAATATCATTTCTAAAACAGGTCAAAAGGTCTTTCGAGTGGTATTGCCCACATTTTCCACTGGAGTTGGCTGTATATGCTTTAGGCTGCTATTAAGAAATTTGCCTTACAAATTCTTCATCTTTAGCTCTAATGAGGCTTTTCCCAGGCATTTAGTCAAAGAGAGGGGAAAGCAGGTTACTGTAAACAAGGCATCTGTAATTCATCCCTGACGAACAGCTGCGCAATGGAGCAAAACTCATTTACAGGCTTTTTAGCTGGTTTCTAAACAGCATCTGATATGAGCTCTACTTCTTTCGGCCTACTTTTTCAGCCTAAAAGAGGTACTGGAATTTATTGTGCCACAAAACTGCACATACTCATACTGTGCATAGGCGCATATATACATGCGCACGAACAAGTGGTGTCACAGTTCTTCTCTTTTTCCTTTTTTCACACGGCTCTTCCCACTCGCCGTGACAAGTGGTTCAGACTTGCTGTCCTCAGAGGGCAAGAAGCTCCTCTGTATTTGCATTTCAGCCTCAGGCTATCAACACTATAGCGCAAGATCTCAGCGCTGTTAGTCTTCTAAATAGGCATCATACTTTAATCTCAGGGGAAACGTATTTAGTGCACACATACATCATCCAGACTACGAACCACACACATGAAGTACATCTCAAAGGACACTAAAAATGCTCCCACGCACACGCAAACACACACCGTAGGGGCCAGCCCACAAGAAGCCTGCAGCGTTCACATACATGAGAGCATAATGATGGTGCGTTCAGGGGATGCTGCCTGATGCACACACACACTCCTGGGATGTTTTGACCTCCCTATATGAATCTTCCTGACATATTTAGACGGTTCAAAACTACCTCAAGCTTGAAAAAGCAAAGAGCAGAAAAAACAAAAAAAAGCAGTGGCTATCTTTTATGCAAAACAGCCCTGTCTGTTCTCGATTTCCTTGAGCCATCATAGCGGAGCTTCACGCATTGTTTCATTGTTGTATTATTGGAGCTTTAATTTTCTATGAATACCAAGCATGCCCTTTAGTTTCAGTCGGTGAGGTTGCTCGAGATAGCCTATGAAGTTTCCGTTCAGTGGCGATGATTAGAATGGGATACGGGCAGCCGGTCGCTGAGAAATGCTCCCATATCGTGGACGAATATATGGAAGATGTTTTTACAGCATCCTGTCTGTGATTAGATTTGTGTTATAAAAAATGAATATTTGCAATTAACTCTAATTTAAAATTCGCTTTCTTCTCTGTGTATTAGTTGTTTTTTTCCCCTGTTTTTGGTTCAAGTTTCTACTGAGAGAGTGCTGGGTGTGAATGACGCTGGTGTCTCTTTACTCTGTGTCCTCCTGTAACAGAATGAATATTACTGTAGGTTAGACTTCCTGTGGAGGGATAAGTTCAAGAGGGAGTGTGAGGAGATCGAAACCATGGAGAACCTCAACCGGGTTCTGCTGGAGAACGTCCTACCAGCTCACGTGGCTGAACACTTCCTGGGGAGAAACTGGAAAAATGAGGTAGAGTGCTGTATTGTTATGCATTCCTGTTCAAGTGTACCCATTTTTAGCACTAGTACTATAGAAGGTAAAGCCTTCCGCAGTTTTTTAGCAGATTTATGGACATTTAATTACAATAACCAGCAGTGAACCTAAAATTAGGATACACATTACTGTGTGCTGAGACTCGAATGAGTTATGACTCAATAAATGAGAATGAGATTTAATGCACCCATCTTTTCACCTCGAGTAACATCCCTGCGTCATTTGTTCTTTTCCCGACCCTTTTTTCAGGAGGTGAAAGGCTTTAATCAAAAAAAAAGAAAAGAAAAGAGTAAAGAATAGCACATTGTGAGTGTTATGTTCTGAAATCAGCAGTTTCCCCAGGAAATTACTGAATTGGGCCAAAAAACACTGGCTTCCCAGAAATATTAAGTACTGAAATGAGATTTAGTACTTAGAAAAGAACCTGTTTCCCGCTGTTTTAAATCTTCTTGCTTAAGCTAATATAGTTGTTTTTATTTCATATATACCATGCAGAAAAATACAAAATATCAAACTAATTGTGTAAAGAGGTAGTTCAGGTAGCTCAGCCGTTATCCCAGAAGATACGTTGATCCTGATGTCCGCCCCATCACCATAGATACAGCTGATACCCTTCTAAAGACCCAATGAGCAAATTTCACATAGGCCCCCATCTCACAGGCCTAGAGACCAGTCAGAGACTGTTTGGGAAACACTTGTTGCTAGGGAAAACTAAGTATGGCCCAGTCGGTTGGTGGGTAGTTGTGGAAGGTTTCTGGCTGTCGCTATGTGAAACTGGCCACGGCTAATATATGGAAATGGGAACTGTTCACCTAAACCTTGCAGCAGTAAGATGCAACTTTTACTCTGAAGGTGAACATTCCTTGTTCCCATTTTGCATTCCACTTTTTTAAGTTTCAGTAGTTTTTTTGCAAACAAGTTGGCATCTTCCATACAAGCTAGAGGTGATGATGGCAATCTGCTGGCAACAGAAGTCATCGCAAGGAGGTTTTCAGTGCAGCACCACATTGTGACCGATATCAACCTGTGACAGCCAGCAACCACTTGCCAACTGGTCAGGAAGGTTATATTTTCTCCCAGCAACCAGTGGTTGGTCTCTAATCCTCTGTGAATGAGGTCTACGCTTTCATAGTCCTCCCACCAATGCTGTGCACCTGCAAGCCACTTTGCAACCCACCTCCACCTGATTACCCACCTCCACCTGGGACAAACATAAAGCAGAGATGTGTTTCTGTTAGAGGAGATAACTTGTGGAATAGTTATGACAGTGATTTAAAAAGGTGGAGTTCATTTTCCTTGTTTAAAAACAAGTTTAAAAATAAAGTATTAGAAAAATATATAAATCAAGAATGAAAAGAGCAAAAATAATAATACTGGAACTCTTGGTTGTTTTGCTTTGATGTAGTTACTTATCTAAGGTGGAAAGTTTTTGTTTGTTTGTTTGTTTGTTTTTGCTTTGTTTTAAGCTTTGCTTCGAGCCCTGTGTACAGGAGCTGCATGCTAAATGATCTTTTGTTAAAAGGGTTGGCGTAATAAGCATATGCTTCAGCCAATACCTTTGTCTACCCTTGTCTCGCGCTTTCTTGCTTTGTGGTAATCTTTATTCTGTATTCACTGAGATATTTGAATGCTAATCAATAAATCAAAAAAATATCAAAAATAAAATAAATTACCTCCTAATGCTATATTTGACTTAATTAGGGTCATATCTGTCGTCACTAATGTTTCCTCTGTTTCGTGGTTGGCATCTTCATGATAATCTACTAGAATAGCACACACCACCAAGCATAAATCAGTGCAGATGGAAATAATCTTCTTTTGACTATCGTGGTACTGACTGAAAAATACATGATAAAAACTGCATATTTTATATGTGCTGTTAACACATATCCTTTATAATGATATTCCTTATCTGTCACATATTGTTCAAATCATTTTCTTTCCCAGTGGAGTTTAATAAACACATTCCCTTTTGATTTCTGTTATTTCACTCTTTCCACAGACGCTGTATTAGACGTGGCCTACTTGCTTAACATACTTTCCGTTCCCGTGCTTCACCTCAGTTGCTCTGCTCTTACTTCTGTCTGTCTTGTAATGAACGCTGTTACTATTTTGCTCCTGCAAACACCCAGAGTCCCCCCGCAGACATGATTAAAGCTTCTTCGTATTTATTTAAAGAGTCGGTGTCATTGTTCAGCACGAGCTATTCAGCTCATAGATTTCCTTCACCTGTGCCAGATCAATACAACCCATAGAGCCGTTATCTTCTTCTCGCTCGTTACCAGGACCTTTATCATCAGTCGTACGAGTCGGTGTGTGTGATGTTCGCCTCCATCCCAGACTTCAAAGAGTTTTATACTGAGTCTGATGTCAATAAGGAGGGACTGGAATGTCTCCGTCTTCTCAACGAGATCATAGCAGACTTTGATGAGGTAAACTCCTCTCATATTGATCATCCTTGCTGTCTCAGTCACAATGGAAAAAGGAAAAAACGAAAAAGAAAAAAATAACCTTCCCCTGCTGCTTTTTTTTGAGAAGCAATCACACTTGGTTATTATGCTCTAAAGTAGCAGGGAAAGCAGAAGAAAACGCCAGCGTTTGGCTGAAAGCCACCGCTATTTCCTGCTTCTTGTAGATGTAATATAATGGGCTCTTTTCCTCCTGCGCCCGCAGCTGCTGTCCAAGCCAAAATTCAGCGGAGTGGAGAAGATTAAGACCATCGGTTCTACCTACATGGCTGCGACTGGACTCAACGTGACGCCAGGACCAGATTGTGCACAGGCAAGTTTCTACACACGTCTGCATTCACAAAGAGCCACACAGTGTTTACTGCTGCTCCAGACAATCTGCATATCATTCAAGCACCAGTGATTCATTACTGCACTTTGAATACATCAGTGTAAGCAAATTAGATCATCGTTCAGAAATGTGGCAGCACTGTGCTTTGTTTAAAAGAAAAAAAACCTTCCTGATTGGTGGAAATGTGCTTAATTGACATTTGCAAAGCCCCCACCAGCCACCCAAACCCCCCAGTCACTGTTGCTGCACCTGCATCTTCTAGCAGAGCACATAATGTAGTCTGCAGGGATAAGAGCGCTCTGCACTCAGAATCCTTGGTAATTTTTATAACAATGCGTAGCTGATTTCACACAGGGGCAGACAGAAGCAGGCGTCTCTTTGATGGCTGATTTGCTGGACTGCTGCAGGCTGATTGTATCAGCTGTTGCCAACTCTGTCACTTTTTAATGTTTCCAGCTTGCTGATAAAGAAGCATGTAAAGCTAAAAAAAAAAAACCCACTTGATCGCACAATACTGTACATGACATCAGTAAATAACATGGGGGGATTAGCTTTGTTTTGAATCAAGTGTTTTTGTTCCAGTATTATAAATGAAAATGGAATGAGAGCAGATCAGTCACAGCCCTGGCTAGATCATTTGTTCTGTGTAGAGAACCAGGATTTATCTTCTTTAAATGCTTTGCCTTACATCTGGGCATGAAAAGGTTTTGAGGATTTTAGCATTAACTCATTAAGCAGCAAGTTTGGGAAACTAGCTTACTCCTAACCCCTTTTTGTGGTGTTACAGAGACAAGTATTCCCCAGATACTAGGGATATGCGTAGTTATTAAATTAGACAATTAAATTAAAAGCCTTAACCCTTGCGAGGCAGAAATATTACTCAGTTAAGCTATGCGACAACAAATAAGGGGAACATCTTGTAAGAGCATTGAGATTTGGAAGTATTTTCATGTAGGAAATGCTGGCTAGGTGTAATAAACTATAAATTTAACATTTTATTATGGCCCAACCGTAACCGGCTTAGCAACCTGTTTCTGTTGCTATCCAGCTGTGCTGCTGTAAACTTCATCTCCAAAGCGTTTACTGCCCAGTGTAAAACCAAGCTACTATCACTTTAAAAACATAAACAGTCACAATCTCGCACTAGTGTCCCCTGTGACTGTTTTCTCTTCATTACCCTCAGGAACACGACAGACAGTACATGCACATTGGCACAATGGTGGAGTTTGCATTTGCTCTCGTTGGGAAGCTGGATGTCATCAACAAGCACTCTTTTAATGACTTCAGACTGCGGATCGGTGAGAGCTCTTCCTCGTAGCATGAACACGGCACAGATTTCACTTTACATAAAGGTGTGTAATCATTCTGAAATGTTAACTGCTTTGTCTATTTGTAAGGCATAAACCATGGGCCAGTGATTGCAGGAGTAATTGGAGCCCAGAAGCCTCAGTATGACATCTGGGGAAACAGTGTGAATGTGGCCAGTAGGATGGAAACCACTGGGTTACTGGGAAAAATACAGGTGGGATGTCTTCCAAAGCACGCTTGTATTTCTTGCCAAATTTTATTGAATTTTTTTTTTTTTTAATCACATCTCGTCCTTCTGTGCAGGTAACAGAGGAGACACGTGAAATCTTAACAAAATTAGGGTACATGTGTTCATGTCGCGGCATCATCAATGTGAAGGGTAAAGGAGAGCTGAAGACCTACTTTGTTCACACAGAGATGACCAGATCTCTGTCACAAGGGACCGTGATGCCTTGAGCACGCCACGCTAACCGAACAAATAGACTTGACGACACAATTGCGCACACAAAGTGGCCGTAGAAGTGATTTGTCATTCTCTGTTAAGTAAAACTCATTACCAGAAGCCAGCAGCACGACGGATAGATGATTGTAAAGAACCACTTTTGTCCTTAGCAGCACAGTGTAAGCTGGAGCCAAGGTGCACCGCCGCAGTCCTTCAAGGCTGCACTTAAGATGGTTTTCACATCTCAAGTGTAACAAGGACTTCACTCTGAGGGGTCACTTGACTGTCTAAAGGAGTGCCTGACTCAAAGGGAGGTTTGCTAAATTAGTGCAGCTCTCAAGGACCGCAGTCACCCGTCTGTACAATAGTAGCGGTGTGGAGCTAATTACCCATGCCAGTGTTGCTGTGCTTCAGAGCCTTACACTCGAGCAAACTGAGCCGCCTGCCGAGCTGTGGTTTTTTGTTTTTTCCCTATCTACGCTTGGTTGGCAATGTGAGCCGGTTTGTTCCATTTTATTGCAAATGGATGTTACAATAGTTTATTGTCATTTAGAGCTATTGTTGCCAACAAAATGCCAGCGTGATGGTTAGTTTGCCAGAACCTGTGATTTGTATTTATAACTACAGAGCCGCGTTTGTGTCCCACTCGAGCAGGTGGACTCAGGCGCGGGCTCAAAAGTAGAGGTTTCTTTTTTATAATCCATCTGGAACCAAACCAACCGCATGTGTGTAAATGTCCACTGCCATTCTTTTGTTATTCATTAAACATTTGTATATAAACTGACGTCCTTTGTCTGTCTTTGGTTTAGTGCTCTAAACAGAAGAGCACGATAAAAGATCTGTCACACTGTAAACACACGAAGTATTCACTGGAGTCAGTAGCTCATTAGTTTCATTAGCTTTAAAGTTGTGATGCTCATTTCCAGTTCTGTATCTTTAGTCTTACGCTGCTTGAATCACAGTTCAAAATAACCCTTAGAGTGTTTACCTGCTCAGAGCTATGGTGAAGCTCAGTATTTCACTCTGCCATTCACCTTCCTTTGAGCTAGCTTTCTCTTGATTGGCTGCCCCTCATAAACAGAAGGTTTCAACTTACATATATTAGGAACTTTTTACCTCTTTGACATGGCACAGAGCCAAGAGTCAAAACCCTGATAACCAACAGCTAATCTCAATGTCATTACAAGCTTGATAGTGATTATTTGAACATCTGTTCATGTTTATTTTGAGCATCTTTTGCTATAAATATATGTACTATATATGTACAGGTTCATAAAAAGGTAACCGTTCATATACTCTATATTCATTGCTCACGATTGCAAAGATTTTAAATCTTTTAGAAAATATCATTGTGGTTTATGGCTCCTGAGATTTAGAAATTCAATACACAACAGATGAAAATCAAAACTGCTTTACAATATAGAAATGACCAACTTCTGAAAAATATATATATTTCTACACTCAGTGCTTGGTTGAGGCTCGTTTATCATTAATTCCAGGATCAATGCAGCGCTCTTATGGCTTATGGCACAGCTAAAATGTTCTTGATCATAGCCTTCACCTCGTCTGTTTCCTGTCTTCCTTTTGTAGTAGTTTAATAATACACCACAGTGTGAGGTACAGATCAGGTGAGTTGACTGGTCAATCATGTACAGTAATAACATGGACAGTAAAACCATTCGGTAGTACTCTAAGTGCTGTGGGCAGGTGTGCTGAGTGCTGCTGGAAAAGCAAGTGAGCATGTCCATAAAGACTGTCAACAGATGAAGTTCATTTTAATTCATTTCAATTTAATTGTATTTATACTGCATTAAATCACAACACTTGTATCAGCCTGTATTGCCAGGTTAAGACCCTAAAATAATAGTGAAAACCCCAACAATCAGACCACTCCCTATGAACAAGCACTTGGTGACAGTGGGAAGGAATAACTTCCTTTTAACGGGAAGAAACATGCAGCAGAACCAGGCTCAGAAAGGGGCAGCTATGGACTGTTTGAGGTTGGGGGAGACAGACAGGACAAAAGACATAATACGGACAAGAGCCTGGTAGAGTTGTGGTAGATGGCTAATAGACTTTGGACTTCATAAATTGGACTAACACCAGGAAATATTATGGGGCGGGGTATTTCTTGTCACTGTAACCTTGAAACACCAACTCCTCTAACAGCTCCCTAACATCACTGCAGTTCTAGCACCACATACATTTAAATCTTGTCAAGTTTCTAAGAATAAGAGCTCTATTTCAGCCACAGTACAAAGGCAGAAGCAAATGAGAGCTGTCTGCACTCAAAAATAATCTTATCGTGTAGGAGGCTGATCTCTGTTGCGTGGGTTTAGTATTTATACACAAAAAGAATCTGAGAACTTAGTGAACCGAGGAGGTTAGTGAGGTAAAAAAAATGCATTTATGTAAGGCGAGGTGAACTAAAAAAAAACAGTAAGAAAAAAACAGATCAAATGCAGGGAGTGCAGCGTACACTGATGTAGAAGCTAATTTAAAAAGAATGGGTTGTTCAAATGATCAGTACCTGAGAGAAACTGGCCAGCTACTCCAACGCTGGCTTCAACCTTTCAAATTTGCTCCATACAAAATCCCATTACAAAAATTCACATTATTCCTGACACCCAGAGTGTAAAAACAAACATCACACAAGAAGGCAGTCAGAAAACAAAATCTAATCTTTGAGCCATACAGAGAATTCACCTACTAAATCTGGGAAATACGTTATGATTCACTTCAGTCTCGACTGAAACATTATATTCATGCTGATTGAAGAAGAAAATGTAGGTGGACTTTCGTAGAAAATAAAGGTCTTTTCTAGTCATTAAGAATAAAAATCTGTCTTGCTACTACAGTCAACAGTTATGTCAGTGGGTTAAATGTTTACACTTGCATTCTTTTACTAAACAATCTACAGAGCACAACATTGTTTATTATTAGAGTTTCCACAGTGAGAAAAAAACGCCTTCATGCACTGATACGTCAGACTTTTAAGAAGGTCTCACTGATCCGTATCCTTCTTCCACACTCCATAAGATCCCATTTTTCATGTAGATTTCAGATTTAATGCAGGCTACACGCGCATACTGCCTCTCTGTGAAGTAGAGTGTGGGAGCGGGACGACGGCCATACTCTGACGAGGACAGCACCGGCACAGTTCTGGACCTCTCCTGGAAGGGAGCAGCATGGCCACATGGAAGAAGTGTTAAAGCTGCGCTAGCTGTGATGCATGTGTTGGACTTCTCTTTCCACAAAGTTGCATATTTTAAAAAGAGGAAGTTTAGGGAAACATGAAGCAGGAGGTTTCCACAGCAATTATGTTCATATGACAAAGTTACATTGAGGTAATGTCACACACACACACACACACACACACAGATATACATATACATATAAAATAACCCCATCACTGATCATTTAGATTTAGTTATTTTTTTTCTGGCACCAGGCAGCCTTTTTTTAAACAACATTATCTCCTGCTGAAGTTGATTTTTTTTCTTGCTAATTGTTACACACATAGCTGGTTTTGTGTCTTACATTTCATAAGGACCACAGTGTAACTGTACCTGATTTTCAGGTGAACAGAGACATTAATTTGAGCGGTAAAAAGAAATGTGGAGGCGTTGCACAGAAGGAATGTGTCTGTGGCATGCTAGCTGTTGGAACGTGTCCGTATTACTTGCTGAAAGGATTCATCATTCCTGTTGCTGTTTGAATCAGCACGCCAGAGCTGTTACAGATGTAGCTAATGGATTCCTCCATCAGCTGCTGCAGACACAGTTTATGGATTTCTCCATCAGTTAAGACAGAATTCATTGAAAAAAATGACTGTAGCTGTGGTTAGTGACCACACACTTCACCACTCACTGGACATACAGCTGAACACCTTGTATAACATATTTCTGAGCTGCTGCTACCAGGACAGCTTTATCACCTCAATATAACTATTTCCTATAATACAGCTATATTTCCACCTTTTATTACAAGATGCAAATTAAGTAAAATTGTGGCTCTTTGCTATTAAAAACATCACATCTAGGGTGTGTCCATTAGATAACAATGCTATAACAACAACTAACTGTTAACTGTTTAAACCCCAAAACCAGACCAGTGAATCTGTTGCTTTGAAGTGTACAGCTTCAGGTCGATAACTAAACCTGCTACTGTTCTGATCAGTAAGACGGTTGAAGTAAAGGTATTTTTGCACTTAATGAAACTATCGTGGTTTGCTCCTCTGATTAGATTCGATTTAGTCTCTTTCTTATTGCTACGTCCCACACTGACAGAAATGAAAGCTGCCCTCCAAAATTGTATGAGCTATCCCCTGTTGTCTTTGGGAAAACTGAAATACACATGCTGCTCATTATTATCGAGGGCACTAAGGTGTCTCTGGGTGGGCTTTTTCAATAGCTCTGTTAACACCAGGAACCTCTGACTTCAGAAAGGTCAGGCAGTATGTGCTTCTGGCTCTGGTAGGTCTATATTTTTACAATTACATTCAGTGGAAACAGAAGAAGAAAAATAGAACACTGTCATCATGCTCTAATGAGAAAAAAAATGAAACATTTTTAAATTATTATTCTCATTTTTAACTCCATATTTTTTGTCCTTGGAGTCTGCGGCAGTTGTTTAATGCAATTAATGTTTGTTAAATGCCCCGTATTTCTGCATCCGTAAGAGGTGTATGCACTACATTACGTGACCATTACCTCTTTATTTATGTCAAGTCCTCTTCCTTTCCAGTGTTTTCTGTCATCCCGGGGGAGCCACATATCAAAACCCTCAACATGGTTGTGTAATCGGTCATACATGGACACATCTGAGACCTAAATGTGGAGAAGAAAGAGTCCAGCATTCAAAGTATTTCCTGTTGTGGAAGGAGATGCTTTTTTTTGTCACTTTGGGCAATGAGAAGTAGGTGTTAATAGTAGAGGGGAACGCAAGAGTGCTAGCAAATACATAATACATGTATAAATATACAAAGGGTGAGTGGTGAACCGTTTTTATATAGTTTATAATTCAAAAGGAGTTCAAAAGCACCAACGCAACTTTATTAAGAAAGGAGTTTTAAGTAGGTACAATTTAATGTATTAACCCGCGTTAATATTCCCAATTTTGTTAACTGGAGATTTTGTTAATTGTTATAGTTATAGATACAAACTATAACTATAACTATAACTATAACTATAACTGAGCGTTATCCTAAATAACACTCAGTAATAAATATAACTGGCTAGGTTCTGTTAGCTAACCAGTGTTACCTTCGCTTCGTTGTTAAAGTAGGACATTTGTTTGGGCTCATTTCTTCGCGGTGTGACGTAGCTGAAGGCTGACAGTGTAGCCAGCGGTTTGGTTTTTGCCTCGAGTGAAACGTCCATCGTTCTAGCTCAAAACCTGTCTCAAAACCCCAGAAAAGTCCAGTCAAACTGTCCAGTCAGACCGCAGGCGTCTGGGGTTGCTAAGATACCAACCTAGCAACTTGATGTGCTGCCTTCACATGCTTTTGGAGTTTCGTGTACTTCCGAGTCTCTTGCTGCTGAAGGTTTTAAATCAAGTGTTTTCAAAGCAGGTGTGTTAAACCTAAAAATCAGGTTAGAGACTCCAATCTCGCCCACTGGACTTCCATGGAAAATATGAAGGAGGGCGCACATTTTGGAATTCTAACTGTGTTTTCATAACGTTTACAGCTTTTCCTAATGAGAAATACCTCTGCAACATTCTTCACAGTACACCAAAGTAATAGATAAACATTAAATGACAGAAAAGTTTGGGTTTTTTTCACTATCTATGTCACGATCCTGGGTCTTTTGACCCAGCGTTTTGAGTTTTAGTTTATTTTGATGTTCATGGTATGTTTAAGTTCATTAGGCTATCTAAGTTCATTTGCTTATTAGTTTCCCCTTGTGTTTTTAACCCCTGTTAAGTCTCCCTTGCCCTTCATGTGTTTCATGTTTGTGTGTCCTGTGTTCCTGTGTTCTGTGTTTAGTTTTAGTTTAGTTTTCAGTCATTCCTTGTCAGGTCGTCTGCTCATCACGTCGCATCTTCAGGTATCCATGTCAGTTCACCATGTTTCGGGTTTTTTCATGTTTTAGTTTTAGTTCACCCAGTTTAGGTTATTATTTAGTTTCACCCATGCCCTTTGTTTGTATTTATTTTGCCAGCCTTAATAAACTGCTTGTTTTCTGTTAATCCACGTCACGTTTCATAGTTTTGGTCTGCACTTGAGTCCTTTTTAGCAACACAGCCAGACTGTGACAATCTACTATAGAAATTTCTGTCTTTTTACAATATGCTCATGCTAAAATAATTAATAAAATAGGACCTTATTGTGAATTAACAATAACTTTGCCTTCTTTTTAGTTACAGTACAGTCTGTGGTGTGAGCTACTAAAACCTTTTCTGTAATTTGACAGGTATACCTTTAACAATTAAGCCCCAAAGAGTCGTGCAGACAGATTTCCTTCATGAAATAGAGCCACATGTCTCTATCATGAAGTAAAACGTGAGATGTGCTGTTGAAGTTCCTCCTTTTTCTTATATTGAGATTTTTGCAGGAAGTCAGTGTGGAGTTAAACCTCTGAAAAATGAGTTTGACATCCCTGTTTTACACAGTTAACTCAACTGAGTTTGTTCTCTCTCTCTCTGTGTGTGTGTGTGTGTGTGTGTGTGTGTGTGTGTGTGTGTGTGTGTGTGTGTGTGTGTGTGTGTGTGTGTGTGTTATTAGTACAAGATCCCAACGCGCAATAAATCATTGTGACACATAGATGTATGTTGGTACCAAACTATCAGCTGCGAGGGGATATTTCCATTGGCTGCTTTTGGCCTTTGGACACATTTTGAAAGTCACACTCTGTTAAACGACCTCTTGGGGAAATCGTTACTGGTGTCTAATTTTCTGACTTCTCAGCTATTGTGACTGGAAGAAGATACCAAACCACGGGGGCTTTTCTTATTAACTGTCACAGCTGCATTAATGCAGCCATTAATTATCAACAATTCTATAATTGCTCATTTGCAACTCGTGGAGAGGCCAGTACAATCTTGTGATTTCATTTGTTTATGAAACTGGTTTATGGTGCACCATATTTTCTAACTAAAGTTAAAGACAGGAAGGTCTACTGACCCAAATTCTATAAATGACTGAAAGCCTGCTGTTCTCAGCCGGTACACAGTTGAATTACTGCTACAAGGTTGTTAAGAGTCAGCGGTGGAAAATCAAATGATGGCACATCTTTGCACAGCTGCATCACTGTCTTCCTTTATGCTAATAACACTTGTCCCTCGGAGGCCCTTCAGAAGGTCTCTCACTGCATCTGCTGTGTGAGTCTGGCAGCAGAATTAGTTTATAACAGCGGACAGATTACGCCTCAAGCGCGGTGTGGTGTATGCGGTTATGTTACGGCTGACAAGGAAGCCCAATTTGCTGGGGCTTCAGATTAAGTATAAATAACCTCTCAGTCCCTCAGCACTGCATAAAGATACAGATGGTGCACCTCGAGTTCATCGTGGCAGACTGATTTCAGCGGCTAAACCGAGAAAGCTGCTAGAAATACAAGACTTCAAACATAGTTTTTGAAGGTCTCAACCCTGAAGATGGATTTTCAGAAAAGCTACAGTTAGTGTGCAACGGGGACTAACTCTCCCTGAACCTTTAGTTCTAGTGTCAAAATGACATTTGTTCAATCACACGGGACAGCAGTCATAGCCCTGAACAGACCAACACATAAACTGTCAGTACCAAAATAACACATTCGGTGAAAACGAAACAAAGCATTGCCTACTGTATGCAATACTATATCACATACAACAGGACATACATACAATACAACAGTGCTGTGGATTAGTGGACATCCAGGCCCTCTAGTTTGATCACAGATCCTCTTCAGTGCTATTCTTTGCATTCCTTAGGGAGGAAGAGCTGGAGAGTGCACCACAACTATCTTCTGTGCCTTCTTGTGTTCTGTTGTCTTTCACATCCTCACTCCTCTTCTACAGGCAGGAAGAGGACAAGGCGTGCCCCCTAAACTGTTTATGAAAACTGTCTGTTACTTGTGTACGTGGAATAAAAAGAATCTTTCACTTCTCTCATTTTAGGACATTCTGGCACAAACGAAGTCTGGAAGGAATAAGTGGGTAATATTTCAATCTGCTGAATAGTTCTCCTCTCCAAAACATGTTGGCATTGTTTATTATTTAAGTGTGAGTGCAGAGTGGAGTCCATCTAGTCTTCAAAGTCGAGTCACTTATGCGAGTCTCGTAAAACATATTCATACAGCATTACTGCAACGGCACCTCAACAGCTGGTTTACAGCGAAACATTGCGGGGTCTGCTCAGGTGAACAGCAGCTACCCATCCAGGAGGAAGCCCAATTAGGTACACCTGTTGAACTCATTATTAATGTTAATATCTGATCAGTTAACCACATGGCAGGACCCCATGGTTTCCCTAGTAAACCAATGGGGTCGGCTCTGACCCCATGGGTTCTCCAGGGTTAATGCATTTATCCATGGAGACATGTCTGGTGAAGTTTAAATTGAGCATCAGAAAGGAGAAGAAAGGTCATTAAAGTGACTTTGAATGTATTATTGTTGCTGTTGCCAGATGAGCTGGTCTGAGGATTTCAGAAGCTGCTGATCTACTGGGATTTTCACACTTTAGGCCTCTTTGTACCAACTGAGCCTCATTTAAACATCACAGCCTCTCTGAGTATTGATGCTGACCATCTTTGGATGGCTGCTTCCAAATAATCATCTCAAACTGGTTTCCTGAACACGACAAGACGGCCTCCTCCTACTGTGGAGGCCGTTTGAGGCTGTACTCAAACGACCTCCACAGTAGAGCATCTTTGGGTTGAGCTGGAGTGGGGGACTCAGATCGTGGATGTGCAGCTGTAAAATCTGCATTAAAACATGAAAAGGGGGTCCAGCCTAGTATTTGCAAGGTATACCTAATAAATTGGTCACTTAGTCAGTTTAGTAAGGAGAAGGAAAGAGAATAGAAGATACAGAAGAGTGCAGAGGATGGATGTGTGTGCTGTGGGTGGAGGGGGCTGTTTATTATAATTTATTGAACTGTGACCATTGGATGAAAGATATTTTTCCTCGGGTGTCAGTTTGGCTCACTGGTCGAGGAGCGAACCTGCTGCCAGCTGCCGATCAGCCCCGATCTGAGGCCGTCTGCTGTATGCCTCCGCCTGCCCTCCCTTTCTATCTGCTCATCACTGCTCAACTGTCAGTTAAAAGCAAAATTCAAACATAAATATTTAAAAAAGGCAAATATTTTTCCTCTCAGTTTATGCAAACATAAGTGCTCTTTTTTCTAAATATAGCAACATGCTGTGGAAATCAGCATCTTAAGAGTATTCCCTCTGATCCACGACAGAGGTTAGTTTTATTTAGAAATGTCCTCGTTTAAAGACAGCACACTCGGTGTCAGTGAAGGAGCACTCTTCCAGATTCCTTCTCAAACATTTTGATCACCCCGGGTTATATGTTGTCAAAATGTGCTGTCATTTTGGAGGAAACGGTTTATTCAGTGACTCAAAAACATGGAGGAAAGATTCTGGGCGAGTTACAGCCTTTCCCAGGTTAATGCTGGTGTTTTGTTGAATCTCCTGCATGCTGCTGTTGTATTTTATACCACTGGCCCCTGCAGATTTTGACAGTTATACAGAGAAATGTCAGCACATATTGGAACGCTGTCTGTTTTCTTCAGCGACCGATATTGGTCCATCCAAATTGTAGACAACTCAGTCACCTGTCTACATTTCCTAAAACATTTGCACGTGCTACCAAAGCAGTCTCTTTATGATGGGACAAAACACTAACTTTTGCACAGAAATGACCACAAAAGGAGCTTCTCGCACATGCACGCTTTAATCTATCAGTGTGCAGAGTGTGCACGTGTGTGTCTTGCACAGTAATAGTCAACTGAAAGAAAGCTTTTTGTTAGAGACATGACAGTCCAGTTAACCTCTCAGCCTTTTTCCATTTAGCAGCCGTGATGCACTGACACACCTTCTGTTTCTGTGGCTGTGCCAGTCTCACCCACCCTTTTGTCTTTCTCTCCTTCCACGTAACTGTTACGGAGGAGCAGGAGACGGCCAATGAGAGGACACCGTTCTGCTGTTAGCTGGCCCTGACTGCAGCAGATCTGGGGAGCCCGGGTTCTGACGCAGAGGTTCGGTGGCACAGTTCAATAGGCGTGACGTAGAGGAAAGTCGGGGATGTGCAAACAAAAGGTGGGGGGGGGACAGACAGAGCCCCATCACTTCCCGCTTCCTTTCATTTCATTTCAGAGGTTGTCTCAGAGCACAGGAGTAATTACTGCTGACATTTCAGAGGGATATATTGCTATTTGGCAGGGGTTACTGTGGGAATGAAACAACCTGAAGGAAGGAGTCAGCCGTTTGGTGGTTCCGAGTTATTAAATAGAGATCACCACCACAGAGCCGCGTTCTCATCTGTATAGTTTCATCCCATCTCTTCACATCGTGTTTTATTAATGCGGAATGAAATGTGGCATATCCACCTGGTTTATGTCATTCAGAGCAGCGTTGGGTATTTGAAGTCCTCATCTGTGCGAGGCCGGATGCACAGCTTCAGCTGATGATGAGGGGTTTTCTTGCAGAAGCGTTGTACAGAATGATAACTCACCTGAGCAGCAAATGACTCATGAAATGCTAATTAGAAACGATACAGGCATCACTTTAAATTCTAATCCAAACTGATTTAAAGTACTAACGAAATCAACTTTGGACTCACAATTAAAGGCCTTCAAAATTGTTTTTCTCATTCAGTATCAATACAAAAGCAGTTTGGTTCACGCTGAAAACAAGATTTTAGAGAAAGTTGCAACCTTTAACTGACTGGTCACATATCTCTCCAGGCATGATGTCTTTATTGGTGTAGTTTCTTGTTCAAAGAAGAGACAAAAAGGTTATATGAGAAGAATTTTGCAAGAGATTTCGAGCTCTTTTTTAAAAAAAAAAAAAATTTAAATCATTAATAACAGCCGCTTAATTTAAAAGCAAGTACCTCCTCTCTCAGTTAAGTTTGAAAGTTTTAGTCTCTCCCATTGTTGTGGAGGGATTTTGGCCTACTCTTCTTTACAGTGTTGCTTCACTTCAATGAGGTTTGCAAGCATTTGTTTATCCACAGCTCTCTTAAGGTCCTGCTACATTAACGGGGTTAAAGTGTGGACTTTGATTGTGCCATTGCAACACCTTGATTCTTGTCTTTTCCAGCCATGCTGCTGTAGAACGGCTGCTCGGCCAAGTGTTAGCTTTAAGAGAGATGGCCTCACACATTTGACTCTAGAATACTTTGGTATACAAAGTGTCTGTGAAAGTTCTCAGTCATCCAGGTCATCATAGTCTAAGGAGCTTGGAAAGAAAAGTATCTGGACTTTAAGTTTCTTCCTTTCATCTGAGAACTTGAAGAAACTTAAAGAAGTCCAGACGCTTTTCTTTCCAAGCTCCTTGGACTTTGGTACACAGAGGACATCATGGCCGACTCAGTGACGGCACAGTGTCCAGGTCCCGTGGCTGTGTTTGTGCTGATATGGCATGTTTGTTTCTTTGCAAACACGACTCTGTGCATTATCGCCAAGCATTGAGAAGATTCAGAAGTCTTAGGGTTTGTTCGGATGCAACTTTGCAAACCTAAGCTGCGCTGCCATGTTCTTTTTAGAGAAAAGAGGCTTTTTCCTGGAAACCTTTCAAATCAGACCATACATGTTCAGTCTCTTTCTAACTGTACTGTCATGAAATCTAACATTTAACATAACTGAGGCCTGTAGAGTCTTGGGTTTTTTGTAGTTTCTCTGAGCACTGGCTGGTCTGACCTTGGGGTGAATTCACCGAGACATCCACTGCTGGGAAGGTTGGCAACAAGCTTTAATGTTCACCGCTCCTGAATAATCTCTTTCTGTTCAGAATGTTTGGAAAAGATCTTCTGTAGATGAGCCAGACAGCTTCCTTAAGGTCATTGATGATATTTTTCCACCTTAATCAGTTTATCAAATGCAGTTGATTAGCAGCACTTGGATGCCACTCACCCTCATTTTAAGGCCCGCTAAGAACCACATGATGTTTATTATATCCTGATATGTAAAACCTTACATACCCATGTGGAAGAAGACCAGTCAGTCACTAGTGTCAGCCTGCCCCCTTCTGGATGTTTCACAAGCAACACATGAGCGCCTGCATAAGAAGGCAAAGTAGGTAATAAATGAGCTTCACTTGCTGATTTAAAATGCCAACATACTTTATTTAAATCAGCTGTTGGTGAGCGAAGAAGATCATTTATTTCTTATGATATCAGCACAGAGGTCTGTGATGTTTAACACAAACTCCGACATGGTCTTTGTCTTACTGGGTTTACAGGTAAGAGGCTGGGAATGACATCAGCTGTAGTGGATGCACATTAAGCCACTGACACTCATCATCTGCTTTAAAGCACAGGTGTCAACCTAATTTCACTTTGCTCTTAAGTGGGCTAGAGCCAATGTAAATGTCATAAATGTCTGTACTAGATTGTGGAAAAACAGAAACTCCCTGTTAGTTAATTGTTTATGTATTACTTATTACCACTGGTGAAGTGTGAGCACCCATGGAGGAAGTCTTTATCATTAATAAAAGCTTTAAAACCTAGGAAAATACAGTCTCAAATGTCTGCCCTCCTGCATGTTTTCCGAAGTCGTCCAGCGGACCAGATTGGAGTCTCTGGTGGGCTATTTCTGACCCCAAGACCTGATGTTTGACACACCTGTTTTAAAGTGAGACAAGGAACAAGAATAGTTCTCATTTCAGAGGGATTTTTTTTTTTTAACTTTTTGTTAATGAATGAATGGGCAGAAAAAATAAACTCGGTCCAAAGTTGAATTCCACACGTAAAAGGCCGTAAACTGTGAGCACATGCATCATAGTTTGTTTTTGTTTTGTTGTTTTTTTTCTCATTTTGCAAACACAGGTAAAAATGCATCTTTACTTGTAGATCTGCATTTGAAATCATGTTGTTAACAGCTGCTTCAGAGGAAAGACTGCAGAGCATCTCCAGTCCTGAACCTAGTGCAGCGAATACATTACAGCTAAAGGTCACTTTCATGCTGAACTCCAGTCAGGAGTACATTATAATGTCATCCCACTGATAAATCAATTTTGCTGTGGGACACTACACCTCCTCAGACGTCAATATAACTGTTTTCACTTGCTCAATTATTTGATAGCATGCTGCGTATATGGGTGTAGGAGGTAAGGGTCTGTTTGTGTATTACTTTCACAGGTTACACAGAAATGTTCATGTTATAGAAAACAAACTGGTCCTCCTTGTGTAAGCAAGCATAAAAACACAACAACAACACTTCCTAGAGACAGGAAGAACCAGCCTCTGGCTCGACAGACGTCCGACTTAACCGGTTAGAGTGAAAGGAAAGAGAGAAGATGAGCTTAGAAACCATACAAACAATGAACACCTAGGTTAGTGTGAGTCACAGTAGCCACACCCAGCTGCTGTTCAAGGCTTTGGCCTGTGAGAGGCCAATCAGAAGAAAGCGAGCTCAAAGGAAGGGCAAAGGGAGCAAAACCAGTCTACTTTAAACTGAAACATCAGCTGTGTGAAGCTGGAAGACCTCTGCTTGATGAGCTCAAGCTATGTTCTCGGTCAGGCCTGCTGTCCCTCGCAGAGTCAAGTGATGGCTCAGTCTTATAAGACCTTATGTCATCCATTTGTTCATCTGGATGTATCTGAATGTTTTACATTACTTCATCGATCTTCATTTCACAAAAATGCACATGAATCCTGCCTTTACTGCAGCTCAAATCTTCATTTGACACCAGTGCCCCTCACCACAGTTACAGCTCAGCTTTCATAGCTTCCTGCTATTTTGTTGCTTGTCATCAAAAAACAATGAACCATGACTCTTATTCACAAATATAGTGCAGACATGATTAAGTTATCCCTCCACATGACCCACTGTGAGATTATTAGAAAAACATGGATTTCTCCCAGCCAATCAGCAAAGATCAGGTTGTGCGACAGATAGTGACATATTTGCATCTGACCAATCAATAATGGCCTGGAGCATTTCAAACTTCAGTGTTTTTACTGAATTTGGGAAATTTGAGTTTTTTGCTCCTAACCTGCTCCCACACTTGTGGTCGTCACATCAAAGCTACCAGTGGTAAATGGTAAATGGCCTGTATTTATATAGCGCTTTACTAGTCCCTAAGGACCCCAAAGCGCTTTACATATCCAGTCATCCACCCATTCACACACACATTCACACACTGGTGATGGCAAGCTACATTGTAGCCACAGCCACCCTGGGGCGCACTGACAGAGGCGATGAAAGCTGATGAAAACCACGCATTACATAGTTTAAACGTTATTCTATGGGTGAGCCATACTTGTGTTATTTCTAAAAAACAAACAAACAACTTATTATAAACATAGAATAAGTGGTATGTTGGATGTGTTTTGGTTGTTTTATTTGTTTTATGAGCTTACTTAATAATAATTTAGTAATTCTATGTTTGTAATTCATTTTGTTTTGATTGAATTTCATATAAGGAAAATAAGGAATACCATCAGTTATAATGCTACTTTTTAGTTCTTGTTATGTATTTACAATTTATCTGTCACTGTACATTGTTTTCTGCAGCTCTATACTTCACTGTTGTTGTTTTCCATCAAATTTGGCTGGATATTGACTCAAAAATGCACTTTTTTTCTTTTGCAGCTGTCTACTTTGCTCTTTTATGGAGGACAGCCCATCAAGTACCATCCGATAGAAAAGCACAACCTGTATTAGGACACATGCACATGCTCATTTCAGTGAATTAAATTAAATCTTTGAAGAAAAGTATAAATGTTGAGACACATTCTTAACATATTACAGCAGCTTTGCCACATACTGTGAAGCAGTTGAGAAAAAAAAGAACTTTTCTGTCACGTATGTGTTACTTTGGTGTAGTATGAAAGACTGGAGGAAGTGTTTATCAGTAAGACAAGCTGTAAAATGTATTAAAATATAGTCCAGTAGGCCAAGTGGGAGTGTTTTGAGGGGCCGATTCTGGCCCCGGGGTCTTATGTTTGACACCCCTGCTGTAGACGTTATAGTGGGGGGGTAAATGTCTTGCTTGATACAGCAGCACTTCCAGGATTGGCCGGCAGATGGCGTGAGTAGTCCAGGTCACAATCAGCGCTCCGGGAAAATATTATCATGAGATGGCCTGAATCAAAACAGAGGACCTTTCATGTATGGCTGTATCCGGGAGGTTATCTTATCTCTGCTCTTTGCTTTCAGTAGGCTAACGTAACATTTATACACTTTTTATGGTTGAGTCGCTGAAACAATCAGGAGCACTTGAACCATGTGGAACGGTTGTATTTTTTCTCCATAAAAGTTGGTGCTTTCCCCGAAAGTGTGGGTTAGACAGCTTTTAAACGGGTCCTTTTTACGTATTTACCACAACCGTCGGACTTTATTTTCTTTTCAGTGTTTGTGTGTCGGCTTTTTTGACCTATATTTCGCCGTAAGTTGGTCGCACACGCGTTAACTGTGACCGCCGTCGTTCGTCGATGACCCAGCCTCTGCTCATTTCCGAAAGCTTACGGAGATTCACCGAGCAGCGACCCAGCCCCTCCCGTCCCCCCCCCTCCCGTCACCGCTCCAGCGACTCTCCCCTCGGCTCCACTCCGAGGAGGAACCCGGTGCCCCCGGCTGATCGTTTCCAATTACGTTACCCCAAGATGGAGGTCTGCAGATGGCACTGCTAGCGTCAACGACTCCCCGCAACCGTCCGTGTGGCTTTAATGACGCTTTTGTCAGGACAGGAGTGATTGTGTGCCATCTTTTTGTCGATATTTTGGGGGGCTCTACTTGGGAGATACCGAGCTCCAGATTCGGGTTGTGGCAGCCATGAGCTCCGGGGAAGGAGCGGATGAGACCACGAAGGACGCCAGCGACATAGAGGCGTTCTTCAAAACCGGTAAGCCCAGGAAAAGAGTGGGAGAGGTCGGACTGAGCTCCGCGGAGAGCTCTCCTCTGGTCCAGCTCTGTGAGGGACATTTTTTCCTGTCCATGTTGAAAGGTTTGGGGCTCGCACAGTGAAGAATATGGGAGGTTTTAGCCATTGAATTTCATAACTGTCGACATAAATGAAACTCACAATAAATGCCAGTGACCCACACAGCTGCGGGCATCTCCGAAATATGTTCCTTGACTTCCTTTTCTGAGCAGCTGCATCCTATAGCTCAACCAGACTATGGAAAGACAACGCTTGCCGGGTTGCTAATGACCAGAGTTCCATCTCCGGACACCTCGCCTAGATATTGCAGTATTTTAAGAAGTGCAGCACTCCGTGTTACCAACCTCCCGATCCAATAACTTAAAACCACTCACATCGATGTAAACTGACAGCAAAAATAAGTGAAATGGCACAGGCTGGCGTTAGGAGAAATAAAAGAAGGGGGTAAAACAGCAATTGTAAATATGCGTTTTCTATTCAAACGCAGCCTGACTGGTTTGGATTCTGCCGACTTTTGGTTATTGGTGTTAATTAAGCTTAAAGTGGGACAACTTTAATGTATATTTAGGTTTAAGCTAGCGGAGTAGTTTTAGAGTTTATTAGAAAGAGACATGGAGCCGTACACAGCTGTCCGATAATAGACCCAGGAGCTTGCTTATTCCAACAGCAGCTACCAGTGCTGCTAACCTCAGAGCTAGTGAATCCTGATCAGATTTGGTGAATCCTGTTCGCTAGCTGGTTTAGCTTAGTTAGCCTGGCAGTTAAAGCTGGTTTGTTGGTGGGTGGTTTTTTTGTGTATTGGGAGGAAACGTATATGAGGAGTGTCCGCTTAGCTTTGGTATTCCGTCAAGTCGGTTTTGTTTGTAGTTTTCCATGCTGTCAAAAAAATAGCACAACGGCGCAAGCTATGTAAACAATACCCGGCGTGGCACGTATAGCCTGGGTGTGCACTGTGCAGGATAAGCTAGTTTTGTAACATGGCTAGCAGAAGCGAAAGCGTCTTTTTCCTCGGTCAAACCTCCGAATGTCAGTGACACACATTTCTCCATGTAACACACACTTTATTATCTCAATATAAAGATGTTACCCCGTCGCATGTGCATAATCGCTAGCATTAGCTAAGCAGGCTAATTTGTCAGCGAGGACTGTGTTGAAGTCTTAACACGGGCCTACAGTCATTGCATCGGCTCCAACAATAGCTCATAAAACATGTTAATTCCTGGGGACACTACCGGACGTCTGAGCACAGTGGAATACAGGCCGTACGATTTGATATCACTTTCACGATTTGACACCGTGAAAACGTGACTCAAGGATGGCGTTTGTTATGCATGGCTGTCAGTAAACGTGCAGCATGAAACACACAGTTTGTACAGATAATCACAATATACTCGAATGAAATGCTGAAGGTCTGCCTGCAGTGTTTGTGGGTCTTTCATGTGAAAATCCCGTTGAAAATCCTCTTGCATGTGCTGGATAACCCTTAGCTCGTCTCAGAGGGGCTGCTGATTGAGATCCAGTGCTTGATGTCATGTCTGCAAGTGTCATCATCTAACTCCACTTAAATACACCCCAGTGGTTACTGTTGCACGCTGCAAGTTTGTAAGAGTAACCTGCTGAGAAGCGCTAAAACCATTTCTTCTTAGTGAATCGGTTGTTGGTTGCGTATCATGTGTAATGGTATCTGCAGTTTGTTTGTTTGTTTTCAGGTGCTATGCATTTTAGTACCTGACACAGAAATATACAACAGTGAAGTGTATGAGGAATAAAATGCAGCGGGTGCTAATGTACTCTGCCAAAAATTACTGCATGTTCTACTACAGCATCATGTCTGGTAGATTTTGAAGTACACTTTAGAGGGGCTGTAAACAAGGATGAGAATGCAGCGTATTGACATTCAGCCTCCTCGGCTCCTGTGGTTTTGTGTCTAGTGAGATAATAAGCCACAGAGGGAAGTTTGGTATCCGTATTGAGCTGATCTGATGGCTTCCTCTTAAGGAAAGAGAGGCAAGAAGAGGCATCCTGTAACTCGCTAACGACCGCACTTTGTGTGTTTTTGTTGATGTTGCACAGCTGCAGCCATTCTGCCTCACTGTTAATCGGATCCATTCCTAATTTATTTATTGTATAATTGAAATTTCTAGATATGCCCCCCACCCCACCCCCTGTTCTTATTACCACAAGCCCATCTGCTCCAGTTTTAATTTATAGTTTAGAAATAGCTCTTTAGTTACCAAAAGAGCTCTTCAGCCTTATATTAACTTTTGTTTGTCTGCGAGAAGCAGTGAGAGCGATAATTAGCTTGTGTTGTGTGTGTGAGCTTGGGGTTGAACATAGCATGGTTTGGGCTGCCTCTGTCGAATTATTAGAACTGAAATTGTTGATACAGTGAGAAGAAATCACACACTCGACGGTCGCGAATGAACATTTCGTGCCATTATCTGCAGCTGGCTTTGTTTAATCGTATGAATATTTTAACACCAGTGTCATTTATATTTCAGGCCAGTCTGTACTTGATGCGTTCAATCAACCTGTCAATGGGCAGAGATTCAAATCCTGCCTGTGTTCAAGCACTAACCTTAAACTTTAGGCGACTATTTCTGATTTTTAACACTATGTGAAGCTAAGAGTGACAAGAGTGTGTATCCGTTTGTGTTAAGGGAAAGTATATCCCTGTTTTTCCTTAGAAATGAGCTGATGTGATACCGATACTAGGCCTCTTGTCTGAAATCGACGGCTGATATTTGTTTATGTCAGTTCAGTTTTCAGAGTTTACTGTAGTTAAGAGCTGAAAGACTTCATGCCCAACAACTGGTCTGTTTTATTGGGGAACTTAATTATTACACAGAAAAATTAAGGAGGTATAAAAACAATATCAAACATCTGTATCCATCCAGACTTTCTTAGTCGGCACATTCTCAGTTTTCCTTACTAAAGCCCACTTTGATCAGGAGTCGGCCGCACCAGAAGTTTAGCTACACTTTTAATCCCTCAAGTATATTTATTTTCGTGAAATGAAGGGCAATTTCAACAATACATCTCGTATATGAATATGAGTGGAAGATCCTAAAACGAAGGTGAGCCAAGTCGAGTAGGTACTAGTGGAAAGGTTTCAGTGCCCGTGTGTCCGGCACTTACAGGGTTGCTTTCAGCAGGACAGTGATTGACAAGACCACCTACTTTATGAGATCATTCTAGTTATGGATGGAGATTTACTGTAAATGTAACTGGACTGGGTAACAACCTGCGAGCCACGTCCAGTGTGCAGCTCTTTAGGGTATAAGGAAATGCTTATTTGTCTGATATGCTGGTTCACACTGTGCAGTCTCCACTTCCTTGAGCTTTCTCTGTTCTGTCTGATAATAAATGAGCTTTTTCTTATTGTTTCAAACCATTTTTAAATGGAGCATCCCTGTATTGCTGTGAGTCAGCCATGTCTGTAGTGAAACCAGTATTGAAACTAATACAGGCCTCAGCCTACCACTGTCTTTATACAGCCAGCTCGGTGGGAGCTTAAGTGTCACGTTCGGGCTCTCCACCTTTTTTGTTTTGCTGCTGAACTTGTGGGAATCTTGTTCTGACAGGTTTGAGTGTCTCGCCACAGGGCAGGCTATGCTTTTTTTTTTTTTTCTTTCCGTCCCCAGCTCCATCCTCGTCTCTTTTTTTCCATCCTTTAGCGTTTGTCTTTCCCATGTCTTCTCTCTTTCCTTTCTCGCCTTCCATCCGGCCGTCTGTCTCTCTGCCTGCTGGCTGAGCGTTCATTTGCCGATGTCTGTTTCATGTTTTCCCTCCCTGTTCGTTCATGCTGCGTCGTGTCGGTCCTCTCCGTCCTGATGCAAAATGACAACTAATATTAAAAAAGAAAAATGCTTCCCTGCGTCTCTGTCTATCTCTTTCCTCTCTGTCTCCCAGACTGGAATTAATACCAAGGCCTCAGAGCTGTGATACAGGGAGCTTTGTTGTGGCATGTTGTCAATCCTCAAATTATTCCACTCCGAATGTATCTTTAGCTACACCGACGATGACTCAGAGATTGATTTGGTGTCAGTTTCATACATTTATTACTTGTTGGTAGTGCTGGGGCACCATTCGCAGCGGGAAAATTTACAGTCCTCACTACTGGCCCCTCGTGAATGAACATTTAGAGGCTACAAAGTACCGTTCATAACGTCGGCCTGTGTTTGAATGGACACCAGTGTGTACGTGTGTTTGTGTGCGTCTGTGTGTGCAAGAAATTGAGTGAAACAGACAAGCAGGGAAAGAGGGAGGGAGAAATGTGATCCAGAGTTTGCATTTATGACTCAGGCCCATTCACCCAGGTTGAGATCTCTGCACACGCTCAATGCGAACACACACACACATGCGCTCTCTCTGAGACTAATGGATATTGATCCAGGAGATGGAGACTGATTGAGGTCCCTCAGTGAAGGTTTCCTCCAGGCTTAAAGCTGCCAAGTCAGACGCAGAGCAGAGGCTAAAGCCTAATGCTGCACAAAGCAGATTTCTTTTATCATCCCGTGTTTGTTGGATGGAGGCAAACGAAAGGATTGGTGCATCGCAGATCAATACAGACAAATAAGTCAAGGCTAAGGTTGTTGTCACTTTGTTTTGCTCTTTTAGCCTAGAGCGGCCAAAATCCAAAATAAATGACTAGATGAATTAAACAAAGAAGTGGTATTAATTCTGTTCTTTAATTGATCAAGTTATTAAAATTTAAGTTTATCAGTTTTATTTACTGCATTCATTTGCACAAACTGGTTTATTTTTCTACATTTCTTTCTATTTGCAATTTGAATTTTTATCAATGCAAATCAGCAAATCAATAGTTTGATTTGTAATTGAGGCATCTATTTACTTTCTCTGAGAAATGTTGGAGACTTGTAAGAGGAAGAATTAAATAAAAATGTTGAACTAGCTACAAAAATCTCCTCTGTAAAAACCAACCTAGCATGTAGAGTCATTGGCCACTGTATTAGGGGCACCATTTGCCTTTCGAAATGCCCTAATTCTTTGAGACATAGAGTCAACAAGGTGCTGTAGATATTCCTTAGATTTTGGTTTATGTTGACATTACAGCATCACACAGTTGCTGCACGTCCATGTTGGGAATCTCTCATTCCATCAGATCTCTATGATTGAGATCTGGTGGCTGTGGAGCCCATTTGAGTACAGTGAACGCCCTTTCATTTTCATGAAACCAGTTTGAGGTGATTTGAGCTTTGTGACTGTGGGTACACAGTGGGCATAAAGGGATGGACATGTTCAGCAAGGTGTGACGTTAGAATGATGCACAACTGGTATCAAAGTCTGCCTAGAAAATATCTCATCATCACCACGCCGAACCACTAATACAGGATGGGTCCATGGGTTCACGTTGTTCTGACCCTACCATCCAAATGTTCCAGCAGAAATTTTAGCTCTTGAAACCAGACAACATTTTTCCAGTCTGTTGTTGGCTAATCTTGGTGAACTTGTGCCGGTTAGAGCCCCAGCTTCCTGCTCTTAGATGACAGGAGAACAGGCCAGTGTGGTCTTCTGCTGCTGTATCTGCTTCAAGGTTCAGCATGTTGTTGGTGCATAGAAGCTCTTCTGCACACCTTGCTTGTAACAAGTTGCTATTTGAGTTACTGTTCTCTTCCTATCATCTCCAAGGAGTCCTCCATTCGCCTCTGACCTCTGGCATCGACAGGGCATTTTCATTCAGAACTGCTGCTCACTGGATATTTTCTCTTTTCCGGAACATTCTCTGTAAACCCTAGAGATGGTTGTGTGGGAAAATCCCAGCAGATCAGCAGTTCCTGAAATACTCAGACCAACCCATCTGGCACCAACAACCGTGCCACGTTCAAAGTCACTTAAAAGTCACTGCTGAAGTCCCTCATTCTGGTTTGAACTACAGCAGGTCCTGCTGACTTTGTCTACAAGCCAACGCATAGAGTTGCTACCACATGATTGGCTGATGAGATATTTGCATTAACGAGCAGTTAAACAGGCATATACTTTAACCTGTTTTTTTTTTTCTTATTCTTTGTTTTAATAATAAGTGTTTGCATTAAACAGCTATAACCTGCCAAATATCAGGTAATAGGACAGTAAGGGGCAAATGCAGACATGACAAGCTTGCATCCTGAAGATGGCAAAGGTGTGTTGTGTATGGCTGTACTGTTTAATTCAGTCAGAATTCATTAAATGTTTCAGAATATAGAAATCAGTGCGTTTGAAACCCAAATGTTGAGATGCTCCGTCTGAGTAATCAAGTGGAACTCGTCTCTGCACTCGGGCATCACGTGGTTCGCAGTACTCTTTGTGAAACCAGTAGTCACTGTTCTCTGTCAATGGCGTTTCACGCTAACTCACACGAGCACTTTCTCCCAATTTGTTGTTCCCACTGACCCCCGTCATTTGTGTTGGTATTGTCACGGCGTGCTACATTCTGCCTTGCTTCACTACACAGGGTGGCTGTTTTTCGTTTTACTCAGGCACACATGAAAATCAGGTAGTCGACGCATCTCAAAGTAACCACGCAGAAGAGAGTAAAAAGGGCAGAGTAAATGGGAGCCAGCTGGAGGGAAAGATGATGGTTATGAGAGTTAAAGCTTTTATTTGCCGAAGCAGCTTCAATCAAAAGCAAATGGATGGTTGAGTAAAAAGCCTTTTTGAAAAGGGCCGGAGATTAGGCTAAAACACAAGGATAAAAAAAAGCCTCTTTCTGCTTGAACTGTTCTCTTTATTGTGGCATTAAAAATGTAATGTTTCACTTAGAAAGGCATTCATCCCTTAAAATGAAGCACTAATATAACGCGGAGCACATGGCAACAAGACCAGCAGCTCAGGCACTTGGAAACCATTAGTGCTGCAGAGAGGGGCGCAAACGTCTTTACACGTGGATAAGGATGGAAATTTCAAGGGATTTCATCAACATATAAAAATTTTTATATCTGGTGCTAAAACTACAACAAATAATATCACTGAGAGCCATATGTGATCGCTTTTGTGCCAGCATTTGCTTCATGTCCCAAATAAGAAATAACCCCTGTGATATACTCGTGTTTTTGCTCAGAAAATGCTGAGAATCAGCCAGCTAGCAAAATTTGGCTTAAATAATTTAAAGTGCTTACATTTCCCATGAGTAGCTAAGTAAACACATAATCTTTTTCACCCCTTGTAACAGGTGCAGGCGCATTAAATTTTAAAGGCATTTTGCAGAGCAAGCCAGACCCCCTAAATCTGCTCTGAGGTCAGTTTGAGAGGAAGGCTAATATTTTGTTCGTTTGTTTGTTTGTTTTTTGTGGGAGGGTTTTGTTTTGTTTAAACTGTAATCTGTTGAAAGCTGAGGCGTTATCGTCAAAGTTTTGGTAAATGATTAACAGGTTGCGAAAGCCATCCTAACATCAAACAGTCGTCTTAACAATCACAACGCAGACACATAAAAGCAGCTAATCTCACACCAGCAAGGACGGCAAAGAGAAAGTAAATTAATGCTGAGAAGAAGAGGGAGAAAGTGCACTTTAGGGTTGGACAATTTGTTAAGTATTTTCAGCCAGCCTTCATCAGTCCAGCAATCCACCCCTAAAAATTGGCTGGATTAGGTTGCTTTTAGCTATCTGGAAGAAGCAGAAGAAGAATCTAGCTGCGAATCAAGAGCGTGAAGAGAGCCTGTGAGCTCAGAGAGTTGTTTAAATGGACACTTTGGGAGGCGCTTCATTTCCAAAATATAAAAAAATCAAATAATTTTGGCCAACTGGTCACTATAGGTCCATGCCTCTGGTTTTAGCATGAGGTTGCTAAACACACAGCTGTGGTTGTCAGCTTGGCTCTTAACATCTGTGGGTAAACTTTCTGCCCAACTGGCACATTGCATCATCCCGCTCAAGGCATTTGCCGCTCATCTGTGTATCGTATCACAGGCTCGTAAAGACCGGTCATCTGGTTCAGTGTCGGAATGACGTGTTCTAGTGTGCCAACTCAAGATTTGCTCCCCCGCCATCTTTTTAGCATTTTTTTATTCTGGTCGAATTTGAATTAATGTCATGAGATGAACCAAGAGGTGACTTTCTAATGGTCGTCTTGTCTTAACTGTACCAAGTTTATCAATTACGAGCAAATAGATTGAAGGGAAAAAAAGGGAGAACTTTATGAGATTATAACCAACTGATCAGCAATTTTAAAATGCAGTCCAGAAAGGAGATTAGACGCACAATTCTCCTGTGCCAAATGGATAAATGGATATTGGGAAATATCATAGTAACAGACAAAGAGGGAAAGATTATTGTTTGACCTGAAAGACTTGGGGTCCACTGCAGAAACGATCGGAAAACCCGACTCACAGATGACTGGCTGGACTATAAAGGCTGTAATTTTTCAATCAGAAGGCAGTGAGTGAAGCCATCAAGAGCCACGAAGTAGAACAAACAGCGTCACTTGATTTGTTTGTAGCCTAAAGGAGAAATGATGTCAGTGTGAACTTTTAGTTGTACACAGTAATATAATACCTAAACTCGAACAAAAAGCCTTAGATTTCTTTTCAGAGGGAACAACGCTCACTTCCTCAACAGTCAAATGCAGATAAACTAGTTTTGTACGTCTTCAGATGTGCCATACATGCCAATGCAAAATGTTCTGCAGGAGCTTACCAATCAGGGAGGACTAGTTCTGGAAATCTTTAAGTAGGGGGGTGTTTCTGTATATGTGCAGTGAAGTTATGTTCCAGATGTGTGCAGTGCTTTATGCTGAACGATTAAACTGTACAGATGTGTTAGGCAGCCGAGCAGTGTGACAGTGTGATGATGTGAGCTCTAACAGCATTAGGCATTTTAGAGGTGAGAGTTCATTGGATTACACACGCTGACCTAATCCAATCTGGCGTTTTATTCTCTGGGATTACACTGTGTGTGTGTGTGTGTGTGTGTGCGTGCGTGTATGTGGCGCACATAGAGGTGGAGCAAAGGGTGGATTTGGTGTGAGTCTGTGTGTGTGGGTTTGGTGCACATAGGGGTGGAGCAAATCTGTGTGAGTCACCACCCACAGTTACACACGCACAGAGGGGGTGTGTAGAGTTAAACAAACATAATGTGGTGATTTGTAAATGTTAGCAGTGCCAAGCTAGCTGTATCCCTTTGCTTCCAGGTGCTTGTTTGTGGGTTTCAGTGGTATGAGAGTAGTTATCATCATCTGCTTAAGAAAATGAATACAGTTTTGCACATATATACATAAAAATTGGCAAAACTTTAAAGGGGTCCTACCAAGCTAATTTTCAGCTTTTTTTTCTCTTGGAGTGTTAGAGTAGCTTTGCATGATTGACAGTTCAAAATAACCTCTATTTATTTTATACTGGGGCCTGGTTTATCCTGGACTGGAGGTTGCTTGTTCTCACTGGTAAAATTGGTTGCAAAGAGGTGCACAACTCTTGACTGAAAGCCTCCTTGCAATTGCTTTGGTCAGTAGCGGATTGTTGCAGTTGTTGGTACAGATCTATTTATCTGCAAACTCTCGCCACCTGCTCCCCAAGTGGTAGTGAAACTGAGAACAGTTTGATAAAAACCAAGAACAGAGACGGTTGCCTTAAAAGTAAAAGTTGCACAACTTTTACTTCTAAGAAAAATGTTGTCTCCGTTTCTGGATGAATGAATGCTGATTGGTCAGCTGGTTATGGATTTACAGCAGGATATACTCCATACTGATGGCACCGTTTTCTAACTATACTCTAGAAACACTGTTGCATCACACCATTTTTTTATATGTGTAAAACAAGCAGCTGCTTGTTTTGCTCTGAGGTGCCCGCTATCAGGTGGCTACTAGTGGAGATCATCTCCGGGTACTGGCTTTGTGCATAAAATCAAAAGAGCAGATGCCATAAAGCGGCTTGTAGTGCTGTGATGTTGTTAATAATTTACAGTCAAAGCTGTAAAAAGTCTAAAAATTAAAATACATCCATTATCTCTGCCCCATCTATTAAAAACATACAGATATTTGTTTAAAAGTGTTTCCTGCAGCTGCATAGCCCTGTCATTCTGGGCTGTCTTTTGAGTAAACTCTGTGAAACAAGAAGTTCAGTGAGTCCGTCTTCACGAGTGTTTAGAAGTTCTTTGATTAAAAATCGTGTGGTTGTACACCTTCTTTATTTACAGCCAAACAAAAAAACAAAAAGAGTCTTAAAAGGAGCATTTAGAGGAGTTTAAAGCCTGAGATTTTGGCTCGCAGGGATTAATTACACAGATGCTGACTTCATTATTTGGAACTGTTTTGGGGTTTTTGTTTTTTTCATATGAGTATCCAGAATTGTCACAGTGTCTTTATAAAACAGAGAATCCTAAATGGTATGCTTTACACAGATTATTTTATGCGAATTAATCTGTTCATGAGTGAAAAATACTTTCTGCACAGAGCAGCTACAGTTATAACTACACTGAGTGTGCCAGGGATACTTTGTTTTCATATTTAAAGCAGCATTGAGGTTTTATGCATCGCTGTATCCGGGTATGAACGTTTAACACTTGCACAAAAAGGGGGGAAAAGTCTTTTAGTGCTATAGGGACATTTTTTATCTTCCCTTTTTTTTTAATGTCCAGACTGAGTTTTCAGTCTGTCACCATGGCAACAGCAGCTATCCATGTCATCCTGTCTGACCACGTGTTATGTTTTTTTTATTTTTTGTACAAACAGGTCTATGTAAACCAGGTCGGCAAACGCCTGCACTCTCACTGAGCCTTTACTGCTCGCACAGGCGTGTAAGTCACCGCCCAGATAAGAGCAAAGGCCAGCTGATAAGAGCTAATAACCACAGTGAGCTTCTGCAATCTGCAGTTCAAGGGCGGATCACGCTCTGCATTCGGTTGCATTACAAACAGATTTTGCTGTGTGGTGTGAACATGAGGCAGAGCTAAAGGGCTGCTCGTGAAGCAGCGTGGCTGTCCACGAGAATACGTGTTAATCACAACCTGCAAAACGAGGTATTTTCGTCTTTAAAACTTTTACAAGGCGGGCGGGAGTGAGGAGGGGTGTCGAGCAGCAGTTGGCCTTTACAAGCACTGTTTTCCCCCTGTTGAATTAAAGTTGCTTAAAATTAAATATAATAATGCCAAATATAGGCCATTAGTGTGGTAAAGTGTTTGTCAGATGTGCAAATGGAAATAATTTGGGCTTTTTTAAAAATCCCCCTCAGGAGCAAGTGAACAGCACACGCACGCACCTCCACACACGCACACACATATGCAAACCTCTCGCCGCTCGCTGCGTGTTTATAAAAAGGAGCTTGTCCCACTTTTTCCCTCTCATCTACCGCGCTCTCGTTCTGTAATTTCTCCGCCGCGATACCTAATTGGCGCAAGCTCGGGAAAGATTTGCCGCCCCGCCGCCGTCTTCCTTAAAAAAAAAAACCCAAACTGGAACAAGAGAGGCGAGCGAGTCGAGGGGGCAAAGAGAAAAATGGAGAGAGGATGGAGAAGAAGGAGACAGGAGGTACGTTTTGAGGGGAGAGGAGTCGGGGGGGGCGGGCGCAGGTTGCGAGTTGCTGTGAAATCTTGTTTGCTGATAGCTGCTGTCTTTATGCAACCTCCTAAGAGGAGCATAAACAGCCAGCTTTTGGAGCGAGGGAGTGATTATTGGGTTGTGCTTGAGCGAGATAAGAGAGTCTGCTCAGTGCAGGTGAAAGAGAAAGAAGAGAGAGCTGGGAAATTCAAAGAGAGCGAGAGAGGCAGACGTTGGAAAAACAACGAGAGAAG
The DNA here is from genome assembly GCF_057382275.1 of Copadichromis virginalis. Lineage (NCBI taxonomy): Eukaryota > Metazoa > Chordata > Actinopteri > Cichliformes > Cichlidae > Copadichromis > Copadichromis virginalis. The sequence goes on from NC_140638.1 coordinate 32,750,634, forward strand.
CGCACCTTTGAGTGGCAAACTGTGTTAATGAAAGGGGTCACTAAAAAGACTGAATTACCTCACAATTGATTTGGATCGGTTTGAAATATTTGCCGGGATCTGTGGGCTTTTTCTGAGAGCAGAAAGACTGAGAGTGAAGCGAACTAGGACAGGTCCTGAAAGACCATTGTACTCCTTTTTCTTTGGGTCTCCAGTGCATTCAAAACTGCTATCTCACTGTTGCCCTCCCCATCTCGCTCACTTCCTTTGACTACTTTTCACCTCCTTTTTTTCTCCTAGCATCGAGTAATAAAAAGAAAGAAAGAAAAGAAACCAATTCACTGCAAACATCACAATTTGTAGCTTTTTAGGTCTTAAAGCAAAAGGCTGTTGACTGCTGAGCTCCTTGAGATGGTCCCAGAGGTACCAGCCGAAATGAAGAATAGTTTAAAGCGGTGGCCTTTAGCTCTGATCTTGGGGGGCAGAGCGAGGCTTTTTTCATTGTTTTGGCATTCAGCATGGATACACCTGGGATCCATTCTGAGGGCAGATACCAGTGTGGCTAGAAACACGTCTGTAATTGATAAATGAATATAAAGTACATTCCCAACATTTATTTTCCTCTTTTCTGCCACAGTTGAGGTTTTGAGTAAAGATTGAGTCAGCTTTCTCTGGCGTGTTTCCTGGTGAGCAGCGTTGGAGTGTGGTTGATGTTTGAGTTATGGTGAATGATGTTTGGGGTTAGATAAGAGCTCTGTTTTACCTGAGTGTTTGCGTGTGCGTGAACGCCAAGCTCTCCGGACTGTTGGTCATGTATATTTTACTGCTTTCTCTCAGTAGTGTGCAAGTAAGCACGTGTATATAGTGAGGTTCGTATGCCAAGAACAAACGAGGACGTGGGAATGTCACATTCCTTGAACCTCAGATCAGTTGGAGTGATGAAAGTCATGTATATTTATGTTTCTTATAGAGAATTAATCATTCTGAAAGAAGAAATTGTGGCGTTTCTGTCCTGATCACTACTCAATCCTGCAAGCACACCGGCTGTGCTGGCAAATATATTTCATTATCTCAGACATATGACATACATATTTTTTACTGATTCTAATCTCCATATTTTGGTGTAAAATAAAGTTATTAACAATTATTCGTTGCTTTTGACAAATTAGCAAGCGTACATGTGATGTTTTTCATCTCAGCTTCATAAAGCTGGTATGAAGGTGTTATCCTGAGATCTAAGGGCTACTGCTAAAAATATCAGGAGCCATGAGCAACACAAAATTACTTGACTGTAGTTGTCAGGACAGGCAGTGTTTCCCACGCTTAGACTTTACTTGGGTGGAATGCCAAAGTTCGGTGTAAGCATTTGGCAACTTGGCAAAACAGTTGGCTTTGGCAAAAAAGCTCTTTATGTATTGTCATCCGCAGTTAGTACACTGGTGCATGTTTTGCTCCCTTTTATTTTGAAAGTCCAGTCACTGTTGTCGTGGACTTTAGATTATTTGGTTAAGTCTCTCATCTCCCAGTTAGAGACCGCACAGCTGGTGATGGTAGTCCTCGTTCCTCTTTGGAGAAGTTGGCTACAAACTGCAGCTCTAACCTGAATCTGCAGGGGGTATTTGACTGCTTCCTGCACCGCCGTGCACAGAACAATTACTCTATCTGTGCAACTAGAGGATTATTGCTCTGTTCTTTTATATTTTCTTTTAACAGTCAAAGTCTTCTAAAACACAGCAATATTGTTAAGCTTGCCTCTTCCTCCTTTAAAGTGCTCAGCACTACCAACACTGCTTTTGCCAGTAGTGGAGTCCTAATCTGTTGGAAGGATTTAACACTTATACTTCAGCAATGAATCTACAGTGGGGCAAAAAAGTATTTAGTCAGCCACCGATTGTGCAAGTTCCCCCACTTAAAATGATGACAGAGGTCAGTAATTTGCACCAGAGGTACACTTCAACTGTGAGAGACAGAATGTGAAAAAAAAATCCATGAATTCACATGGCAGGATTTGTAAAGAATTTATTCGTAAATTAGGGTGGAAAATAAGTATTTGGTGACCTCAAACAAGGAAAATCTCTGGCTCTCACAGACCTGTAACGTCTTCTGTAAGAAGCTTTTCTGTCCCCCACTCGTTACCTGTATGAATGGCACCTGTTTGAACTCATCATCTGTATAAAAGACACCTGTCCACAGCCTCAAACAGTCAGACTCCAAACTCCGCCATGGCCAAGACCAAAGAGCTTTCGAAGGACACCAGGAAAAGTATTGTAGACCTGCACCAGACTGGGAAGAGTGAATCTACAATAGGCAAGCAGCTTGGTGTGAAAAAATCAACTGTGGGAGCAATCATCAGAAAATGGAAGACATACAAGACCACTGATAATCTCCCTCGATCTGGGGCTCCACGCAAGATCTCATCCCGTGGGGTCAAAATGATCATGAGAACGGTGAGCAAAGATCCCAGAACCACACGGGGGGACCTGGTGAATGACCTGCAGAGAGCTGGGACCAAAGTAACAAAGGTCACCATCAGTAACACACTACAACGGCAGGGAATCAAATCCCGCAGTGCCAGACGTGTTCCGCTGCTGAAGCCAGTGCATGTCCAGGCCCGTCTGAAGTTTGCCAGAGAGCACATGGATGATACAGCAGAGGATTGGGAGAATGTCATGTGGTCAGATGAAACCAAAGTAGAACTTTTTGGTATAAACTCAACTCGTCGTGTTTGGAGGAAGAAGAATACTGAGTTGCATCCCAAGAACACCATACCTACTGTGAAGCATGGGGGTGGAAACATCATGCTATGGGGCTGTTTTTCTGCCAAGGGGACAGGACGACTGATCCGTGTTAAGGACAGAATGAATGGGGCCATGTATCGTGAGATTTTGAGCCAAAACCTCCTTCCATCAGTGAGAACTTTGAAGATGAAACGAGGCTGGGTCTTCCAACATGACAATGATCCAAAACACACCGCCCGGGCAACAAAGGAGTGGCTCCGTAAGAAGCATTTGAAAGTCCTGGAGTGGCCTAGCCAGTCTCCAGACCTCAACCCCATAGAAAATCTGTGGCGGGAGTTGAAAGTCCGTGTTGCTCGGCGACAGCCCCAAAGCATCACTGCTCTCGAGAAGATCTGCATGGAGGAATGGGCCAAAATACCAGCTACTGTGTGTGCAAACCTGGTAAAGACCTATAGTAAACGTTTGACCTCTGTTATTGCCAACAAAGGTTATGTTACAAAGTATTGAGTTGTATTTTTGTTATTGACCAAATACTTATTTTCCACCCTGATTTACGAATAAATTCTTTACAAATCCTACCATGTGGATTCATGGATTTTTTTTTCACATTCTGTCTCTCACAGTTGCAGTGTACCTCTGGTGCAAATTACTGACCTCTGTCATCATTTTAGGTGGGGGAACTTGCACAATCGGTGGCTGACTAAATACTTTTTTGCCCCACTGTAACTATCAGTTAGCGTTTAGGCAGTGCAGCTGCAGTGGAAGTAACACCAGGATAAATGCTGTCAGTGGGATGGGTACGTCACAGGACCTATAAAGATGCTTAAAGTGGGAACAGATACCCCTTTTTATTCTTTCCCCCAACTGCAAATGATGTCCTTAAAGTTAAAGTTGGTCAATACCTGAGTCAGTCTGATATCAGTCTGTGGCTGAATGGGGTCAAGTTGGCAATTATATGCAGTCTGATTCTGATAAAACAGATATTAACTGTAACAAAAAAATCACATCTGTTTGATCCTTCGTTCTGTGCTGGAGTTGAGTCCCCTTGTGTTGTGCTTATTGACACACTCATTCAGAGTGATGGCAACATGTTGATAATTTGTCTGCATTTGTAAATTAGACAGGAATTATTTTCAAAGCTTTGACAATTTCTCTGAGAGCGACTGCAGTCCGTCCAAGTCAGGCTGAGACTGTTTTCAGAAAGGTGGCCTTCTATCATGAGACTTGAGCCCTCTTGTAGTATTTGGTATTCCTCTATGGATGCAAAATCACCACGCAAAAGACCGTTATACTATACTGCATCAAGTTCCCACCCCTTAATTCAGTCAGTAGTGGTACTTTCTGTTTCCCAAATATCTGTGTATTGTGTAATGATTCATGGCAAGCAACAAAAACCCCTCTCACACAGATGATCCCTTAGGTAATATGTTGTTAAGTGCTCTCTCTGTGGCCTCTGACATTTAAACATTTTCTCCACCCTGCAGCTATATCTGCCTCTAAACTCTCCAACGCAGCCTTGACAGCTGGGTATTGCTCATTGTTTTTAAGACACTCACCTCAGTTCAGTCAGTGTGAGCCAGACAGTCGGTATTTTTAAATGAAAGGGACTCTTTCCTATTTGTGTGTGAGTCAAACGATGAGTGTGCCTGCCGAGAAGCTGAAGGCAGGGGCCCACAGAAAGGGTGGTCCCGTGTTAATGCGGGCTAAGAGTCAGAAACGGTGTGTGTCGGGACAAGAGAGAGCTGTCTGTTTTTTAAGGGGCTCCATAAGGATACAGTGCAGCCAGTGTTCAGCAGGGCTCGGTGAGTTCACTCTATCTCAGTTTTTGGGAGAGGAAAGTTTGGATTTGTTCAATGGGAATCGGGCCGTTGGAGTTTTCGCCGTGTCATTTCCTCAAAAGCCGTTTGGTGTGTATGTGTGCGAGCTCTGTTTAAGTTCATCCAAAGAGCTTGGCTGACGGTTCAGCAGTGGGCTTATCCTACTATGGTCTTAACAAAGTTGGCTCAGAGTGTATGCATGTCTGTTTGTGTGCGGTTGGATTAACCCACTGCTGTAACGGCCACATCGCAGAGGAAAAGCCTGTTTTCGTGCACACGTGTTGTGTTTTTACCCCCCCTTCATGCATGTTTGACTACTGGCTCAGCTACAAGTGTTGTTGTTTAGATTGGGATAAGCTGTGGGCTGCCACTACTGTAAGTCTGGTATTACATTGTTGCACACTGTGGCTTAAGCGGACATCTTTGGCATGGCAAATATGTGAAGTATGTAGGTGTTTGGTCTTTCTCTTGCCTTCTCCCTTCACCTCTTTCAGTCTTTGTGAAGATTTTGTTTTTCCAGGTACACGGCTTTAGAGAACATTTCCTTGATATCTTTGGCCTTCTCTCGACAGCTCGGCTCTACTTTCCCATGCAGTGTTTTGTGCGTGAGGCTGCTGTTGCCTGCAAGTTAGGTCTTGTGTAGTTTTATGTGTACTCTGCTGCTAAATGTTCATTACTGAGAACTGCCACCAGCAAAATGTTGCTTACCTACTACCTAAGCTCACAGCAGAAGATGTTTGATTTTTGCATGAATGGAGCCAGGCTGGACCTCCTTAAAGAAGACTTTTGCAAAACAAAGCAGAGTCACTAGTTTCAATCTTGGCTAAAAGTTTGAAACTAGTGCAGCTTTTGCTTTTTACTGTTCGGTCACACACCTGCAGGTGCAGATTCCTGATGGATCGTTGTTTAATGAAAAATAATTGCAATCCTGTCAAAGAGTGCTATAAATCTTTGTCCAGAACATTATTCTGCTGTTGGACTTCCTGGTTTGGATTTCATTTTCTTACCTTAAACCACCTGATTATGAACGTGGTATATGTTGGATAGATGTCTCATAAGTTTGCAAGTTCAGTGAAGAGCAGGTTTTGCTGCTGCTTTAATTAAAAGCGGACTCTTCTGGGTGTGATTTAAGGAATTTATTTAATGCGGCTTAAACTATTACTTCAGAGAAATCTTTTTTCAGCTGTAAGAGAGGAACTGTAATGCCAGTGTAGAAATTTACAGGGATGCCTTAGTGCCATCCGGGCCGAAAGGGTTTCCTGGTAAACAAAAGTGTGTCGCAACACAAATGATTTGCATGCTTTCCTCAGAGGGATCCAGGTAGCCTCTAGTTATGTCTCAAATGAGCTTCTACACTGAGGGTGTTTTCACACCTGTTTGTTTACTCTGGTCCGAATCCTTTGATGAGTTTGTAAACGTGTAGCTTTTCCCTGTGATTTGGTTTCTTTTTACACAGAGAAAAATCTAAGTGAACGCTGAGCAAACCACAACGTGTCATTACAGACCACGTGAGAATGTCCTGTCCGCTTATTGGCCAGATGTGTCTGGGAGCAACAAATGTAAATACAGGAACAAGGTGCTGCGTTCTGGACAACTGGAAAATACTGAGAGTTTACATTCATTTCACATCTAGTTGCCGACTCACACTGACATTTGAACATCTACAGCTCCTCAACACATCCCAGTACAGAAGTATTTTTACCCAAACTTGCAATGTCACACAGTACTCAGACTAACTGCACCAAGTGAGAAAATGAACTGCAGTTTGCTTTAAAAGGACTAAACAGGCAGGTGTGAAAACGCCCTAATGCTGATTTCCAGCTCCATATTTTTAGTGATGGACTCTGCTAGACTCTGCAGGATCGACAGCTCGAAGCATGTTTCCACAACACTGCTTTGCACGTAAATTTCTCATGAAGTTCTTTAAACTGAGATACGCACAGAATCAACTGTAGGCGTCGGTCACAGCACGTCATGCGTGAGTACTCCTCACCAATGAGCTTATGCTGCGCTTTGCTCAGTAATAGGATAGACAGGTTTCAGAGTGTAGTAGGTACTGCTTCCTATGTGAAAAGGCCTTTATGCACTCAGTCTAACTTGTTTGAAGCTAGCTGTTTTAGCTCCCTTGCCCTTCCTTTAAAGATACTTTCTTTTGATTGGTTGTCTCTTGCAAAGAGAGGGTCAGTAGGTAGAGATTGTGTGCTCACAGCTGGAGATCTATGCCTGGGATGGCCATATTAGGGATATCTGCTCTCTGTGATATCATAAAGGGGGAAAATCATTCTTCTGCTCATTTATACACCGACCCTATTATTTGAAATGTTGGCCATGTTTCATATGAGCACCTACCTTAACAGTGGAAATCAAACTGCACGTACCTCAGTGCATATTGTAGATACTTGGTATAGATCATGTACTCAGTACCACAGTCAGCATCTCTCTGCCTCAGCGCAGCGATCTGTACCATTAAACAGGAAGCAGCAATCCTGAGTCAGAATAGATCGAGCATGTGTCAGTGAGTCAGCCAGTCGAGCGTCCACCCTGTTTACATGTTGACAGCACATGACGCTGACGGTATCTTCCCCTCCGTCACAGCAGCGGCCTCACTCACTCACAGGCTATAGGCTGCATCAATGGACTGATTGTTGAATTTGCAGAGAAACCACCGGGCTTTGGTCATGAGTTATAGGCTGATGAGAAGATGACTCCGGCATGCTCGGGTCCGGTGTAAGCAGAACATGCTGTTTAGGGGTCGTGGGAATCATCACGTTCCTGGTGCCTTGCTATAATGTTTTACTAGTTAAGGGAGGAGAGCATGATGAAGGTAGTCTCTTCCCCCCATAGTAAGGTGTTTCCTGTGACTAAGGCAATATCACTTCTCTTATTAATGTTGGGGATTTTTCCATCCTAAGTAATGCGGAAGCCCTTTCAAGACAGCGAGTTCTTGTTTATCTTCTTTATCCAAGGCTTTGCTGGTAATAAACAGTGTTCTTAATTATTGAGATTTTTTCTGGCAGTTGATTAGTCTTCTGTTTTTTAGCCACATTGATGGCATGTTAACCTGACAAGTTTGTGTTTGTTGTGCTTTGGAGTTTTAAAGCCTCAACAAATATGGGATGGTTTTTCATGGAATTGATCGCTAACATTCTGATCCTGCTCAGATCAACTTTAATCACTTTGTAGCATAGAGCGTAGTTGTTATTATTCCACTACTTTACCAGAAACTGTTAAAACACAAACTTTCCTTCAGCCGTACTTACCATTTATTCTATTTAATAGCAAATGTAGGAGCATTTTAACTGGAAGTGTTTATGATACACTGGTATTGATAGTAACTCTGATATTGAAAAAAACATTCATATGATGTTTATCATTAATGCTGTTAAAGATACAATGTTCTTTTAATATGTTTTCATGTAGTCATGCTTACAGGACTTCTTTCCACTTCGTTTTGAGTGAATTCATTTGCCAAATTCGTTTTGGCTGCGATGTGTATTTTTATTTCTGTGTCATGCATTTTAATTGGGGATAAAAACAGTTGCTCTTTTTTTATCTGTGTTTCTACAGATGGATCCCTCCCTAAAGAGCCAAAAGGAGATGTATCGAGCCAGATAGCAGGTAAAACATAAGATTGTTTTTTTTTTTCTTGCAAGGCCCGTTTATATCCATGTGTGTGCTGGTGGTGCAAGAGGGGAGTGTATTTTACTGAGGGTGGAGGGTCGGGGAGGTCGGTATATTTCAAAAGAAATATGGTGTGTTTGGTGTATTTTTACATGCACACGAGCAGACTAAAGCCCTTTTACAGATGTAATGTAGACCTTTTTTAAATTTAAAAAGTATTATCCTGCTAAGGGTTTTAGCATACATTAAGTGGGTAAAGAGATGTTCTCCAGAGATGTTCAGTCAGATTCAAGTCTGGCTGGGTCACTCGGGGACATTGACAGAGTAGTTCTGAAGCCTCTGCTTTGGTATCATGGCTCTTTGCTTAGGGTTGTTGTCCTGTTGATGAACCTTTGCCTCAGTCTGAGGACCAGCGCGTTTTGGACCAGGTCATCATCAAGGGTGGACCTGAACATTGCTGGATTCACCTTCCCTTGACCGTAACTAGTGTCCCACTGCTGAAAAACATCCCCCAGCTTGATGCTGCCACCACCATGCTTCAGTTTAGGGATGGTATTGGCCAGCTGGTGAGCGGTGTCTGGTTTCCTCCAGATGTGATACTTTGCATTCAGACCACAGTGCTCAAGCTGGGTTTTATCAGACCAGAAAATTGTTTCTCATCCTCTGAGAGTCCTTCAGGTGTCTTTTAGCAAACTCCAGGTCATGTCATGAGCCTTTTATTGAGGAATGGCTTCAGCTTGGCCACTCTACTATACACCCCTGATTGTTGGAGAGCTGCAGAAGTGGTTGTCCTGCTGGGAGGTTTTCTTCTCTCCACAGTAATGCTGGAGCTCTGCCAGAGTAAGCATCAGGTTATTGGTCACCTGCCTGACCAAGGCCTTTTTACTTCGATTGCCCAGACTGGCCAGCCAGCTGTAGGAAGACTTCTGGCGGTTCCACAGTTCTTCTGTTTTCAGATGATGGAGGCCACTGTGCTCATTACTATCCTCAATGATAAAGACAGGTGTGTGCCTTTCCAAATCATAGCCAGTCGACTGAATTTACCACAGGTGGGCCCCAATCAAGTGTCAGAAACATCTGACAGATGATCACTGGAAACAGGAGGTAGCTGAGCTCGATTTGTATGTGTCATGGAAAAGGCTGTGAATACATGTACTTGTTATATTTTTGTTTTTCATTTTTGATAAATTTGCAAGAATTTCAAGCAGAGTTTATTCACTTTGTCATTATGGGGTGAATACTTTTTGGATGCTCTGTTAAATTTCGCCCCTGTTCCTGTCCATTCTCTTGTCTGCTGGTGTTGGACATTGTAAGGTTCTTGTCTAATAGCACTGATGAAGGGCGGTTCAATGCTCTGCCCCTCCCATTATCAATACAGGTCATTGTCATCCTAAATCTCACATGTCCTCACTTTTCCTGTCATCCTCGTCTCCAACTCTCCCATCTATTCCCAAAACATACAGGATGTGGACAGCTACCCATGTCTGGCACCTCTCCCCATAGCTATAACAGGCTATTAGCAATGAGTTGAGATGGACACTTACGCTGCCTGCTCCATGATTTATTCACACAAACTGCCATTCATTCAGAATCACTCACCCTAAATGACCTTTTCCTTGTGTCCTTTCTCCAATCAGTTGTACTAAATCTTCCCTTTTATTATCCTCATGGTGCAGCTGACACTTAAAAAGTAGGCTATGTTCCTCATGTGAGGGTTAATATGTGCTGCTGAAACGACACATTTAATGACCAATTTGACATATAAAGTTATTTCTGCTCTGTTCTTCAGTGAGAAATTTTACTATTTCATAGGAAATTAGAATAGAGCCATTTGTGCAAACCTCTTAATTAGAAACTCTAAGACTATCAGCAGTATTGGCTTTGTAAAGAGAAACAAAAACAGCCCTCAAATTCTACACACAAAGGAGGACAGTGAGTTGGCAGGTTGCTCCAAAGCCTCAGGGTCTTTATAGAGAAAGCTTCAGTGCCCGTAGGAAAAAGGCGATGAAAGCAACACAAACGCGGTTATATCTGAAAAACACTTGGCTTTAGTGTGACTGTTTAGCCTTTCTGCATGGTGCTTTTCTTAAGCATCCTGCTGCTTAACAGTTATCACTTCGTGGTTTAGACTAGGTGGTGGGTGGGGGGGATTATGTCTGTCCATCTGTTTGGCCTCCTCATCCACTGGTCTGACTGGGTGACTGGAAAGTGGGTTGCAAGGGATGGGAGGGTGAGGCGAGTGCTCTTATGTAATGATGTTAAAGCTTTCGAACCCTGACAGATGTGCTTTCTATCACCGTCTCACTCTCTCTCTCAACCCTTTTCGTCTGTGTCTGTCCAGAAGTACCCGGTGTAATCTGCCTCAGTGCTTGTTGAAATGATTTGGCATAAATCTTCAGCAATCAGCTGCAATCTGCAATCTGAAAGCATCGCCTCAAGATGGCGTGTTCGAGCAGATTGGAAGAGCTGAAGCACAAAAATGCTGCAGGAGTGTCTGATCTGCAGCAGTCGTCTGTAGAAGAGCCACTCCTCTGTCACTTACTGTGTAATCTCAGTAAGTGACAGGAGCAACGTGTGGAAGGAATATGAGTTTTTATTCTCACTATTACAGCAGTAGAAGGGTTTTTTGGGGTGGAGGGTTAAAAAACAAACAAACAAAAAAACAAAACAACTTGTTGTTGTAACGGTCTTTTTCTCTCTGTCTCGTCACGGTTCGTCAGAATAGGATCAGGTGGCATTAAAAGACCCGGCCGACTGAACTCTTGGCACCAATAACAAGCTGCCTTTTCTTTCTCTCTGTCTCTCTCGCTGTCTTTCTTTTATTCCTGCTTCCTCTACTCTCCCTTTTCCCTTCTCCCCTGCTGTGTTTGGGTCGCTGGGGTAACCCTGGCCTGTTTCTCGCTCGGTTAGCCTACCCTGCTATTAGAGGTCTGGATGGATGGGGAGAACAGGAAGAGGCGGGGGTAAGGGAAAGATGGTGTGCGCTCTGTCTCGGTCTCCCAAGCCAAAACTCCGATTTGGGGACACAAAGGGGAAAATTGGGAAGGACACGGAGAATCTGAACGGACTGGAAACAAACACCCAGGCTGTGCTGTTCAGTCTTGAATGCTGTCAATTCGGTGTTTTAGATCGCTGCTCGTTTTCATCAACGGCAAATGATTTTCACTGCAATGAAAGTGCTACACAGATACCTTATCAGTGTAAGGGTGGTAAAGGGAAAGTAGTGACACTGTCCCTGTATTGGATTGAAAGAGTGCATTTGATGCAGAATTTACTTAGATGGCACCTAAACATGACTAATTGACCAGATGAACACGTTCTTACTTAAACTGGTTTCTAACTTTGTGTGTATGTACAGTCAGTGTGAGCTGTGGCCACAGTGAGGTCATTGTTATATTGGCACAGCAGCCAGTCAAAGGTAAGCTGTGCAGCAGCTAATCAGAGCTGCTTCAGTAGGACTGATAGATGGGACATGAGCCATTTGTCAAGAATTCAAACCACATATAGACAAAAGAAGATTGTTCTTTTCGTCTGCACTGATCTGGCGTTGTGGCTCTGTTCTGAGATCTCACAGAACAGGAGTCTGTGGCAACAGATATAACTGTGATAAAATCATAAACGGCACTAAAGGCAGAGCTAGGGCACAGGTGGGCTATTAAGCTGCTTGCAGGTTGTGCAAAAGTAGCAGCTCAAGTAGTCCATTAGGCCTTGGTCACGCAGACGCAGAGACCTGTAGGCGACTGCATGGCAACCACCAGTTGGTAGGGAAAAATTAGCATTAACTGACTGGTTTTGGGTGATTGCTGGAGGTTGCTGGCAGTCTCGAAGAGGAAACCTCACTGGGAATGCTTAGGTTGCTAGCAGATTGTCACATTTAGTTTGTAGAGAAGACTTTTGTGCAAAACTCACTGACCAATCACCAAGTGGTTGTGAAACTGTCTTTGTCATTCTTCAAAGCAGAAGCTGCACATTTTTTTTTTCATTTTTTATTTGTTTTAAATGGGTTGATTTTAGGATAAAAATCAGCTTTTACTTTAAAGACCTTCTCCATTTCCAAATGGGGTGGTTAGTGAGCATTTGCAGACTGCTTGCAACTAAGGCAATCACAAGGAGGTTTTTGGTACAGCACCCTCTTTGTGGCAGTTTTCCTCCTAGCAACCAGAAGTTCACCAACCAGTCTCTAAGTGTGGCGGAGGCATCTTATGTGATATGTAGAAGTGTATCTGCTGATGTGCCTGCCTAAAACTAAGCAAAATGGCATCATTGCATTATAGAAACATTTCAGAAGAACATTAAAAGTAACAGAGGAGTTTAACCAACTGCTGACAAAAAGACAAATACAGTCGATTCAGTAGAGCTGGAACTGCAGTCACACCTGCGAACACTTGTGTGTCATGTTTGTTATTAAGTGCGATACAGCCAGGTTAGCTGTAATAGAGTTGCAAAGGGGGAGGAGAGCTGCTGTTGTTCCCCATTGTGTCTCCCTTTCTGTTTGTTCTTAAAACAATATTCTTAATGTGTTTAACACAGAAAAGCAGCACTCTGTGGAACAATGCTAGGGGCACTGTAAACTTCATATGCAAATTGAGGGGGGGGGAGCTTGAGAAGCTTAATATTTACTAAGGAGGTAAGGCTTAGCAGTTTAGGATTTATCTGAGATGAATCTGTCTGGAAGATTATAGTCTTAAATGTATTTCATTTAGATTTTTCTAGTACTGCTTTTTCTTCATAGGAAAGGAAAATAGCTTAATGCACGCTTCGGTTAAATCAATTTAAAGTGTAGAAATGAAATTAAATCCATTGAGCGTGTAGTATTTATGAGTAAAATGGGCATGCAATCAAATAAAATTGCTCTGTCTGGTATCTTTTTTTTGTCATGGAGACACTGCTGTCCACTCCTTTATCCCAGAGGAATTCCTGCCAGTCCCACACATCCCTCAGCAGGGAATTTATGGCACGCTGTGAATGTGGGAAGTCCACAGCTATGCACTGATTCACACTCTTGCTCGCGAATCTGGTTTCTGTTGACCCGTAACAGCTGGTTTAGGAGCGATGGCTCCCAGTCAGCTGCTGGATAGCCCTCATGAGATATAACTGCTCTTTAATCTCACAGGAAGATGCTGCGAGTGTTTCCTCCTCCTCTCAGCTGACTGTACCACCCGTCCCATCTGTTGGTGTGCACACAGCTGTCGCATTCTGTCTTCATATTGAACTCAGAAACACACACACACACCGACCCCTGAGGTATTTGTTACAGTGCCTCTGGGGAAGACTTGTTGTTGTTGTTGTTGTTGTTGTGGTGTTTAGCAAACTGAGTAATGCCCACTCAGAGGCCACTACAAATCTCAGGCCTCTGAGGTGTGTGCCAAGTATGTACATATTGTAACACAAGCACAGCCCAGTTCCAGTCGTGGCCTGCAACGAAGAAGAACTGGCCGTGATCCGGGAGTTTCAGCAAAGGATGATGGACATTCCTGGCATCACCCCCATGGGTGTAGTCATATCAGTGATAACTTTGTCTCGCCCACTTCATACAGCACAGGCGACACGGGAAATGTTGGGACTTTTTGTTGCCTTGGAAAAATTCACCCAGGTGTGCTTTTTTTTTCGTCTTATGGGATACGGTTTTCCTCAGTCTCGACTTCTCAGATAATTCTTCATTTAGTGATTGGCATTGGACGCCAGTTTCCCTGAATTCCTGAATGTAGACATCATCAGCAAGGTAATGACCTCCTCATTGGTAGCTAATGGCTTATTGATCATAAAGAAAAGAGGAATGTAATTTGTTTTTCACAGTTTGTCATTGAATTGGAAAAGTTCAAATGAACACTGGCTGTGTACTTCATTGCACTGTGAATGGATCGTAAATTTTCTTGTTAGGCTGTTTGATGACTCTCGTAGCAAGCACTTCCTCGAATTCAGCATTCCAACGTGACTCAGTTAAATCATTGGTTGTAACATAAACTCTGTGACGTTAATACGTCCTTATACAGAGTCATGGTTGTATTTAATACACTGTCCTCTTTAAGTTTTAAGAATTCTTAGACTTGGTGAACTAAAAACCAATTTGCATGAATTTCTCTGCACTTACTGAACATTGCATGTAGTGCTGAAATGTAGTTACTATACTAATACTTTAATCAGACGATTAAAGTTTTGTAGGTCCCTAGAATTAAATCACATCTGTTTAATGCATTAAAGATGTAGCAATAACGTGCCATTAAGCACCAAATTGCAAAAGTTACCTCAAAGTGCTTTAGATTGTTAGCTAAAGAGTGAAGACAGTGGGAAGGAAAACCCCTTCTAACAGTAAGAAACCTCCAGCAGAAGCAGGCTCAGGGAGAGGCAGCCATCTGCTGTGACCAGTGAGGGGACGGAGACGAAGGAAAAGATGCACAGTGAAAGCGAGGTGAGATTAGATTAATAATAACTAATGTTTAATGCAGTACTTTGTGCTGTTTCTGGTTCTTCACTTTAGCCCAACAGAGAAGACAGAAATCCTGATATATAAAGAACTTCTTTGTAGTAAAGAGATAAACATAACAACGCTCCATCATCGGGTCATACTTTGTTCCTTTTCGTTTTTCTGCTTCTTTTTTGTCAAGTGAACACAGCTATGATCGGTCTTTTTGGTGTGCAAGTCCCACTTTCAACCAGTCAGCAATCTGTCTTGGCATACCATCACCATCGAGTTAAGTGCTGTTGGCTCTTGGGAGGAGGTGCCGTAAATCCAAGTCGATACAGTCAACGTTTACATATACAGTCCCAGCCTCTACTAGCATAGGTTAATACTGAGCGGCTGCAGAGCAACAACATGGGTGATTTGAGCCGATTGAAGCAAGTACCTATACGAGTGAAGGAAAAGCACTCGATTGACATATGGCAATCTGCTAAGTACCTTAGAGGGTTAGCTACAGTAGCTGCAAAGCAGTGAACTATGAGAAGATCACTTTGTACGTGGGCGGAGCTGAAGCGTTTTGCCTACAACCTCACGACTCACTTCCTGTGCTAAGCGGCTTCTCCTCGTTCATAAATGCAGTGCAGGCATATTATAATTGCTGCCCCTCCTGCACGTTGAGGATTACCTCCATTTACCTGTCTCTCCAAAAGACAGACAGATTAGCAGCTCACCTAATGCCACACGAGGTTCTCACTGTTTATCCACAGAGCCCAAGTGTCTGCACCGGTAACCCAATTTCTCCTTGGAAATGTTTGCTCCAGCTTTCCATATGGATGTGTAGACATCACCAAAAATGGGTGGTTTTGGTTGTCTGCAGGGTTGGAATATCTCCCCTCAGGAATCTCAGGATTAGCTTCAGCTGCGGCAGCTCTGCCCGCAGCGGACTGGGATCCCGTCGGCACATCGGCCAGTCACTCTATGATTAGATGATGCTGCGAGCGGGCTGCATTTCTCCAGCAGCAGCCGAAGCCAAATCCACAGCAATTTATGGAGGTTTTACAATTTAGGGAAGAATTTTCAAGCATGGCTTGCTGGACAGCCAATCACAAGTGGCAGTATGCTTATACTGGTTCCTCCCTCGTCCCACTGACAGGTACAGTGTTGCCTGTCTGGTGATGCACAGGAGAGGGGGACGTAGAATCTACCATGCAGTCAGCACCATCCTTTCCTTTGTGCTCTTCCTCGTCATTCCTCAATCAACCCAATGGAAACTGAACTTAGTCGTCCCTCCATCGTTCCCTGACGTCTACTTTTTTCCTCCTTCGGTGTCATACACCGCTTCTCTCTTTCCTCAGCCTAGTTATGACACAATGATGTGTTTCATTAGCTTACTAATTTTCCTGGTTCCTCCTAGTTGGTTTTGTTCATCATTTACCCAGAAACCCTTGTTCTCCAGTCTGCTTCTGTGCGGGTGTGGGTGTGACCTGGCCACTCTATATTTAGCTGCTGTGCCACTTTCTCTGTTCCCAGAGCACTGCAGAGTGCTGGGAGGTGATGGAGGATGGGGTGGCTGTGTCTTTAAACTTACCTTTTACTTTTGATGATTAAAGAAGAAATCCACCCAAAATACTGCTCAGATAAACTCTGGAAATAAGAAGGGTGTGTGTGTGTGTGTGTGTGTGTGTGTGTGTGTGTGTGTGTGTGTGTGTGTGTGTGTGTGTGTGTGTTTTGGTCAGTCTGCGTGAAACCTTAATCTGATAAAAGTCGCCGTACAGTAGCAAATTCAAACAACTACAAGGCCTCACTGTGCGCTCTTTTTACACGCTCACACTCTTCCAAACACGCAGCGGTTTTCTGCTCGTCTCTTGTCAACATTAGGTTTTTCATTGACCTTTGATTATCCTCCTGCTCAGTGGCAGCCGGCCAATCAGACAGCAGGTTTGCAAGCAACATCAAAGATTGTCTTTGCTTCAGAAGATGAATCACTCTGTGGTGAAAACATGCTGACTTATCTGTTTGTGCGCATATGCTGCAGTTCACCTCGATAAGCGCGCTTCTTGAGCATTTAGCTTGGCATCGCTGCTGTAAATAAGTGGCGCCGATAAACATCGCGCTCGAGCTAAGCTGCGAGGTAATGTTCAGGGAGCAGCGTGTAGGCAGCTGCTACAAAAGCAGCTTTCTTGTAATTTAATGGCCGTATTGTCACATGATGACCACAGCATTAGACAATCTGTTCCAAAGCAGTTGTATGTGTCGCGTAAGGTTGTAATTCATAGAAAGTATGATCATTTTCATAGCTGGTCTAGATCAGTGATGTCAAACTCATCTTCAATCAAAGGGGACGTACGGCACATATAGCTCATAGGATAGATCGAACTGGTGAAACTCTGCCTTCTGTCAATGTAAAGACATTTAGACACTTTTAATTCCTGAGTTATCCTTGTATAAGAAAAAAATTTTTTTTTTGTTTTTGTTTTTGTTTTTTAAATAGCACAGCTCAGGTTTTCTGAAGTCACTACTGGGCCAATTCTGGCTCCCAGGTCACATGTTTTACACCTCTTTGTCTAGAAAATGAAAAGCATTTATCCCAGTTTTCTAAAATCCAACCAAACCTTGTCATGTAAGTCAAAACAAGTAAATGCTCACAATTGTTATCGGTGTTTACAATAAATATACCTTGAATAGGTGTTTCATTTCTTGCTAATGTGTTAATCACTCAATGTAACATTAAAAACACCTAGAAGAAGTATAAACATTTTTTAAGTGACTTTTTTCAGTTCTAACTCCACTACACTAGCTTTACATGAGTTAACAAACAAAACAATCCCTGTTTATCTTTTACTTGGGCCCTCTGCAGCTTCTCAGTTCCTCTGCCTGAAACAAGCTGCCTTAGCTCCCTTCCCCATGACTTTAAGACGTCTTTCTTCTGATTGGCTGCTCGTTGTAAACGGAAGCTGTGATCAGCAGGTCGGTAGGCCAAAGCTTTGTGCCTGAGAGGACCATGTTGGAGTGAGCCACTCTCACTCACATTATAGAGAGTTAAGGGTAGAAAACATCACTGTTTGTTATGACGGTGTGTTGTTGGAACATACCGTCTGTGACAGATGAGAAAAATAGGCTAACTTTTACCCATATTGATAGCACATTTAGCGATTCCCAATACCTTGTGTCCTAATTTTTCATAAAGAGACTTAAAGGTAAAGCTGCCGATGCAGCAGGATCATATGGAGAGAGGTGGGGGTGAGCCTTTCCCAGCTGTCGTAGGGTGAGGCAGGGTGTAGCCTGCACAGGTCTCCAGTCTGCCACAGAATAACTGTGAATGTCTCACTGGCTGCAGCTTCTCAAACGTGACAGATGAATGCCTCTTTGACATTTTGGAACCATCCCTTTTTTGGCTTTAAGTGTTGCTCGGACAACCCAAGCTTACGTCTTTTTAAGTTTGATGAAGTCGAATTTGAAACGCAGCGATCAATAAATAATCCTGAGATTCAACCCAGTTTGACTCCCCCAGCGCTCTCCGTCTCCTCAGAGAGCGGATCTGGACCATGTGCAGCTCCCAGAAATAGAGCCAGAGCAAGCGCTCTCTGTCTGCACTCCCCTCCTCTCATGCTTCATCTATAAAGAGCTACAAGCTCATTCTCTACAGGAGCGCAGTGGGAAATGTAGTTGATCATGCTAATTTGTTTTTTTTGGCACCCTGAGGGAGGGAAGGAGACAAATGAGAGGAGAGAAGAATAGTAAAAATAGAGACAAGTCCTGATTCTCATCCATCTCCTCCGGTGGCAGGAATGAATTAGCATCTCATTAGCATACAGTCGTAAATACGACGCCATGCAGAGACCAGAGACTGGAGTGCAATTTCAAAAACACTTCAGTGCCCGAGAGGGGTGTGTTTCTGAGCGTTTGTTTATTATTTAATCTTATTGAAGGTACACGTATTGAAGGTGCTTGAGAGGACGCAGCGTAGGGCTCTTGAGTTTAATTTGTAGTACTGCGTTCAATTTCCTCTGCAGCGGGTAGTGTTATTATTTACGTTAGCTCTGTCATCACGAAGCTGAGCTGGATTTGGAGCTGATAAATCTTGGAAAATGATTAATGTAACTGAACTCTCAGAAGGAGACAAGACTTAAAATTGCCAGAACTATGGAAATAATACCAATGGTGTGTGTCTACACACTTACTGCACAATAATGAGCTAAATACAGTAACTGCTTGTTACATTTTCTGTCATGGAGGTAGTGTACGTGAAAAAATCCATTATTTCTTTATATTTTCCTTCCAAGAAGCCAGTCTTTGTTTTGCTTTATTTAAAGTGGGTTTGAACAAGGCTTTAAGGTTTTCTTGGACATCGGCTGCTTTCTCACTTTAGTCTGTCGATATCTGGAGTTCGTATCTTTAGGCAGTTTATTATTAGCAGCCGGTTTTGTTTTTTTTGTTGTTTTTTTTAACTGAATCTATGATAAATAATGAAATCACATTTTTGCACCAACGTGGTGATTCCCAAAGAGTTCCTAAAACTTGGCAAATCTCGGCATGGTGTGGAGTGTGTCCTGCAGGGCCTGGAAAAATGGAGGGTAACAGAAGTGGGAATATCCAGGTCCTGGGAAAACCATGTGGCCCTTCAGTTGACCCATCTTTTATTCACTGAAACCTCATCAGAAATGATCACAGTGGAAGGGTGGCTGTCAATTCAGTTCAGTTTTATTTATACAGCATCAAATCACAACAACAGTCGCCTCAAGGTGCTTTATATTGTAAGGTAGACCCTTCAATACATGCAGAGCAAAACCCAACAATCATATGACCCCTATGAGCAAGCACTTTGGCAACAGTAGGAAGGAAAAACTCCCTTTTAAAAGGAAGAAACCTCCAGCACAACCAGGCTCAGGGAGGGGCGGCTGGTTAGACAGGATAAAAGACACGCTGTGGAAGAGAGCCAGTGATTGATAAGAAGTAAAGATTCAATGCAGAGGTCAGTTAACACAGAGTGAGTGAGAAATGTGACTGAAAAAGAAATACTCAGTTATGCTGCAATAGGTAAAGGCTGCTGGGCCTATACCTATTGCACTAAGGGAGGATTCAAGGTCACCTGATCTAAACCTAACTATATACTTTAGCAAAAAGGAAAGTTTTAAGCCTGATTTTAAAAGTAGAGATAGTGTCTGTCTCCCAAACCCAAGCTGGAAGCCAGTTCCACAGAAGAGGCTGAAGGCTCTGCCTCCAGCTTTCTTCTTTTAAATACTCTAGGAACACAGAGTAAGCCCGCAGTCCGAGAGTGAAGTAGTGTAATGGGGTGATACGGTATTATAAGGTCATTAAGATAAGATTGTTCAAGACCTTGTATGCGAGGAGGAGTATGTTGAATACAATTCTGGATTAGGAAGCTATTCAAGAAGCTATTCTTAAGGAAGGGAAACAGGGAGAAGGTATACAGAATTGGAAAAGAACTTGGCTGAACAGTGGTTTTCAGCCAGTGGTGTTGGAAATCTTGTCAAAATTGATGGAAGTATGGATGCAGAAAAGTACCATCAGATTTTAATCCACCTTGTGATAATATCTGGTTGCATCTGATTGGCAGCAGCTTCATTCTTTACCCTGATAATGATCCCAAACACACTGCCAGGGCAGTAGAAGCTTACCTGGACAGGATAACACACAAAGGAGCACCATCAGTCATGTTACAATAACTCTGTGTACCTATTTCCCACTTTCCTAGCAAAATGTAAGAGTGGAGAGTGGCTCAAGATTTTTGCACAGCACTGTATTATCTTTGTGCTAATCCATACACTGTGTTTACAGTGCATATTACTGCCAAACACCTACCTGCTGCCATGCTGTGGAGTTATATTTCTGGAATCGCCCATAAGGGGATAGATGTACACCATTACACACACTGAAGGTTTAACTCGGTAAAATAAATTCGGCATTACTCTGACACCCAGGTTGACAATAAAAAGGAGGCAAACGTCAGTGGGACACAGAATGTCAAGGAGAGAATAAGAGAAAAAGATTCACATGGGAAATATAACTCGTCTGGGCCATCAGTCATATAAACTAGACCTCTGCTCTGTCTGAAGGACAAAATTGGGGCTTATTCTGCCTGTGTGTGTTTGTGTGTGTGTTTTAAGGCCGTGGGTTTAATCACTTCAGGGATTTCTGTGTTTACAGGAGTTGCTTGAAAAGGTTTGCTCTTATTGACTATCCCCGTCCAGCTGTTCACTCTCTTCCGGCAAGGTGTCTCTTGTTTGACACCGTCACACCCATGAGGTTCAGCTTGACATTTCCATGGCGACAGTTTACAGCCCACATTATCACTGTAGGGTTTCTCTCCAGTTTATTCTCATTATCTATTCTAGACAAACCAGTATGTAAAACACATCAGTCGTTATGGTCTACACCAGAGGAGTTTTTCCGGCAGTATCGGAGAAGCCGCGATGAAGAGAAAGTTTATGCTTTCATGAGGAAACCAAAGGGTCAGCCACCATTGTGTGATTCATCAGTGAATACAAGCAAGTACTATTTATAGGAAAATGTCAGTCATTGGGAGACTGAGAGAGGAAGCGGTGAAGGTAACTTTATTTATATTCATGTTTTGTGGCTGACAGCTCGATGGCCTTCAATAACCGTGCCATTTAGAAATCAT
Organism: Copadichromis virginalis; assembly: GCF_057382275.1. Taxonomy (NCBI): domain Eukaryota; kingdom Metazoa; phylum Chordata; class Actinopteri; order Cichliformes; family Cichlidae; genus Copadichromis; species Copadichromis virginalis. The sequence continues at coordinate 32,771,832 of NC_140638.1, forward strand.
CATGTTTTCCTCAGATAGAGGAAGGGGAATTAGGAAAGTCGAGATGCTTTCTACATTCGTTGCTGACAGTCAGTTGGAGTTGCCCGGGATTTATGGGTTGCAGTCGCAGAGACAGAAGTGCTTGTGGTATTAAAACACACAGTTGTGTTGGGCTAATAAGGAGGCAGGCTTTGTTACTTATGTAGCAGAATCATTTGTTTTGTGGCTTTATGGTTAACAGTGTTTGTCTCTTGCCTGCCATTCCAACATTTTGTCAGCCACCTTTTCTAGAAGGTCAGTCGTAATGACCTGACGACCCCTAAAACCACAATGAGGTTGACATTTATAGATATTTGATAGACTGCTGTGCACTTTGGTGCTGACTTTTATAGTCCTGCAAGGTGAATAAAATGCAGTCAATTTGGCAATCCGTAGACTTCATGTGTTATAGTCATCTGTTGATATATAGTACAGTGTAGACTGTGACGACTATGATTGGTCCGCTTGGTGCCATTATGACTGTCCAATAAAAACACAGCACACTACTTTATAATTCTTAAGTTAGACAGGAATCTTGAGCTATAACAGCTTTAATCAGTTGCAACATCACCCTCTGTATAGCTGTGTCTGAGCTTCTGTGCTGGACTATCTTACCTGTACATTTACAAAGGACAAAGAAAGCAAAACGAATATGTAAAAATTCCAATACTAATCCCTTAAAAGTAAATGCTGCCCAGCTGCCTCGCGCTTTCAGAGTGCCGCTTGTTCATTTTCGTTACCTCCAACACAATCTGCTTGCAATCAAAGTTGCAGTGATTACAGAGTGACGTGGACATAGAAGATATTCTTATTGAATTGAATAATTAGAGTTGTTATAAAACAACTCTGGAAAAACAGGATCAAAGTCCGTGTCACCACGTGGTAACCATCATGGTAATAGCTCTGTCCTGGTATGTGAGCCGTTATTTGCAAAGCCTGTATATAAATGAGTAAAACATTCAAAACTTTTATGCGAACCGTATTCGCCATTCTCATTGGTCGTTGCATCAGTCGCTCACCTGGAAGTTGAGAAGTTTGTCTCTGGTCGCCTGTGGATGCTCCGCTGTGGTCGCCACGTTGCTTTCACTGTGAACACAGTACATATGCTTTCAGTGACTCTCTTACCCAGGGGTGGGACGAACTGTGTATGTGTGTCTGCTGTGCTCTCTAACTGGGAAGCTCTTATTTTTACATGTCAGGTGAATATGTTAATCGCTACACTGCAGAGCAAAGTTTAGTTAAAGGTTCCTTTATGTTTAATCTTCATAGTCCAAGCGTTTCCACCACTCAATGTTTGGTAGATGTGAAAATTCACCAGCTACTCAGAGTCTTTTTCAATAAATGCGACATTTTATTATTACTCTAGCTGATGGGAGCTAAAGTGGCCTGTGACATTTAATGTTTCTTTACCCCGTTTCACCTCTGCTACACTAAGAGCTTTAGCAGCTCTGCGTCTGGCCTCACAGTCTCACCATTACTGTTTCTGACCGCTGTCTCATTGTGTGTATGTGTGAGCGTGAGAGCGGGAATCTTACAGACTTTTTCCTCTTGATGCAAGCAATCCAAAACTGGGACTGAACACGTTGAGTTTTAAAAGCTGCAGATCACCAGATTACAACTAGACAAAATCTGCTCTGTCCCAAATAATCTGGGCTCTTCAACTGCACAAGAACGGGGAAAAAGGGAAAAGCTTTTTTTAATTTCGTTCTTGTATTCAAACCCCATGTTTTCTTTCCTCGTCTCTTCACAGGTTTCAGGAGAAATGAGGAGATGAGAGCGATGGAGGTGCTTCCCATCCTCAAAGAGAAGGTTGCCTTTCTGTCAGGTAAGGTTATGTGTGTTTGTCTGGTCTCAAAAATGTACCACCCCCTGCTGTCTGATCATGGCAAATAAAGCTAATAGAGCCTGATGTATACTTTGTACTACTTAGTTTGTATACACACACACACAGACAGTTGCTAGGTAGTAAGCTGTACTTTTGACTTCCTCTTTTTCTTGCGCACAGACACGCACACAGTAACAAGCTGTGCAGGGGTCAGGCTGAGGCCCAGACACTTGGCTCTTGACCTGTCTTTAAGCACACGCATGTACACCCAGTTGACACACAGCACACACGCTGACATGCACACAGATATCTGTTGTTTGACCGTCATCAGCAGGACAGTTAGCGTAGAGAGCTACAGCAACCACGTCCGACACACACTCGCACTCACACACTCGAGTGGTGCCAGAGAAAACTCACAGGAGGCTGAGCTGGAGATGCGGATTGCCAAGAACATCCAGCAGGATTATTTGCACAACACACAAAAGCATTTTTTTTTGAGTGCGTGTGTGTTACTGTTACGTTTGTGCGTATTCGTGCAAATGCAAGCACTCAGATCTCCAAAGAGCCAAATGGAATAACAAAGTGAAATCGGTGTGTGCGTCGTGCGCTGGCAGAGAAGGTCACAGTTAGAAACACAATGACGAGGAAAAGGACTCTGACAAACAGCGAAATTGAGAGAAGGAGAGTCAGGGCAGCGTTGCCATGGAGATGACTTACTGCCAGCTTCCCATAGTGGACACTGGTGGCATAATTGGCTTTGAAATGAAGGTAGAGGAGGGGCCGCTAGTGAAAAGCAGGGTAAATAAGCTAAGCCTATTATCCCCAATTTGGCCCCTTAATAAATCGGCCATGTTCGCCCTCTCTCATGTTTGTCTGTTGCCACGTGAGCGTTTGATTTTCTCCTCTGAGCGGCAGGGTCAAGCCTACAGGCGCCCAGCAACCCGACTGAACTCACTAATTTGCGGGCTGAGCAGAGAGGGCCTGTGTTTATGAGTTCCCACGTGAGTGAAGCAGCCTTCTTCTTCTGCAAGTGGCCAGAAACTAGGAGCAAAATATTATTACAGCACAAAATATGACTGCAGAGAAGATAAAAGGTCTGAAAAATCCTTTAAAAGACCACAAAATATCACAAACAAACACTGCAGAATTCAAACACCATGTACAAAAAAACAGTGCACAGTTTCTGCATAACAAAATGTATGCATTTGGCTTGCTTGCTGTTTGGAGAGAGCCAATCATATATACATGTTTGATTTATTTCTTTATCTTTTCTGTTCTTTTAAAGGAACAGACTCTGCTTCTCCTTGTTGTGTCGTATTCTGTTATAGTGCAGTGTTAATATTAGATATGGCTTTAATAATATTCAGAAAATGCTCAGTCTAAACAAAACCCTTTCAGACTGCTCTACATGCTTCAATTCAGACAGTAGTTGTTTTGTTTTTTTAACATTGGGCTCTGTGACATCAGGTGAGGTCAGGCACGTAGCTATGGCTATGCGAATAGACTGTACATAGAAGATGGATGTAGCCACCAGCGTTACCATCTTGATGTTTAGAAGATGTGACTCAGAAGGGGCGACTAACTGAGAACCTGAACACTGCACATTTAAATGCTACCATGTAGCCATTTACAAGCAATGTTGGGCCGTGCACAAAAATGGTGTGTCACAAACGACTCGCTACTTTGTTTCTAAAGCAGTGCATTGCCTTACTTAAACGTTGCCAGGAAAAAGTCATTTGATATAATAGACGTTACATTGTTTTCACATTACTCAGCAGCATGGCCTGAAATGCTTTGTCACATAATTACCAAGCTTAGGCTACAGTCTCACACCCTAGAATAAATCATTATACTAACACGTGCGCACACAAGATCTTTCTTCTAGCGATTAATTACGAACACAAAGCCAATAAAACAAAGCAGCGTTGAGAACCAGCCCAGAGAGGCTTTAGAGCAGTCGTCACGGTGATCGCGCTGTAGAAAAAGGTGCAGGTAGAAATGTAAGCTACAAGCCGGACTGCTCATCGCTGCCTCTGTGTTGAGCTGAGCTCATCTTTAACTTCACTCTGAGTTCTTCTCAGCTCTCTGCACAGATGTTGTGTTAGCAGTATAATTCAGTCATTTCTGCCCTGGATGGTGTTTGCACTTGGCCATCGCACTCTCATCCTTTCTGTTTACTGAAAATCAAAGGAATCTTCATATTTGAAGAAACAGTTTCCTCCTGCCTGCACATAGACTGAAATCAGTCTGTTCAGCCATCGTGCAGATAATTGAAGAAACTTTGTTTTGAAACGCAGTGTCATGATTCACTTAACACAAAGTAAAGCTTTCTCCTCCTTTCTGGCCCTAATGGTGACGATCATTTACAAAACAAAATGTGTTTAGTAGCTCATCAGGAGTAATGGAGGTCACAGAGAGGGGCGTCAGGGGTTATTTCTGTATGTTTTGTTTCAGACAGTGGATGAACTGAGGGTCTGCACAGGACTCTGTCAAAGATAAAAGGTCCACTTATCGTCTGTGACCTTCACCCTGTTAAGATAGTTTTTCCCTTTTTTGCTCATAAATGAAAGCTTAACTTCATTGTCATCACCAGCTGTGTTTTGTGTTTATTCTTAATTAGTGAATGTAAGCACACCACCACTACTACAGTGAAGAACTGCTGCACGCGCTGCTCATCAGCTAACGTGAGTGCTGCCGTGCCGCCGTGCAGTCTCAAACAGCCTGTAGCGTGGCCACGAGCCCATTGCAAGCAGGTCCACTTCATTTTTCACAGCTCGACTGCACAGAGAGACAACGATAAAACACTTTCAGTCTAAATTATCTCCTGTCCTTTTAAAAAAAAAAAACAAAAAAAAAAAAACAAACCCAAAAACTTCTGTTTTTTTTTTCCTTTTTTTTTAAGCATTCGGTTCAGCGGCCTCGGGGTCACACATTTATCTAGCCTGTCGCTCATTTTTTGGTTAGCTAACTGCCTACGATCATCTCTGTTATGCTCCAGTGGTGCAAATGATACCACTAAACCTGCAAAACTCCACATACACACTTGTTCTTACTCCAATTTTTATCTGTGTGTGTGTGTCTGCATCACCTCAGGTGGCAGAGACAGACGTGGTGGTCCTGTGTTAACGTTCCCATCACGCAGCAACCACGACAGAATACGAACAGACGACCTGAGGAGACTGATCGCTTACCTCGCCGGCATCCCCAGGTTACTTATTTCATTGCATGTGATTTTGTGTGGGTGGGTGTGTGTGGCAGTGCCTCAGAATGACATGAACTCCCACAGCAAGTGCTCAAAGCTCTATAAGCGAACACGTGAGAGGGCTGAGATGAGCATGTGATAGGAACGGAGAGCGTAATAATTCAGGAGCAGTTATCTTGCTGCAGCTTCTCGGCTGCCAGAAATCGCTTCTAAAGATGGTGAGATGCTGAGACAGAGAAGAGAAGCCTGGAGCTAACAGAGGCGACATGCAACAGAAAAAGAAATGGAGAGGGAAAAACAGGAAAGAGGTTTAAACAGAGAGAGAGAGGAGGCTGCTGAGATGGGCAGAGGGTGGAAGGATTAAAGCTGACAGAGATGGAGAGCGCATGTGTGAGGAGGTGTGTGTGTGAGGGAGGGAGGGAGGGAGTGTATGAAAGCAAAACAAAGTGTCGCAGTAGCCGAGGCAGTGCAGCAGCAGTTCCTGTAGGCGAGCAGCTCCTCACCTCCCAGGTAAAGCGTCGCTCATCCGCCTCCTTCTCCTTCCTTTTTTGACCCGGCATGCTGCTTCTTCTTCTCCTCCTTGCGTATCTCTCAAAAGCATCCACCCTCTTCATCTACACTCACCTCCATAACATTATGTTTGCTTTTTTTTTTTGCTTTTTTTAAATTAGACTCCAAGTTGAATTTCGGGCTTTGAAAACCTCACGTCATCGTGTCACATCTTGCACATCTTTCTTAACTTTGGGGTTTTTGGCATCCCTGTGTTTGTGAAAGGGAACATCTGCACATCGCTGCACACTGTGTGTGTAGCGACAAGCTGTTCCACCGAGAGAGGGAGGGAGAGAGGTTTGGGAAAGGATGGAGGTATTTAGGGATGCAGTGATGGAAAGATTTTAAAGTGATGTATTTTTTATTATTATTTTTTTAAACAACACGATGACATACTAGAAGGGAACGCAGCGATCTGAGTTTGTGGATTGAATAAAGTAGTTGTGGTTGGAATGACATGGAAACGGACAGATGGCAGATGAGCTGCAAAATATTCTGAATCCTAAAGACAAATTCTGTTTGTTGTGGCATGTCAGATAACTGTGACAGGTTTCAGCTTCAGTGCGTGTATGCAAGCTTGTGCAGCGATAATAAAGATGATGATGGTCAGAGCAGAGCACCACAGGGGGAAGAGGCTGCTGATGCACAAACGGACTGAACTGTATTTTTATATATATACATATATATGTATGCATATATGCGTTTGTGATTCATTCGTCGCAGGTTTCTGCGTACGTGTGGGTGTGTGTGTGTGACTGTGTGTGCATAGGGGTGCGTGGGTGTGTGTGTGGGATTTGCTGCGTAGGCTTCTCACAGTATAGAAAATGCGTCATCTCACTGTTTGTTTTGGTTCTCTTTCCTCTTCTTCTCTATTCTTCCTTCTTCCATCTGTCCTTTCCTCTCCATCATCCCTCTTTCATCCTTTCCCACGACTGTCATCTCTCTCTCTCCGGATTAAACTCTCACCAATCTCTCTTGGCCCCCTTCCCCCCACCCACCCCATGCCCACCCCCCCATCTCTTCTCTTTAATTCCTCCCACTCCCGCCGACCTCCATCCTCTGTCCATCCCAGCGAGGAGGTGTGTAAACATGGCTTCACGGTCATTGTTGACATGCGTGGCTCCAAGTGGGACAGCATCAAGCCTCTGCTGAAGATCCTGCAGGAGTCGTTCCCGTCCTGCATCCACGTCGCGCTCATCATCAAACCGGACAACTTCTGGCAGAAGCAGAGGACCAACTTCGGCAGCTCCAAGTTTGAATTCGAGGTAGGATGTTGAGCCAGTGTTCGAGGCAGTGATAGAATATTTTGATGTCTTACTCAAAAATAGCTTTGGAAGCTGTTGAGTGAATAGAAGCAACAGACAGTGATTTTCATTGAAATAACAGGTTCTGGTTTGTTTCGCACTGCCAGATTAATCAGTGATCTTAACACTGTTAGATTTAAAGACTCGGACTCTGTTTGTGGAGGGGTTGTACTATTCACACTGGTGATGCGGCGCTTTATCATCCAAATATGAGCAGATATCAGCCATGTTGACTGAAATCACCTAACAAGATGGTAGTTATCGAGTGTGTGGCATCAGTTTTGCTCTAGTTTATCAATCAAGAGCTTAAAGACTTTAAAACGGGTTAATTTGTTTTTTCTTTTTGTTTTTTAAATGAAGATTTTATTTCCCTGGTGCAAAGGGGAATAATAAATAACAGGGGGAAACAATATTGCCGTCAACTAAATTCTCACTCAGAATTTGTCCAGAATTTCATTACATTTTTTTCCCTCCCTCTAATAAACGTTATGCGATAAGCAATAACATTCGCAATAATCAGCTGCCTCTCCAGGGAGTCTCGCCTTCTTGGACTGCAGCTGCTAATGCTCGTTCTGCTGTGCAGCCTCGGTCGGTGAGCTTGGCGTAGCGGCGCACGGAGCAGACCTCCACCTGCTGCAGGTTCTGGTTAAAGTGGCCCCAAAAGAACAAGGACTGGCGTCACCAGCTGCAGTCCAAGCTGGTGGAGTTTGAGTCTGTTTGACTGTCGGCAGGTGTTGGATGTTTAGCAGAGACTGAGCTTTCAAAATAAGAGCGAGAGGGTTTAGTAGGTGGCAGGGCTGGATGACCAAAATCTCATACCCCGATTGTGCTAAAAGTAACAGTATAGTACATTTTCTGTCAAATAATATAATGACTACATACAAAGGACTTGTTCTACATTTAAAATTTTGCATTTTAAAGTGGAAAACAATCCATCCAAATGATGAAATAAACACTGGTGTACACAGTTTTGCAACACTGTGAAATAAACAGATGTTTCTATGTCGTCATCGTCGTGTCCACAGCATAGTGGTTAAACGTTTACCTTACATCCAAAAGATCCACGGTTGGAGACACAGACCTTGCCCGGTGAACTCTTACTGCTGAGCTCGGATAAATGAAAGTATCCATCTACATGCCGAAAGTACCTTTTTCATCCAGTGTACATCACCTTAATCCTCAGAAGGATTAAAAATTATTATCTAACGATTTCTATCGGTCTTTAAAGCAAGGAAGGTTTAGGACGAGGGCGTTAAACATAAAGCTCAGGGGAGCGGGACCAGAATCGGACCAGATCGCCAAAGACTCCAGTCCGGCTCACTGGTTGACTTTGGGAAGTGTGAAGGAGGGCATCAATTTTGGACTTTTAACTGTATTTTGTTGCTTTTTTCTGCTGATAAGGACCTCCCCCATCACCATTCATACTAGACCAAAGTTAATAAGTTGTAAACAATTAAAAGTAAGAAAGTTCCTGTTTTCTGCCATAGAGATGTGTTATTTTGCCCTTCTTTTTATGTTAAAATAACTTCTTTACACCAGCCCGGCCCACTGAAGCTCAGAGTGGGCGGTACGTTTCCCACAATGTAAAATGAGTTTGACATCCCTGATTTAAGGGAACTGTTGCAGTTGATATGTGAGCATATATATCTCACAGCTGCCTGTTGTCAAGCGTATCAGTTTTACATTTGGCATTTTAAAGGAACTCGTCACAAAAGCATTTTAAAAAGCCCCCACCCTCACCTCCCTCCAATTTGCTGTCAGCTGAGCTGTGATAACAACCGCTCTGCCGCCGCCCCTCCCTCCACACCCCCGAGCTGCTCATTGTCAGCACATTTCATTATTTTCCTCTCCCCGCTGCTTTGGGTGCGTACACCACCAGCCAGCTGTCTGCCATAGGGAAAAACATTTCATCACATCGAACCCAAAAACGGCTCGCTGCAGATCACGAGGACGAGTATTCGTTATGCTGTCAGTCAAGCGATAGAAGGCATTTTCACAGCTAATTAAGTGATGCGTTCACACGAACAGGCTTATTTTTTACCCTCTGACCATTTCGTCGTCATCAACTCGACACTGAAATGTGCACCAGCGGAGCTCTCGACTTCATCAGATTACAAGCCTGTGTAGTAAATGTCTTCTGATGAGAGCGGAATAACAATTCCCCTCCCCCTGTTTGATCTGTCATTAGCCAGCCTTGCTTACTACGATGATCATCAGCTCTCATTTGTTGTGGTGAAACTTGGGTTGGCATAAGCTCCTGTGTTGTCTTTATTGGTTTTTTATGCAGTGCGTTTTTCTGATACGGAGTGGAAATTTTCCCCTCTAGCTTCTGATTATAGCTACGTAGGAGAACGCACAAGTGTGGAAATTTACTGTGATTGCTCACACGTGTATGAACACGACCTCACTGTAGTCTCATTATATCATATTGATCTTTTAATAGGAAGAATAGCCACAGGGAACGTTATAGTTATCCATGCACCGGTCTGTCATGCCGCACAAGCATTGATTGGATAGCGTGCATGTGCATTCATGTGCAGGCTTCATCCCCCCTGTCCATGCTTTATGTTTTATTAAGATTTCAGAAGTTTTCATCTTGCACTCTTCATGCAAAATTGATATAGGGCTGTTGCTAGGACTACAGTTGCGTATGTGTGTGAGCGTCCAGCATTCAGTGTGTGCATCAAGGATTTTTCTCTCGCTTTGTGCAATAGAAACCAGAAGTAGGACATGTTCCTCCCTTTTTGTCATCAGTTCATACACAAAGAAAGCAAAGCTCAGAGAGCCGGTCGCAATCTCTCTTTTTTCCGTTCGATTGTTGATAAATGGCACAGTTCAGCACAAGCATAAAATGCTACCCAAACGTCCCTGGCCGACTATCGCTCCATTCAGCAGAGTACAAATCGGTACAATAGCGAACGCGGCAGCATCAGTATTTTTCCCTGGCAAGAGCCGCTGTGCTTTTTTACCCAAGGACAACAGTGCATCTCTGCATTGTTTGGCCTACACAAAGCCTATCCAAGCGATCGCTCCGACTCCATCCATCTCTGGCCATGTGTGTGGGGGTGTTTTGTGCGGAGGTGGAAACACAGGCAACACAGGGAGACTTTTCCTCGGCGTATCACTGAAATTGATATCATGCTGGGGATTTGAAATTCACTTAAGTCTAACATCAAGGAGGCAAAGAAACGTTGCGGCAGGCTGTTAAAGGTTTAGTTCTGAGTTTTGAAGTCTCAAAGACAACATTTTGGTTTGGGGAGGATCTCTTTGGTAGATGGGGGAGAAGTGTTCTTAAATTAGCAGCATCTCAATGTTATTAATCGCGGAGCTTCTGCTGAAGGTCACATCTCTATGTGACCTTCAGCAGAAGCTCCGCGATCTCCGCGTTGTCTTTTCTGTGAGTAAATAAAAATCGTACTTTTCAGCAACGAAACACAGCAGAAGGTGAAAGATTAGAAGCATTTACCACTCAAGTGTCCACCTGAACTCCCTCCTTTAAACCCTCGTTCTTTGCTTCTCGCTCCACTAGACCACCATGGTGTCACTCGAAGGCTTGACGAAAGTGGTGGACCCCTCTCAGCTGACAGCAGACTTTGACGGCAGCCTGGACTACAACCACGAAGAGTGGATAGAGGTACGATCAGCTCAGCCGTCCTGTCACTTCAGACTGTCTGTGCCAAGATCCCCCAAATCCCCAGTGATGTCCAAATCGGATGATTAAGACACAAGTGGACACAGGATTATTCTTCTTTCTGATCTGATTGTTTCCTTCTTAAGACAGTCAACCAAACTGCCCATAAGTGGGTCACCATAACTCAGTGGTTTTTTTTTTTTGTTTGCTGGTGTTTCCGTCCAGGTGCGTGTAGCATTTGAGGATTTCTCTGGCCATGCTACCCAAATGCTGGCTCGACTAGAAGAGATGCAGGAAACCGTGTCAAGGAAAGACTTTCCCCAAGACCTGGAAGGAGCCAGACGGATGATAGAAGAGCACGCCACACTGAAGAAGAAAGTCATTAAAGCTCCTATAGAGGAACTGGACACTGAAGGGCAAAGGTAAAAAAACAAAACAGTGGTTTTGCATCTTTCTATATATCATATATAATGTATCAGAAATGCCTGTTTTTAAGTCTTAGTTCTGGTTGTGTATGTGAATCCAGATCATTTGTATGAAAGATGGACAGGGCAACAGGTTGGAGCGTGATCAAGAGTTTGGGCAGTGCTCTTTTTTCCCCCCTTTTTTTCTCCTTTTTGGGGTTATCAGTTAACAACGGAGGCTAGCTTGACTGAAACAGTAGCAAAAAGTCTTTGATGTTAATGCAAACATCAAATCTGTTTCCAGATTGCTCCAGCGCATTCAGAGCAGCGAGTCTTTCTCCAATCGCAATGGCAGCAGCGGCGGCAGCAGCAGTAGCGGCAGTGGAGTGTGCAACGCGGACACCCAAGGCCTGGTGCCGCGCATCACCCAGCTGCTGGACAAGCTGCACTCCACCCGGCAGCACCTCCACCAGGCGTGGCACGTCCGCAAGCTCCAACTGGATCAGTGTTTCCAGCTGCGCCTGTTCGAGCAGGATGCAGAGAAGGTCTGTGGCTGGTTCTCTGTGAGCTGTGATGTAGTGATAATCTATAACCAGAGCTGGTGATCACTGCAGGGCACACAAATGCCAATATACATATTTAAAAAAAAATGCAATTACACACACTGAGAAGCATCGACTGATGCTGTTTGCGAAGACCTCGTGTACTGTAGTCGAGCCCTCGGGATCTTAAACACTAAACAGGTTTGCCCTCCTCCACCGTGAGAGGCGGGAAGATGGAGGCTAGCTCACTCGGGTGCACCGCCACCTACTCTGGCTGCCACACAGACGGCTCGGGCGATGACAGCTGCGTCACAAAATAAGAAGAGACAGGGAGAGAAATGCACAGATCTGTGTTGGAGTGAGTAGAATAAAATAGCAGGTTGCAGCAACACAGAGCGAGCTGCAGTCTTGGATACACTGCAGTAGTAGGAGCTTGTTGCTAGGACACCATAGGCCACAAGTTGTTCTCTAAGAGAGCCAGAGAGGATGCTCTTAATAGAGGCAGTCCATTTCTCTGTATGCTGGCCTGGATAGATGTTCGAACACTGCAGCAGTGAGCAAACACGCTCAGGTTTGCCCACACGGCTCAGTCCCAGCTGTTTGTGCCTGTTCTTGCAACAATCTGCAGGAGTTAGTAATGAACCCAACCCTTGTGTGTCTGTGCTTTCATTTTTTTTATTGATATTTTTTCTCTGTGTGTGTATTTGTCGTCATGCTTCAGATGTTCGACTGGATCATGCACAACAAGGGTTTGTTCCTGGCAGGCTACACAGAGATCGGCAACAACCACCCCCATGCTGTGGAGCTGCAAACCCAGCACAGCCACTTCGCCATGAACTGCATGGTGAGACACACACTGATTCGCAGCAGGAGATAATGCTTTTCTTCCCACTTGGACTCAAGTCGGTGCCCTGCACTGTATAATAATATAGTTATTGCACTTAGTGTCAAGCTCTACTGCTGGGTTTGAGTGTTTGTTTAGAGCAGCCTGCGCTTCCGTGCGCTTGCACATTTTCTCCATGTTAGGAGCAACACAACCAGGTATTAAGTAATCCTATTCTCTATCCACAGTCCGCCTTACATAACCATTATGAAACTGCTGAGACGAGGAATCAATCCAGCCGCTGAGGGTTTCTGCTCACGGATGAGAAAGAAACAGTAGCAGACCAATAGTGTCTTAAGCTCCTCAGTTTGCCATTTTCTCTGGCCTATTCACTTATTAAACGATGATGTATTAACCGTGTTTTCACGTCTAAGGCACTTTTATGTCTTTTTTTGCATATGGAAAAAAATACTTTTTTTAAACAAAAAAACTATTTATTGGTATTTCAGAAATAAAAACACAAAAATATGTGCATTATTTTCTGGGTAATGTGCAGCCGTGTGACCTAATACCGATGTTATAATGTAAATTGAGTAATCGTGGAAGCTTTACCTTAAAAATATACCTGAGTACCTGAAGTAAACATGCTCAATGTGCAGAACGACCCATTCTCACAATAATATACCGCTTTAAACCTTCTTTTGGTTCCTCCTCTCAGTTCCTCTCTCGTCTGCACGTACCTGTGGCCTCGGATGTTAGACCAAGTTTTTGCTTCTTTATGAATTAGTGATTGAAAATATTCTGCCATTTCGCGCCTTTCTTCCTCATCGTCCTGTACAGAATGTGTACGTCAACATCAACCGGATCATGTCCGTGGGGAACCGGCTGCTGGAGTCGGGTCACTACGCTTCCCAGCAGATCAAGCAGATCTCAAGTCAGTTGGAGCAGGAGTGGAAGGCGTTCGCCGCCGCATTGGATGAACGTAGCACGCTGTTAGAGATGTCAGCCAGTTTCCATCAGAAATGTGACCAGGTGAGTGTGACGGTTTGGTAAATGGCAAGAAATGTTCATGGACTGAATCTGTTAGAATTTATCGTTTGAGCCTTTAATGTTGTGATTTGAAAAATGCTGGACTCATGCTTTAATTGTTTTCTTTATAAATGAATGGAAATGTCAAAAAAGAATAGATCCTGTACCCTCACTTTAGTAATTAAGCTCAACCCTATCAATTTTTAGCTCTTATGATAAGTAGCTTGTTTCTCAAAAGTCTTAACTAGTCCTTGAACACTGGTTCAGTGGGAACCAATCGGTAAACCTCGTGCTGATGTGCTGTTCAGGTAGCCGAGGTGTTGACCTTTTGTAATGAATGCAAATGAATACACACGTGCACACTTTTTGGATTGTAAAGTACCCATTTGGCTTAATTGAATAAACACTAGCACATACATTTCGTGTGTGTGTGTGTGTGTGTGTGTGCGTGCGTGCGTGCGTGCGTGCTGGTATTTTTGCCCGAGCTCATTAGTCTGGCCACTATGGAATGATTCATGGCCTTAAAAAGTACACAAGCAGAATAACAGCCAGGGAACATGGGCGGTGCGACTTTTCCGACCTGGAATGCTGCCGTCATCAGACCAGCCTTTCATGTTTGTAAGATGAAATAGAAAAGGGCATTTTGTTCCCAGAGGTTTTTCCACTCCACACATACATGAAGAGAACAAAGACTTAAAACAAGCTTCTCTTCTGTATGTGATTCCAATTATCATGTGAGAGGTGTTTAAAAGGCAAATCATTAAGATGGAGATATTTCCCAGAGGTCAATCTTAATGATTGTTATGTTTTCACCCATCACTCCTACAGGGGGGTACAGGAAGCTTCTAGGAAGTCACCACAGGCCAATGAACAGCAGGTTCAGCTATAGATAATTCTTCTAATAGATCTCATGGGCAAAAGATGATTTCTGCAGGTTTACACCCAGGCGATGTCTTTCTATGCTCTGCTGTTTCTGACCCCTGGGAAGAGCGCACAGATGTACAGTGGGGCAAAAAAGTATTTAGTCAGCCACCGATTGTGCAAGTTCCCCCACCTAAAATGATGACAGAGGTCAGTAATTTGCACCAGAGGTACACTTCAACTGTGAGAGACAGAATGTGAAAAAAAAATCCATGAATTCACATGGTAGGATTTGTAAAGAATTTATTCGTAAATCTGGGTGGAAAATAAGTATTTGGTCACCTCAAACAAGGAAAATCTCTGGCTCTCACAGACCTGTAACCTCTTCTGTAAGAAGCTTTTCTGTCCCCCACTCGTTACCTGTATGAATGGCACCTGTTTGAACTCATCATCTGTATAAAAGACACCTGTCCACAGCCTCAAACAGTCAGACTCCAAACTCCGCCATGGCCAAGACCAAAGAGCTTTCGAAGGACACCAGGAAAAGTATTGTAGACCTGCACCAGACTGGGAAGAGTGAATCTACAATAGGCAAGCAGCTTGGTGTGAAAAAATCAACTGTGGGAGCAATCATCAGAAAATGGAAGACATACAAGACCACTGATAATCTCCCACGATCTGGGGCTCCACGCAAGATCTCATCCCGTGGGGTCAAAATGATCATGAGAACGGTGAGCAAAGATCCCAGAACCACACGGGGGGACCTGGTGAATGACCTGCAGAGAGCTGGGACCAAAGTAACAAAGGTCACCATCAGTAACACACTACAACGGCAGGGAATCAAATCCCGCAGTGCCAGACGTGTTCCGCTGCTGAAGCCAGTGCATGTCCAGGCCCGTCTGAAGTTTGCCAGAGAGCACATGGATGATACAGCAGAGGATTGGGAGAATGTCATGTGGTCAGATGAAACCAAAGTAGAACTTTTTGGTATAAACTCAACTCGTCGTGTTTGGAGGAAGAAGAATACTGAGTTGCATCCCAAGAACACCATACCTACTGTGAAGCATGGGGGTGGAAACATCATGCTATGGGGCTGTTTTTCTGCCAAGGGGACAGGACGACTGATCCGTGTTAAGGACAGAATGAATGGGGCCATGTATCGTGAGATTTTGAGCCAAAACCTCCTTCCATCAGTGAGAACTTTGAAGATGAAACGAGGCTGGGTCTTCCAACATGACAATGATCCAAAACACACCGCCCGGGCAACAAAGGAGTGGCTCCGTAAGAAGCATTTGAAAGTCCTGGAGTGGCCTAGCCAGTCTCCAGACCTCAACCCCATAGAAAATCTGTGGCGGGAGTTGAAAGTCCGTGTTGCTCGGCGACAGCCCCAAAACATCACTGCTCTCGAGAAGATCTGCATGGAGGAATGGGCCAAAATACCAGCTACTGTGTGTGCAAACCTGGTAAAGACCTATAGTAAACGTTTGACCTCTGTTATTGCCAACAAAGGTTATGTTACAAAGTATTGAGTTGTATTTTTGTTATTGACCAAATACTTATTTTCCACCCTGATTTACCAATAAATTCTTTACAAATCCTACCATGTGGATTCATGGATTTTTTTTTCACATTCTGTCTCTCACAGTTGAAGTGTACCTCTGGTGCAAATTACTGACCTCTGTCATCATTTTAGGTGGGGGAACTTGCACAATCGGTGGCTGACTAAATACTTTTTTGCCCCACTGTATAAACCACCAGTGTGTCATGTGAACTATGCTTCTCCTCTCGCTGCAGTACATGAGTAATGTGGACTCCTGGTGTAAGGCATGTGGCGAGGTGGACTTGCCTTCTGAGTTACAAGACCTCGAAGATGCCATCCACCATCACCAAGGCCTGTACGAGCACATCACAGCTGCTTACTCGGAGGCAAGTTCACACACACGATGGAGTTAGTCTGCTGTCCAGAGGGCAGAATTAGCTTTAGTGGCATTTATCTTTCCGATTCACATAGAGTTCAAAACATTTTCTAACCTCAGGTGAGTCAAGATGGCAAAACTCTGCTGGACAAGCTGCAGCGACCTTTGACCCCAGGCAGTGCCGATTCACTGACGGCAACGGCAAACTACTCTAAGGCGGTGCACCACGTCCTGGACATCATCCACGAGGTGCTGCATCACCAGAGACAGCTGGAAAACATCTGGCAGCACCGTAAAGTGCGTCTGCACCAGCGCCTGCAGCTCTGCGTGTTTCAGCAGGACGTCCAGCAGGTACGCACACGTTTCCAGTTTACTGCGTGTATTTTTGTTTATACCTTCATGCATGCGCGCATTTGTTCGAGCACACTGCAATTCCAAGGACCGAGCTTAATTGCCAGGGTTAGACATTAATTTGAAAATAGCAGGCTAGGCTTATGGCTAGATGAATACTACACTTAATAGAGGGTTTGATTGCAACCGCAGGCATGTTTCCTATCGACATGTCCTTGAGTTATTTGCTGGGACGATGCACGTTCAGTCCTCACATGTCGCTGTGGATAGGAGCACTGGATGAAGGCCTGAAATAAAAAGGCTTTCTGCAGAATAAAAGCTTGCATACTGTAATCAAATGGTCCCAACATGACAATACCGCTGCACACTGTCCAAAAATCATAGGCATTCCTCAGTGTGTTGACATGGCAACTATTGCTATGGCAACTGAATTGGGTCATATGGCCATGCAGATGCTGTTCATCCTAAGAAGGACAAAGTGCACAGAGGGGAGTGTGCAAAGAAAGACTCCGTGCTGTGGCTCCTGTTAACCGCGCTCATGGTTATTTCTGCCATTCCTTTGCACTCATGTACAGGTTTCATCATTAACACTTGTGGCAGTAATACCACGTCAGAGCGCCCCCTTGTGGTGTTATACGTTTCACAGTGGGTAATGTGGTCTTTGCACAGGTTTTGGACTGGATAGAAAACCATGGCGAGGCCTTCCTCAGCAAACACACAGGGGTGGGAAAGTCTCTCCACCGAGCCAGAGCTCTCCAGAAACGCCATGAAGACTTTGAGGAAGTGGCACAGGTAGCTTGATTCCTGGCCTTTTGTCAGGTTTAAACCAGTGCACCAGTCACTGCATTGCTGGTGTTTGTATTGTTTCTGTGTGCTGTTTTTCTTCTTCTTTTGCCACTGTAATGTTTTCTACTCTGTTGTGTCTCCATGTTATTATATTAATTTACAATCTTTGGGCATTTCACTATTAGTGAAAGACACTCTGACTCATTGGGGGAAAAAATGGAAAAAAAGTAAAGGTGCAGTGAGGGTTAGCAAATCTCGGCTATGCTAAAGCTTATTAGCTTTAATTTGTTAATGTAAAATATTAGCTATTCAAGCTAGCAGAGATACTTTAGTTTTTGTTTATAAAGACTAGTTTCTAGGTTTTATTGTTTGACATTGTTGGTTTTATTAGTTTCAGTGTTAGCTTAACTCTATTTTCTAAATAGTTTTTTATGAACAGTATTTGTCCCAAGTAAAAGTTAACGCATTCCCAGCATTTTGTGAAGGTGTTTGGCCAAGGTCAGGTTCTTGCCTTGATTTTAGTTGATTAAAATAATTTTACAAACTAGATAAGCTCTTAGTAGGTTTTTAACAATTTCACCCAAAGTAATGTGTAGACACCTGCTGCACACACAGACTTGCATCTGCATGTGCAGCTGTTTGCAGTAAAAATGTCTTAATGCCAGCTTACCCCGTGACTCTTCAGTTTGGGTTATACTGCCATATATGGTTGAGATGTTGTATTAACTGTACTGGTTTTTTATTTTTATTTTTTTATCTGTTTATATAAACACTAAGAAGTGGTGTGCACCTGCTACATCTGTGTTCCTACTCTTTGCTTGCATATATTTATCTAACACCTTCAGTTACTGCATACTATATTTATACAGCAAGCATGTAAAATATTACTTGCATATACTTAAAAATACTATGTTTTGCATTTGTTACAGCTGTAATCCTTTTATATTTCCACACTAGTAGTGTAGAATACTCCGACAGCCTCATTAACTTTAACCAAAAAATATCAACAACTTGTTGACGTCCCACCGTAACACAGCCATTTGTTTCCGTTTGCTTCTGCACCTTTCTTTGTATATCCCCTTCACCCGCTGTCTGTATGTTTCCTTTCACTACCTATTTCTGTGAAGCTCTGCTGTCACTGATTTAATCAGTATACACGTCTTCATATCCTGTTTTTTATTTTTGTCTCTGCCTGTACGATCTCTCTCTCTCTCTCTCTCTGCCCATCTTCGAACTGCATTGCGCTTGTTTTACACTGCCTTCTTCAGCTAATCCGTCTCCCCCTTTACCTCCGGCCTCGGTGTAGAATACGTACACCAATGCAGACAAGCTGCTGGAGGCGGCCGAGCAGCTGGCCCAGACAGGAGAGTGCGACCCAGAGGAGATCTACCAGGCCGCCCACCAGCTCGAAGACAGGATCCAAGACTTTGTTCGCCGCGTGGAGCAGCGCAAAGTCCTGCTGGACATGTCTGTCGCCTTCCACACGCACGTCAAAGAGGTGGGCAGGAGGGATGACATAACGTTGAAGTGGATGGTGGGCTGCGTGTGTGTGTGGTTGAGAGCTTTCACAGGGCTCTCTGAGCAAGAGGGAAATAATTACCAGGTGAAATGTTTATATTTTGTGTTTAATGGACTTAGTCAGAGCGCAATTAACGTTGTTCAAACTGGTGAGAGGACTCGGTCAGTAACTATACTGTCCTCCCTTTAGGTTCTGATAATCGCCATTTGTAATACAGAAAAAGGTGATTAATGTATGCCGGATCCTGTCCTGTGGTCAGGGTGAGAACACGAGTGTTAACAAAAAAGAGGTGTCACACAGGCTCATGTATATGCAGTGTATGAGACTTACCAGAAACCCAGTGGATAAACCATTAGACTAGTTTACCTGCAATCAAACTGAATAAGATTTCTAAAAAATCTGACCCTTCTTCTAGTTGTGGACATGGCTGGAGGAGCTCCAGAAGGAGCTGCTGGACGACGTTTATGCCGAGTCTGTGGAGGCCGTCCAGGATCTGATCAAGCGCTTCGGCCAGCAGCAGCAGACCACGCTGCAGGTCACCGTCAACGTCATCAAGGAGGGAGAGGACCTCATCCAGCAGCTCAGGTAGTGCAAATGAGATTGTATTTCGAGTATGGACTCTCAAAACAAAGATGTTCTGATGCAAAAGTAATGCAATCCAACCGATCCTTAAAATCCGTTCAGCTACTAGTAACAGATAATGGTGCACATGTTCTGCCCACGTATATGCAGGGATATTAAAACGTGTCAAGACAAGGAGGGAAGAAAAAACTCATGTCTCCTTATGTAATAGTACTCGTCCCGTGTCTCTCTCAGTTGTAGTTTTGGCAGGTTAATTTAACCGGGGATGAGTTTGGAATTCAAATTTGTGGCGAAAGCGCAAAATATTCAATATGTGTCATTTTGAAGACGTTAATGGCAGTGCGTGAAAAGCGACAAAGCTGAGAGGCAAGGAGGAGGTGTTGGAGAAGAGGATTCAGTTGACCCTCATTATCCAGCTTTATTTTTATGCAGAGGACGTTCCAGTCCCCCCCCCCCCCAGTTTTTTCCTCTTTCTTTCTCTCTTTGCTCGCTCTCCACGGTGTATTGGCTCCACGGTGAAGTCTTACATAACACTGCTTTTAAAAATGCGTGTCCAATGGTGTGACACTCTCCCCAGGAGGCAACTGTAACTCCACACACCTTCTGCTAACGAGTGTGCGCAGGACTAGGAGTGCACCCGCTGCACAGATTAACCAATGCGATCGGCCAATCAGAACACACCTGACCTCCGATTCTTTGCTTGCTCATATTTAGCCTCCCCAAAACTGTTGTATCTGTGAGACTGATGAGTCAGAATGTGTATGAGCTGCTTCATTTTCTCTCTCTCTTCTCAAACAAAAATATATGCATCTTTGCAGACCCCGTTGCCCACGCGACATGTGCGCTTCGGAGCGATTTAGGCCGTTTTAATTCTTTATAAATTTGAACGATTGGCATCTGGTTGAGAGTGAGAGCTGTGAAAGGCTGGGACTGGGTCCACAGTTGCCACTAATTTGTATTTATTAATTCATTCATTCACCTCTTGTAATAAATACGTATTCATTATTATTTTTTCTAGCTCTAAAATCCCTGAAAATATGCAATAGTCCTTCTCTTTAAAAAGAGATGAGGAGCTTCTGTAATTTTGTGGAACCAGCTCCCAGTTTGGGATCGGGACACAGATGCTGTCTGTGCTTTTCAGGTGACACTAACCCCCCCAAGTTACACTGTAATAGTTCTAGGCTGCTGGGGGCTTCCCATGATCCAGTTTCACTCTCAATGTGTTCAGACACCTCTAATCTCTCTTTTGTCCCGTCTCCCTCCCCCCACTCTCAACCAGTCACGGCTCTGATTGTGGTTTTGGTTCTGCCGGATTTTTCTTCCTGTTAAACGGGAGTTTTTCCTTTCCACTGTTGCCAAGTGCTTGCTCACAGAGGGTCGTCTGATTTGTTTATTCAATTTAATATTCGCATTAACACTTCTGTGCAGGTTTAATGTTTTGTCTTACTTTATGAAGATCCCAGCTCGATGGCTTAAATGCACGACTTCAGTTTTCCTTTGTGGTGAAACAGTAAAATATATGTTGCTATTTTGGCTCCAGTGCTGTGTTATGGACTAGAAATCTTTCTCATTAAGTAATGAAATCCATTTAAGATTGCTGACAGGCTGCAGGATTTCAAACACTCAATATATTGTCACAAAAATGAAGGACAGAGGGAGTCTGTCACGATGCTGGGTGCTCCTATTAAACATGCCCACAGTTTTAATATGTGCATTGAATATGTAATTCCTCAAATACAGCGTCTCAGTTTCTTCTGCTCTGTGTGGTGTAAGTGAGCGGACATCCCAAATATTGTCCCCTTACAAACATAACTGGCACAGAAGTCTCACTCGGGAGTCATTCAACCCTCCTGTTTAAGAGGGACAGCCAATCAGAAGAAGGAAAACATAAAGGGGCAGCTGCTTGTGATTTGGCTGAACCAAATCCTGATATAAGACAGTATATCGGCACAATGGTTCTCCCTGTTGTGCTGCGGTGTCCCTTTAAAGCTGCTCTGCGTCCCTTGTTTTTATGGTCAGCACTTCATCACATGGTTTAATAGCCGTTTGTGCATTTGTGTTGCAGGGACTCCGCCATCTCCAGCAACAAGACGCCCCACAACAGCTCCATCAACCACATCGAGAGCGTCCTCCAGCAGCTGGATGAAGCCCAGGCACAGATGGAGGAGCTCTTCCAGGAGAGGAAGATCAAACTGGAGCTCTTCCTGCAGCTCCGCATCTTTGAGAGGGATGCCATTGATGTGAGTCCTCATAGGTGGATTTGTTTCCACAGGAAGCTGTTTATACGAAAGAAACTCTCAGTTCAGCCTCACTCACTGCACTTTTAGCTGTAAATGGTTCAGCTACAACTGATCAGTGTCACTTCTCTCTCATCAGACATTTGAATACCTCCCCCGTACCCTAAATTACAAATTATTGACTATTCTAATGATCGTTAGAATAGTTTGTGTATTTTTTCCAAGGTTAGACTACCTTTGCTAACTGCTGATGCAAACCCAGTCATTTTATTTGAGAAGCAAGGTCTGAAATGTGACACAAACTGCTCCGTTCATAAAAGAGCGTCAGTGCTTACTCCTAGTAGGCTTTCAAGAGGTAAACATTCAAAGAAAGGGGAGGAAATTAGGACATCAAACACTGTCAAGACGGGTGGAGGAGAATTGAACTGTTCTCAGTGACAGCCCAGTTATCTGCCATTATAAGAATGTTTAAACAGTCTTAAGCAAACTGTAGAGACCTGATGTCCACAAAGAAGGAATGCAGAAGCACTAGAAACCGATTTTTGTAGCTAAGCAACAATAATCCCTCGATAGCTCTGAAAATGAGGTCACGGGTGCTTCAAGTACAAAGACGGTTGCGTGTGGACACAGAATCGAACAGCCTGTGCTTCTGTATAATGTATAAGTGAAAATGTGCTGTTCACACGTTTAAATGCAAAAGTATTTTTCATTTAGAATTAATGATATTGGAAGAATAATGCGTGTAATTTGTATGAAAAACATCTACCCACGCAGCATTGTGCCTTAGTGCAGCAATCTCACAGACTCGTGACTCACTAAAGCTACTCTATACTACGCTTCCTTTAAATTCAATCTCTTCCCTCCTCAGATCATCTCTGACCTGGAGTCGTGGAACGAGGAGCTGACAGGTCAGATGAATGACTTTGACACGGAGGACCTGACGCTGGCCGAGCAGAGGCTCCAGCACCACGCTGACAAGGCCTTGACCATGAACAACCTCACCTTCGATGTGATCCACCAGGGCCAGGAGCTGCTGCAGTATGTCAACGAAGTCCAGGCCTCCGGTGAGTCCACTCCTCAGACTCCATTATTTTTTTTAGACATTTTCTTATTACCAGTTCTTCATCTGCCCTTAAGTGCTGTAAAGTAAACCTGTGGAGGTGTTTGACTGTCGCCCGGTGGCCTCCCTCAGACCTCTGTCATCTTCCATCTGAGGGTGTAGTCAGGATGTAGCTCATGTTGGCTGCTGCTGCACAGATTTCTGTGTTGGCTACCTTAGTTTTAATATTGATGCTGTGTAGGTGTCGCGGGTCAGATTCAGTCAGCGTTTGTGATGAGAGGCACCCACTCACTAACCATAATAACTCACCTGTGATCTCACATGCTAATAGGTGCTCTGTAAAACGGCACAAGGAATGGTTGCGCCATGCCACGTGTATTAAACATGAGTTTGAATTGATGCACACGTGACTGATAATTAAGACTGTCGGGAAAGTTATTTGACTTGCTCCTCCACACCAAGTCTTATACGGTTACGCGTCTTCCATCCAGGTGTGGAGCTGCTGTGCGATCGGGATGTGGACATGGCCACGCGGGTTCAGGACTTGCTGGAGTTTCTTCATGAAAAGCAGCAAGAGCTCGATTTAGCAGCTGAGCAGCACCGCAGACACCTGGAGCAGTGTGTCCAGCTGAGACACCTGCAGGCAGAAGTCAAGCAGGTAAAATGCCTGGTCACATACCTGCAGCAAGGCACCATCTGCAGGTTAAACAGGTTCAAACGCCAGAATACCAAGAAATCTGCAAGTTCTGTGAGGAAAAAGCTCTCTCTGTCTCTCTTACAGGTTCTGGGTTGGATTCGTAATGGCGAGTCGATGCTAAACGCTGGTCTGATAACAGCCAGCTCCCTGCAGGAAGCTGAGCAGCTGCAGAGGGAACACGAACAATTTCAGCATGCTATTGAGGTAACAGAGTTTGTGTTATCCCATCAGCCCGTTTGAAGCTAGATTTCTCCTCTTCTTTGACTAACTGTAATCCTGATCTTTCCCCTTTCTGCAGAAAACACACCAGAGTGCCCTGCAGGTTCAGCAGAAAGCGGAGGCTCTGCTTCAGGCCAACCACTACGACATGGACCTGATCAGAGACTGTGCCGAGAGCGTGGCTTCACACTGGCAACAGCTCATGCTGAAGATGGAGGACCGACTCAAGCTTGTCAATGCCTCTGTCGCCTTCTACAAGACCTCTGAACAGGTATGAGAGAAGAGTTAGCTTTACCGTCTCCTCGACAGTCCACACAAACACAACTGACTGCACGTTTCTCTCAACAGGTGTGCAGCGTGTTGGAGAGCTTGGAGCAAGAGTACAAGAGAGAGGAGGACTGGTGTGGAGGAGCTGACAAACTGGGACCCAACTGTGAAACAGACCACGTCACCCCCATGATCAGCAAGCACCTGGAGCAGAAGGAGGCCTTCCTAAAAGTAACACACACACTCCCACACACACAGAGTATGAGTCAGAATCAGAGCGGAGCAAAGCTTTAACTCACACTTCTGATCTTACTGTGCGTGTTTTACGTTTTAATTAGGCGTGCACGCTGGCAAGGAGAAATGCGGATGTCTTCCTCAAGTACATGCACAGGAACAGTGTTAACATGCCCGGGATGCTGAGCCACGTCAAAGCACCAGAACAGCAGGTCAAAAGTGAGTATAAGAAGGCACGTTTAACATCATGCAGACTTTCTAATCAACAGCCTCGTTAGCCCTCGTTTTGATAAAGTCCAGCAAAAGTTTGTTTTACCTTTCATTTGAATTCACATTGACACATATTTAATAGCGCTGCGTAAGACATGAGATGCACACCAACTGTGCGCTCACTTCTCGCATTGACACTAAAAGAAAATGAATGTTTCCCCTGCAGTTGAAGTGGAGGCACTAAAACACCATAAACAGACAAATTTGAACTAACAGAGATTTAAACTGTGTGCTCGTTTGAGCCGTTGATGCATCGTGGGAGGTTGCTGCAGAGACGTTGTACTTATTTGATTTGATTCCAGAGGCTGAACCTTACCTCTGCTTCTACACTGAGCACTGAGATCACTGGAGCCAGTTCACAGTTGAGCAGCTGTACTAGATTCACTTTAGGGGTAAAAGTACTAAATAAAAGCAACTAAATACAAGAACACCACTGTGATGTTGTAGTAGGATGGCACTGTTGCAACAAGTCACAGAGCGATGTCGCCGAGCGCATAATCGTCACGAGCTCTCTGCTGACAAAAACAGTGCTGCGCAGCTCCTGTAGATGTGACGCTGTAATAGGATGGCACCGTGGTGGGAAGATTCTACAGTTTATGTTTAATGTTCGGTTCTGAAAGAGATCGATCGACGGTGCTGCCTGCACCTTTGTTGATATTGTTACATGTGAATTATTTAATGTTATAGTAACTGTGAATAATTCACTCGTGCAGTCAGTCATCTGTCTGAAGACGGACCTCCTTCAGATTTTTCCACCATTGTTTAAAAAAAAATAATTCTGTCAGTGGCAGAAAATAATCTGTTACATGGCTGCTGGTTCAGTCTGTGTTTGTTCCTTCATATTAGAATTAAGAAAAGTTCAGGATTAAGAACAGTAAACAAACAGAAACAGTTTAATTCACTCTAGAAACGAACTGAAACTAAACCGAATTGAAAAAAAATATTAAAAAGTATTCAAATGAAAAAACATCTAAGAAAATATAGGAACTAAAACATGATGGAGTCAAACACTCTGAAAGACTCCGATAACCGATAAATGATCAAAACTACTGGCTCCTAACGTTTGAAGTAGGAGCACAGTGTAAGTAAAGATTACTTACAAACATGTTTGGAACACCGCCGGTGGTGCTGGGAAAACCTGACCCTGCAGCAGAGCTGTGGTGACGAACACTGAGCCAAATCATAGCGAGGGGAGTTTGAGCAAAATGGTTCTTACACTTTGCACTGTGGCTGCAGGAAGGTTCTTACCTTTTGGCTTAAATCTCTTTCTCCCTGTTTTGCGTGTAGACATCCTTAATGAGCTACTGCAAAGAGAGAACCGCGTTCTCCACTTCTGGACGATGAAGAAACGCAGGCTGGATCAATGCCAGCAGTACGTGGTGTTTGAACGGAGCGCCAAACAGGTACGCAAAGCGCACGCTGCAATTTTACAGCGACACATCTACACACTCTACTTATGACAAACATCCTCTGTGTGTTTTTAAGGCTCTGGAGTGGATTCACGACACCGGGGAGTTTTACCTGTCCACACACACATCCACAGGCTCGAGTATCCATCACACGCAGGAGCTGCTGAAGGAACATGAGGAATTCCACATCACAGCCAAGGTTGGGCTCGCGAACGTGCACACAGAAACCTTGTGTTGATCTTTGCATGCATGTGCGTCAGGACCACATTGGCTCTGTTTCTCTCCTTCTTAGCAAACTAAGGAGCGCGTTAAGCTGCTGATCCAGCTGGCCGATGGTTTCTGCGAGAAAGGCCACAGTCATGCAGGGGAGATCAAAAAATGGGTGACAGCTGTGGACAAGCGCTATCGAGACTTTTCGCTGCGCATGGACAAGTACCGCTGCAGTCTTGAGAAAGCTCTGGGCATCTCCTCCGACTCCAACAAGGCGGTGAGTGCTCAGGTTTTTTGCTAGGCAGCTGCTCGCTCTGTACCCCGAAACCTAAACTTTCACTTTGCTTCTCTCCGTGTCAGAGCAAGGATCTCCAGTTGGACATCATCCCAGCCACGGCTCCAGGGTCAGAGGTCAAGCTGAGGGATGCTGCCGCCCATGAGCTGAATGAGGAGAAACGCAAATCTGCACGCAGAAAGGAGTATGTTACCACCTCCTGCTTTATAATATCAGAAAAACAGAAAAATTAATAGATGAAGAATAATTCTTATTTAGCAAATTGGCAAGTGCTCCAGGTTATACCTGAAGAATTGTTTAGCTAGTAGTTAAAAGCTCCTCGTGTGAACCGTCTTTGTTGTACGTCAGCAACATTTTTTCCCACTTGTTGAAAAATGTTTTATTACTGCAAAGCACTCAGAGTTAACAGACTATGAGCAGGTTACCTGCCAGTGTCCCTGTCCACAGCAGTGTCAGCACTGAACCTGGTCAATAGCTGGAAGAGGAGCTCAGTGTAAATGTATATACATAATGAACCTGCTTGATTTACGCTCCTCCGTCCGGCCTCCTCTCTGCTGTGCCAGCACAAAAACTGCAGACTGAACCATCGAGCTGTGGCTCAGAACAAATGAGTGGACGGACACAGTCCAGGAAAAAGCGCCTGCATCATTTTTATATGAGCGGCACAAATCACAAGCATGATTTCCGTCATTCATGGCTTGCTTTATGACCACGTCTTATGGCCCATAAGTCATCGTTCATTAATGTAAATGGTTGAAGTCGACAGGCTGAAAGGGAGCTGCTGATTTATCACCGCGTGAACAAGGATGATATGAAAATTGCTAATTTGTGTCGCTGTGTGTTTTGTGTGTGTTCAGGTTCATCATGGCAGAGCTGATTCAGACAGAGAAAGCCTACGTGCGAGACCTGCGGGAGTGCATGGATGTAAGTTCAACTTGTCAACCCACCACTGTTAACCTGCTTAGTGCAGAGTTGTGCAACAACTTTTCAACTAAATTTAAAAATCTTTCAGAATCCTACTATGAAAAATAAAACCATTATTATTCTTATAGTTATGATCTCCTCTTTCCTCCATTGCAGACCTACCTGTGGGAGATGACCAGTGGAGTGGAGGAGATTCCTCCAGGGATCCTCAACAAGGAGCACATCATCTTTGGAAACATGCAAGACCTTTATGAATTCCACCATAAGTAAGAAACGTGTCCTCCTTCCACTATTTTTCATTTTTAGAGAAAGCTCTAATCTTTTCTTCTGGTATCTCATGGTTCTGTCTCTCTTTCTTTTTTCTTTCAATCAGCATCTTCCTCAAAGAGTTGGAGAAATATGAGCAGCTACCAGAGGATGTTGGGCATTGCTTCGTCACATGGGTATGTATTATTGTGTCTTACAGAGAAATGTATTTTGTACTGTGTACGTGTGCATTTAGATTTCTAAGTAATGCATATGAGCTTTTTTCTACTCCTGGCTCAGTATGATGTCATGTCAGGAACATAGCTCTGGCTGTTAGCACAGAAGCCCCACCCACCTGCTCTTCTAACCTTTTGTTTACAAGGAGTAGCCAATCAAAAGAAGGCTGGCTTAAAGCAAAAAGCAAAAGGCTTGTTTCAGAAAGAGAAACATAAATTAAGGTTATTTTGAACAGTGGCTCTGCAGACATATTCCCAGCAGTGTCCACAAATTTAAAAAATGGAGCTGGAAATGAGCATCAATGGTCCCTTTAATATTTCTGGAAGTAAGAAAAATGGTTCATAAGCTGAGATCTGATGGGTATTAATTTTTCATTGTCATCTGTTTCTTTCTTGGTCAAGGCTGATAAGTTCCAGATGTATGTGAACTACTGTAAGAACAAGCCGGACTCCACCCAGCTCATACTGGAGCATGCTGGCAACTACTTTGATGTGAGTACCACCTTTGATCACTGAGATGAGACTGAATGTCAGTCACGTACAGTCACCTCACTGTTCTCCTCTGTTAATGGCAGGAAATTCAACAGAGGCACCGACTGGCCAACTCCATCTCATCCTATCTGATCAAGCCAGTGCAGAGAATCACCAAGTATCAGCTCCTGCTGAAGGTAAGCCACCACAGCGAAAAAAACAACAAGATGCTTGTATTGAGCATCTCCATGGTTCCTGTTGTCATGGTTTCTGTGCCCGCGTCCTGTTTAGGAGTTGTTGACGTGCTGCGAAGAAGGTAAAGGAGAGATCAAGGACGGCCTGGAGGTGATGCTCAGTGTTCCCAAGAAAGCCAACGATGCCATGCACCTCTCAATGCTGGAAGGTCAGACATTGATCACGTATTTGTACTATTAGCTATAATTTCACAGCAAACCTCTGTGTGTTTATTCTTTAATGATTTTTCATCAAGTCATCCTCTGGCCTTTTTCTCCAGGTTTTGATGAAAACATCGAGTCGCAGGGTGAGCTCATTCTCCAGGATTCATTCCAGGTCTGGGATCCAAAGACTCTGATCCGAAAGGGACGAGAGCGCCACCTCTTCCTCTTTGAGATGTCTCTTGTTTTCAGCAAGGAGGTCAAAGACTCAAATGGCCGGAGCAAATACATCTATAAGAGCAAACTCTTTGTAAGTACACGATGATGAAGTCAGGAGCATTTTTGTGATTATGGAAACCTCAGAACTTTACACAGTTACAAAAATTTAAATCATTTGACAGTCGCAAAGTAAAGTTGACGTTTTCTCATATTACTCTTCCTTGCAGACATCAGAGTTAGGGGTGACTGAACACGTTGAAGGAGACCCCTGTAAGTTTGCTCTATGGGTGGGACGCACCCCGACCTCTGACAACAAGATTGTACTCAAGGTAAAACACTCCTCCTCCTCCTCCTCCTCCTTGCTTCGCAGACTCCTCCTCTTGGGTTGGACCAATATAGCTTCCTGAAGCAAATCTGATGAGTAATTTGGTCTCAATAAAGTCCAAATACTAGCATTGAAAATACGTGAATCTTCCATGTGAGTGTGCTGAAAGCATAAATATTGGTCTAACCCAGTTTCCTCTCCACATTCAGACCTTTTCTATTCTTCTTCTTATCTCTACTGTCCTCTCTTCTGTCCTGTTTAAATGCATGAGCAGCTTCAGGGTGGCTGAGAAGCTTTCTGTAGTCACTCTTCTGTCTCCTCCTTCCTTCTCGTCTTCCAGCCTGGTTAGATTTCTGCTTTTGTTCCATCTGTTAACAAAACATGGCACACATGTGTATATCTGGGGCTGTGTTTTCTGTGGATGTTTGTATCTCTAATTCTCTATGTGGGCCGACATGCTTCCACCAACGCTGGTGATGCTGATTCAGCCCCTGAACGCCCACAATCGCCCAGCCTGACTCGCTGCTGCTTTATCAAAGCAGCGACTTAGCTATCCTTCTCTACCACAAAATATATATTTTAATAATGATTTACAGCCACTGTTGAAGTTTTTAATTAATTTTTCTAAATATCGTATCACCCATGTAAGACTTCTTCCTGCTGAGTAGTGTCACAGATGGATTAAAACTTGTCAGCTGTTGGACCAGCATGAAGCCAGAGTCCTAGCACGTTCAGTACTGAGCATTTCAACATAAATACACACCGACTCCCAGACTAACCACTGAGAAGCAGTCATGTGTTATGTGTATTGTAAATTAGGTGTGTCTTGTTACTAACCACACACACACACACACACACACACACACACACTATCCATTACTATTCACTAGGCATTTTATTGGCCTTCATTATACTGTCAAACCAAAATGTCAGTGTTGTGCACTTCTATCATTTCAAATCATTCTGTCAGCTTGTAAAATGTCCTGTACACCTTCTAAAAGCAAACCAGTGAAATTCCCTTTTTTATATTTTAAATTCAAAGCTAAGTCAGGGATCCAAACATGGAGCCATGGTGAGTACAAACAATCCCACAACACAGCCCTCAACCATTTTTCAAAAGTCTTAAAGTTAGCTTAGTGTAATGGGTTAAAGCAGCATATTTGAGCTTTAGCATCAAGCCGCTGTAACCTTAGCAATATCACATCTTCAGACCTGAAAGGTACAAAATAATCAATAACGGTGATTCCCAAATGAGGGTAGTAAAGTAAACCTAAACACTGACTGTTCACTGTTCATGTTTGTATGACTAATACATTAAGTAACATCCACTTTAACTCAGATTATTCAGATGGTGGGTGGTGTTGAGGAAGTGGTTCTTCATCTCTGAGAGCTGTTGCAGTGGCTGTACAAAATAAATGCAGGGAAGCCACTGTGTTAGGCATTTACAGGCAGAGAGAACCTGAGTAAAATGTATATGTGAAATAAAGGCTTTGTAACGTATTAAGAGATCAGATATGTGTGAATCAAGAATTCAAATTGAGGATTTTTTGACAAGCTTTGCCTTCTTGACAATGATTGACTGCCGATAACAGGCATCCAGCATTGAGAACAAGCAAGACTGGATCAAACACATCAGAGAGGTGATCCAAGAGCGCACCATTCACCTGAGAGGAGCACTTAAAGAACCCATTCATATTCCCAAAACAGCCACCACCAAGCACCACAAGGGACGAAGGTAAACACAGCTCTAAATGGGGATTAATCTATGAACAGGAAGTTTATCTCACTGTTTTTATACAAGAAGGGAAGAAACCTTTTATTGATCGTGTGTGCTCCCGCTAGGGATGGAGAGGACCTGGACAGTCAGGGTGAAGGCAGCAGCCAACCAGACACCATCTCTCTGGCATCACGCACCTCTCAGAACACACTGGACAGCGACAAGGTGAGAACACACACACAGAGCTCAGAAATGATGCCCAGACCTTCTGCAATTATGAGCTTTAAAAACAAATGTCATCTGGAGCAAAGGTCTCAGTGATGGTCTCGTCTTCCACAGCTCTCCGGCGGCTGTGAGCTGACTGTGGTCATACACGACTTTATGGCCAGCAACAGCAACGAGCTGACGGTGCGGCGGGGTCAGACTGTGGAGGTCCTGGAGCGCTGTCACGACAAACCAGACTGGTGCCTGGTCAGGACCACAGACCGCTCTCCTGCCCAGGAGGGCCTGGTGCCCTGCTCTATGCTCTGCATCGCCCATTCCAGGTCCTCCATGGAGATGGAAGGCATCTTCAATCACAAAGGTACAAAAATGTAACCTAATTTGCTTCACTGGCAAAAAGTCACTGATATGATGAAGTGTAGAAAATCCAAGCTTGCATCCATGTTGCCATGGAAACACTCATATTTCTGAAGGCACCGTTAATGCTGAATAACTATATACTGTTTTGGGGACAGATGCTGCTATCTAGCTTGTGCTGATGATTATGATGATGATTTCAGAGAAGAACTGTCTTATTAACCATGCACTGCACATATTACACACATTGGCTCTGCAGTAAAGGGTCTGGGACGCAGGCTGGTTAGCAGCTGAAATCCTGGCCTTTTCTAAGCATTTCACTTAGAAAGCTGCAACATTTGGTCTCCTCAGTGTCCAGATGTTTTTGGAACATATTGCTGGCATCATATTCAAAATCAGATGATGTTCTTCCACTAAAATGAATTTTCTCGGCCTTCACATTCTGATTTGCCATCTACAAAAATTAATAATATTTAAAAAATATGCTTTAACTTTACAGATGACTGTATTGTTTCTTGTCTTTTTTGAGTACAGCTGTTGTTTTTGGTCTCATTTCTGGAACTGGCATCACAGGGCTTGTTTTCACTTACAGCTCTGTATTTCACAGACACACTGTCAGTGTGCAGCAATGACTCCATCATGCCAGGTTCCTCTGCTACGCTGCAGCCCGGTCACGGCATCGGCTCCCACACCTCCCCGGGGCCTAAACGACCAGGTGAGATCGCCAACCTTTATTTGAAAGGCTTTGAAAAAAATCTGTTTAAAAAAAAAAGTACAAAGTATTTTAAATTTCAAACTGAGGAACAAAGTGATGAAGCTGTCAACTGTAGTTGTAGATAAAATCCAGAGTTTTTAACTGTTCGCTGCAGTTCCGGTGAATTAACTTTAACCTGTGCTTTGTGCGTGTGTTTTGGTTTCTTAGGTAACACGCTACGGAAGTGGCTGACCAGCCCGGTGCGACGGCTAAGCAGCGGTAAGGCAGATGGCCACGTGAAGAAGCTGGCCCACAAGCACAAGAAGAGCCGTGAGGTGAGGAAGAGCGGAGAGATGACGATAGGCTCTCAGAAAGACTCGGACGACAGTGCTGCTACGCCTCAGGATGAAACTTTGGAGGAGGTGGGTGGATGCAGAACGCTTGACACTCCTCAAACCTGTTACAAGAGAGTTAAATGGTGCTTTGTCGTCCTCGTGTTTTGCAGAGGGTTCGTAACGAGGGCCTATCGAGCGGTACGCTGTCCAAGTCCAGTTCTTCGGGAATGCAGAGCTGCGGAGAGGAGGAGGGCGAGGAGGGTGCAGACTCAGTACCTCTGCCTCCACCTATGGCCATCCAGCAGCATAGCTTGCTGCAGCCAGACTCACAGGATGACAAGGTGAGGAGAGTTGGGGCGTTACAGCGGGGGACCGGGGACCAGATGTAATCAGCTCACATCATTCTTTAAGATTGTAGGTCAAGAAAGGGCATGAAGAATCGTGTTGTGAGGCTTGCTTTTTAGGATTGTGTTGATCTGGAAATTGCCAGCGTGCTTTGTGTTCTGAACTTCTGGTAGACAAATGGAGTCACACAGATTTTGTCTTCAGTATTTATAAGTGTTAGAAAGTGTTAAATTTACTATCCACAAAAATCTACCCCATTCAAAATTGGCTTGTTTTGCTCAAAATGATGAGATGCATATCTGAAGTCATCTCTAGCTGCCTGCAGTGTTTTCTTTCAATAGAAGTGTGTCCTAAAGGTTTTTTAAATACATTTATTTGTGATCTAGTAAGTATTCATTTTAAATCTGCAACCGAATCAAACCCACATTTGGTCGCTTGCCGAGGCCGGGGGTTGGTGTAAGAGGTGGTGTAACATCTGCAGTCATTGGTTTCTGGAAAACACTTTCACTCATTTAAGTTTCTCCCACTTTTTCCCAAATAGGACCATTTCCTGACACGGTTTAAGTGACCCTTAGTTTCAGTTGTGCATAGCATTTTATCTTGGCGTGTTGCATCATATTCTCCCCTCTCTTCTAAAACAGAAAGCAATGCAAAGTCTCACGCAGCCCACGTTTCCTCCTCGACTCAAGTGGAGACTCCTCTGACACTAATTTCTGTTTCTCTTTTTTTGTTTTGTTTCCTGGTTGTATTGTTTGCTGTTTTCCATGCTGTAGCATTACCTTGATTTATGTCCTGTCTTTGCTTTGTCTCAGTTTCCATACCTCTCCATCTGAAGTGTCCCGCTCTTCCCCTTCTGTCTCTTCCCTCGGTCACTTCTTCAGTTCTCTATCGTTTTCCCCCTTACTCTTCAACTCAAAATTGTATTTTCTAAAACCTGAAACATGAAGATAGAAGCTTTTTTCTTTTTCCTTTTTTTGAAATCCACATTTCTCTGTCCCTCTGCCTAACTTTTGTATTTTTTGCAAACTCTTAAACATTCCTGGATTTCTCTACTTAAGATTTCCCCCTTTTTCTTCTTCTTCGTCTATGTTTTTTAAGCTTTACATGTTTTGACTTCTGCCTCGTTTCTTTGATCACACCTCTGGAGCAGAGAGGTGTCTGGCGGATGAGTAAGGGCTTTAAAGCAAAATGTACATAAGGAGAGGATGCATGTAGCTCCTAACTCTGTTTTCGTTAGTCTGTAAGCATAGCGCAAGACTGCAGCTTTTTTCTGCATGTTTGTCAGTTATAGGCTGGGATTGACCATAAAATTAGTGGATCTAAATCTGAAAATAAAGCGGTAAGATCCCCCAGCAGCCCCGCTGGATAATCTAACGAAGAGGCCACAATGAGGTGAAAATTCATAAGCACCCCTTCTTCCTCTCCCCCAACTCCTCACCACCCACTCCGTCCCCCGCCTGCTCGTCCTCATCTCCTTTTACCCTCTGTGCGTTAACCTCATTAACCATGCGAGTAATTGGCATCTCTAAATGCTGGCGAGGCCAGAAGGGCACACAGCATCACCCAGAAAACCTAATTGGGGAATGTCTTGAAGCACAGCACAGCAAGGGTGAGAGTCTCCTGAACTATATATATATATCTATATATGCATACTTACATATTACCTCTTTCATTCTAGCTCTGTTAGCATTCTTTTTTTTATTCCAAAGGCCGCTCATCACCATCTGAGAAAGCAACACAAACATCTTTCACTCACACATCACCATTTTTTTGACCTTCTGCCCATCACTATTTCAAAGACTTCTATTTTTCTTCTCTTATCTTCATTTCAGTCACCCTACTTTCAGCCTCATGTTTTGTTTTTTTTACCTTTTCATTGGCCGCTTTATGAAGTTCATATACGTTTTGACTTTCTTTAACCTAGAGTTATAAAAACCCCGCCCCCTGTCCTGGGGGTTTCACTGATGGGAGCATATCGTGGATGAATCTCTTCAGATTGCAACATTTAACAAACATTTTCACTAAGTCATTGTTCGCATCAACAACTAAAATCCACTTAAATGCCACCACCAAAAGATAATTGAATCTTGTCTTCAAGTTATTCTCAATGAAAACTCCAGCATGGCTTTTAACTGTAAGCTCTTACAACTTACTTTAGGATTACGTTAGAAACAGACTTATTTCTGTTTCAGAAAGGATGGAAATTACTCCTAAAGTGTGATGAGGCTTGATTCAGTTCTGAAAAGTTTAGTGGTTCCTTTTTTCCCTAAAGAGAGTTATTACTTCAAAATTTAGACTGTCGACTTGCATGGCTTTTCTCACGCTTGTTGGTTTTCCTTCCTCTCATCTCTCTGCTTTTTGCCTAGACCTCTTCTCGTCTGTCGGTCCGCCCGTCCAGTTCAGAAACGCCCAGTGCCGCTGAGCTGGTGAGCGCCATCGAGGAGCTAGTCAAAAGCAAGATGGTAGGAAATATCAAATACTCACACCAACCAGGCCCAGTTTATCAGAAGATACCACAGACTGTATATAAAAGATGGACGTAGCAACCATGCTATTGCCAAATCCTTATTTTGACTGCCATCATGTGAATTTTCGGAGCCTGGAGTGAACATATTAAGACGAGAGGGTGGAGTGCTAAGCTAATACTAAGATAATGCTAGCAAGCTTAAATTGGCAAGTTGCTGAGTTTCACTCAGTAAAGCTGAAGTATAAACTTCTTGAACAAAGGTTGCATTGTTTGTCCAAAATTTGATTAAAATGTTCAAAAATACACCAACATTAAGAAAACAAAAGAAAGGAAACATGGTTTTGAGGTCCAGTTGAGTGACTCTGAGTAAAAGTGGTGAGGACAGATAGCTAGCAGCTATAGCTATAGCCCACGTTAGCATAGCTGTCACTGAAAGTGTCCACATGCCCTAAACTTTAAAGAACAAAATCTAATTAGGTGAGTTTAAAAACAACAGTCCAGTGTTTACGAAGAGCGAAAGTAGCTTTAGAAACCATCTAGCAATCAAGTAAGTATGATGAAAATGAGTCTGCCTCAAGTGGCCATCAGAGGAACTGCAGGTTTTGGCATTAGACTTTTCCTTTGTTTTCCAGCTCCAGAAGTTTCTGCTTGATTCAATCGCATTAATTCTTTGTTAGCTTCATATCAGCTAAATTAAATATATTTTTCTGCATTTTCTGTTTATTAAGCTTAGTTGTGTCCATTTCAGAGTCATTAGGATTAAGAGACTTTATATAAAGGAAAGAAGGATTTCTTCTTGTGAACAAACTGCTTTTGTTGTGCAGGCTCTGGAGGACAGACCCAGCTCTCTGTCTGTAGAACAAGGAGACAGCAGCTCTCCCTCTTTCAACCCCTCTGACAACTCCCTCCTCTCCTCTTCCTCCCCCATTGAAGAAATGGACGAACGCAGGGCCAGCATCCTCAAAAAAAGACAGTAAGTCTACTGCGATCTCACGCAACAGTAGACTAATGTTTAGGGAGCTCTAACGCTGCTTTTATAGCTCTCATTTTAAGTCTGCCATCTGTGGTTCTCCTCTCTTGCTCTAGTTTCATTCTGCTGGAGTTGGTGGAGACGGAGAGAGATTACGTCAGAGACCTCGGCCTGGTGGTGGAGGTAAGTTTAGTGAAACATTTTCTATGTGATGGATCTTAAAATG
The DNA here is from genome assembly GCF_057382275.1 of Copadichromis virginalis. Taxonomy (NCBI): domain Eukaryota; kingdom Metazoa; phylum Chordata; class Actinopteri; order Cichliformes; family Cichlidae; genus Copadichromis; species Copadichromis virginalis. Next base: position 32,808,221 of record NC_140638.1, read on the forward strand.
AGTTCTGCGAGCTTTGGCGACTTCCTGTTGTGAATCCTTCGTGTGTTTCCATCACAAGGGCTACATGAGCAGAATGAAGGAGGAGGGTGTCCCTGATGATATGAAGGGAAAAGACAAAATTGTGTTTGGCAACATCCATCAGATCTACGACTGGCACAAAGAGTATGTAGGGGAATGCACACACACACACAGACGTGTGGAGACTGTAGAGTTTTCCCTGTCCAGAATCGGCGCTTCAGTAACTTCTGTTTCTGTGTCGCTCAGTTTCTTCCTCAGGGAGTTGGAGAAGTGTTTGGAGGACCCTGACAGACTGGGACCACTCTTTCTCAAACAGGTTGGTCTGCAGGGAATTTCCAGCTCCTGCCTTCTTTGTAATTGCTTCCACACATCTGATCAAAGTGTAATTGTGTGTGTGCTTTATCTATCCAGGAACGGAGACTAAACATGTACGTAGTGTACTGTCAGAACAAGCCCAAGTCAGAGCACATCGTGTCCGAGTATATCGACACCTACTTTGAGGTTAGACTCTGGTATTTTGGCAGCTTTAGGTTCAAGTGTAACTCATTATGCAGCTGTTAAAGAGACACATTTGATTTTGTAGGACCTGAAGCAGCGGCTGGGACACAGACTGCAGATCACAGACCTGCTCATCAAGCCAGTCCAGAGGATCATGAAGTACCAGCTGCTGCTCAAGGTTAGGCTGTTTCTATGCAGTAGAGGGCGCCAGAGCCCCAGCTGCTGCTTACATACCCTTTATATTTTGCACTGTATCCAAATGCCCCTCGCTGTTACACGTAATGTACAAAGCTATTATTTTACTTGTGTTTGTTTGTGCATTTTAGGATTTCCTGAAGCACTCTAAAAAGGCTGGGCTCGAGTCTCCGGATTTGGAAGTGAGATCCAAATAAAAAACCCCAAAAAGAAAACACAAAACATAAATTTGAAAAAGAAATTATGCAAAACAGTTTGAGCGATTATACCAGTCTTGTTTATTTCTGACTCTTCCAGAAAGCAGTGGAGGTCATGTGCATTGTTCCAAAAAGGTGTAACGATATGATGAATGTCGGCCGGCTTCAAGGGTTTGATGTAAGAAGCCATTTTTCTCAGTGATCGGTCAAGCAATACAACATCTTCCTTAAAGCGTGCGTTAACATTTCTCTCTCTTTGCCTCCAGGGGAAGATTGTGGCTCAGGGCCGCCTTTTGCTGCAGGACACATTCATGGTGTCCGACCCCGACGGCGGTCTGCTCGGCCGGATGAAGGAGAGGAGGGTTTTCCTGTTTGAGCAGCTTGTCATCTTCAGTGAGCCCCTGGACAAAAAGAAAGGGTTCTCTCTGCCAGGCTTCCTCTATAAGAACAGCATCAAGGTAATGATTTAAGGAGGGAGGATGTACACTTGTTACTTTCCCCACTTGAAGAATGTCTGTTAATATGCTAACAATGACGAACATTTCTCCTTGTTGTTTGCAGGTTAACTTGATTTAATTATTCCTAGTTGTGTAATCTTGTTTTAGTGAGCAGTTTTAAAGTCAGAAGAATATCTTTCTCAGAAGAATAAACCATGTTTTCTATAAAAATAGGCCGCAGGCTTCGTTTGGCTCAGCTTCAAAAGCAAAAGACATTTACCTGAAGCAGAGCTTAGTCTGTCAGTCTGTCTGGCTCCTCATCAAGTTCATGTAACAAAAGCTCAGACGCTGCTCTTTTTAAGTTGCTGCATTGCACTGATTTTAGCAATGGACTCTTGACACACAATAGTAGTGCAGTCCCAAGCTGCCTTTGTTAAACATCTCTTATGAGTAGTTTAAATCTGTAAGGCAGGTGAGCGTGAGGTGAGAGGACGGCGTGTCCGCGCTTTCAATAACAGTGCTGGTTAAGCCTCAAAACGCATCCTGAACTTCGCTGTACTCTGCAAGAGCACTTTTCACATGTGTGAGAGAGGGAGGGGTCGAGATGTTGGGACAAAATACTGTATACCATTCTTGATGGAGCATGTAGTTACATTAATTTAAAAGCCCTGTGCTCAGTTGGCGTTAACCCTTCATTCAGGGCTGCTTTTAATGACATTTGATTTTATTTCTCAAACATTTCCTTCTGCCTGTAGTGAACCTTTTAAGCCTTTGCGTATAACAGAGGAAAGTAAGGAAATTGAGCCCATGGGAAATTAAAAAATACAAATTTAGGAAAGGTTGACATGATTAAATCTCAATATTTCTGTACCGCTGACTCTGTTTGATGTGTTTTCCCTGTTTTCTTTTTTTACACCAGATAAGCTGTTTGGGTTTAGAGGAGAATGTGGAAGGTGATCCCTGCAAGTTCATTCTCACTTCTCGGTCAGCCAACGGCGCCGTGGAGTCCTTCGTGCTTCACTCCTCCCATCCAGGGGTGCGCGAAGTCTGGACCCTTCAGATCAGCCAAATACTCGAGAGCCAACGCAACTTCCTCAATGGTAGGCTGCTACACACACACAGACGCACACAGACACACACACAGAGGACTTATAGGTGATGTAAAAGAACTGCTGTGTACATGGCCACCCTTGTCTCTTGCATCTTATCACAGCTCTGACCTCACCAATAGAGTATCAGAGGAACCATGTAGGGGCAAGCAGTGCGCCCAGCATCGGAGCTCCAGGTGGGGGCAACAGCGGTTCTAGTGCAGCCCCCGGAGGTGGAGGTGGAAGCTCCCAGAGTAGCTCCATCCCTTCGGGACCCCAGGGTGGCTCTCGTCGGCCGTCCAGGATCCCGCAACCCTCCCGCCTGCCCCAACCCCTACGTCACCACCCCGGGGCCGACCCGGATGGCTCCAATAAGATGTCAGGTATGAAACGTCTGTCTGTCCTTGTGAAATTTGACTTGTTTGACCCAATGAAAGATGTGACTGAAGTCTGAGTTTTACTCGCTTGTGATCCAGGTTTGTCCCCTCGTCCTGTCCCTCCTCCTCTACTCCCTGTGGGGGGCAGCCCGCAGGGCAAGCGCCCTATCCACACCACAGAGGACCAAGCTTATACCCCCATCCCACGTGCTACCGTTGGGCCTCTGCCCTCCACACCCACTTCTAAACCACGGCCAGGAGCCGTGTCTCCCATGGCCTCCCCCATGGCCACTCCCGCCTTTGGCAAGGACACTCTCCCCCCTCCCCCTCCCAGCCCAGGCCAAAACCAAAAGTCTGGATCTGGATTCTGGAGCTCAATGCCGGGCTCTCCAGCCAGCCGGCCTGGCTCATTTACCTTTCCGGGTGAGGCGGGAGAGACTCCGGTGCGACAAAGCTCAAATCAGAGCCAAACCCACAGACACTCCACGCACAGCAAGGAGGCCGACCGCATGAGTACGTGCTCATCGGCCAGCGAGCAGTCCATCCAGTCCACCCAGAGTAACGGGGTAAGACCACTACCTGCTGCCCAGTGCTGATCCGACTAACCCAGCGGCAGAGGGGGGGTCGGTCTGTCCCGTCTGCCTTGTTGTCTCCTGTCCTGCTGCCAGCGCTACTAATCTGTCCCTTACTACGCATCTCTGACAACCTCCACTGCTCTTCAGCATCATCCTCTGTAGCTTTAGACGGTTTCTGAGGACAATCTCTAGACAAGGCTTCAACTGTCAACATGTTTTCAGGCTCAAAATCTTTCTAGCGGACCTCGCTCACCTCTTCACTGATTATCTTTTAAGGCTGTCTCTAGATTCTTAACTCTAACAAAGCTTATACTAACACTTGACTTCTTCTGGGCCGTCTTCATGGTGTGTTACTTAAATGTACTTTTCCTGCAACTAACTTCTGACGTTTGCGGTTCACCTGCAAACGTACTCAGAGATCCTTTCATTCAGCCTAACGTTTCTCCTCTCGTCTTTGCGTCGAGCTGCAGAGCAAAGACGAGTGAAATGGAAAACTTCATCTTATTCCTGCCTTTCTTCATCCAGTTAGCCTTTTCCGAGAAGAAATTAATAACTCCCTGTTTTGTCTTTCTTCCGCTCGAATTTCTTTTTACAAAGCCTCCACTTCTTTTTCTCTTTATCTCATCAAAAGTGGCACTCGCTAGAGATGTCACCCCACATGTTTAGATTTGAAAAAGTTACCGTGTTTAATGCATAATCGCTGCATGTCCATCTGAGTTTGCCCTTACCGTTTTCCATCCCTGTGGTGCAGAGTGAAAGTAGCAGCAGCAGTAGCGTATCCACCATGTTGGTGACCCAGGACTACACAGCTGTGAAGGAGGATGAGATCAGCGTCATTCAGGGCGAGGTGGTCCAGATCTTGGCCAGCAACCAGCAAAACATGTTTCTGGTGTTCAGAGCATCCACCGAGCAGGGCCCCGCCGCCGAGGGCTGGATCCCCGGATTTGTGCTGGGACACACGTCGACCATTGTCCCCGACTGTCCCGAGGGATCCATCAAGTAAGAGCACGATGATTGGGGGGGGATTATTTTCAAATTCATAATATGTGCACTTGAGATTCTCATCTGCCGTTTTTATCAAGACACTGAGCTCACTGCCGTCATTTTCGTTCTCCTAGCAGGAAGTCTTCATCCTGGCACACGTCCCTGCGTATTCGCAAGAAGTCTGAGAAAAAGGAGAAGGAGGCAAAGAAGGAGACAAAGCTGGAAAATGGTTACAGGAAGTCCAGAGATGGCCTGGCCAATAAAGTTTCTGTAAAGGTGAGTTTCACTTCACTTCAAAACTCTACAGCGATGCCTCGAAGTTACAGACTGTTGACATTTGTTTATCTTTCTTTCCAGCTTCTAAACCCAAACTACATCTATGATGGTGAGTTTGAGCTCCAGACCCGATCCCTCAACATCGTTCCAGGTTTCTCTTTGTCACTGCAGCACACTGCAGGAGCTTGTCTGTATCAGACGCATTCTCACTGCACTGCAAATATCAGTTGGCTTTAGGCTAGGTGTGGGGTAGAGGGTGCTGCTGGAGGCGAGACATGTGATGCTCACTTGCTCCCTGCAGATTTTCCATAACCTGCATTCTCATTGGCTCAATGTGGCATTACACAGATTTGGAGCCTGTCTGTCAAACAATGACAACAACAAATCTCTTCTTTCCTTTCAGTTCCCCCAGAGTTCCTTGTACCTCTGAGTGATGTGACATGTGACAACGGAGAGAGCGTCACCCTAAGGTGTAAGGTTTGTGGGCGACCCCGGGCTACAGTCAGCTGGAAAGGGCCCAACCAGAGCAACCTCACTAACAACGGACACTTCAGCATCGCCTACAGGTAAATAGCCGAGCAGGTTTTACTCCTCGCATCAGCTTTGTTGAACACACTAACTCGAGAGTGAACCTGCCGCCCCACTCAGCTACACTCACCCTGTTATGATGGAATAGATGAATAAAGGAGTGTGTGTTTGTTTCAGTGATACGGGTGAAGCGACTCTGCGGATAATCGGCGTAGCCTCTGAGGACGATGGCGTTTACACGTGTGTTGCCACCAACGAGCTGGGCAGTGTGACATCATCAGCTAGCCTCAGAGTGTTGGGTGAGCGTAGAGACAGACGTGAAACGTATGCGATGAGTGTCACTGCAGATTTTATTGAACCACCTCCTGCTTTCATGTGTCTCAGCCGTGTCCACTGACGGGGTCCGAGTGAGCTGGAAGGATAACTTTGAGTCTCACTACACTGAGGTGGTTGAACTGGGAAGGTAACAGACACGCTGTGAGAATTCAGAATATAAAAGCTACGGCAACAAAAAACGATAAAGTAAACGGACCGACTGTGTCGTCTTCTCGTCAGGGGTCGTTTCTCTGTCGTCAAGCGCTGCGACCACCGGGGCACCAAACGCGCGGTGGCTGTGAAACACGTCAACAAGAAGCTGATGAGGAGAGACAGAGTGACCCAGGAGCTCAATCTGCTCCAGAGACTCCAGCACCCGCACATAGTCACCCTGATTGACACCTACGAAACTCCCAGCAGCTACGCGTTAGTCCTGGAGATGTGAGTAAACAGCAAAGGCGGAGTTAAACCCTACATACACACACACAGCTCTGTCACGTCATACCTCCGACCTGATGTTTTGCTTTGGGTTTCAGGGCCGACCAAGGCCGTCTGCTGGACTACATCGTGAGCTGGGGGAATCTGACTGAGGAGAAGGTGGCCTGCTACTTGAGGAACGTTTTAGAAGCTTTACACTACTTACACAACTGCAGAATAGCACACTTGGACATAAAAGTGAGTCCTCACTTTTTCATTTTCCTCCAAACATTGAAGCCATAAAAAGGTTGACTGACATGTGGATGCAGTGCGGTCATGTACAAACCATGATGATGAATGAATGAGAATCCATGAGGCTAATCTTTGCTCTCGTTACAGCCTGAGAACCTGCTGGTGTCCCACACCGCCAGCGGCCAGCCAATAGTCAAGCTCACAGACTTCGGTGATGCCGTGCAGCTCAACAGTGCCCACTATGTTCACCCTCTGCTGGGCAGCCCTGAGTTCGCCTCCCCAGAGCTGGTCCTCGGAGAGCCCGTGTCGCTGACCTCTGACCTGTGGAGTCTGGGCGTGGTCACCTACGTGCTGCTGAGCGGCGCCTCCCCCTTTCTTGACGAGAGCGCAGAGGAGACCTGCCTGAACATCTGCAGGCTGGACTTCAGCTTCCCCAGGGATTACTTCCAGGGCATCAGCCAGGCGGCCCGGGACTTCGTCTGCCTGCTTCTGAAGACCGACCCGGGCAGAAGGCCCCCGGCCGGCCTCTGCCTCCAGGAGCCGTGGCTGCAGGCTGGCCAAGGCGACGGCCGGGCAGAGGGCTGCTTGGACACCTCCCGCCTCATTTCTTTCATTGACAGGAGAAAACATCAGACCGATGCCCGGCCCATCGGAGGGGTCAGGAGCTTCATTCACGGTCGCCTTCAGCCTCGGGTTTGAGCAGCTCTCAGCCTCAGTGCTCCGACCACAGCAGGAGACGCTGCTCAGTTTGGGGTCCAGCACTGAGGTTGAAGAGACTCTTTATGGTCTCGATGTAAAAAGAAGGAGAAAAAAATGAAAGCTGATCTCATCCTCTTTCACAGATTTTTCACTAAATAAAATCCTGTTATCCTTTTAGGTTGTTTATTTGAGACCTGCTGAGGTCTTCAGCCAATCAGAGCCCAAGAGAACGGAGTTCTCACCAATCATAAATGAATGGATGCCCTCGTCTACTGCTGCTTGCTGGTTTCGTCTTTTTGTAGTTAAGTGAACAAAAACAGTTTTAAAAAAACTATTATGAAGTAAGTTATTTTCCTCTGCGCGAGTTGAAGCTGATCAGAAGAGCCAATCGATCGAGCCTCAACGCCACCACACGGGCGCAGCTCCTTCAGGAGAAACCGATGCCAACGGAGCTCGCCACAGAGAGCAAATCGCCCTCCAGGAACAGACGGTGTGTTTTTGTCTTTTACCCTTAAACAGTAACTGGCATACTTTTGAGAAGCAACCCTTTCTTATAGAAACAGTGTATAGAAAGGCACAGTAGTGTCTCTGATTCCAAGGAGGAAAAAAACAAACACATTGTAGAAAACGCTCATAAGTTGAAGATTCGTGTGCTACTCTGGACACTGCAGACAGGCGGAAACCGCGACAGAGCTCATCAGCTGAGACATTTATACATCAGAGCTTCTCGATGGCTGCGCTTACATTAATGTACCCTAATCTAATCTGAGAACACCATGATGACCGTGTCGTGAGTAACAAATGCTGCACTGTCCAACCCGAGAAGAAACAATAGACGTTCGTCTTTTTTTTTTCTTTTTTCTTTTGTCTTTTCCTGTGTTGCGCAGATATGACATGTTTAAGCCTTACCTTGTATAGAGACTTCGGCCTTCTTCCCCCTCACGTTCGCAGTGGACTCGAGACTGTTGGAGCCCTCGGTGGCAGCGCTGAATGTGGAGGCGGCGGAAGATGAATTTACTGTAAATGCACTCATTGTATGTTATGTTTGATTATCATGTGCAATGTTGCGGCTTTAACATTTTATGCAACTATTTATGAAAACATCTGTTGTATCTGTAATAAATCTAGAGAAAAGCATGTACTTGGTACTGCAAGCACTGCTGGTAGTTTGTGTTCATTCGATCGCCGAGTGTTAACGACCGCTCCGGGGCCAGGCCGCGTCAGAGGTCACGACCTACAATCATCACGTTTTGATCAAAACTAATTTAACACTTTTTTTTGTACTGTATGCCTCTGTAGTATTGGTACACCAAAGTTGCTCTAGCTTTATAGTACTTAATAAAGAAATGGTTTTATTGTGATTACGTTTCACTTGCGTTAGGCCATCCATGACCATGTTAAAAGATTGTTTACACGAGTAAATGTCAGAGGAACACTTTTAGTTTACTCTCTTTATACCTTTATTAAAAAGGTGGGAGATTAAAGGACTGAAATGTACTCTTGGATGGGAGCTGAATGCAAGATTTTACTTACAAAGTGTTGTTTTCACTTTATGTACAGATACATGTTGCCAAAATATTTCTTCCATTTAAAAAAAACAAAACAAAAAAAACAACAACAACAAAAAAACACCTAACCAGTAACCACACAAGATTACTATGGTAACAATAGCACAGATAAGTCCAGTAAGGGGTTATGATCAAATCAGCCCCCTCTTAACCTTTTTTAATTTACTTCAAAAGGTGTACACACGGGCCATTTTAAAACAAGAAGACTGGACTGGATACCTCAGTTTGGGTTTTTTTGTTGATTTTTCTGTTTTTGTCACTTTGTTGTGTTTTTGTTTTCCCGTTTTTGTTTCATAAATTGTTTTTTTTTTATTATTATTATTATGTTTGCATGTATATTTCTTTGTACAAATCATACATATTCTCTCCTGTAAATAGTGTCATTTTGCCATCACTCATTTGAAAATTAAACTTCATGAACACACAGGCCCCGTCTGACATTTACGTTCTTTTGTGTTTGTTTTTATTGTTTGTTTGTTTAGTTATTTATTTTCTTGTGGGGGGAGTGGGGCGGAGGGTCTTTAAACGCTGAAATAAACATTAAAGCAAGTTTTGTTTAGATCGGGTTGCAACATTTTCAAGACTTTGTTCATTTTCCCATCATCTGCTCACCACTTTCTTTCTCTTTTTTTTTTTTCTCTGTACAGGTCAGATGGTTTGATTTTGTACAATTCCGTGTTCGAGTTTAGTGACGTAGGCTGACGTCATCATTTACAGGACTGGTAACAAACTGACGCTCACACTTGCCTAAAATACCTACAAATACTTAACACTTTCAAAACTCTTCATTGGGACTTTTTCTTTTCTTGATTTGTTCTGCATTGGAAACTCATACCGTTTGAGCTCTATATGAAAGATAAACAGAACTTTCAGGATTTAAAAGCCAGTGCACATGTGCTTTAAAGTGGCATTAATCCTAGTGACCAGCAGGGGGAGACTGATGCATTTGCAAAGAAAATTAAAAGGGGATGCAATTAAAAATGCACATGATACAATTATGGTCTCAGTCCATGGTTTCATATTTTAACTGTTCCTACACGGTGTTATTATGAAATGACTATGCTTAAACCCAAAGTTTCCTCCACATCGATGGGAGGCAGTTGAAGTGTTTCAGGCATCCCAGACCAGGAGAAAGAAGATGTCCCTCAGCTGGCTTGGGAATGCCTCACGCTTCATTCACAGCAGGGCAGTCATGTTCGTTTGTGCATGTATTTGCCTGCAGAAGACAGGTTTTCAACCAGTGCAATCCTCAGAAATCCCTGCTGCACTCTGCTCGACGTGGACGACGCTGTGTGTCGCTCACATGCTGAGTTGTTGACGAGTGAGGTGAAACAGTTCACCAGCAATGGGAGAAAAGCAAGAACAAATTAAAATAAATATTAAAAACTACAGCGTGAAAGGTAAAGACAGTGGTTTCAGTGAACATTCTTTACTTTTTTAAGCATATTTTGCACTTCAGCTCGTTGTCTGTTAAACTGTACGTACTTCATCAGTATTTTATAAATAAATTTATATGAATAATATATATTAGATGAAAAACACGGGGAAAGCAAAGGTTGTTCTGTGTGTCCACTGTTTATATATCAGGCCACAAGATGAAGAAATGTCACAGTTGGCTGCATCCATCTTTTATATGTGGTCTATGGTACAGACACTTATCTGCACACTGCATATCTGCTGTTTCTTCACCATAACACTCATAATTTGTCAGCTGTTATGTCTCCTAATACTTGAATAACAATTTTAAAGACTCCCACAACTAGTAGTGCTGTGGAGCCACTGGTTGTTGCTTACAGGTGAGGACATGTATCTGTACTGAACGGCATGTTATGGTAAGTAAATGAATGAAGAAAACTCCACAGGATTCTTTTAATATTGTCCGATATGCGTAATCAGTCGATTACATCATTTTACATCAACATTTTATATTGTGTGTGTGTGTGTGTGTGTGTGTGTGTGTGTGTGTAGTTAGATTAGATTAGCAGCCATTTAGCATCTGAGTTACCACGAAACATTTACAAAGATCAGTAGGGGAGACCGGGGATAGTTGTAACGTGGGTCAGTTACTTCCAGTTTCTCCAATCAGGGCTAAGTTTCAAATGATGTGACTCATCCTGTGCATGCCCAATTCAGTTCTGCTATCACATGTGAAAAATCAGCACATTTTGTCAAACACAGACAATTTAACACGAAAAAAAGTAATTTGTTTGCCAAAAAGTACGTTTTTCTACTTTATTTCAATGTTTAATAGCATTATCTGCTTTGCAGTTAAACTCATCAAACTTAAATTATGTTATTTGTATGTCTATGGGGATATATTCTGTGTAGGTCTTTAGTGCTAATGTTTTAGCCGTTGGCTGTAATGTTAGCTAGTTCATGGCTATAGGAGTCTGGGTCAGTTGTAACAGCAACAGTCTGGGTCAGTTGTAACAATGATGCAGATGTTACAACTTACCACACTATTACTTTAACTTATATTAAACAAGTTGGGGCAACGACATCAGCAGAGAGAGGTTCACTGGTCGCTTTTGTATATGCGGTTAATGCCATTGGCAACACAATTCCTCCATTGTTTGTGTTCCCACACATACACATTCTCACACTGTGTCAGAGATGGACCAGTAGGAAGTACTGGTAGTGGAAATAAATCAGGATGGGTGCACGAAACAGATTTCCTCATCTTTCTGAAGCACTTTGCAAACCACACCAAGGTAAGCCAGGATAAAAAGTAATGGAATTGCGATGCTGGTGAACAACTACATTTTTTCAGCTTCATTGTTATGTTCAAAAGTTGGTGCAAGAGTTGTAGGTTATAATGCCCACTGAGCCAATGAGGCCAAACTCAAGGAAGACCAACCAAAATGAATGAAATATTCAGTTGCAGAAAATTCCATAACTTGTCTTTTTTGGGGGGTTGGAATATGTTCAAAAGCTAGATTTCTGCATTCTGTCACACACACACAGAGCTACATAAATGGATGTAAGTGCATTCATGTGTTGAATAAAAAAGATTACATGTTAATGTTTTGTCAGTACTGTCAGCTAACCCAGACTATGGGGTTAATTGTAACATTTCACTCTTTGTGTTTGAGACCATACCATGCAATGGGTAATTGTGCTGCAGAGAAAATAGCTGCACTATGTAATAGCAGAGACATGTAAATACTTTGCATTACATTTTGAATCCACTACCTTAAAAGAGCTCTAATTTACAGAAATGTCAAAAATGTCACAACTATCCCCGGTCTCCCCTGTCGGCCTGGCTGTGATCTCTGCCACAGGTAGTAAAGGAAGCTAAGCTTGTTTGACTATCCGCTACAAAGTAGTGAAGTTTCTTTAAAGAACAACTGAAAAATGTTACCCTTTAACAGCTATGGAAGCGGCCTTTGCAGGGTTCTAGTCAAATACCTGGTCTGTACCGCCCCCAAGTGGCTCTTCTCTTATATTGACGAGCGGCTGCTTTACAAACCTCACAGATATTGACGACTTAAAAGTTGTTTTGGGTGGGAAACAGATATTCTGTGTACACATATCTACATTTCACCTTATGAACAGAGCGATAGGTCAAATATCCTATAACATTTGCCCAAATTCATTCATTTAAACCATCCAGAATGTCCAAAAAGCTTCTGTAGAAAATGCCTTCTAAAGACAATTTTTTAGGTATAGCAGAGCCGTTATTAATCTTTTTTTTAAAATATTTTATTGTATTTATTTAATCTTTTTGTCAAATGTGGCTTTCTGGTATTGTGGTTAAAACATCTGCATTATACGTGAAAGTTTCCTGGTTTGGTACTGTGAGGATACACAAAACCCACCCTCAGAGGGTCATTAGCTAGTTCACAAGCCCTGATTGTTGGGAAGTCTGTCTCATGAAGAGCATCCGGTGTAAAATCTGTGCCAAATCAGACATTTGGATCATTTTGCTGTGGTGACCTCTTGGGAAATAAGGGAGCAGCTGAATGTAGCTCTGGTTAATTAGTATATAATAAAACCTGTTACTGCAGGGTTGAAGCAAGCAGCATTTATAATTTTCTAATCCTGGGTTAGTGAATATTTTTTGCTGCTGTAATACCGTGAAATTATTATTTCTTCTCCAGATGTGCACAAATGTGGGTTTAAAAACCCGATACGGTGTTTCCGTTTCGTGCTCACAGTTTCCACTCTTTATAAGACATTAAAGACCAGTTAGAAACACTTATGTGTGAACAGATCTTTGCACCATCTGGTGCCTTATTTGAACTTGTATGACTCAAAGTCAGCAGGTTTCTGACACTGGGGGCGTTCACGTGCAGTGGGATGTTCCAGTACTTTTTAACTGAAATAAAACTGACCTCAGCATGGGCACACCTCTCCACATGCCTTGAACTGGCTTTGACAGCTTTTGCACAGGACGGGCAAGATTAAAGATTAAAGTGTGCAAACAGGAATATAACATGTTACACAAGCAAGATCAAATTGCATCGATTTACTTTACTCGTGCTTTTGTCTGTAGGTAAGTCAAACTAATAAAATAAATTATTTGATTCAGGTAAACAAAAGTAATTCCAGTGACATTCAACATGTTGCTCCAATGATGCAGTGGTGCAGGTTGAGGTGTTATCCTTTTCTGCTTCAGTAACATTTGATAACACTGATAATAGCAACTTGTGAGGTGATAGATGCACCACTGTGTTGCCCAGCTATTTGTATACTTACACATTTATTAGCCTAACTACATGTGAGGTTAGTTAGTGTTCTACCCTGTCCTAGTTTAGTGGTAATTGGTCTAAAAAAAAAAAAAGCACTGGACTGGCTTTTTGCACTGCAAGCTGCATCCACACACCTAGATGGACAGATCGGGGGGTAGTGAGGGTTCACTGTCTTACCTGAAGACCTTATGAGTGTTGGACAATGTGCTCTAAATCTCGAGCCACCGTAAAAAACGGAATATTTGGGGACCTTAGTGGAGAGCCAGGTAACCAGTGAAGTGGTCCATCCGGGAGATGTGACTAAAAACAAAAAGTATCATTTGTACTACACTGCGCACAAATTATTAGTTCAATTGAAATCAGTTGTAATTATATAGCGCTAACTAACAACAACAGTCACCTCAAGGATCTTCATATTGTGAGATGAAGACCATACAGCAACACAGAAAACAATCCAACAATCAGATAACTCTGTATGAGTGAGTGGGAAGGAAAAACTCCCTGTTAACAGGAAGAAATCTCCAGTAGAACCAGGCTCAGGTAGGGGAAGCCATCTGCTGTGACTGGTTGGGGTCTAAGGCTCATCTATTTTTACTCAAATGGCTAGTGGGTTTTATCAAAAGAAGTAAATAAAAGAATAAAATAAATAAACAAAAGCAATTTCCTTTTAATGTTACTTTATCTTCTGCACGAGAAGGGAAATGTAGAGATATGCAAAGTATGCAAGACCTGGATTGAAAACCAGGAACAGGTTTGATGAATCCAAATTTGAAAGTTCTGGTGCAACAAAAACTTGCAGAAACTCTACAGTGACTTGCAGGATCTACAGTCACCTGTAAAACACGGTGGAGGCTCCATCACAGTTTGTGCTAGAAACCGGCAAAAGGTGTCAGGTGTTTTTTCCCCCCAGAAATCTCTGCAGCTGTTTCCCATTTCCTGGAAAAATATAAAGAAATAAGGGGTGGCACAATACTCAAAAGTAACTGTTTTTTGGATACAATGGACAATCCTAGAAGCTAACTAGCTATCTCTGTAGCCTTTAAATTACATTATTTATTACAGTTAAATATATTTGCTTCACATTTCAAATGAAAGATTAATTGATGATAAAAAGGCAAAATGAGAAAGACAGCTTCCTGTACCTTATTAGACTGGAATACTCTAAGGAGTATCTGATTTACTAATCCTGAAAATCTTCCATGAAGAATGAAAATGTCCAAAATTGGAATCTGGTTGCAAGAATAAAAGCGAGTGAGAGTACATAGCGTATCTAATCCAAACTTCAAACAGCAGAGAACAACAGAGCAGGAGTCAGGCATGTTTGGTTTATAGCAATGTTGTCTTTTATTCTAATTTCCAATAAACAGAGAATATATCAGTCCCTTATTTGTACAAAAAATACCTGAAAAGGATACAATGTAGATCCAGGAGCCGCACAGACAGAATGAAGCAAAGCACAGTGGAGGAGTGTACATCAGAAAAAATGATTACAGTTCATTTGATCCTTTGTTTTTTTCCTCCCTGGAATTTTATATTTGACTTCAACTTATGATGACTTTGACCCAGCAATAAAAACAATGAGTTAGCTTCACTTGCACCTATAGTGTAAGTCACCGAAGTTCAGTGGGACTGACGTGTGACGTCCACATTAGCATTTAGTTCCGGTAAGGCTGCATTTCACAGTCACAGCTAATTTGAAACGCAGTGTGAGAGTGGACGGACGGCAACTAGGGAGCTGTGACCGTTTCAGAAAGAGGCACGTGCTGCGAGAGAATACAAAAAAATGTTACGCACCTTTAAGAAAAATAATCAGACAACATAGACATTATAATGAGATGCACAATCCTCTGGAGCTACAGCTTATAATTGCACTACTTGTGATGAAAAGCTTAAGAATTAGCGTGTGCGCTCTCCATCAAAAAACAATGCTGTGTGTGTGTGTGTGGGCTTAATATCCAAACATGGAGTATAAATGACAGAGAGGGAATACTGAAAGAGTTGAAACCTGGCAGAGATGAAGACTCCGACAGCCTGTCAGCTTATAAACACAACTGAAGTTCAGAAATTTGACACATGCCAAAAATCCAGTTTGATTTCTTAAAATAAAATAAAAAAAGAAGTTTAATTTAATTAATACTGTATATGCTGTGGTATACGTCATTTTGTGGCAAACCAAAGACAATACACAATAAAGTCATACACACAATCATAAAATAAAAAAAAGGAAAAAACAAATCATTCTTCATTTTACATGGAGTTATGAGCAAAAGCATAACAGCCCATACATAGTGATCTGTGACCTAGGTACAGTGTTAGATCTACATCTTCTCCATAGCTTCACATACTTTGAAAACAAGACTTTATACTGGTATATATTCATATGATTGGACTTCTGTGAACGATTGCATTGTAGCACAGTGACTTAAAAAAAAAAAATGGAGGGAGGACGGTGATTTTGTCCCCGCTGACCCATAGTGACGTGGCTTTCATCCTCTGTCAGACAGGGAAGAACCTAAACTGATGACTGGGAATGCTGGGAAACTTCCAGTCAAACTCCCGTCTCCTCTAAATCTGCAGCTTACCCCCCCGACTTTACCAGACTGTCTTCTTACCGCCTCTAAAAGGGCAAGCGCGTTAGCCAGCAGACTTCCTGAAGAGTGAATATAACAGTCTGGTCATCCGCACACCAACACACACATTTACCACAGGGTCATATAGCTTACAGGCTGGACACAGGTGGGAGAGGGGGGCGGGGGATTCAAGCATTATCCAATCCCTGGAGAGAGTCTGACCTGACTGACCAGAAAGGCCTGATTGGTGGAGTGCAGAGCTGGTGAGTCGTTTAAGTCACGCGATTAGTTGGCTGGTGGCGGCAGTGGATTGTGTGTGTGTCTGTGTGTGTGTATCAGTGTCGGTGCTTAGAGTCTGCCGACCTCATTCTAACCCTGTGAATCTGGGGTAGGATGGATGGAAACTGCAGGTGAGGGCGGGACGGGTGCTGCACAAAAGCAGGTGTTATGTCACACGGGTTCAGTTGGTCATGTGACAGTAGGAATGACAAAAAGGATTCCTCGTCTCCTTTCTTGGGCATCTTTTTCCTGTTACTATAAATAAGGTCAAAAATAAACTAACTCGTGATCTGTTTAAGCTACTTTGAGAGGAATTTCTATGTGAATCTAATTCTTTGGAACTGATCTCTATGCTGACTATTACAGATTCATTTTTAGAGACCTGGCAACAGCATCAACAATTGGCATTTTCTCTTACATGTCATGAATTGGTTGATGACAGCTCATTTTTTTTTCAGTAGACCAACTAGGTAGAGGGGGGAAAAAGCTTATGATACCGACTGATTCACAAACTGATGCCACTTTAATGAGTTTTGAACCATGAATGCTAAGATTGGGCATAAGGTTAAGGTTCTGTGTTTAGCATTTAGCCACCTATTAGCAAACTCGTTCTCTGTAACATACATGTGGTATGTTCTAGTATAAAGCTAGCGTTCAACCAAAAATTCAAGGAAACCGAAACAGTAAAATGGTAACACATTTTGGACACATTCACGTGACAAATGTTTTCCATGAGATCTACTATCACAGCAGCTAGACTTACAGACTAACCATCACTAATATCCAATTTAGTCAATTTAGAAGATTTTGGTCAAATTTTGGTGTACTGAGATTTCTCACATGGCATCATATTAGAAACGATACAACCACTAGTTGTCAGGGAAACATATTTACGGACTGGTTGGTAGTACTTCCAGGAGGTTGGTGGCTCTCGCTGGGTGAAATCAGTTGCAAAGTAGGTGCTATAATGGAAACCTCCCAATGACTCCTTTGGTTGCTAGCATATTTGCATCGCTGTGTGTCATGTATGTCTGAAAGATATTTGTAATTACTCTCTGAGCAGTAGTAAATTGTCACACAAACCAGAGATGGAGAGGATTCCTTCTTCAAAGTAAAAGCTGTGCTTGAGATTTACAACCAGCATGTTTCAAAAAAGGACAACTTTTACATAAATACAAATATTCCTTGTTTCCTTTTTTTGCTGCACTTTTTACAGTTTCCAAAATGTTTTCCATACTGACAGGTGGGTCATTGGGGAAAAATAGGGGCCACTGACCACCCGGAAGGCATGTGTGACTGAGACTTTATTTTTCGAGTGAAAACCATCAACCTCCATTAACTACTTGCAAGCATTCAAGTAATACTTATTTCCCCATCATGACCAGTGGTTTCCAGCTGGTTGCAGACCAGTCTGTAGGCTTGTGTGATTGGGGCCTTGTTCACTTTATCCTACATTGTCACATGTCCAAAATGGCCGACAAGTTAATGTCACATGGTTAGGGGTCATGTGTCTACAAAAAATAAAGAATGAAAAAAAAATCTCAAGAACCAAAGGTGACAGCTAGTACAACAATCTGAAACTGGAGGTTCAGTTCACTAAACCTGTTATTTGAGAAGCTTGAATAATTGAATACTTTTACTTTTTCAAAATGAAAGAACAAAAACAAATACTTGTTGGCCCTTAATTTACTCAAACAATGACCTGGTACTACTAAACTAAGCGAAACCCCTCTGTAATGTTAGCTTCCTATGTCTCTGTAGCGGTGGATTTGTTGTTTGATGGATTGGTTGTGAAATCAAGAAAGAAGCCATTTCTGCTTGATTGTAAAATCAAGAAAGAAGCCATTTCTGCTTGATTGTAATTTAGCGACCCTGTTGATGTTTAACAATGGTGCTCACTTCATGCAGCTAATGGAAATATCTAAATATAGAGTTAACTGACATTTTATCCAGATCTGAGATTTCATCACCAGTACATGTTTTCAAAGTTTTGTTCCAATGGATTTTTACTTTACAGGAATCTTTTAGACCTTTTGGAAAATATATTTTTTGCTTTCCTGTTAGAAAAGAAGGCAGAGATGAGAAGCTAGCTAGTTATGTGTGATGCTAGCTAGCAGTCTACAGCCAGCTAGCCAAGCTCAGTAAAAACATCAGATAACTTTCACAAACTGTTGTTTCCAGGATGATAAAACATGTTGATTACTGACTTTAGAGGTGGCTTTAGGCAGACTTTCTAACTGCACAGAGTCAAGACTGCTAGTCACGCTAGCATTAGCCTCATATTTAACGTACAGATCCTGTGAGTGTGTTACATTTCTTGACAAGAAAGCAAAAAAGGACTGTTTCCCAAATCTCCCACCATTTCTCCCCACTCATGATGTTCTTCCACCACCCCTGAATAAAAAATCCCAAACGTGTTACTCTATGTGCATTACTTTTTAAAACATAGCTTCAATTTTATACACAAGGCTCACAATTTTCACTTAAGGCGAGTGAAGCTCATTTGACTGCTTGTTGACACACAGACAACTGAGTTCACGTTTCAAGTAATTTGTTCAAATTTCATATTTAAAATGTTTTTAATAAAAGTTTCGAGAGTGCTTTTGTTGCTTTCAACGAGGGAACAGTGGTCAGAATCCGAACACGACAGCTCCAACCCATCGACAACAAATCAGGCTGATTTTTTTAAAAATGTGCAAGCAGAGAGCTCAGAAATTATTTAGTAAAAGGAAAACATTCAAAGACAAATTCACCAACAGATAAAATAACCATTTTGATTGGAAAAAAAAGACCGAAATGGTAGAAAGCTTGGGCTCGACACACTTTAAAGTGAGTCTATTTGAAAATCTTCCTCTTCTTCCTTAAAGTCTTGAGACACCTACAGCTGGTTCAAGAGCACATTCATGTTTTTTAATTGTTGTGGTCTTGTTGGTACGACACACACGGCTGGGGAGGTTAGTTAGATGTTCTTAAACCTTACTGGAAAGCACTGCATGATGTGACTGTGCTCCCACACCACCGTAATCCAGCCAGAGCTGATGGAAATTCACATGCGTGCTTTTCAGAAGGGGAGTGAAGGAGGAAGAGGAGGCAGCTTCTCTTAGCTAAAGAGCTGTCGTCTGTCCGCTCGGGAGTGCAAAACAAGTTCTTCATTGAATCAACAGTAATAAAACAGCATTAAAATGACATCAAGTAATCAACTCTACAAGAGAGGCTTGTACAGCCTTCCTGATAAACATTCCTCTGTCCTTTCAGCAAACCCTCGCCCCTGCTCTGCTCGTCTTGCCTTTCAGCGACTTCTCGTTTCTCTCCCGACTTTTTTCTGAGCTCGTGTGGAGGCGGGATTGGGGTTGCATCAGGGGTCTGTGGGTCGGGACACGGCAGCGATGCCACGTCATGCCCCGCTAAGGTGTTTCCGGGGGGTGGAGGGCAGGGTGTCAGCTTATCCAGACTGGACTGCACAGGTTGAGAAAACTCCTGGATCAAGTTTGATGGGACCCAGGGAGGTTCCCGTCCATCCCTGATGATCATTGAGGAAGTCAGAAGGTGGCGCTCCCCGCCCACCTCGGTATCGAGGACAGGGCGGGCACCACAGCTTATCAGGCCTGGAGGATGGGGAAGGTGGGTGGGTGGGGCTGAAAGGTTTGGGACTCTAAAGGAAGGGATCCATCCAAGAGACCCACTGGAAACATACTGTAGCCATCTTGTGGTTTCACATCACGCTGGTCTTTTTCTGGGGTCTGAACACCAATAACAAAACAACCGCAGGAGTCCACAGTCTTCGACACTTGGCCGTTACCCACTGGGGGACATCGACTTCCAGTCCTGGCTCCTAGCAGAGTTGTTCACATCCGCAAAACAGGACGTAACTTTTCTCCATCTCCTCAACCCCCACTGCGTTGGTAAGGGAAGGGGTAAAGGGGACAGAAGGGGAGGGAGGGAGATCTCAGGGAGAGAGGTGTGCAAAGAAAGGTTTGGGGGGGAGGAGTGTCACAAGGCCACAGCGGTGCATGGGTGTTTGAGCTTGCAGGGCAGCACTCCTCTGTTAAGCTGGTAAAACTCCACCAGGTGAATCAGATCGGTGAACTTGGTGGCGCCGTCGTCGAGGCTGAAGAATACCTGACCGTCCTCCTCACACTTCAGAGCAGAATCAGACGGAGGAGAGGAGATAGTTTAGACACCACATGACAGAGACTGATCTTTATGAGGTAACGATAAAACATGGAACATCTGACAGGAGTGCAAACAGATGATCACATCCAGGTCTACATCGCCAGGCCACTGTACTGCATTTATAAGATAAGCAAATGATTTAATATCAAACACTAATGAAGCCGGTTAGGTTTAGGACATTATCCCTTCTCAGACCTGGAGATGACATTAATATTCAGTACAGTCTGTGGAGTGATCCGACTGGCTACTTTTTGCATTTCTTTGACGATATAAACTACAAACCAACAAATTTTATACTCCTACAGATTAGTTTGTCTATCAGTCACTTTGATCCACACTAGAATATCAGGGATGGATGAACATGAATGAGTTTTATCAACTGGGCATTTTTAACATTTACACTTTTGACTGAACGGACAGAAACTCCATTGGAGGAGAATGGCCATCTATTATCAGTTCAATGTAATCAGTCTGAAATACATATATACCTTTTTCCAAATAAAGTTAAAACACTTTCTCCATGCAACTGCATCTTTGTCAATAACTGATTGATCTGTTTCCTCTGAGCTGTTTCGAGCTGATTTCTGTCCTGCAGCAAAACAAATCTAAGTGCACGGCTGCCTGGGAGGAAGCAAAAAACACATTTTAAAATCTTAAAAAAGCACAGCGTACTTTGGACACGGGTTGGTGGTGATGCTAAATGAGTGTAGCAGGCTCGCTGGGCAGAGTCTGCCGTAGGGTTTTTTTACACTATAGAATTAAACTGCATCGCAGACTATTTTTAAAGATGGACCTGCTTCTGGGGACAAATATACTCCTTTGCCGGTGATGCCAACAAGCCACAGCAGCTGGTTTATGAGACTGTGACTGCAGTTTAGCAGTCAGACTATAACAAGAAGTCAAATTTGTGTCATTTTCACACCGTTTCTCATTTCAGTGCATCTTAACAGAGGCGGTGAGATTTTTCTTGCTTTGTAATCACACTGACCGGTAGGATCTGGAAGTGCTTGATCTTCTGGTGGTGGCACAAGGTGAGCACGAATGCCTTGGGATTACTCTGACTGTCCCGCAACAAGAATAACCTGAAAGAAAAAGATTACATCATGAGAACTAGTTCAACCACCTTATAAAAAGGACTGACATATCTACCATGAATTTCCATATGCTTGATAATACACACCTTGAATATACTGCTCAAAAAAATTAATGGACCACTTTGAAAAATCACGTTGGATATTACTCCACTGGGTAATGTGTTAGGATGAAAAGATGCCACATCGTTTGATGAAAACTAAATGATCAACCTACAGAAAGCTGAATTCAAAGACATCCTGAAAATTTAAAATGATGCAGCAGGTTATGGATGGTGTACCGGGGCATCTCCTCCCAGATCTGGACCAGGGCATGACTGAGGTGCAACCTGGTTGCTCAGATGCACTGAAACATAGAACATAATGTGGGGTGTTCTGTTGCATTTAGGTCAGGCCAGCAGGGCCAGTCAATGGTATCAATTTCTTCATCCTCCAGGAATTGAGTGGATACTCTCACCACATGAGATCAGAGATTCCCATTCAACAGGAGGAAACCAGGATCCACCCAGCACCAGAGTAGGGTCTGAGAATGGCTCCAAAGATTCCACCCTGATACCTAATGGGAGTCAGAGTGCTGTCACCTAACCTGTAGAGGTCTGTGTGTTTCCCAGACTATCATTGACCCACCACTCAATCGGTCATGCTATGTTACAGGCAGCATAATGTTCTCCACGGCTTCTCCACATCCTTTAATGTCTCTAATACGTCCTCAGGGTGAACCTACACTCATCTGTGAAAAGTACAGAGCTGCCAATTCTGGTATTCTATGGCAAAAGCAGATCTGGCTCCAATGTCCTGGGCAGTGAGCACAGGGTCCACTAGGGGATGTCGGGCCCTCAGGCATCATGAAGTCAGTTTCTGATTGTTTGGTCAGAGACATTTGCACCAGTGTCCTATTCGAGGTCATTTTGTATCTCTGGCAGCGCTCACCCTGTTCCTCCTTGCACAGTGGACCCTGCTGATGGGTTAAAGACCTTCTACAGCCCTGTCCAGCTCTCCCAGAGTAACTGCCTGTCTTCTGAAATCTCCTCCATGCTCTTGAGACTGTGCTGGGAGACACAGCAAATCTTCTAGTAATGGCTCGCATTGATCTTGATTGGTTTGTACTGTCCAAGCTGTCCAGCCTTGGTAGGGTCCAGGTATCGTCTCATGCAACCAGTAGTGACACAGACCCAAGCTAAGTGCAAAACTAGTGAAAGAAACAGCCAGAAAAGATGAGGAGGGAAAAATGTCAGTGGCCTCCACCTGTTTGGGGGTTGTCTCATCGTTGCCCCTCTAGTTCACCTGTTGTTTATTTCATCAACACCAAAGCAGCTGAAGCTGATTAAAACCTCCTCTGCTACTAACCTGACCACATCAGGTCTCAGAAGTTTAACTGACTTGATGCAATATTCTGATTAAAAAGTGCTCCAGTAATTTTTTGAGCAGTGTTCTTTTGCAGTTTCTGGAAAGCATTAAAATTTGCTCTGTGTGTGTCGTTGCTTTGACGAACCAAAGCACAATCATCCTGACAGCACTTGGACTACTTTGACAAAATTATCTTCCTCCCGGAGCCTTCACGTGAGGAGCGCTCTCCGTTCGACAATGTCGTAACTCACCCATCGACTTGGCCTTGTTGTATCATCATTTTGTGGGCTTCCTCTCTCATGATACGACCATGAAACCACACCTGTGTCCTGTGAATCACTGAAAAACACGGGAAGTTTTTCACGCACACAGACAGACACAACCATATTATATATATTTGTAAATGTATTTATACTGCTCATGGTGTTATTGCTAGGCCAGTGTCACATGAGAGTACCTGTGCTCAGAGAAGATGGATGCAGGGGACTGGGACTGCCCAAGACATTCATACGCTGACTCCTTTTCTATAAACACCACATTTATCGTTAGATATCATCATGTAAAACAAAACTCCCTCAAAGTCAAAGTCCCTAAGCCATGCCCATCACGTGTGTAACCCTCATGGCAAACTAAACTATGTTTAAACATCACTTTGGACCAAAACAAACACAGGAATGTTTTACTGTGAATCACTCTCTTCAATTCTTTTTAGTCCAATAACAAACACTCTACTGAAGGATGCACAGCTTTGGTAAAGTGCAACTACTACACACTTTAATTCACAAAGAAAACGCAGCCTTGTAGGGTATGAAAGGCTTCAGTGCATACCATCCATAAAAGCAGTCAATTTTTAAATATACTGGGAAACTCCTGCATATTCTGTGGTAATCACACAAAGCAGCTGCGGCTTGAATACGTTTGCACTTCTAGTCAGATATCCTCTATTTCCTATCTAAGCCCACCCTGCAGAACAGAATCCTTGCTCCCTCTGCTTACCCTCCAGGTATGCCCTTCTTCCAGGGCGGCGCTCTGGGCCTCGATGGGGTTGTCGATGACGCGACCGGTCCGCCCGGAGAAGTCCATGGCAACCAGGGAATTCTCAGATACGCTTCGCTGTTTGGAGAGCGGCAGGGTGGGTGGAGGGTGATGGTGGTTGGGTAGGGGTTAGAGGGAGGGGGCATACAAGAAAAAGGGTGGAGGGGTGGTAGACAAGGGTCAAGGGTTAAACAAGCCAGACACACTCACTGGAGCATGACAAATCCTGTCTGCACACAGACCCACTTTAGTCAATCCACAAATGCCCCTTTTGAGGAAAAGCACAAGCCTCTGCTGGCTATCTGGCTGTGGGACTCAAATTAGTCAAGACTTTCTTATAATAAATGTAATATAATATAATATAATATAATATAATATAATATAATATAATATAATATAATATAATATAATAATATTACTCTTCACAAAATAATCCAACATTAATTTTTCCCCTTTTTAGGAGTCGTTGTCATATTATATCCTAACACCTTTCAGAAGAAGTTACATTAATTAAACATAATGCTCGAAGATCTGCTGTGTTAATTTTTTCTCACGGTCTTTCTAACCGTTTCCTAAAAGCTTTGATAATCATACACCATTACTCTATTGAACAAGCGCAGTGGCAAACCCAGCTTCAGCTTCTAAACTGAACGCTGAGTTCAGGAAACATCAGGAAAACTGAGTGGAACTGCTTTTAGTTTGAGCTGCCACTGATCGCCTAACACTTTCAGATAGCGGGGTTTGTGAGTATGTGTGTGAAGTTTTAAACACAGGCTAACTCGCTGTAGAAGTATCTAATCTTAAGGTTAGGGCACAGACTTCAATTGTGGAGAATTGCGACTAATTCTATTCACAATCTTTCCAAAGCAGCTTATGACAACTTTTTCAACACCTCATGGTGCGAGGGGATTACACATCACACCTGCAAAAAACAATTCTCCTGTTAACTGTGCATGTGTTGGAACAGTATGTAAATATTCACTTATTAAAAAAATAGGATAAGATGTTTTTTAATGGATGCCATTTTGCTGTAAACTGTCTGCTTACATTAGCAGCAAACGTCAGCAGTAGCCTGGTCATCCGAATATAAAAATCTATTTCAGCATTTCAATAAAACAAGTTTTTTCCTCTTAAGAAGCTTTGAGCTTCGTCCCAAGATTACTATCGGCTAATTCATGCATCAATCTGGATTCGTCCCTGCTGTTAGAGCAGAGCTGCAGTAAGGCGATGTCACAGAGAGCAGATCCTCACCACAGGTGCAGTAAAAGGCGAGAGGTTAGACTTCCTCTGCTGGGGCACGTTGTAGCTCTGATACAGCACTATTCCGTACTACGGGGGCAGGAGAGAGGAGAAGGCATCAGCTTAACATCCAAGCACCAACTAACTGATTAATGTTTAACTGCGACGCAAGAAAAGTGCAGGGTTTTTACTTTGAACAGCCTGAAGGCAGTCATCCAGCAAGTCCTGCTCTGCTCGTCCTCCGCACACAGCATTTTCAGTTCCTTGCAGTCGCTCCTCACTTTGCTGGGCTGTCGACCAAACAGAGGACGCAGCGGGGAATTAGATTAACGAGATGCACATCGCAAACATGAACAGTAATAAGGCTTCATGTGACCGTGCCAGAACACAGTCACAGTGCAGCCACTGTTGTGCTCGGCAGCACAGGTCTGCGCCCTAATCACAGCAAAGATCTGGCAATCAGGAGTCGATTGAAAAGAATTTAGCATTTTCCACATGACCCAATCTTTATTAAATATTTATACACTGCATGCAGTCAAATAACATGAAAGTAAGTGATACAGTAAGGTTAGGAAAATCTATTTTTTTATGATTTATTTATGGACAGAGTTGCGACTTTCCAGGCAACTCTGTCCAAAATCACAGCTTAGACTTTTTCCTTTTTCCTTTCCTCCTTCCACCACCAATAAGGGCATGAGGCACACTGCTCCCTAAATACAACCCCATACTGATAAATTCATTCATGTCACCATGGCAACAAACCCCACCACCTCCTCACCCCACCAAGAAAAATCCCTCACCCAATCCTGCACTGTCACCCCCGCTGACAGCATCTGACACGCCAATCGTCTAGCACGTGTGTGTCTGTGTGTGTGTAAAAGAGAGGTGAAGAGGTCAGGTGGGCCAGATTCCCTGTGCCATCCCTGCTTATCCCCCTGAGCTTATCCCAGATCAGCAGGTACGCCCACCGCAGATACCACCCGGAGCGGGGCACAGTACTGAGAGTGTGTTTAAACCCCTGCTGTGCTGTTTTAAACCCATGTGTCCTCACAGACACGCCCACTACATACAACATATGCAGAGAAGTACTGACTTTAAATAAAGATTTCAAAACTGTGAAAAAATCTGTCAAATGAGACATTTTTTAGCTATTAAAGAACAATAATATTCATCTCTAGTGGGAGCCCTGAAGTTAAAAACTGCACTTCCTGTAATGACCACTAGAGGCTGACTCTAAGACTGAACCAATCCCCACAGACTCCCATGTTAGCACAACTTCCCAGCATGTTTACAGTCTGTTCAGCCAGTTCTTTCCTCTATAACCACAGAATGAGAGGTGAGATGTGTTGTTACTGACCAATGACTGTATACAGTCATTGTTACTGATGCACTGAAACTTTATTAAAGTTGAAGTTATGCAGTATTAGCGGATTAGCAGCTGTAGCCGCTAGCTGCCCGCTGAGCTACATTTCAGCTAATCTGAATCACTGCACTTTAACTGCGTTTGTGCATTTGGTACCTTTTGGAGCATTTTGTGTGTAATTATGTGGCTAATAATAAGGCCTGAAGTGTGACTACTTCTACTAACAAACTATTCGAGAACTCTTAGCTTCAGTGTTGCTGAGTCAAGTTCTACTTCCATGTTATTTAGCAAAAATTAGGATGAAATCATGGCTAAATATAGCACATATCTGTTTATGGATGCAGCTTTCTGACCACCCAAACGCAGTCACCTCTGGCTCCACAAAAATAACAACCAAGCGGCCAAAATCCTAAAAATCTGAAGCCTCAAAACATGATTTCACAAACCAGTGGGTGATGTCACTGTGGCTGCATCTTTATTTACAGTCTGTGGTTTGTCTGTGTGTTACCTTGATGCAGAACTGGTAGTCTGTGGGGGCGTTGTGAAGTTTTCGGCCCGTGATGACGGTGAAGACGTTACTGTCCTCCAGGTCTGACAGTACCTGCAAGTGCCGGGGCTCCTGTGGGGGTTGTGAGGGTGGCGATATATGATTTAAGCTAATGCACAACAAGCGCAAACACACACACACAAATTGTGGGATTAGGCAGCTGACAAGCCCTAGATCTAGTTTACTTCACACCACTTCCACAATCAATAAAGCAATACTTTCTCACCTTGGATGTTCCTTTAGTGGAGTAATAAAGGCCGGAGCGGCGCAGGAACATGTAGAGCTTTTTCCAGGACTTGCGTCCAGGCTCTTTCACATGCAGATAGCCCTGAATCTCTGGACAGCTGCTTGAGTTCAGAAAGTTCTGGAAAACGAACGCACAACAACATCTATCGTTAATACTGCTGCAGGGCAAGGATATTATAATTAACCAAAACTAAATATGGTTTGTTAACTAAAATAAAATATAAATAAATAAAATTAACTGAAATAATTTGGTGGAACTTGGAAAACAAACTAAAATAAATATCCTTAGTTTGAGTGTTTGTTAGTTGGGTAAAAAGTTGTATTACAGCTTGCCTGATGAGGCATTAGTGGACGTGTTTGCTGAAAGTCTGGATGAGTCTCTATGAGTCAACCGCGTTCAACACGTTCTGTGTTTTTATTGCAATAACTGTGATTTTCCCCAAATCTGACCTGTGACCTTAAAACTCAAACTGAAGCTAAGAGAAAACAAAACTAAACAAACATTTTCAAATATTAAAAACTAAACTGAATTAAAAAGAACAAGCCAAAATAAAATAAAAATAACTATAATAGCACTGCTGCAGGGGAAGTGAATGCAGCACTGTTTGGGTATCTGCTTTTAAAATAGATCATAATGAAAATCTGAATTAAAAATGAATATCGCAGTGAAATAATGAGGCAGCTTATTTTATATTTCTAAAAATCGGGAAGCAAATTGAGCGCAGCACCATAATCTGTCTGTGCATGCGCATGCATATTTTTGGATGAACAGATGGTAACGCTCTTGAGATATCAGGGCTCGTATAATTCATAGTATTGCTTCACTGAGTCATCAACTCACCTGTAAGAGCTGTGACGGAGGAATTGAGCCATCAGACTCCTGACAAAAAGCCACCATCTGCTCCGGAAAAAAGTTCTGCATGGAAAAGACACACGGAGATCGCCAGTGAGCGAGAGACAAAGAGACAAAGAAAGAGAGAGAGGCACTACAGACCACTTAGGATAGTGCTTCTCTATCCAGAATGTGTGTGTGTGTGTGTGTGTGTGTGTGTGTGTGTGTGTGTGTGTGTGTGTGTGTGTGTGTGTGTGTGTATGGGATGTGTGAGTGTTCAATCAACACAAGGACTAAGAGCCAAAGTGGTGCGGAGACAGAGAGAGAGGGCACTCCAGCCCTCGGAGTAGATGCAGTATGATCTCACCCGCTGATGTAATCCCCTTTAACCAGCAGCGCTACTCTTAGCGTGATTGACAAGCCGTGGCCAGCACTCCTGTGTTTTACTGTGCTCATTACCACAGAGCTGAGGTCACCTGCTGGCTCTGACACACACCTAAATCACCCACAGCAATAATGTCACCGTATACCCGGCCAGCACACAACAGTAACAGCCCCACGCTGCGTCCATCGCCAGAAAAGATGCCACGCAGGCCGCTCGGCGCAGAGTCGCTGGCTGCCAGAAGTAGGGACGTGTACGTCTTTAAAAAAACGACGATCGGCTTTGCATTTTGAGATTTTAGCACCTGTCTGAAGGTAGGATAAAAGGATAATGATGAGTTTTAACTGAAACCGTTAGCTTCTTCCAGGAGGAAGAATGAAACGGGAAATGCAGAGAGTGTAGCTAAAATACTTTAGCATTGCCATTTACCCGTCATGTAATGAGGGCTTAAAACCCCAGCTGTGACTCTTTGTCTTATACTAATTGACGATTCCTGAACAGAAAAATGACTAAAAGGTGATTTAAAAACCCCGAAAACACAACAATCCTCTAATTTTTGGCTAAAACGATTAAACACAGAGGTGCTGGCTGCTAGCAACAAATTTGTTGCTGCATTTCAAAAACATCAAAAGATGAAAAACCTTTTGAACCCCAATTTCTCTCCCCCTCTCTCACTCTTTGTGTGTGTGTGTGCTGCTGTGTCTACGTGGCTCTGTGGGGGATGCGTGCTAAACCGAGGCAGTCACAGAAAGGTCACTTTAGGGATGCAGGAGACTCACCAGGGGGTTCCTGAAGAATTCATATTTGGCATAATTCTTCCTGAAGAGGAATTTACTGTCACCGCTCATGGAGGCTTGAACCTGAACCACCAGCTCGTGGTCCTCCACACATCTCTCTGAATGAGGGCACAGACACAGGCAATGTTAAAAAAAAGAAATTGCCCTCTGGGGACGGCGTCGAACAGAAACCGTCCGGTTTTAAATCTGCGAGCGCGGCTTTTAGGGCTCATTTGTATACTAAAAAGATTTTCATGTCAAAAACACCGTTCATTGTTCTTATTTAGATTCATTTTAGGGATTCATCCACAGCATAACAAGCAGCTCTTTTGCATACATTTCCACTTTTTTTCCTCCCTCCTGTGTTGACAGCATATTTAGAAGTGTCCTTGTCACTAAAGGACTTACTGTGAGCTGTAACTGCATCCCCTAGCAGGCTGAACAAAACAGCTTTTGAGGCGCTGAACCTGAATGTAATTCCAGTGCCATACACTGGAACCGTCGAGGATATTTTTATTTTAAAGTGTCTCGCAGAGTAACAGAGTATTAATAAGCTGTTCACATATATGAATAAATACAAGAACCTTTTGTTTGCTTGCTGCCAATCAGAAGAATGCTGGCTTGTTTCAGATAGAGGATGAACAAAGATAATAATAAGGATTATTTAGAACTGTGATTCATGGAAAGCTGCTATGAATTAAAAACATGCAGAGATCCATATAAGATGTCTCCAGCAGAAATTTAGCCACATTAACCCCCACATCAGCATTGTGTACAATGACGCAGCAAGAAATAAATACTTTTGATTTTTTTTAAAAACATCGCCTGTTACTAAGAGACGGGCGAGGAACTAAGAGGTTAAATAAGGAGGGGCGGTGAAGAGGAAGAAGCGCTGTGAGGCAGAGGAGGGAGGAGGTGAAGGTAGTGGTGTTGGAGGAGGAGGGGGGGGTTTGCAGGAAGATGATGTCATTTATTTAGGCTGATTGCTGAGAGCAGCAAAGCCATAAGCAAAGTACAAACCACAGACAAACACACAACCACACATTACAGGCTCACATAGACCTAACCTGCTCACTGTGCACCATGGAGGCCCAGTTACTTTCTTTGTGTGTGTGCTTGATTGTGTGTGCGTGTCCTCGTCTATCTTAAGTTGAGGGCACATGATCTCAGAGTGATGCAGGTAAGAATTTGATAGTGGTGGGATGTTCCAGTTAGACGTGGACGTGCAGGCAGGGTTCTCCTGTTTCACTGAGGCACAAACACACATTTCTAAACTGAAGCTGTACTCACTTCTTTTTTTCTTGCTTAGCTCTGGCTGTAGTTAAGGGGTGGAAATGTCTGGACTCTGCGCGCGTCCGCTCGTGCACGCCCTCGTTGGCTACAAGCGGGGGAATTTCCTGTGGACAGTCAGGAAAGGGCCGATTGGCTAGAAAGGCTAGGGGCTCGTCCAATAGAGACCGGCGATTGGTTCCTCGCAGCTCTGGTATGACGCTTCAGTCCCAGGCCTCTCCGCCCTCCACCCCCACCTTCTGTCTGTCTCTCTCTTTCTTTCTCCCTTCATCTCTCCTTCCCTTCTTCCCTCTCCTCTCCTCTCCTCTCCTCACCTCACATTCCATCGCTCCGGTGCACTTTTTTCCCCCCCCAGAAACGCAGATCAAGCAGGAAAGCACAAAGCAATCCTTTGACTCTAAAAATACGACTCGAGAGGAGGAAAGCCTCATTGAGGACAAAGGCAGACCCAGAGAAGAAGAAGAAAAAAAATAAAGCTTCAAAAAGGGACACACGGCAAAAGTGAAGAAACGAAGCACGAGTCCTATGTTTTCCTTTTTTTTCCCGCCCCCTCTACCTCTTTTTTCTCGCTCCCCCCACCCTCTCTCTGAGCAAACTATTTGGGAGGGAAAAGCATGTGAGTAGAACATGGAAAATGCTTAATCCTACAAGCACCACACCTCCCTCTCAAGTGGTAAAGCCATGCAAACACTGGTGCTGTGATCAAGTGAAAACACAAGGCACACACACCTGCAGAAAAGCACACGCAAGGCAAATATGCAGAGATTTAGCAGGAAGCGTTTATTCTCTTATTAGAAGCTACAAGAAAAAAATTCCTTTTTTCATGGATCACATTATGTGCTTTTTTCTTTTAATCTACAGGAAAGTAAAATCAAAGCTCCCAGGTTTTTTTAGAAAATGTTATAATGTAACAGATTTGTAACAATCTGACGACCTCACTGAAACTTCTAATGGTGTTTAATCACCTTTTCATCACTGCATAAACACAATACAAGAACCAAAGTAGCTTTAATCCCTTTTCTTGCAAAAAAGAAAGGAGGAAAAAAAAGGCGAGGATCGAGCATCGCTGTCCGCACTGGGATCCACACAGAACACTGAGATTCTTACCAATGCCGAGGATGGGGTGGTGCTCCACCAGCGACCAGGCGCTGTCGTCCAGGCAGTGGCTCTTGTAGACCAGCAGCTGGCACACATCTCGAGTCGTCATGTCGGCCGGGATCTCCACGACTTTGCCGGCCCCATCCTCGCTCCACACCTTCACTATCTGAAAGCACATACACACACATAAGAGGGATGGTGAGGATATGTGTACATGACAGCAGCAAAGGTCATGTTTTCAAAAACAGGTACGAGGCATGAAGTTGCTGTCAGGAGCATTTGCAGAGAGAGGAAAAACAAAAGCTGAGACTACAACAGATGACCAGCTGCAGTTACCTCCATAACCAGGTGCTCTGGTTGGTCCCGTTCACAATATTCTGTCACTCGAACACAAGAAGGTCTTAAAATAAGAAGAAGGATGACGTCCAGGAAAGGCTGGCTGGTCCCTGAGTGTTTAGTTCAGCCCTTTTTGTCCGCAGCAAACGGACGTCAGCGAAACGGACGTTTCCCCTCACATACGAGAATATCTGCACTTGGAAAAGCTTAAAAATCTGCCCCCCCACCCCGACATTTGAACTTTGATGGCGAAACCGTGTGGTGGATTTATACGTGTTGTATATTGTCATTAAAAATGTCACCGCTGGGAGCAGCAAGCGGGCAGAGTTCAAAGTACCTCCCAGTGTTGCGCCATTTTGAACCATTTCAGCCAAAGTGCCCAGACCGACATTTAAGCCGGGTGTATTTTTTTTTTGGCTTCTTCAAGTGTGTTGCTGCACAGACAACCACAGGCCAGCTGCTTCACACCACTCTACGAGCAGATACACACATAGGGACAGATTGCCCTCACAAATATGAGCAAACCACAGAGGCAAAATTATCTTCTAAATCTCAGAAATGGTAGGTGGCTCTTGTGTGTGTTCTCACACGCCCACGTCCCAACATCCTCTGGTCACAGCCGGGGATTCGGCTGCCCTGCACTTCACAGACTGCCAACCAGGGAGCAACTGTTGAAAATTACATGAAACAAGAGAAAAACCTAGTGATGGGCGAAGGGTTGGAAGGTGGTGGGCGGCTGGCGGGCGGCTGGGGGGTTCACGGAAAATTAATTCAGACCAAGGCCCCCGTAGAGCGGGAATACGTAAAAACGCCAAGTAAACGGCAGCCGCGGTGGTCTGGAAACGACACAGAGCGTCAGGAGCAACAGCATGCAGACATGGAGAAAAACTCCCAGCGCAACCAGAAACAACGTCACGGCACTCTTTGCCCCTGCAGAGCCCGAAGACCGCCTCCTCTCTTCCCAGATGCCACAAAGGAGGGGGGGACAAAAACTGCATTTATGACGCATTAGTTTGTTTGAGAAAAGTTTTAAACACACTGACCTGAGGGGGGGGGGGATGCAAACTGGCAACCAGACACGCACACACAAAACTGATGACAGAGACCCATAAAAGAAACAAACACACACACCCACACACACATGCAGAAGTCTCTTACCTCCACAGCCTGTAAGAGGCAACAGTCTGGAGAGCAGGATGGCATTTTCACACTGAGACGCTCTCCAGTGACACACAGGGACAGAGAGAGAGCGAGAGCGAGAGAGAGAGAGAGGGGAGGGGAGGGGAAACAGGAGGCGAGAGGAGAGGAAGTCAGGAAGAGAGAGAGAGAGAGGGAGGGACGGATTGGCAAGGAGAGCGCTAGAGAGGAAAGAGGAAAGAAGGGGGAGGAAGTGACAGAGGAAGGATGAGAGAGGAAGAGAGAGAGAGACAGCCCCCGACTTCTCCAGTCTTCTCGTGCTGGGCAGCATAAAGACTGAGCTGCAAGGAGTGGTCTGAACAGTAGCTCCTCTCCTCCTCCTCCTCCTCTTCCACCACTCCCCTCCCTCCGTTCGTCTCCTCACACAGGATTAACCCAGTGTGGGATTTTTAAAACGGTGAGCTGCTACCTGTCACGTACGCTACCACTCTTATCTTCAGGGTTGCTTTTCAATCCTCTCCTCCAAACCCGACTTCCCAAAAACAAAACACTGTCAGCTCCTTTTACTGATGGCGCCGCACCAGAAGTAGCAGTCCCTGAAACACACCCACACCTCCTCACATGCACGAGGACAGAAAGAACAAGCTCAAACTACTAAGCCAATCACTGAGCAAACACACACACACACACACTGACATTTTCTTTGAGCTGCCTAATGGTTTCAATTTCTAACCCCTCCCTCCCCCTTGTCCTCCCTCCTCTTCCTCTCCTCCTCCTCAGCTGTATGTGAAATACTGTGAGACGGTGTTAGGACCAGAGCAACATGTGTAACGCACAATGACGGCTTCAAGGGTCGCTGAGAAGGCAGCAGGAAGTCTTAAAGGCAAAAAAAAGGAAGAAAAGTTGGGGTGATTCGATCTGAAGCTGCACGGATCACGTGCCGGCTGGGCAAACAGTCTTTGGGGTGGGAATGGAGGGGAGGGCTAGAAATGGAGGGATGGATAGATGGATGGATAGGCGGGTAGGTTGGTCAGCAAATCTGGAGGAAAAAGGAACATGCCGATAACATGTGTGTGTGGGGGGGGGGATAGAAAGAGAAAAGAGCGAGAGCTATGGAGGAATGTCAGTAATGCAATACTGAGTCATAATCAGGCTCATGTGTAGAGCACAGGCCAGCCCAGCTGGCCCCTAATACAGTGTGCACGCCAACTATGAGGTGCATGCGCTCCAGCACAGACACGGGTACAAAGGGGGAAGACAAAATGTAAACTATGAAGACGAGCTCCAGGAGATTTTTTTCCTATACGTTACTGCTCGACGTTTGCTCCAGCCTCATGCTGCAGTTTGGCACTCAGAGTTTACGTTGATTACAGATATTAGAGAATCCCAAATATGATGAGAGAAAAGATTGGAAGAGATAATGAGCTCACTTTTGGAGTCTTCAATTTGTGTTTTTCGACTTTTTTTAGTCGATGTTTTTACTGCCAGGGTCCTTGGAAAGTTTAAAATCCCTTTACCTAGTTTCATGTTTCCATCATGAAACTTAGCTCACCTTGCCGCCCCCCCCCCCTCCACTTCCCTCTCATCTCTCTCCAGGCTGAGGCTGAGGTTACACGCCTGCTGCTGCTTATAGCAACACATAAAGAGGGCCGTGAGCAACAATATACCGGACTGGAAGGTCATGTACAGACACCCGCGTGCACACACACTGCACACATCGGGTCAGAGGTCAAACAAAATAACTTACACCAGGGTCAAACCCACTTGACCAGGAAGTTTATGGGACCTTAAACCACAAGCTAAAAGTGACACACACACACACTTTGAGTTTACTGTGTAAATCCATGCCAGTGCCACTGTGAGAAGATCCACAGGGAGCCTAGTTGAAACTTCTTAACATGTTTTTTTCCATCTTGTAAAAACTTTAAGTGGCACAACTGATAAACTCTGGAAGGCTTTACTGTTTCTTGGCCGTTGTGAGAAATGGAAAATTGCATACATACTGTATATAAATGTGATTCTTGTTGCTCATCAACCATGAAATGTTCAGAATATAGATTCATTCTCCTGTTTTCTGGCACGCAGGACATTTAGTGTAGCCAGCAGTACAATCCATATAAACAGACAAAAGCTGCAAATGCTCACCAGCAGGCAGACTTTCCTAAATATTTTAAATAACATTTACAAACTGTCGGAGGTTTCTTCCTGTTAAAAGGGAGTTTTTCCTTCCCTCTGTCGCCAAGTGGTTGCTGAAAGGGGTTCATCTGATTGTTTAGGTCCTCTCTGCATTATTGTAGTTTCTGTACCACACAATCTGAAGAGCCTTAAGGTGAATGTTGTTGTGATTTGGTGCTATATAAATAAAACTGAATTTAATTGAATATTTTCAAACACTGAAAATGTATTACCAGCAGAAACCAACACCTCCACTGATAGCTGACTATGCAGCCACAGTCAGCTAACACACCCATCACTAATGCCAATTTTTGAATGCTGGCTGCTGGTGACTCCCACCCTGCTCTGTTACAGCGTCATCTGCCTTTCATGTCTGAGTGGTCGGGTTTCAGGCCAGACAGAGCTGATTAGCTCTGCAGACAGGCCAAACTCAATTTTACCTCACTGGAGAGCCATCGCAGAACTTCGTCTAGTGGCTCGTTTCCCTGCGACCCACCACGGACAGGGCACACCGTCTGTCCCACACACACTTGCACGCGCACAAACACACGCACAAACATATATCAGCCAAAAGTTTGATGGATATCTACTGTTCAGTTCGAGGAACTTATCGGGTTTAAAGATCGCTCATGTGGGCACGGTGAAATCAATCCAGTAAGACAGAATGTACAACAAGTTTCTAGCTCCACCACACAGCAAAATATTTTTTTTAAAAAGAGTTAAAAGAGCACATTATGTTTCCATGCAAAGGTCCACATCCCTTCCACACATCTTCTTTCATCTAGTTTGTCTGAGCTCACCATTCTCCAGTTCCACAGCAAAATCAATACCTGCTGCATAGTTTGGTTATGTAGAGGATACAGTCTCACTGATCTTTTTTGATAAAAAAAAAGTCCAAAGAATGTGGGTAAACTCCCTCTTCAGGAATTTGGATTGAGCACATGTTAATATCAGAGCAGCAATCAGATGCCGACAAAGAATTTCTGTCTTCCAAACTGGGAGAAAAGGACCTGAAACAAGCACTGATCTGTACAGCACCCCCAAATGGTCAGAGCAGGAGGATGCAGCTGAGGATGCAGCTGTGGATACAGCTGTTGCTCTGCTTTACGATGAAATCTACGGAGGCTTTGCTGTGACTGCTTTTTCAGCAGAGAACATGCAAAAAGTTCCTGCACCAGAACACCAAGGTCATTTCAGGGAAATATCTCCACAATATTACAACACTAGCAACTACATTTTGAATCCCTTAGAAGACTTTTCATTGTTTCCGTTCATTATTATGATTTCAATGGGAAAACTGAATCTACAGTCTATTATGACAGAAATGACCCATGTAATCCTCAGAAATTACATTCAAGCTTGAGTGAGTATGTGTGTCAGAGTCCTGTAAATCATCATGACACACACACGCACACACACACACACACACGCGCACACACACACACACACACACACACACACACACACACACACACACACACATAACTGTACTGAATCCTATTCAGGTGAGTAACTAAATTAAAATTGATCACAAAGCATGATGATTTATGCGAGACTATGCAGCGACCTCGTGACTATGCAACGAGGAGCTTGTGCATCCTGTCATTACAGGCTGACTTGGGTGAGCAAGCTTTCACTGCCATCTTTACATGCACAGAGACACACACACATGCACCTTATCTGATTGCAGTGGGTCAGCAGACCATTGCGTGCAGAAGTACATCAGCTGACCACAGACAAAGAGGGAGGTAGGAGTACTAAATAGAGACTGAATGACTCAGGGCTTTAGTCTTAAATTAGTTTTTAATAACACAGCTACAGATCACCACATGAATCTGCTTTTAACACTTATGTATAAGAATAACGGCTGCATACAGAACAGCTATTAAATAGCTGCTCACAACAATATTTTGCATTATTTATTTAATAAATGTTTTCAAAACTTGTGTGTACCAGTGAATACTTACATGTTGTACTCACAGTCCTGTGAAAAATGATTCAGCAGGTTTTAGAACCACCTTTAGCCACAAGTGATTGTTTTTTATATGACCTTTTCTCTTATCTTTATCTTCACATTGCTGTGGAGGAATTTTGGTCCACGCTTCTTTACAGATTTGCTTTAGTTCATTGATGTTTGCAGACATTTGCTCAAGGACAACGCCACAGTAGGATGGGACTCAAGAACCAGTTCTTGGGTTAGCCTGAACTGGTTCCCAGTAGTTCAATTCCTTGGAGTTGCTAGGGGAATTGTTAGTCTGCTTGCCTATCGATCCCACTAATCAGTTCTACTTGCCCTCACGCTACAATCAGCTGATTTCAGTTCGTACATCTGAGGTGACAGCGGCGCAGTCTACAGCGTTATGGAGAGTGATGGTAAAGAGCGAAGTGCATCCAGGACAGACACAAATGCATTATGTTGCTAACACAACTTCAGCTTTTTTGCTAACGCTAAGCTAGCCAAGAACCAAGAGTGACGTTAACACGCCGAGTCAACGCCGACCCCGGCCCAGCAGCCACAGCCTGAGCAGTCAGGCTGCAGCCTCTGTTTCTACCTGTTCAAAGTGAAATCACTGTGGAGATCACTTTGAAGTCTTTTTGTGTTGTTGGCTTTGTGTTCATATGTAATACTAAGAGAAAGACCACGTGTGTTCTCATTAGAATAGGGATTTGTGTTGGTGTGTAGGACTCTAGCCTCAGGTTTAAACTGTTAAATGGTAGTTCTAAGACATTGTGTTTCAGCTATTTTACAAAGTAACATGAAAGTAATGTAACAAGTATTATAGCAAGTAATGTAATGCATTACTTCTAAGAAAAGTGTTCGGGGTAATAATTACTTTTTTTGAGTAACGACCACAAAATGATCACAACGAAGAGGGGAAATACCTCCAACATGCACAAAGATTTGACCACAATGCAATCAATAAATCTGCATGAATGTAATGTCTTTGATATGCTGTTTATCAATGGTGGTGACTCTCAAAGCCAATGAGAACCCAGTGAGAATCAATAAGGAATCAATAAGTGATATCAGTAACAGAATCTGAATCCTTAAATTCTTGTTTAATGTTTCAATTAAGGACTCGCCAAAACTAGCCATTACAGTGTGTTTAATTTGCTATGCCCCAATAAGTAACTCTTATTTTAGGATGGTCTAATCTTAAATGACTAAATTAAGCCAACGCAGAGATACAAAGCCATCAGATTTCACCCTCTGAGAAGTTGTTTTGATTTCTGAGTCTGGACCGAAGTGGTGGCAACACTGCTGAAAAATCATCCCTAGAGTCCTGCCGCTGGCACAGCTAAAGACCGTAGACCGCAGCCAAGTATGATTCCTCTTTGTACATAATCAGCTTTAACCTTTGAAATATTTTGCAAGCATCAAACATTTCAATAATGAAACCATGTGCTGAACAACAAACCATGAGAAAAAGGGGTTTTTCACATCCTTTTTTTAAATTAAAACCCTCTTTTCTCTTAAATCTTTCCAGAAGAGGTCAGAGGTCAAGGTCACTGAAAAGGGTTCGGTGTCTTGCTCACTAACTACTTCAAAAGAATGGAGGTTAGCCAACACATGGGGCTTCGGTGCTTTGGTTGAGGCTGAGAGATTGGTCTCTATAACTACCGGGGCTCCCTGCTGTCACTGATGTTCGTAATGCTCTCTCTGGCCACAAATAAAAGCACAAGTTGCATTGCAGCCATGGTCGCGGTGCCAAAGCAAACTCATTTGCCCAGCAATGACAGACAAAACCTGACCAAATCCTTGTGAAAGCCAGGGGAACATGACTGAACTCTATGGTGTAATACGGCAACAACATGCGTGGGAAATGGCCATTATCCAGTCCACTATTGAGCAGAATCAGACCACTGAAAGAAAGTTTCACAAATCTGATGGAGATGCAGCATCATGTTAGTTTTTTATATTTCCAGCCTGCTTATGATTCTACGAGGACACTGCTCTACTTGGCTCACAATGTGAGCAGCATATCGCTTTGAGAAAAACCGAAGCTCAGTGAAGAATGTCCAGATTCCAACTCTACAGCTGGAGGGAGCGAGATCCTCCGATAAACCTTTGCCAATGCAAATACAATGCAAGTATGTCTGCAGACCAACGCACGCATGTGTGACGGTCCCATCTGCATTGTTGTGTAAGTCATACTCAGCACTCCTCAGGCTTAATTAAATTCACCTGATCTGCACACATCAATGCACATATTTGCTCCAGCGCCAGTAAAATTTAAACTCGCTAACTTTCTGTTATCTTAGATACAGTGAAAGCCTGAAAGGCCATGCTGTAGACAGTCTAACCCTAAATTTGCTGAATTTAAGGAATTTGATCAGTGGACGTTTTACTTAATTTGATTTAGAAAAAGCTCATTTTAGAGCATTAGAATCCATTAAAGTGTACAATGTTTCAAAAGGCATGCCCCAAAGCAGCCCAATCAATAGGAGGCTGGTTTAGGAAGATCTTACACAGTCAACAAATTAGTAAATAAGCAGCCCACAGACATGCCTGCAGCTCTGTGAGAGTGTACTCAGGAACGGCAGTGCTTGGAGCTAAATGCTAACATCAGCCTTGCCCTCTCTACTGTGCTCAGCAACAAAGCTAACACAGACATTTAGAAAAATAAGGATTAACGCATTCACCAGTTTGTTTATCGGCATTATGATCAGTATGAAGCACGCTGGTTACAAGTAACAGCAAGTTACATGACTTTTGCAGGTATTTAGTAATGAGCCAAAGTCATATTTGTCTGTACTTAATCAAGTACTGACAAATTTAAACTAAACTGCTCAAATGATTACTTAAGCCCTAGTTAAGTTTACACAAAGATTATTATTAATTATATGTTCTAGAAGGTCAACACCCAAAACAAAAAAGGATCTACAGGCTACACCAAAAGGCTACACCAAAAGCCGCTCTGAGAACCTTCACAGACATACCGCTAGAACTTGTTAGTCAGTTTCAAATAAGATTTTGGAATCCTGACTAGTCCTCATGTGTTTACCTACATGCTAGACGCACAACTGAGGTTTATGGTGTCAGATGACACACGCAAGCTATGACACAGATATTAGAACTATATTAAAATTATTATTTTTTCTTTAACAACTGATTAATTATTTTGAAGAATCATGAATAAAAATAAGTTTTTTCCCCCCATTTTTATATTCATCACATTTGTAATCTCTTTTTCTCAAAGCCAGGTAGCATGGAGGTGAGCAAACGAGCCACGTGTGGCTGTGGAGTTGCTTGACTGAGACCCGTGACTGGACTTGATATAATATCAGTTTTCCTGCATTTCTCTTTCAGGGATTTCAATTTTGTCCATAAAACTTTAGCACTTTGATGATTGGTTGATTAGGACCTCAGTCGATTATGGTTTGGAGACTAACCTGGTAATATGCAGTAATTAGAAAAAAATGTGTATTTCCTGACCAGCTGGTGTGTGGTTGCTGGTTATTAGTCACACCCAAAACTTCCTTGTGATTAATTTGTTTGCTAGCAGAAGGACGGTTTCTGTGTAGGACACCTCTCTGTAACCAGTTTCACACTGACAACAGCCAGCAAACACCCATTCAGGCAGGTCTCTAAGCCTGCATGAATGGGGCTTTAGCAGTTTAGCAAGGAATAGTCCTTCGATGGCGCCAGTTTCCAAAAAGTATTTACAACAAGCGTTAAGAGTGGAGTTAAACCAAATAGCTGGTTGGGAGGATTGAACATGTTGTCAGAAGGCTGCTGCTGTAAACCTCTTGAAAACTGAACTATATCTATTGCTTAGACTCCTACGATTGAAAACATGATTAAAATTGCTTAAAAAAATAATTCTGGACTTTTTTGCAAGCACCAGCTATGAGACCCCAAACCAAAGAGGTAAAAGCCAAAGTCAAGAAGTTGGCTGGCTAAACTCCATGGCCATCCACCCGCCTGACACAGCCATCCCAGTTATTTATTAATGAATCATTGCTGACAATCAGTGGAGATGTTTCTTTACATGGGTGGTGTCCAGTTCCCATGATCCCCATCACCCTCAGCCACACATTTATCAGTCTCACAGCCACCTCCTCTTCTCCTTTGCCAAGCCTCAGCCATTATCTGTATGAATAACTGGACAGAAAACACAAGTTAAAGCCGCGTGAGATAAGAGAAAAATAGAAACGTAACTGCTACTGGCTGGTTATTTGGCTCGCTGAACGAACAAGAACTGTGGACGAAATGAAGATGATCTGGGAAAGAGAAATGAAGCAATGTTTAGTCAGCTCTCACAGACTCGACCGCGCACACAAAAGATCCTTTGTACAAACTGCAAACTTGCTCTCTGACTCCAGACCTTGTGAGTTGATGTCAACGAAATGCAAAAATAATGCTTTGGCTTATCACATGTCTCTGTGCGTGTGTGAACTGAATAATGCCACCTGTGTGTGTATAACTGCGTTAACAACACACAAAAAAAGTGTGCGTTTGTATGTAAAGAAAGCGAGCGAGTGAATAAGCATCTAAAATAACTTTTATTGTTCAGGGTGGGCATCCTGAAAACATCTTTGAGGAGGATGGAACATTCCTGGGACAGGAGGCTCAGCAGGGGGAAGGAAGGGCAAGGCTGTGACACACACACACACACACACACACACACACACACACAGAGACTCTCTCGAAGTGACGCTAGGAGCCGAGGTTGAAGCGTGTGAACCGGAAAAGGGCGCCTGTCTTGCCGGAGCCAGCAGACGGATTCAGAAGGTTCAGAGAGATCCGACCTGCAGATGTTCCCAGCCGTATTCCTGGCTCTGCCACGGGAAGTCTGCACTCTGTCCGCAGCATCCTGGAGACGCGGCTCACCTCGTTCTTCCACAGCAAAACATGTCCGTCACATGTCTGCATGCGTGTGTAAATATGATTGATGATGATTCCACAATAACACACATGTACTGCCAGATAACCCCGGCTGAGTTGTTGTGTAATGGATAAAGGATGTGCGCAGCCAAAGTCAACACATGCTGCTCTGACCCGCACATAACAGGCCAGTCAGCTGGTTTGAAAACACACACTAACACAAATGCAAGATCTAATTAACATGGGCAACAAAAATGTAGCCAATCCCTTGACCACTTGTGCCTCTACCAAATCAGCTGTACCATTCTCAGTGATTGCGTGCTGGTGCACGTGGCGTGTGTGTAGGTGAACTTACATAGTTGTCAGAGGTCTGTATGGGGCTCAGAATAGGGGATCCAGTTAGGCTGCAGAGCTCAGGGAAAGGGTTGGGGATGGCTGGCAGCGAGGCTGGACGCAGCTGGTGCTCTTCCTGCAGGTTCCTGCAGAGGGAGACACACATTCATGACACTGCCTCAGGTTACCAGTGAGAGACTAACACTGGAGGATATATATACACATGATTATGGGTGTCATTTGGGTATAATAAGGAATACAAATCAACATGGTTTCAGCTTAAAAGTTAATCTGAACTCTGACTGGACCACTAAACTTTTTAAAAAGTTTAAATTCTAGCTACTGTAATTTATTCACACAGATTAGCAGAAGCTGTCCCAGGCTCACTCTGTTCAGTGTCACTCTGAATAATGACACTTTCAAACAGGATATTCTGTTAAAGTTCAGAGTCAACAGTGGAGGAAAAGGGCAAGAAGACAGTCGGTGCTCACTGACCACTGGACGGCCTCTGGCCTAGATATTAATCCACTTCTGTCTAAATAAACAACAAGCATTTCTCTTTAAAATAACTTTATCATGCGCAAATGCTCAGACTTGCTGCCAATTATTGCACGTTTCTTTTAAATTGTTGTGTTTCCAAGCTTGCTTTACACTCATTGTGCAAGTATGTTCAACACATTATAACCTTTATTCTGCATGAAGATGGTTAAAATATTAAATTGCATAGACTTATAGCTCTGTCGGGCCTCTTTATTAGATCTGCAGTAATTTATATACAGTAGAGTTTCCATTGCATCGGCCTGACCTACCCCGCTGTCCACTTGCCTCGAAAGCCTGAGGAAGAGAGAGCAGTAGCAAGAACTGCAAGAGCTGCTGACAATAACAATGGAGATGGTCAGAAAAAGCAAAAACAGCTTGAACTGAAGGATCTGGGATGGGGGTGGGTTGCAAAGCACCTTGGACAGGCAGGGATTAATGTAAGCAAGTGACTACCTTTAGCTAATGCTAGTCCTTTAATCTCTTTCAATAGACACATTTGTTATGTGTACTCATTTATAACCTTGTTTACTCTGACTCTGCTTGGATCAGCTCATTTTTGTTTGTGCCATGTGGCCAAAAAGGAAACTGCAGTGCCCTCTGGTGAGTAAAATATGCAACATCAACACTCGTAACATGGTTGAAGGGTGTCGTCTCTTCTTTACGTGTGTAATTTTAACTTATCGGCTGTTATTAACGTCAACGTCGGTCAATTACATTAAACCTCTCATCATCTGTCGGCTTCTAACTATTACATTTGTAATATTTCTAGGTTTGTACATATTTATGTCCCACTCTTTGGAAATTGTGGAAGCAGATACCCTGACGACCCCAAAATACAGTTACAGTAACATTAAAACGCTGGAGAACGCAATAAATATGATTTTTACAGAGTATCGCACTCTCTTGTTTAACACAGCGGTGCAGTGGTCAGCACTGTCTCCTCACAGCAAGCAGGTTCTGGGTATGAATGTCCTGGTCAGCCGGGATGTTTCTCCCATATTCCAAAGACAAGAATCTTAGGTTAACTGGCAATGTGAGGGTGCCAAAGGGCTTAAAGTGAATGAAATAACACGCTGTATGAGTGCAGTTAATCTGTGTAAGTGTTTATTGAGTCTACTCTATCTGAAGGTCTGGTGAGATGGAACTGAAATAGAGTGAGGGAACACTGGAGACAGATCGGTTGCCTGATCACATGGTGCACCTGCCAGATTTGTAAAAACATGAGCAAACTGTGTGGGACAAGCAGTCAGACTGCAGTTTAGATCCCGAAAATGAGAAATGCTCATCATCTCAGTTGAGGGTGTAAGGACGGTGGATGATGTTTGCGCTTCAGACCTTTGATGTCTATGTTGTTGATGTTTTGTTTTTTTAATTTATGACTTATTTTGTTGAACTTCTATTTCAT
This sequence comes from Copadichromis virginalis, assembly GCF_057382275.1. Classification (NCBI taxonomy): domain Eukaryota; kingdom Metazoa; phylum Chordata; class Actinopteri; order Cichliformes; family Cichlidae; genus Copadichromis; species Copadichromis virginalis. The sequence goes on from NC_140638.1 coordinate 32,852,359, forward strand.
TAGTGCGTAGGTTCACTGACAGTGATTAGAAGCAGTCACTTTTCTTGTATGTATACACATGCTGTGGCCAGGAAAGCTGATTCTGATTAAACCCACAGAGAAGTTCAACACACATCTTAAATGTGGCAACACAAAAAAGCAATATATAATATCACTGCAACTACAGAGTTACCAGAAGTTAATTCATGGTCACACGCTCCCCTTCTGTTCCTGATCATGGCCTTTAATAGTGGCCAGAAAAAAAAAGGTTTCTGCAGAAAACTGATTTCACGGTGAAGCTGACCTTTGACCTTTGGGATATGAAACGTCATCACTCGTCCAAGGTGTTCCTGAGATAGCATGTTTACAAGAATGGCACAGACAGACAGATATATAATAGCAGAGTGTTCTTTTGCTGGCAGTGCTACGTTATCTTTTATTCATATCTTTATTTCTGCAGGTGTAGCAGAGCGATCTTTTTATCTTTATCTTGAACATAAACCAGTGCGATCAATGTAGAGGCCCAGGTTATGAGCATTTACCTGACAGCTTTGATGTGCATGGGTTGAGAGTGTCTCAGCCTTTCTCTGGAGGGGGAAGAAGAGGGCAGGGCTGGGGTGTGGCGACGGCTGTGTCCCAGGTAGGAAGAGTGCACCTGATGGTGGTGGTGAGGGGCGTGGCCGTTGTTTAGAAGAACCGCCGTGTCTGTCTGTGTGGAGTACACACTCTCCATAGAGGAGTTCATGTCATTCACCAGCTGCTCCAGATCCACGTCATCATCTGCGGATGCAGGTGGACAGCGGGATGAGCAAAGGGAGAATGAAATGAGTGACAGTGATGCATTGCATCTACAAGCAGCTGACAGTCATCAAAATCATCCCAGTGTAGTTTAACACTACAGCAACCAACGTTAGTGATGAAGAAAACACAGCTGTGGAATCACAAGCAGGACAGTAAAGAAAAGAAAGGGTGACAATGCTGCAGCGCCCCCTGCTGGGTGGCAGGACTACAACCTAAAATAGAAATTTAAAAAAGTTATTTTTCACATTCTATTACAAACATTTTTATTTTATTTTTTTTTTTTTGCCATATTTCTTTTATTTTTAACCTATATTTGACAACAGCATAATAAAACTGGAAATTCTGCCATCCTAATATTTTTAGTGGCCCTCATATGGTCACCACCAGTGTTGGTCAAGTTACTTGAAAAAGTAATCAGTAACTAATTACTGATTACTTCCCCAAAAAAGTAATCCCGTTACTTTACTGATTACTTATTTTCAAAAGAAAGTAATTACTTAGTTACTTAGTTACTTTTTTAAAACACGATTTACAACCTGAAGAGGTGATAAAGCGATAGATCTTTCAGCCCAATTCTACATTTTCTGCATAATCCATCATACAAAATGTAATCAAATGGAAAAGTCTCTTTTTTTTAACTTGTTTTATCAGTTTTAATCTTTTAACTTTATGCATCAAGCAAAAATTTAATTATATGCAACATTCTCTGACTTGAATAAATTAGTTTAACATTTAAACCTATTTTCTGCACATTCCAGCACATAAAATAAAATATTTTTTGTGTTTACACTCAGTCTTTCAAATAGATGCAAGTAAAACACAGCAGAAAATAAATAAAGTCAAAGACTCAGCGGTCCTGTTGCTCTATTTTCACCTGTAAAGCAGGAGCAGGGTAGGCGGAGGGTTACCCTGGTGCAGGTGTGCCGCGGTCAGTTGAAGAATCCGCGAGTTTCTCTGTGAGTTTCCCATTACGTCGTAGCTACTCGGTGCTTGTTGGAAGTTTAGGGGTTTTTTTCGCTGTAAAAAGAAGTTTTCTTCCCACGCACAGCGGACACTAATGTTTTTGTCACTTTTTATGGAGTCAAACTCAAAGTAAGGTCAGTACTTCCACGCTTTAAACGCTGCACGCTCATACTCTCTCCCACAATCGATATGTGGATTGTTGATCTGCACACAGCTGTTGTCACTAACAGCGCACTCGCTTACGTCACTGTCATGAGACATTCTCGCAAAAAAAAAATCACGGTTTTAGTAACGCAGTAACGCAGCGTTCCTACGGGAAAGTAACGGTAATCTAATTACCGTTTTTGCAATAGTAATCCCTTACTTTACTCGTTACTTGAAAAAAGTAATCGGATTACGCGTTACTGCCCATCTCTGGCCACCACTATGAAAAAATTCTGGAGGCATCCCTGCCGAGTACCTCAGGTAAACTTTTACCAGCAAGAGGAAAGGTAGCCAAGGAGTTAGAAGTTTCATCAAACAGAATCCCGATGCAAGAATGCTTCCGGAGGACGAGAATTGCCAACTTATACTTTCAACTCACATGCCCAACTAACCCTATTAAAACATGTTCCCACACCTATCTACACAGTTTTCCCGCCTTGGCAGGCTCAGCAGTTGAAATAAAAGACTCATTATAAGATGTAAAAAAAAGAAAGAAAAAAAAGAGGAACCAATAAAGTCTGATTAGAGAGACAATTGTGTCAGTGAACCTTTTCTTTATCTATGTCTGCAATTAAACACAGACTGGGCACTAGTTTTACTTTGAGCAAACAGCTCATAACCTTTGTATCATGTCTACAGTACATACTGAGACAATGACACTGAAACCTCAATGGCACTTTGATAGAGCAGCAATTTAAGCAATAAAAATATTGCCAGAAAAACATCACGGCCCTGAATTATCAAGCATGGCAGCAGACAGAGAGAGTGAGAGAAAGCACAGCCCTGATGTGAAGTATCATTCTTCCTTGTGTTGGATTCCTCTTTGGCTTGGATTTCATTCAATTCCTGTGTAGTACACCACCTCCCTGGCTTGCCTTTGGCCTAACTGTGTGTAAACTGTCATTCAAGGGGCTGACAAGCCTTCCTGGCAGCCAGCAGCAGTTTCGAACCAGCACTCGCCCACAGACCAAACGACTAACCAAAGCAAACCAGAGTGAATGGGCCCCTGGTCGTGCAGGTCAGATGTCGATGCCGATCTTTTACCGTAAACTGTTATTAATTAGCTAAAGCCAGGCCCGGATTTGCAAGCCCCACTTTGGGCTTCCCTCAAGGCTTTGATGCTGTTCATGTGGTGCTATCTGATGATGAATTGGTTCACTTCTTGCAGCACTCTATAATGCAAAATGAAATGCCCTCTGGGGACAGATGGAGATAATCCTGTGTATGGCAGTCATTACTAACAGTTTTCCAACCTCGCAGCAATAGATTTTTCTACTCTTAACTTTCTAAAAAGTAAATGTGCACTGTCAGCTTGTGGGGGAAAAGCCTGCTAGCGGGAGAGAAATCTCTCTAGTGAATCAACTTTTACATAAGCTCTGTTAAACGTCCTCACAACTGTGGTCTCAATGTGTTTCGCTATGTGTGTGTATGTGTGTCTAAAGGCCTTTGGTCCTCCGTGAGTCCCACCCCAACACCACACACAGAATTCTTGACATTCCTCTCAGACGAAATTACAGCACTCTGGGAACGTTAACCAGGCCTTTTCATGACACATGGTGGCCAAATGACTGGGACAAAGTAGGACATCAAAACAGACACACAGGAATGTATGTGCACTCTGCAGTGCTGATGTACATGTGCATCTAATTAAAGAGGAGAAATTTAAAAGGAAACGCAGCAGTGCACCGAATGTACACAAACACTGTGAACATCCACAGTGAGAGCAGGGGGGAAAAGCTGCTGCACCAAAAACAACAGGAGTCGCTCATCTTAGGTTATAAGGAGTTATGCATGTCACGCGCACACACAAACACAGAGCACAGTCTGGGACATTGGGTCATGTGATGCTGGGGTTCATGAGTGGGACATGGTTGCTTGGGTGGGGTGGGGGCTGTGTGTGCAAAAGATGTTCTAGGAAAAGAACAAGACCACGCAGGAGGAGAGACAGTCATGGCTGTTATATAAAGATGTAACATAATGTGGACTCATGATCTGTAAAAGCGAGAGGTGTTGTCATTCGTCTCATTACTAATGCCTGTGTTTTTCCTTCCATAGCATAATAAAAGTTATGCTACTTTGTGATTTTTAGTAAAAGTTGCGTCCTTAAGAAGCAGGACAAGTCCAGCCAAGACCTGACAGATACATCTGGCCCTTCAGTTAATTCATTTATTATTCCCTGGAGCCTCATCAGAAATGGTCTCAGTGGACGGATGGCTTTAAAGAAACCATTGCTTGGGAAGCAAAATGGGGAGAAAAGTCTGAGGTATAACAAACGGTGAGTGTTCATATCCATCTATGAAACATAGTGGAGGCTCTGTCATGGTTTGGGGCGACATTTTATATTGAATGCAACACGATGATGAAACGATGAACACAGAAAAGTACCATCAGATCTCGACACAGATTTTTTTTGTCTGATTAGCAAAGCCTTCACTGCCAGTGCAGTAAATGCACACTTGGATAGAAAAACACACAATACCAATGTATCAACCCATAGGTTGGTCTCACAAGCCTAAACCACAACATTACTGAAGCAGTGTGGGTTCATCTAGACAGAAAACAGAACAAAAGGCAGCCAACATCCAAAAAAGAGCTTTGGAAGTCCTTCAAGAAGTCTGAAGAACTATTCCAGAAGACTACTTAAAGAAATTACAAGAGAGTTCAGCCTTTGTTGAAGAATAAACGTAGTAATAACAAATATTGACTTTAAAGCTAAGAAATGTACAAACTCTGTTTTCATCTTATATGCTGTATTTCCATCTGTTTACATGCGTTTCTCTAAATGGCTGCAGCTACTTCCCATTTTACTAGCAAAATACAAAGAAATGAGGGTGGCTCAAGACTTTTGCACAGTGTTGTACGTTTGGTAGGATGCTAAAACTTAACATTTAGTCTATTTTTCTCTCAACTGCTAATGTGCATCAATGCAATGGCAAACAACACTTGCAATAATATTTAAAGTTGCTCACAGGAAGATTCTTCATCATCCTAATTATTGTGAGTTTGAAAGGTTTTGTTCTTGCTGCTAAAAGAGAACTTTTACAAAAAAAAAGTATCCCAGTGCCACTTTAAGAGGATAATGATGGTATCATTGGCATTCCTCCCCCTCCCCCTGTGGCTTGGCCCACACGGCGCTGCTGGCTATGGACAGGGAACCCAGAGGACATATAGAATGAAAATGTCTTCTCCGTCTCCTCCGCTAACTATAACTTGGAATGTAGATGACTCGCTCCAGCCGTCTGGCTAGCATCTGATGACAAAACCTACCATACAAACGTGGCCAGTTCAGTCCTGTAAGATCCCAAAATATACTGAATGAGTGCTCTCTGTCCCTGGCCACGACAACCTGCAATCATCGATCTCTGACAGCAGTCTAGAGGTCAGCGAAGAGAGCTGAATGTTCAGATTTTCAAGGGCAAAGCGCAACGGAGTTCTTTTTATGCAACAAAAACACAGGGGTTATATTTAGCATCCTTTTTGCGTTGGTACTTTCTCAGTAGGTTTTTCTTGCTGCTGCTGTTTTTTATTTGAAAAGGATTTATGTTGTCAGTGCATTTACATTTTGCATTGTTGGAGGCACAAACACTCTCAAAGTTACTTTAGTGTGTAACTACAGGTGCATAAAATGAATGATTTTCTATCGTGACAATGAGTGTTACTGCTGTGAAAGCCTCAAGCTATCTGCAGAAATCTGCTTATTACTCAGCTGCAGGACCGGAGGACAGCACATAAATCAGATAAAATTATGAACAAAATATTAAATCTACTGTTAATTGGTGGGCTTACATGCAGATGACAACATGTCATCAGATTGTAAGAAAAAAACCCCACATCTAGCATAAATGAAGGGCATGTAATCTGAGCCAGTCATGATCTAAAAATACAGCACATCCATCAGTGAGGCTGAGGTAAGGTTCAGCTACCAACCAAAGCCAGAATGAAACTGGAGATGGGTGACTTTGACTCTTGCCTTTTCAGTGAAGTGAAGTGTTGTCCTGCACAACATTTTATCAGATAAACTATATACAGTCCTTTAATAAACTAAGTACATCCCTACTGCCCCCAAGGAAAAGAGGGGAAGTAGCAGCCAAGTGTTGCTAACCTGATTACTGAACATCATTCCCCATTAATCACCATCGCTACTTTTAAGATTAGGCTTAAAACTTTCCTTTTTGCTAAAGCATATAGTTAGGGCTGGACCAGGTGACCCTGAATTACCAAACGACTCACGGACCGGTACCGATCCGAGGCCTGGGGGTTGGGGACCGCTGATTAAGAGGACCCGAAGGAAGCTCGGAAAGCTAAGCAGAAGTTATTTGGAGAGGAGAGTGACTGCCGTTGGTTGAAAAGAGAGGTAAAAAAACTTCAGTGGTGTGGAAACATTATGGGTTCGCGGAGTCAGACATGGATCAAATAGACATAGTGTGTAAACTTTGCTACGGTGTCGTAGCTGCACCACAGAGCAACACTGCAAAGTTCACTAAACATAGATGTTTACATTTTTCATTTATTTTTTATATTGCAAACATTTGCACTGTTATCAGTATTTGCACACTATTTTAGATTATTTTTTGACAATCTTTAAAGTCATTATTCAACACATTGTTATTGTTAAATAAATATCGTCAAATAATCGAGATCTCAATTTCAGTGAAAATAATCGTGATTATCATTTTTGCCATAATCGAGCAGCCCTACCCTGAATCCTCCCTTAGTTATGCTGCAATAGGCGTAGGCTACTGGGGGACTCCCATGATGCACTGAGTTTTTCCTTTTCAGTTAACAGACCTCTCTGCATTAAATCGTACTTGTTATTAATCTCTGGCTCTCTTCCACAGCATGTCTTTATCCTGTCTTCCTTCTCTCTCCTCAGCTGGTTTACAGCAGATGGCCCCGCCCCTCCCTGAGCCTGGTTTCTTCCTGTTAAAAGGGAGTTTTTTCTTCCCACTGTCGCCAAAGTGCTTGCTCATAGTTGCTCATTGATTGTTGGGTTTTTCTCTGTATGTATTATTGTAGGCTCTACCTTACAATATAAAACGCCTTGAGGCGACTGTTGTTGTGATTTGGTGCTAGACTTCATTTGGCATGTTAAATGTTAAATTTTATGATTAAAGTACAATTAGAGGAAGACTAAACAAGTATAATTTATTTGGAAGGGATTCCAGGAGAAAACCTCTTCTCTCTAAAGAGAACATGGCAGCACAGCTTGCGTTTGCATGCTTTCATCTGAACAAACCACGACTTCTAGAACCATATTTGGAATAACACCGGATAGAGAGCATACAGCACAAATACCTCATACCAAACTGTCAAGCACGGTAGTGGAAGTGTGATGATTTGGGTTTGTTTGGCACCTACAGACCTGGACACATCCTCTTTATACCAAAGTATTCTAGTGACAAATGTGAGGCTATCTGACTGTCAGCTAAAGCTGGCTGGAAACTGGAACCTACAGCAGAATAGTGGTGGGACCTCAAGAGAACTGTGCACAAACGAATGCCTGCAAACCTCAGTGAATTGATGCAAAGTTGGAATGATAATGTAAGAGACTGATAGTCTCTAGCAAGTCTTACGGAAAATGATTATTAAGTTATTACTACTAAAGGTGCTTCTGCAAGCTTCTAAATCATGTACTTAGTTTTTCTAGTACTACATAGAGCCCTGTGAATTATATAGACAGATATCAAGAGAGGTAAGTACACTGCTGAAAATACAAAGAAACATTTTTATATGTATAGCATCAAATTAGTTAAACTTCTGGGACACTGATTCGGTCAGTCAAGTGGCAGAGGGAGTCGTTAATCAGTTTCAGTGGTTTTAAATCAGGAATAGTTTTACAGGTGGAGGCCACTGACATTTTTTCCCTCCACATCTTTTCTGGCTGGTTTTCAGTAGTTTTGTATTTAGCTACGGTCAGCGTCATTACTGGTAGCATGAGGCGATACGTGGAGCGTAGAGAGGATGCACAGGTAGCCCAGCTTGTCCAAAATGGCACATCAACACGTACCATTGCCAGAAGTTTGCTGTATCTCCGAGTACAGTCTCAAGAGCATGGAGGAGATTCCAGGAGACAAGCAGTTACTCTGGGAGAAGTGGACAGGGCCGTCAAAGGCCCTTAAACTATCAGGAGGACTGCTATCTGTTTCTTTTTGGAAGGAGGAACAGGATAAGCACTGCGAGAGCTACAGAATGACCTCCAGCAGGTCACTGGTGTGACTGTCTCTGACCAAACAACCAGAAACTGACTTCATGAGGGTGACCTGAGAATCCTAGTGGACCCTGTGCTCACTGCCCAGCACCGAGGAGCTTGATTGATTTGCCATAGAATACCAGAATAGGCACTGTGTACTTTTCACTGTTTAGAACAGGTTCACCCTGTGTAAACAAACCAATTTGTTTGAACAGTCTATTATTTTGTGTACAAAATATATGATCATATATTACATAACTGAGGGGCTGACTATTTATCTGCATGTTATCAGCTGGGTTTGGGAAATGGATGCATATACTGATTATTGGCCATGTCCATAAATTTTTGCAGGCTAGTTTTGCTTTATTTTTATTGTTGTACTTGAGAATTCAACTTGGTAAATGTTTAACTTAAAAAACAAAACAGAGAAAAGCTCCAGAAACTAGAAGCATCATTTCAATGGTTCCTTGTGGAGACTTGTTCCTTGTTGGTTTGTTGAGTTACTATAAAAAGTTGTGCACAGACTGAGAGATTCTTGCGTCTATTGTGCCAATGCATTTACATTTGCATGATCTTGACCCCATATTTAGTTGTAGCAGTTACACTTTACAAGCTATCACTAACAGCAAGAAAAGATTCTGGAAGTGCTGTTTTACTGTCTAGTGTGTGATAGTGGCAAACGGCTGATCACTCCAGTGGCGTCACTGCCTGAATAGAGTATGAACCTGCTGACCTCCTACTATCTACAACCCTGACCCACAGACCTATGGCTTACTTTCTATGAACTCCCTTCTGCCCTGAACTGTTTGACCTATAGACCTATGTAAGCACCCATTCACTTATTGTGAAACCATGTTTACAATACACGAGCATGACCAACAAGCAGCAGAAGTGAAGCCAGTCCAATAAATCACCAAACCAAAAGAAAAAAAAAAGCTAATCCACAGGATAACCACTAGCCAAGAATTCCCAAGATTTTCCTGGAAGTGTGAATGAAATTCTGGAAATATAATGGGGGCAGATTTAATACTGAGGCACTGTGGGGAAGGGAAGAGTTCAAAATAGTGCCGAGCAGCGGTAGAGGGAGGGGTCCAAATTACTACCATATCCCAGCCAAACTCCAGTTTCCAGCAATGGCGGCCGCTACTAAGTTTTAAAATTACTCATGCTAATCTTTCTGGGTCACAAAATAAACTTTTAACATATTTTCAGGCGAGAAAGTAGTTGTGTAAACATCAAATATCTGCTCGGTTTATCAAGATATCCCATATTTGCAAAAGTGCTTCGACGTTTTCAGAGGCGTCTGCTACCCACCAGCTCGACAGCTAGCCGGGAGCTCGAGGGTTACTGATGCGGCCGAGAACGGCACAACTCCCGGCACATCATTTTCAGATCACCGCGGAGTTTCGCTGCTCGGGTTAAACGTAATATATAAGTCACTTAGACAACCTAAAAATGTTATTGTTGGGCTTTTTTCAGTGTTTTGTTTGTTCGTGAGTAAATCGGTTTGGCTGAGATTAAAGTTATTAGATTAGATAAAATAAAACTTTATTAATCCCCCGGGTGGGTTCCTCCTTGGTTTTCACACAGCTGACTAAACGTCAAACAGAAAACTTATTAAACAGAAGTATGAGACAGTCGAGAATTTACACCAGTGTCTGGTTATATTTTAGATAGCAAGAAGCAGACGGCCGAGTTTATTAAACTCCACCGAGACAGCGGTGACGCTAATCAGAACTAGCCTTCTGATTAGCTAATCAGAAGGCTAGACCGTCCAATTTCACGCCTTTAAATTTTAAAGGCGTGTGTGTGTGTGTGTTTATACAATTGCTATTATGTTTGCACTTTATGTGTAATGTTACTGACTGCAGAGATCAGTAAGCTGTGTGTATTTTTTATTTATTAGTTTTATTTATTTAATATTATTTTTTAATTGAATGACTGTCTAGTAGTTCACAGATGTCGAAAAACTGAGTGTGGTAAAGCCACTGATTTTTTTTATGTATATTTCTGCAATCTGCACATTGTACTGACTTTCATTTTAATGTTTACACCAGGGTTCCTTGTCACCACTTTATGCTCAGATGTTTGTAAGCTAAAAATAAACTATTGTGTATGTTCAAATATACTGTTGTGATTGAAGAAGTTAAATAAAAATGTCAGTCATCAATTCATGCATCACCTCATGTCATCATAACAGAGGTCTGTCTTCCAGGAAAGAACAGTTTAAAATTAATGTAATATAGTATTGGCCATACTATATGATGTATTGCTTGTCTTTGTTTAATAATACAGAAGACAAAGACCTTAAAAAATAATCGCATATCGCATCGCAATCGCAATATTGGGGCAAAAAATCGCAATTAGATTATTTTCCATAATCGTTCAGCCCTAGATGGAAGGATTTCATTAATCACTCAGGACATACCAGAAAAGACCAATGGTAATAACCAGTTATTATAATCCAACCTAAATGTTCCAATTTTTTTTAATAAATCCAACATAGGTTCAAGAAGGAGAAGAGAGAAGAGTTACCATGGTGATGTGGCAAATTCTGACTGGCTGAGCGCTGAAAGCCAGGAACAATAAGCTCGTCAGGCCTGCGAGTGGAAGTGCGGTCCATCCTTTCCTGTCCCAAAAAAAAAGTAAAGGACATAAAAAAACATTTAAAAAAAGAACAATTTTGAGCACGTGGTTAAAAAAAGCCTCATGCAATGTGTTTAAGATGTCAGATATTTTAGTAAAACGGGAAGACAGCGTGTCATTTTCACAGAGTTCAAATGGTCGGGCAAAGGGTGGGTTCAGGCCTCGGCTGTCGAGGAATGCCAAGTCAGGCATTCAGAGCCCGGTGACACTTTGTCACTTTGGCTTTCTGACCCCTCTGACCTTTCCTTTATGCACACTCTCTCCCTGTATCAGGTATACTGAGCTTTATTTTAAACTTGTGAAACTCACTAATTAACTAAACCTTGATGTATTTCATGAAAAAAAAGATTATCAATCAATTCAATAATTTTTAGAAGAAAAAAAATCCACCCAAAAAAACCCACCAGTCCCAGCCCACTTATACAATTTCACACGTCTGAAGATACACGCACACATCCTGCCAAGTTCTTCACACATTGTCTAATTTGAAGCAGCCTCAAGGCAAGAAAGCTGCAGAGGAGAAAGAGAGGGAAAAAAGCCAATGAAATTTTCAATCTTCTCTTTTCCAGGAAAAAGAAGAACGCGGAAGCGTTGCTTCCAGGAACTGCTCGTGGCCAGAGGTCTCAGTCCACATGCATGCACATACACACACACTCGCAGCTCCCCTCGGTGCTTCGAAAACATCCATAAATGCCCAGAGTAAGATTTATAGCTCTGAGAAGCAGCATCAGCCAAAAGCTTTCCAAGGAAGGCAACTTGGCTGCAGGGCCTATGGGCTGAAAGAGAAAGTCTGCAGGCCAGGCTATAGCTAAGACTGAGGCACAATAACTTACAAGCTGCTAAACACCCATAAATATATACACACATATATATCAAATACATACATACTGCACAACACCAGGCATTACTCCAAATCTACAGAAAGTGAGACTTTTACCAAATTAACTGAGATGACCTTTTATTTGCATCTTAACTACTAGCAGATCTACTTGTGGCTCTTTCTTTAAAACCTTCCAAAACAAATAGTCTAGTGGTAAGCTAGGCTACGTTAGCACAACGAGAGTAAAACCTTCCATGATTATGTGGATATCCACCTCAATTTTTATATATATCTTAAGAAAACATTATGAAAATATTATTTAATATCCTTTAAATACACCGGTAGGTAAGTTTTCAGCCAGACCACCTCTTTAATCCAGTGCTCAGTGTTTGTGCTAAGCTAAGTGCTAGCTGTAACCCCTTTTAATGGACCTAATCTTAATTTTCACACCAAACCCTGAACACAAAAGCAAATCAGGGATGCTACTCCTTTAAGTCAGATGGAAAAACTTTATCACCACACCTATAAAGACAGAATATCTCCATAAACAGCAAAACCTGATACCTAAAGCTAAAATGAAAAGCTGGAAAAAGTACGCAGAGAATTTATAAGTGAATGTTTTTAATCTGATGATATCAAGTGATCAAGTGATTTACTCACTGCAATCATACTAATCAATCTTCTCTCGGCACTGTTCAGAGTCTGGGCTTTCCCAGGCACAAGGGTATACACTGTTTGGAATTGGAGGCAGGACGATGTTCCAGGTCTTTAAAGAGCTATCAGTAGCAGCAGTGTTAACATATAGCTACAAGCAAACGTAGGGAAAATTACCCTTTCCTTTGCAGCGCTCTTGCAGTAAAAGGGTCAGCTTTAATGGCCACATTCCCCATAAAAAACTCACCTGGAACTCTAAATCGAGTAGTGATGCTACATCAGCCGTCACCTGGGTGGTTATATGAGTAGAAAAAGCCAATTTTGAAAGACATGAACCTGTTTCTTAGAAAGAGGCACTGATTTCCTGCTAAAATCATTTACCAGATGTGGACTGTTTTGCACAATAGTTATAGCAAACAAAACAGCATTCTTCATATAACTAGTCTTAAGGGCATACTGAGTGGCACAGTACATGAAGGGAGGCTTTCTTCTTGTAGTTTTACGGCTTGTGAGCCATTCCTGCAGTCGTGTGTTTTCTGTTTCACAACACACAGCATCGTTTAACAAATCTCATTTACACTGAATTACTTTGAATGTTCATCTTAGTATTTTTCCATAGAAGTTTATTACAGTTACAGAGCCTTTTTAGCATTGTGGCTTTGCATTTATGGGCAAGCATAAGTCTGATCAGGGGGCACGGAGGACCAAAGGTTATTAATACAGTACTGTGCAAAAGTCTTGGTGTAACTGCTTTCCTTCTTCAACACAGTCTGAACCCTCTTAGGGAAGCTTTCTTGTCTTCTTTAACTAGTCTTCAGGAATAGTTCTTCATGAAGGACATTTAAATCTTTCCTTTAGATCTTGCCTGCCTTTTGTTCTGTTTTCTGTCCAGATGAGCCGACACTGCTTCAGTAATGTTGAGATTTGGGCTAGTCCATGACTGATACTGGTCCTCTGTGTGTGTGTTTTTCTATCCCGGTATGCTTTTACTACATTAGCAGTGTGTTTGGGATCATTGTCTTTTTGAAAAATAAAGCTGCTGACAGATGGTTTTGCATATTACCTTTCTGCGTTTATAATTGCACTAAGTTGGCTAACATCCTCAACACAGCTGACCTAAATGCAGCCCCCAATTCATTACTGTGCCTCCACCGTGTTTAACACATAACTTTTCTCCCCACTGATAGCCACCAAAATCATTTCTGATGAGATTTTGGTGAACAGCTGCTACGTTGTCTGAGTGAGATACCTTTTTATGTTTGAATGACACATATAAAATAATCTGAAATGGAATGAAAATTAATGAAAAAGCAGCCAATGTCCAAAGAAAACTTTGAAAGCCTAGAGAACTGCTCAAAACCTTTTTAACATATTAAAAGAAAATCTGTCTCATTGGAAGCAAAATATAAAGAAATGAATGGCGTCAGATGCTTATTCACAGCACTGTAACTCTCATCATGACCCTAAAATGACTGGCTTGCCCAAAGCAACCACAACAACACAGCACTGTGTAATATGGAAGTAAACACTGAAGCCACTGTGGACAATGTTCATCTTTGTTTTATGTGCAGTAGAAGCACATCTTTTTGTTTTTTTGTGGGGCAATACCTGCAATTTCTGTGTGTGGATCCAGAGCCTAAGACTAGAAGTTGACTTTAGTTCTTAACAGAAAATTATAATTTCTTAATGGTGCCACTATAAATACTTCCGGTCTACTGATGGGAAGCTTTTGTATCTTTGACAAAGCATACAGTCTCATCCGACTTAGCCAAAATACTTCTATATGCATTAACAAAAATCTGTGCTAAAACCATCTTTGAAAGATTTGCTACGTTGGAGGTAGCGGTGTTGGCTGCACATTCTTTTTCTCAAAACGATGCTTTGTTCTCCGTCTCGCTGTCGCATTACGCTGATTTCCAGAATGTCTCTGGGCCAGAAACTAGCATTAAATATTGAAGAGCAGTTTTCCAAGATTTGAGTGATTTCTTGTCCTGGGTTTTGGAGCATTAAAGCTATATCTCACTGAACGAATGCTGTGGCTCTACAGTTTCCATCAGCTTGACATACTGGGGTTGCTTTTGGACAGACATCCTGTAACTTCTCTTGACATCGCCTTCATAAATAGCGAGCTCCCCTTTCACTCCATTGCCCAAAGCACTGACATCAAGGCACTTCAACAAAGTGCTTTAAAGGCTGCGCTTCCTCGAAAGCACAAACACAACTGAGCGTGCCCGTCACCATGCTCGCACATAACCACTTACCTGACGTCTGAGAATATAGAGACACAAACTGTCAGGCAGAACAGACATGTTTAGGAACAAATGGTATCAATGCTGACGCTGAAGGAGAGAAGCAGAGGTTAAACGCTTCATTCTTTCCGCTCTTAGCAGTTAAAGTCATAACTCATCAGAGCTTTGAGACTGTGGACAGTGGTCTCTTGGTCTGTGGAGAGCATGTGTGTGCACATTTACAAATACATCCATAAGAAAAAAAGGGAAAGCAAGGGTCGCCGCCCGTTTAATCTGAGACCTCCCTGGCACAGGTCCAACGCTCTCAGTAAGAGTGCGAGACACAGGAACACACATAAGACTTTGCTGCCCAAATTCCCAAACATGACCACCATTATGTATAGTGTTATGTAAGTACAAAGAAAAGGGGCTTATTTGCTCCTTATCTCTAAACACTGAGCATAAAGTCATTGCCGCGCAGAGACTCCATGTGTGCCATGCTGTTTCATGACAACTGGCAAGCTTTACATGAGCAACATACACACAGACCAACACAAACAGAGCAATGTTGTAACCCACTTCTCTCCATCAAACTATCAAACTTTGGTTTTTCTCTGCTACATGCAGGGTGGAGGAATGTTGTTTTTCGATGGGGATTCAATTCACTATTCACTGCAGCCTTACTGGGGCAAAACTCTTTCCTGGAAGCTAACGTGAACCAGTCTAACTTAATGTCAGCTCAGCAGGGGCTCAGCAGTCCCACAGTTTGGGTGAGCAGGATTTTTGTCCCTCCACTAAGAGAAAAAAAAGACAGCGGAGACTACATCACCTCCATCATTCCATGGGTCCCAGCAAGACATCATACCATCAATCCAGTGCTTTTAGGCCTGTCACACAACAAAGCCCAAACTTGTTATTGTTGTTTGCTTAGCACTCTATTTATAGACCTCCATGAAGCTCTTTAGCCAAATTCTTTAGGTTACTGGAGGGTTGGAAAGGAGAAAATCCAAGCTGAGAAAC
Source organism: Copadichromis virginalis (assembly GCF_057382275.1). NCBI lineage: Eukaryota > Metazoa > Chordata > Actinopteri > Cichliformes > Cichlidae > Copadichromis > Copadichromis virginalis. The sequence goes on from NC_140638.1 coordinate 32,867,864, forward strand.
AAAGGGCTCATTCTGCAGGAGTTGGACAGTGGAACCAGGTCTGTCGTGTTGCACCAATGCCATATTTCACCAAACTAAGCTGGGATTCGCTCACTTTGAGGCAAGCAAACTTTAGCCCACTGCTAAACTTTAACCTTGGTCTTGCCTCATAATCAATATTTCGGTGGTTTCATCTGTTAATGTTTATCTTGGTTACCCAGTTGACATATTCAGTACAGCAGCTGGTTTCCACAAAAAAAGCTCTGCTCATCGTTACTGCTAAGCACTCAGCACCAGAGTGCATTCAAAGGTGGCTAGCTTACTAGGAAGTCGGAGAACTGAACAACTGCAATTATTCTTGGAGCAGCAACACAAATTTCAAACAAATGATAATTTAACTATCTGTTATATATGAATAGGCAACCGTTTGCTAGTCTCTTGACAATATTATAAAATAATAATGTCATATTTTTTATTTACTACTCGGAGAATATCAATCTTTTCTATTATTTGTATCCGTTTTGATAACATTTTAGTCTCCAACTTATTTCTAGCACAGCAGTTAGCCAACTGCAAACTTTGTGCTGCTGCAGCTGGGCTGAAGACACCAGTGCATGATCATGTTGGTTTTTACGGCCATTTTAATAGTCAAAGATTATACAGAGGGCGCTATTACAACAATTTGAAAACATGAGACATGGGAAATACTTGGTGAAAAAACCCCACTTGGCAATGGGGTTTTTTTCCCGGCTTTGACTTCTCCTCCTATAACAGCGCTGATGTGGCAGTATTGTCTTAGTGACGACACTTATTGTATCGCAGCAGCGACCAAGGCCTTAAAAACAGGAATAAATATAAGTGACTGTTAGGTGATGTTGCCTAGTGGACAAAGCGACCAACCAACATTAGCTACCAACCAACATTAGCTACCAACCAACGCGAGCCACCAACCAGTGCGCTAGGTAAGCAATGTCCCCTAGTGCACACTGCATGAAACAACCAACATAACTGGTATACCGAGGCCTTTAGTGTTAGCATGCACACAGGACAGCACCATCTTCTAAAAGCATGATGGTAAATGTGCACCATGTCAAACAGGCAAACTCATAAAAGTAAAATAAAATAATTTTTGTTTGGTCCAAGATTATACCAAAATTTGTCTAAAATTACACAAAAATTAAGAATTCTTCATCAACCAGCAAGTGTCACTTAGTCTTAAAGTTGATTAACTGTTACGTGAAAACTAACTCCAGTTTAACATTACTTTTATTCCCGTTCTACCAACAAACCCACATACAGCTGGAACATTAAATGTTTACCTGGTAGTTCGAATGACGTAAGAAGTAGTCAGGGCATCCCGCTAATGCCATGATGTTCCTTCAGCGTTCCCTCTGCAGGGAATAACCCTCTGGTCTCACCAGCACTCTGCACAAAAAAGAAACAGACTGAATGAAGAACAGCACTAAAATCACAGAGAAAAGTCAGTAAGAAAAAAAAACACAGGGTTAAAATGAAGTTTTAATTAACAAATTTCACTAACTACTAAAGGTGGATCTGGGATTTTGTGCTATACATTACACAACAACTTTGCACAACTGGTATCAATTTTCTAAAGACAAAAGTCCTGCACCTCCTTCTCACCTAAACAGCAAAGCTTGTCTGTGCGACTTAGTGTGCATGCACGGTTGAACATGTGCACACACAGTGTAAACACAGTCATTGTATACAATACACACACAGTTCCTTCACAAAGCCAGTGGCTTAGAACTAAATAAGAATTTCTCCTCTCCGAGTGAGCAACACATGACCACTCTCCACCACCTGTGTGTGTGTGTGTGTGTCGTCTAGGAGTCGTCTATTTCCACTGCATTATCTGCTGTGAGTAAGCAGCAGGAAGTTGCGCGCATGTGTGTGTTTGGAAAGAGGACTCGCAAGCACAGACATACACACACACAAAAATCCATCTCAAGCTGTTCAGCACTTAGTCTTCTGTTTATTTGTCTGCAGCATTTAGAAAGAAAAAAACTCTTACTTGCATTTACATACCAAAAACTCCTTGCAGTCACATTCATATGAAGATAAACAGGCTCATTATAAGCCCCGTGTAATGTCACTTTGGAATCAGATTTCTGTCTTAAACTTGTTTCATCGTCTTAGCTCGCCTGCTGGTGGAAGTCCCAGATCACTGTTGAAATCTAATCGCTGATCCTCTTTAACTCCTATCTGCCTGTCCAATTTCACGGAGAGCTGCAATAACATATTAGAGATGCCCAGCTCACAGACTGGATTCATCTGTGAGCTCGAGGAAAAATAATAAGCTTCCTCAAAGAGAGAAATGATGTTATGCAGCCCACATACACATTTTTTAGGGAACTGCTGCAACTGATACTGCTTCCAACAAAGGTTCAGCAAACCCAATCTGCTGAAACCACACACAGAGCTGCCTCTCTCTCTCTCACTAAATAGCTCCTCTCACTCTTTGACGATTCCTCTTCACTTTCTCTCCCAGCATGTCTCCATTGTACAGGTCATTATATAACAGATATCAGATGGTTCAAACAATATCCTCCTCCTCCTCCTCCTCCTCTCTCCTCACCCCACTAATTACTGTTTCCACTGGGGCTCTGCTATCTTTAGGTTTGCTCTTCTGTCAGAGGCATACGTTGCAGTGCAGCCTCTGCGTTCCTGATAACTGCACACTTTTTTTTCTTAATATATTACATGTTATTGCACAGGCTGTTCGCAGCAACCAAAGTCCTGGCCAAAAGGGCAAGTGCCGCCGTCGTACGTGCAAATTAATAAGCCTGAAAGTGCCAAAGACAGAGCTCTGTGTGCTTGACATTTCCTGACATTTGTGATTCCTCCTGTGGAGAGAGGGAACAATTCAGCTTCGCTGGTCATATGGGGAGATCTGGAGAAATTAAACAGGGCAGGGAGCAACTTAATAATGTCACACGTGTGTGAGTGTGTTTAACACACCCACTACTACTACCACATCTTTCCAAGTGCATAAGGATTCAGATTTTTAGCTACACTCACGGTCTGTTGTCTTATGAAGAGCACACACTCACAAAACTCCTTAATATTACCTGAGACCCAAACAGACATGAAGTCTACTTTGTGCATAAGATAAGAAGGAAGGAAGTTTAACAGCATACAAAGATTAAACCTACATTAAGGCACAGCTTGGAGCTTTATGACAGCCCATTAAAACACACACACACACACACACACACACACCTAGCTTATGCTCTCTGGGGAAGCAGTTCCCTACCATGCTGATGCTTCAGATAACTCTTGTCCCAGTTCAAAATCGGAATTAGTGGAAGAGGGAGGAGGTACAATAGCTTTAGGCACTGATGGAGCATCTGAGTCTGACTGTGTTATGAGGTGATATGACAGCTGTGAGCTGAAAGATTGAATCCCCTCCTTCACTATCACCACTACAGCCAACGCGTGTTTCTAATATTAAAAAATAAATATATGACAACTTTACAGTCATCTCCATAAAAGCGAAGAATCTGATCACTTAGAGTAGTGTGGCAAATTTAAAGAGTTACATAATGACTTTGCCTCTCACAGCACAGCAATAACTGTCATTAAATACCTTTTTTCTACCAACAAGGTAGCTCATAAATTGAGTTTACATCATCTCTAAAGCTCCTTTGCGTCCCGGCGCATGACCAGTAAGTATGTATAGACCGGCTGATACTGAGTTTAACGATATGCAGTCCTGATGAGAGATATTAGTTCCCAAACAAGTATGCAAAGCGCTTACGGTAATGAAAAGGCAAAATCGTGTCCAGGACGGAGAAGCACCCGGTGCGCTCCGGCTATCCTCGTCTGGATGTCCGCACAAACTGCTTTCCCCCCCTTACCTCCACCCCCCCAGGCTCCACTCTGTTGTCTTCACCTTGTTCCCCCCTCCCCACCCCACCCCGAGGTGCTTTCCTTGCACACGTACAACGCTCACACAAGTAACGCTCGCTCGCCCGCGCTCGCACACATGCAAACACACGCATGCATGCACCGCTCATTCCGCACTTTTCGACCAGCTGACTCCTCTCGCTCTCTCTCACATGCACGCAGACACACGCCAGCGAAGGACAGCCTCCTCCTCCTTCTCTCTCCCCGCCCTGTTCACTAGAACACACTGCAAAAAATACCCCTTTTTTACTTTATTGGCTCGACATGTCTGTAAAAGTGGACTATTTTTGCAGTGTGTTCAAGACCTGGCTGTAACCCTCCGAGCAGAAGGAGGACTTCAATGTATGAGCCAGTGGCAGCCCCAGAAAAAAAATTACATATGGTGGAAACTGCATATGAAAAATGGAGTCACCATGAAGTTTTTTTGTTGTTTGTTTTTTTTAAGCAACATACAGTGTTGTGCAAAAGCCTGGAGCCTCCTCCTATCTCTCTATATTTTGTTTGGAAAATGGGAAATAAGTGAAGTGTTTATTGAAACTTGCAAACATGCATGAAATAAAGTATATGAAGGCAAAAATAGAGTTTGTGCAGTTCTAATGAGCTTGAAAGTTCATATTTGACCACCTGTGCAATAGGGAAGGGTCTCTAGCAAAGTAGAAGCTCTGTTAAACAGCATGCAAGAGTGAGCATGGCAAATATTACCTTAAACCTTATTGACAGGTAAGCACGGAAAAAGGGGACATAAGCATTCTGCATCTAAATCAAATCACACTGAGCTGTTTCCAAGGCTGTACACTGTTAGTGTTGCTTGGGGTCATATCTTACATGGGAAATGGCGCACATTTGACAGCCTGGGCTCCCCTCTTGGCAACAGCAATGGACACGTTGATGGACGAGCTCAGACTCTCTGTGGACTATATCTGAAGAGCACATGGTTTGTACTGACAGAGCAGGTTGAGGGGAAGCTGGAGAGGCAGAGGTACGCTTTGGAAAGAAGACTGGAGCAATGAAATTCAGCAGATCCGAGGAAGAATACGTTTGTGAATGAGAGAGAGAGAGGACGGTGGAAGGGTTACGGTGCAAGGAGCAGAGGTGGTGAAGGCAAGAGTTTAAGTGCTTGTCTTTCACTGTGCAGTGAAATGGACAAAGCCTAAAAGATGTGAAGAAGAGAGTGAGGGCAGGGTGGTGTGGCGGAAGAAGAATGTCATGGACTGATTTGGGTCAGAACGGTAGCATCAAAAGTGGAAAATAAGGATTACAGTATGAGACTAGCAACACTAGATTGCCAAAAGTACTCACTTGTCTGCCTTCACACGCATATGAACTTGAGTGACATCCCACTCTTAATCCATAGTGTTCAATATAATGTTGGTCCACCTTTTGCAGCTATAACAGCTTTAATTCTTCTGGGAAGGCTTTCCACAATGTTTAGGCGTTTATGGGAATTTTTGACCATTCTTCAGAAGCACATCTATGAGGTCAGACGCTGACATTGGGTGAGAAGGCCTGGCCCAGAGTCTCCAGACTAATTCCTCCCAAAGGGGTTCTGTCTGGTACAGAATAGTCAAATTCCTCCTATCTCGCTCATTAATGTCTTTATGGACCTTGCTTTGTGCAGTGGTCCACAATCATGTTGGAACAGGAAGGGGCCATCCCCAAATTGTGCCCACAAAGTTGGAAGCGTGAAATTGTCCAAAATGTCTTGGTGTGCTGAAGTTCCTTCTTCCTTCTTGTACTTGGTGAGGTAAGGTTTGGATGCAGCTGCTCGGCCTGGTTGACAGATCCTTCACTAGGGACACCACCTTTCTGTACATAAAGCTAAACAATAGGGGTGCAACGATACTCGTATCGACATTGAACCGTTCGATACAGTGCTTTCGGTTCGGTACGCATATGTATCGAACAATGCAAAATTTTAAATTAATTTTCTTCTGACGAGGCTGTCTGTGTTGGAGTAGTCGAACGCAGATTCACTGAGCGCAGGGCAAGCTAGCAAGACAGAAGTTAAGCTCTCCTTGCAACATGGCAAATTGAACCTCCCCCACCCTCATTCAGATCTGGCGTTTGGAACTATTTTGGTTTTCATGTGACGTATGACCCTGAAGGTAAGCGCGTCATGGACTAAAGTAAAACAGTATGTTGGATGTGCCACACAATGCTCAATTACATGGGTGGGCGCTAGCGTGTTAGCGCAGTTAGCTCGTTAACGTGTTGGCCGTCCAGCCCCATGCACGGGGCGATCAGGGGTAGCTCGTTAACGGAGATTTGCCGTGTTGTGGCGTTAACGTCATTTCAACGAGATTAACCTGAAAGCACTAGTGGGAACACAACGAATATGACTGCACATTTACGCCGACATCATCCTAGTGCAAAGACAAGTGGAAGCAGACAAAAACAACAAGCACGCATGCTACAAACTTTAGCAGAGTCATTTAGACAGCCGTTAGCACATGATTCTCCTTATGGGGACCTGATATGTTTAATATGCTGCTGAGAATATAGCCCAGAAGAAGCGGATAGTATAGCTTTTATTTTGGAAAGAGCCATTTCTCTGTAATAAACTCTCTTTTCCAAAGATGAGTGATTCCTCAATCAGATACAGGGCTCGCAAAATCGCTAGCCCGACGTCCCGGGGCTAGCGATTTTTCCAGTCGGGCTACCAAAATCTATCTCTGCCCTGCCCGTCGGGCTATCGTAGGAAGGAAAAATATATGTCAATGCTTTTGCATTCTTTCGGAAATGTAGCTGGGTAAGTATGTCATTGGCATCGGTGAGCCACTGTCAATATGTGACATATTGAAATCGCGTTTGAATTTGCGCTTGTTTTTTTGCTTTCACTTTGCAATCGCGCGAACTGTGTATAGAGAGCGACAGCACTGATTGGTGAGTGATGATAATTTGCGCACCAATTCCTCTGACGTCGTCTTATCAATCGTTAGCTTACTATGCAAACATGACAAGTGAAATCTCCCGCATCAAGCTTAAACATGTGAGAGGTTGATCGCGCAGAGAATCGCTGAGCGTTATGTGAGTGCGTGTGTAAAAGCAGCAGGATATATATTTTAGTTCTGCTGAGCCAAATAAGACAGGTCAGGGTGAAGAAGTGACAGCCAAAGAAAAGCTTACCACAAAACGGAGAAGTTATGACAAATCAGACTATAAGGCAAAAAGAAAGTGCAGCTTTATGGTTTCATGGACAAAAGAATTTCTGTGGCTGCAATATGACGAGCTAAATAACCAGGGCTGCACATAAGTGGTCCGCAGGTGCGCATTCGCTGTCAAAATAAAAAACGCGCACAAGATAAGAAGTTGCAACGCGTGCTTGCGTACATAAGATTTTCAGGAGGAGGACAGACATTTGTTTAGAACTCTTAAAGATGTCGAAGAAGCTCCTTTAAGCAATTACTGTGATGTTCCTCCACCTCCAAAGAAATGTCAGGAGTCCGAACCACAAAAGCGTATTCTCGGAAAAGTAGTTGCAGGAGGTGAGCTGGCTTCAAACAAATGATGAACGCACAGAGATGTGGTGCAGAATGTGCCGTGAAAATTTAATAAATGACAAATTAAAAAGGCATGAACATTTTTTTTGTATCGAAAAAATATCGAACCGTGACACCAAAGTATCGAACCGGACTGAACCGTGAATTTTCTGTATCATTGCACCCCTACTAAACAAGGAGGTCAGTAATAATAAGACACCTATCCACTCATTCTCTTCCGCTTATCCTCATCAAGGTCATGGTGGGGCTGGAGTATGCTGTGTTAAGCTGCTGTGGTCATTCTTCTTTGAGTACATCCCATCAGTGCAGTGGTGCATTTACTCTGTGAGGAGGCTGAATTCACTTGAGATTTGCACGATCATGAGAGACTCTGTTTTGCCAGCCTTCAGTTGATGTGCTTGAGAAGACAGCAACTGATGAGGAACTACTGGCTAATAAGGTTGTAGGTATAGGTCTATTTTATACTTAACAATACATTAATGCTTAAATGAGTCACCTATCACCTGTTTTAATTTTCTATACAAAGACGGCTGTCTGCCTGCTAGCTTTCACATCTCAAACTGCAGCTTGTTTAACTTCTCCAGTGCTTTTTCCCATTCAATCTCAAGGCTTAAACAGTCAGCATCATCAATATTTGGCTTAAGTGAGTGAGTAATAACCCATATCCCAAACCAACAGAGCTTGAAATAAGTCACAGCAGTGGTAGCTGCAACTACACAGCTCTCAGCAATACTAGCAACAACTTCTTTTACAGGCATTAGATTGTCTGCGCTGTGCTAGATTATCTTCAACACCTCCTTTTATTTGCATCTATCAGCCAGTGGCCATTTGCAAGCTCAGGTTTCATCCACTTATAGGTTAACTAAGCCCTCCACTTTATCTACTGTCAGACTGAGGACACATGTTGGGGGTTGACAGCAGATAACAAGGAGGCTTGGAGAAGTAGATTCGGCAAGGAGAAGGACACTTTATTTGGATGACGATAACCCTTATTTCATTACAGCATTCATTTGTTTCAAGGTCAGACATTTCTGGACGCTTAAGGTGACGCTGCCTCTGCCAGTATGACAGCTGAACTTCTGACAGTAGAAATAAGCTTTTCTGTAGCTCCAAGCAGACATCCCTCTGTGTAAGCCTGCAAAATCTCAAACATGAGCCTGTATGTGCATGAGCCCGATGCCACGTGTATTTTGGATGTCCATGAACTTTTCAGAGGAAACTGGGCTCTGTAAATAGGTCAAAGGTAAAAGCTAGTTACAGATCGTGGGCTCCATGTAGGGCTTTGTTTACAAAACCCACATTAGAAGATAGAGAGGAAAAACATATGGAGTATCAAAACACCTCATCATCACATGGGAGTGCTTATACCCAGAACTTGGCAGAACTGGTCTGACATCTGAGGCAGTTCTGTAGCAGTTGTAGTCATTAACATAAAGACTCCAGTTCTTATCAGATTGAAGATTTCAAGCAGTGTGTTGTGGTCTTTGGGCTGGTGTTTACAGCAGCCAGAGCAGAGTATCAAAAATAGTACACAATCAGAGCTCAAAATAGTACACAGCACAATAAGAAACCTCAGCCCAGTGAGTCTAAAAGCGACAATTTTGACACAAACTGTAAGATGCAAAAATAAATAAATAAAAGACAAAAATAAGTCTCACCCACCTGCTGTGAAGGGCGTCTGTTTGCAAGAGGAAGCCAATCGGGAGAGAGTTGGTTTAAAAGGATGGGAAAGAAGATAAAATGGTATGTTTCAGACAGAGGATCAACTTATTAACTGGGAATCATGCAAAGCTGCTCTAGCAGAGTCCAGGAAAAGAAATGTGGGGCAGGAAATCACTGCTGAGACTACAAAATATTAGCTTAATGGCTGCACCAAGCCTCCAGTTGTGCACATCCCCTGATGCTAGTAGTTATTCGACAGCAGAACTGTGGAAGAGGTGATTGGCTAGGGAAAAAAGCCCAGACAGTTGGAGCTCTGGTTAATTCTGCTCTTCAAAGGTTACTAAAGTCAATCCTCAAACACTCCCAACCATTTGTTGAATGCCTGTCCTTCAACAGGTTTTTACAGGAAGTCAAAAATTATGAGTATTACTTCCTCAGGTCCAAAGGGTATTATTCAAAGACTTGAGCCATCGAACATTCAACATAACAGTATAGTTGTCATTTATTCATAATCTGCATACAAATTTAGTGAATTCTGAATGTTTCAAGTTTCTTTAAATTAATGGCAGTGTTTGTTTTCCCTGCAACATCTCTTGTTTCTAACGGGCTATATAGGAAAGCATCTGGAAACTGTAAAAAGACAAAACACAAAGAACAAGGATTTGTTCAGTTTTTAATCATTTCCCCCTTTCTTTACTAATAGGTACAGTGCGACTGTAGAAATCAGAGCCCAATTGAAACCAGAGACCCAGAGCCACTTCAAAGTAAAGTGCCTTCTAGGAACGCTTTAAAGGTCTGGCTTGGTCCAATGACCAGTTGGTCCCTCCGCTCTGTTTGTTTGCATTCATTGGCTAAATGCAGCAGCGTTACGCAACAGACAATGGCAGCAGAAGCAGCTTGACGCTTCCCACTGAAATGGGTCAGCCGCACAAACACATGGACGTGCGCAGTGTTTTGAAAACACAGGAGAAGCGTGGCTGTTACATAAAAATTCCTCTGACCCTTGTTGGGAAACAGCCTTCCCAGATGTGGTGGAATCTGAGTCTCTCAGGGACATGGGAGGTCAGTTCAGAAAACACACACAACACTGTGGGCTTAATTGTCTCCAGTTGTAAGTTCAGTGTGCAGCATGTTAACACGTGACGTCTGACAGCCTAAAGTAACTTCAAAGCACTACCCTGGTCTGGGTGTGAACGGGAGACTTACGTGTAAAACGGGTGGGATGCCATGAATGGTTACGTCACAGACTCGACCTATTGTGCCACGAGAGTCTTGAAACCTGTGAAAGCTCCACAAAGTTCACAAAACTGAATCCGATCACATGGATTTAGGTCAGAGCATGCCGGTGTTAGTGTGTGTCCTTTCTTGCAGGGTACAGCGTGTGCACTCACAGCATGTTTTGCAGGTGATTCATTGTGTAAGTTTGTGTTTGTGGGTGTGTCCGTGTGGACAACTTGACTGTGGTTGGGTGGTCTAGGAGCTGTTGTTGACAGCCTGCTGGTTTTTTAATTGATATTCACCTCTGAGCTGGAATGCCACTGCTTCTCCAAACATAATAGAGCACAGAGATTTCGGTTTGGTGCAGAGAGGTGAAAATGGTGGCCAAGAAAGCAAAGACCTACATGAAATAATGCACAAGAGATGATTAGTTCTTTCTAGGAATAGCAGTGCGGTCCACCCCTCCAACACTTTGGACCAGATGGAAAAAGCTCAGCAGTACTGGATGATTTTGGCCTGTGCTACGCCAATGTTCACAGTGATCTTATTGTAAATTTTGAAAATTTGCTGGATTTTCCCAACTTCTGCTTCAGAGATTTTTATACTGCTATAATTTCTATTAGACATCAAGAAAGGGAGATTTGCTTTTCACAAATTGGAATAGTACTCCTGGGCCATCACTAAAGGTTATATAAGAAAACAGATATGTGACACAAGCAATAAACCGAGATTTTTCCAGTCGGTGTGTCAGTGGTGGTCTTTTAACCCATTTCACAAAACTCAACAAATTGTAGTTAGAGAGAAGACAATGAAAGAGTCACTCATTATGCCAGAAAGCTGGAATTAGCTCTCCGATAGCAACTGTAAGCTTTTTCTAAACTTGAATTAGCAAAATGGGGGCTAAATACATAAGGAGCAATCAAAATTTATGGAACTCTACTGCTGAAAATCAAGCACCACCCCTCATTTGCATTTGGCCCCTATCACCTTCAAGCCTGGCTATTTGGCCGAGACAGAGAGCAAATATGTCAAAGTCTCTGGCTATGGCCCTGACACCAAACAGTAGTCTTCAGTGTAAAAATTCCCCCCTTGGTGTAAGACTGCCTTTACAGCATTCTACCATAATGTCCTGATACGTTCCGAGACCATTTCATCCAACTGACCTACACCAGCCTCATTCATTAGAACTGGCACCCTGTGACTTCATACTCTTCCCAAACTGAAATTCAAGCTGAAAAGTTGCCATCTTTAAATTTTTGAAGCAATCAGTGGTGCACTGAAAAGTGCAAGTGCAAGTTGTCTGAACAGAACACCCAAAAAAGTGAAATTTGAACAAACACCTTCGTTAAATTTATTCTTGTTGCGATGACGTGATACAGTCTAGCAAAAGTGTGGTCAGTTGCCTGGACTCACAAGATTACAATGTAACAAAAATTCTGTATTAGGCTTTGTAATCATAGCTTTCCTTGTTGTTTGAAGTATGCAGTGACAGCTCGGTGGTGCGGCGGTTAGCAGTGTTGCCTCAAAGTAAGAAGGTGGACTCAAATCTCTCTGGGTATTCCTGCTTCCACCCACAGTTCAAAGACATGCAAGTGTGGTTCGATTAATTGATGATTCTAAATTGCCTATGAATGTGTTAATTAGACTCTACACTTTGTTGAATGCACCAAAGAACAACTCTTTAAATGAACTTAAAACAATCATGGAATGGATTTCCACATAATAAATGAGGTTCTATTTGCATTAAGTACTTTTGTTGGACTAACGTAATTTGCACGAGTTGAATTAACTCAATTAAATTAAGTTGGACTCACCTGCAGTAAATAAGTTGATTCATATGATGAAACTGAACTAAACTGAAAATATGATGGCATCACACAGCCACAGCACTTTTACGTTTTATGTGAATATTTAGTTTCAGCAGGTTTCTGATTAAGTTGAATAATTCCTGACCGTGTTATGGTTAAAAGCCTTCAACAAACCTCTCCCTGTAGCTATGTTAGCATGAAAACATTACCACATATTAATTTCCACTCAAATAAAACTTTAGACATTTTCCATAAAATGTATTCCATAAAATTTCCCAAACATAAGATGCAGAATGTCACTGCTTTCCAACACATATCTGGCACATTTCTCTGGGCTTCACTGTTGTTTTAAAACTAACCCTGGTTGTTGATATCATTTCAAGCCTCATTAATCCCCCAAAACCTTTATAATCATTAAATCTATTAGTTACAAAACATTTTTTTTCAGTCTTTTCTCCTCCTTGTGGGATTGGGATATAATCAGGCATCTACATTACAAACTTAAATCTTATTAAGAGCTTGGAGCACCGTGCTTGGATTCAGAGATTTGGAGTTCGTCTTGATGTCGATAAGCCCACAACACGCACACACAGACATTCACAGACAAGTACATTTTAATTGTTTTATTAACAGTAAATCTATATCCAACACAAAACCTCCTTTGATCTCCACTTCAGGATTTAACATGGGAACATTGGTGCTAATCGGGTGAGGAATTGTACAAGCTCCATTTGTTTGGGTCAGTTTAAAGCAAAGTGTCATCATTAGGGAACTTCAATAGAGTATTATTGTACTTTTTTTGTTAATTAATCAGAATCAGAATCAGAAACTTTATTGTCATTGTCATGAGAACAACGAAATTAAGAATGGTCCCCGATCATTGCATCATCCCTAGCAATATCAAAATATAAATAAAACAATAAAATTCAATAAATAAAATAGATAGAATACTTAAAATACTAATAAGATATAACAGTAAAACATTCACATACATTCCCACACACATGCTTCAGACCGTGCATAGATTAACACAAGAGTGGCGTGATGGACATTTTTTTGTAGTATTCAGATGTGTTATTGTGTTAATTAACACAGAAATTTGACTGTTTTGACTCGCTGTGAAAGAATTAACCGTGTTTTCAACCTAGATTATGTGACACATGATGGACATTATTCACAGCATGTACTGTATTCTCTGAGCGTGTTGATGTGTGTGCGCTGCCCCCACTCCCCTCCAAAGTCGCTTAGAGTGACTCAGAGCTCAAAGTCAAAGCTGTAGATTAATCCACATAACAGGAGCTTTTCCACTAATAACAGAACATTCTTTTCATTCTGGCTGCCTGGTACATCAGTGCCAGCGAGCGTCGGCAGCAGCACCAGCGCACAGATATCATATCTGAGCTCTAATTTTAAAAACAACTATTAAATACCGTAGATCTTAACAATGGAGATTCTTCTGTTATGATTGGGAGATTTATAGGGGTAAACTGTCGGCCAAAGTGTGAGGGAAGCCACTCGATGTCCAAAGTTGAAGACAAATTGAAGTGTGAAGTGTTTTTGGATTTTGTCTTGGTTGTATTTCTAAAAGGCACGCACTGCTAGCAAGTGTTGAACTCAAGTTTCAAAATGTCTCTTTAGCATTTGACGTGAAAGCAACAGAAGCTTCCACTTCTCTGTATGACAGTTGATTGAGTGCCTGGATAAAAATCAGCATTAACTGCATGAACTTCCAGTACTACCAAATTTATTTCAAATGCTTATCTCCCCGCCTGAAGCAGCTAGTCTCCACCGAAAAAGGAAAAATGATATTGCATGGGGCCTTGGCTATTGCCAGGCAGGTGTTTGGGTTGCACTGCTGTTTACTTGATTGCCATTCAATAACAAAAAAAGTGAGCATTTTTTCACAATAAATTAAAAAAAAGAAAAGAAAACTAATGTTAGAAATCTTTCACATTGTTGATAATGTTTTCTCTGTATTAATGCAGGATCTTTACCTTACAATATGAAGTGCCCTGAGGCAATCATTGTTGTGATTTGGTGCTCTATTAATAGTGCACAATTAAATTGAACTGAAGTGCATTTATGATGGACACTAAAAAATGTTTTGTTATGATATGCTACTTCCTTTCAGCCAGACTGAACAGAAGGACTCAATCAGAAGGCATTTAGTCTTTTTAGGCCAAGGGGATCGTGGTAACAAAGTATATTTTCAAGGCAAGCTGTAGATCTTTAGCTTCAGAGTTTTAAGCATCAAGAGGTTGTTGCGATCAGAGAAGTCCAGACTTCCCTGATCCCAACCACCTCCCCCAGTTCATCCAGTGGGACAGTGAACCATTTCAAAGGCATCTGAGAGATATAACGAGGAGGTATCCTAGTCAGATGCCTGAACCATCTCAGCTGGATCACCTTATCTTATTGCTAAGGGACAGCTCAGCCACCATTCGGAAAAAGCAAACATCTGCTGCTTGTATAGAGCATTTTACCCACAAGTTTAAACATCACAGCTAAGTGCAAGACACTGTGCTTTATGTTTAAGTAATGAACTGTTAGTTCTGATTATTATTATGATTTGTGATCTTCTGTTTGTTATATTCTTAGTCTTTGGATTAGGGTTTTCTGTGTTGCTTTCCCATGCCTCATCATGCCTGCATTGCCCCCAGCTGTGTCTCCATCCTGTTTCACATTTCCTAATCACCTCACTAGGTGATTAAGCCCTGTGTTTTTCCCTGCCTGTTGTTGTATCCTCCGCATTAGTTGTGTGTTTCTCGTGTGTCATGTTTGGTCAGGTTATGTCATGCAAGGTCATCAACTCCTAGTTCAGGTCATCCTTCCTAGTTTGAATTTTGGTTTTGTTTCTAGCGTTCATGTTTTGCGTGTCTTAGTCATTTTTTGCCAGTGAATAAAAACTGCCACCTTTAAGTTTAATACTCCATCTCAGAGTCCTGCATTTGGGTCCAATCCCCACCCGCCACACAGCTCACTGTGACAGACACTAAATGTAGCACAAACCAAATTTCAACTTTGAACCTAAAATCTAATTTTGTCCCTGACACTGGCTTCTGAAAAAAAGAACCAGCCAAAAAGTTCCTACTCAATCAAAATGTGGTCCCTAAAACTTAACTGGGTTCTCACTCTTGGAGTTTGAATAAGCAGTTCACAAGAAAGCTATAACGTGCAATCTGGCCATTTTGAACGGGCTCAATCAGAGACACATTCATTGTGTGCATCATAACAGCTGCCCTCTCTTCAAAACTAACTTAATTACTGCCTCTGTTTGACGTCTTTAGCAGAAAGCTAAAAAATGACCTTTGTTACACTCTGCAGACGGATACTGCATTAGCACTTTTGAATCCATCCATCAATCTATTGTCCAATGCCATCCCCATCCTTACAGAAGTCTGCTGAGAGGTACAATTGTGGCATATGCTTACTAAATTCTCTAATCTGTTCAGTGGAATTTCAGAAACAAGAATGGGTGCAGTATAATAATCTAGTTGATGTTGTTCATTGTGGAGTGCCCTCTTTTCTTCTGCTTCAGCCTCTGTAGGCCACAGCAATTGAGTAAGCGGGGAACAGAAGTCCCGTTCTAAAAGAGGAATGTTCTTCCTGCATCGCTAAGTATTCACTTTTATGAGCACACCAGAACAAAACAGTACTTGAGCAATAATCATTTGAGGAATTTAATTTTGCCTCAGCTAAATCACTTGGAATGTTTGCATTGCACCTCCAAAACGGGGGTCTGTCCCGGCACCACAGATTTTCATTATGAGAAAGTGAAGGCTGGCAGGAAAAATTAGAGCTGTCAAGTGAAAGATAAACACAGCAACAAACACTCAGTGAGGACTGTAAATTAGTTTCTGAAGTAACAAACAAAAAGGTGTTTCACATTAATCTTTTCGCATTTGTCATCAAGTTCTCAGAGTGCGGATTTATCTGTATTACTGTCATGGTCCCTGTGCCCTGCTGGTCAATCCTCTATTGGGCAATATGTTTGTGGTTTGTTTTCTCTCTCACTCTCTCTCTCTCTCTCGCCACGGCGATGCTCACTGCGGGCTCCCGCTGCTGGCCCACACACCTGCTCATCACCACACCGGCCGCTGATCCCAGCTGATTACTGCACTACTTAGATGGCGAGTCTGCACTAGTCTTCGCTGGATCGTTGAACTATCAGCGTCAGTCAAACTTGTGTATCTGCCAACCTGTATCTTGAAAGCCCTTTGTTATTATCCCGCTAACCCGACCTTTTGTGTTTAGATCGTTTTTGGAACCGGATTCTGAGAGGAGTGACTGAGGAGGAGTTTTTGTACAGAAAGTGTGGAGCACCTTTCCCCTAACCCTGTTTCCCACGGACCCTGGCGACCCGGACCCTTTTCCCCCTGCACATTGTACATAGCCACTTGGTGATTGTGTTCACTGTGAATAAAACGCACTGTTCTTCGCTTAAAGGGAAACCCTGGCCTGCGCCTGAGTCTCTTTCGGAACCCTTAACAGAACGATCCAGCCATTATGGACTCAGCAGGACAGGACCCCGCAGGACAGGACCCCGTGGGCCGGGCTCTGGCCGCCCAGGAAGCCGCGCTGGTCCGCCATGAACAAATGCTCGGGCAGCTACGGCAGGATGTCGCCGCATTGACCCTGGCAGTGGCACAGTTAATACCGCTGGAGGGAAATGCGCAACCAGGGAATCCCCAGCCGCCCAGCCCGGCTCCCCAGGCGGCACCGCCCGCCGTAGCGTCAGGTAGCTCACCGCGGGTCGGTACGCCGTCTGACGGACCTTTACCCACACCGGAACCATTCTCGGGTGAGTCTGACAAATGCGCCGGATTTTTGGCTCAGGTGTCTCTGACGTTTCGCGAGCTGCAGCGTTTTCATGGCAACGATGGGGCGAAGATAACTTATTTAGTTCAACTTCTGAGGGGCCGTGCACTAAAGTGGGCCCAGGTTGTGTTAAACTCTGATCCTGTCATCACCTACGCTGACTTTCTCTCCAAGTTTAAGAATGTGTTTAACCCAGGCACCGGGGCAGAGGCCGCTGCTCTCCGTCTCCTCAACTTCAAACAAGGTAGGAGAAGCATGTCTGATTACGCTATCGACTTCTGGATTCTGGCAGAAGAGGCAGGGTGGAATCAGGAGGCGCTACGGAGCACGTTGCTGAACAATGTCAGAGAAGAATTAAGGGACGAGCTAATCATGCGTGATCTCCCTGCCTCCTTTAATGAGCTAATGTCCCTGTGCATTAAGGTGGATGAGCGGTTACGGGCTCGCCGGTCGCAGCGGAACTACAACTTCCATGAGGCTGCGGGAGTCTCTGGCACCGGCGCCATGGCGGATGCCGGCCCCTCCCGGACTCACGAGAGCGGGGACGGAGAGGAACCCATGCAGCTGGGCGGCTCCCATCTCACCGCGGCGGAGCGTCAGCGCCGGATTACCGCCGGTGAGTGCCTCTATTGTGGTCACAGGGGACATGTTGTGGCTACCTGCCCTTCGCGGGCAAAAGGGCGCGCCCGCCAGTGATGGTAGGAGTACTGGTGGGCGAGCTGAGCCAGGAAGAAGCTCCTCCCCGTTTAACACTACCGGCCACGCTTTCCATTCACTCTAAGAGCCGCTCCCTATCGGTGTTAATCGACTCTGGGGCGGAACAAAACTTTATTGACTGTCAGTTAGCCCGGCAACTTGGGTTACTATTGGAGCCCCTGCCTCATGCATTACGTGTTACGGCATTGTCAGGTCAACGCCTTCCAGACATCACTCTGGTGACGGAGCCTGTCGAGCTCACCCTCTCTGGCAATCATTCTGAAGAAATCTGTTTTTTGGTGTTTAAAGCAACTCGCACTCCACTAGTTCTCGGCCATCCTTGGCTACAACAGCACAACCCTCACATAGATTGGCTAAAGGGGCGTGTCACTGGGTGGGGGGAGGACTGCCACATGACCTGCCTTAAAGCAGCCTCGCCTCCAAGCGTTGAAACGCCCTCTTCTGGGGTATTGGAATCAGCTGATTTAACTAATGTGCCCTCTGTTTATCACGACCTAGCTGAGGTGTTTCAAAAGGCCCGCGCCCAGTCACTCCCTCCGCATAGACCCTATGACTGTGCTATCGAACTGCTCCCGGGAGCTCCTTTACCCACCAGTCGGCTATATAGCATCTCACTTCCAGAACGAGACGCTATGGACAAGTACATCACGGAATCCCTGGCTGCCGGCCTCATTCGGGCCTCCACCTCTCCAGTCGCGGCAGGCTTCTTCTTTGTCGAAAAGAAGGATAAAACCCTCCGGCCATGCATTGACTATCGCGGATTAAACAACATCACAGTAAAGAATAAATACCCTCTGCCGCTCCTCAGTTCTGCCTTCGAGCTCCTCCAGGGGGTTACTGTTTTCACCAAACTGGATTTGCGAAACGCATACCATCTGGTTCGCATCCGTAAGGGCGATGAGTGGAAGACCGCCTTCAACACCCACCTCGGCCACTTCGAGTACCTTGTCATGCCCTTTGGTCTCACTAACGCCCCTGCGGTGTTCCAAGCCCTGGTGAACGACGTGCTCAGAGACTTCATTAACCGTTTTGTTTTTGTCTATCTAGATGACATCCTGATCTTTTCCAGAAACCAATCCGAGCACGAGACCCATGTCAGACAGGTCCTGCAACGACTCCTCGAAAACCGATTGTTCGTCAAAGGAGAGAAGTGTGAGTTCCACGTCTCCACCGTTGCATTCCTGGGGTACATAATCGACCAAGGAAACCTCCGCCCGGACCCTGTGAAGGTAAAAGCCGTTGTTGAGTGGCCGGAACCTCCTAATAGGCACCAACTGCAACGTTTCCTTGGATTTGCCAACTTTTACCGGCGGTTCATTCGGGACTTCAGCCGAGTTGCCTTGCCGCTGACCCAGCTAACCTCTCCCAAGCTTCCTTTTCAGTTGAACAAAGAAGCTCAGGCAGCTTTCCAAGAACTGAAGAAACGATTCGCCTCAGCCCCCATCCTGATCCAACCCGACCTCACGCAGCCATTTGTGGTCGAGGTCGACGCGTCCGACTCAGGGGTTGGAGCGGTTCTGTCGCAACGGAAGGATGGTAAGCTCCACCCTTGTGCCTTCTTCTCCCGCCGTCTGTCCCCTGCAGAGAGAAACTATGACGTCGGGGATCGGGAACTGCTGGCGATAAAACTAGCCCTGGAGGAGTGGCGGCACTGGTTGGAGTGCACGGCTCAGCCTTTCCTCGTCTGGACAGACCACAAGAACCTGGCATACCTACAATCAGCTAAGAGGCTCAACGCTCGACAGGCCAGGTGGGCCCTGTTTTTCACCCGTTTCCACTTTTCCATCTCTTACAGACCCGGTTCCCGGAATGTCAAACCCGATGCCCTGTCCCGTCAGTTCTCAGTCTCGGAGGACACCACTGAGCCCGCTCCCGTTCTCCCCGCCACCTGTGTCGTGGGCGCCATCTCCTGGGGGATCGAAGCAGCCATTCGGGAGGCTCAGGTGTTGGAACCGGATCCGGGAGGCGGGCCAGCCCAACGGCTCTACGTCCCTCAATCAGTACGTTCTCAAGTGCTTCAATGGGCCCACACTGCCCGCTTTACGTGCCACCCAGGGGTCCACCGCACTATCAACTTCCTCCAGCGCTACTTCTGGTGGCCCTCTCTGACTAAAGATGCTCGGGAGTACGTCTCCGCCTGCGCGACCTGTGCCCGGAATAAACCATCTCATCAGCCGCCCGCTGGACAGCTCAATCCCCTGCCGACTCCGTCCAGGCCGTGGTCCCATATAGCTTTGGACTTTGTAACCGGACTGCCGCAATCAGCAGGCAACACTGTCATACTTACCATCGTGGACCGTTTTTCTAAAGCTGCCCACTTCATAGCTCTACCCAAGCTTCCCACGGCCATGGAGACCGCACGACTGCTTACCCGTCATGTGTTTCGTTTGCATGGGATCCCGGAAGACATTGTGTCTGACAGAGG
Organism: Copadichromis virginalis; assembly: GCF_057382275.1. Lineage (NCBI taxonomy): Eukaryota > Metazoa > Chordata > Actinopteri > Cichliformes > Cichlidae > Copadichromis > Copadichromis virginalis. Next base: position 32,887,918 of record NC_140638.1, read on the forward strand.
CCCCCAGTTCACGTCTGGCGTCTGGAAGGAATTCTGCTCCTCATTAGGAGCAAAGGTCAGTCTGACCTCCGGTTACCATCCCCAAAGCAACGGTCAGTGTGAGCGAGCTAACCAGGAGCTCGAGGCAATGTTGCGGTGCACAGCGTCCTCCAACCAGTCCATCTGGAGTGATGAACTACCCTGGATTGAGTACGCCCACAACAGTCTGACTTCCTCCGCCACTGGTCTGTCTCCCTTCGAGGTCTCACTGGGTTTCCAGCCGCCTCTCTTCCCCTCTGTCGAGGGTGAGCATTCTGTGCCATCTGTCCAGGCCCATCTACGGAGGTGCCGACGAGCTTGGCGGGCCGCACGGACGACGTTGCTGCGCACGAAGGACCGAACCAAACAGACCGCAGATCGCCGCCGCACACCTGCTCCAGCATACAGCGTGGGACAAAAGGTATGGCTGTCCACGCGCTTTGTTCCTCTCAGGACTGAGTCCAAGAAGCTCAACCCAAACTTCATTGGTCCTTTTGAGGTTTCGGCGCTGATCAACCCCGTCTCTCTGAAACTCCGGCTGCCCCGCAACATGAGGATTCACAATGTGTTCCACGTCTCCCAAATCAAACCTGTACAGAATAGCCCCCTGTGCCCTCCGTCCAGGCCCCCTCCGCCCGCCCGGCTTGTGGACGGCTTGCCCGCCTATTCCATCACGCGGATTATGGACTCTCGCCGCCGCGGGCGTGGCTTCCAGTACCTTGTGGACTGGGAGGGCTATGGCATTGAGGAGCGATCCTGGGTTCCGCGGGCCGCTGTCCTGGACAAGCGTATGCTGCGGGCCTTCCATCTGTCTCATCCTGGTAAGCCTGGTGGGTCGCCGGGGGGCTCCCGTTGAGGGGGGGGTACTGTCATGGTCCCTGTGCCCTGCTGGTCAATCCTCTATTGGGCAATATGTTTGTGGTTTGTTTTCTCTCTCACTCTCTCTCTCTCTCTCGCCACGGCGATGCTCACTGCGGGCTCCCGCTGCTGGCCCACACACCTGCTCATCACCACACCGGCCGCTGATCCCAGCTGATTACTGCACTACTTAGATGGCGAGTCTGCACTAGTCTTCGCTGGATCGTTGAACTATCAGCGTCAGTCAAACTTGTGTATCTGCCAACCTGTATCTTGAAAGCCCTTTGTTATTATCCCGCTAACCCGACCTTTTGTGTTTAGATCGTTTTTGGAACCGGATTCTGAGAGGAGTGACTGAGGAGGAGTTTTTGTACAGAAAGTGTGGAGCACCTTTCCCCTAACCCTGTTTCCCACGGACCCTGGCGACCCGGACCCTTTTCCCCCTGCACATTGTACATAGCCACTTGGTGATTGTGTTCACTGTGAATAAAACGCACTGTTCTTCGCTTAAAGGGAAACCCTGGCCTGCGCCTGAGTCTCTTTCGGAACCCTTAACAATTACAACCTAAACTGCAATCAGATCTGAAATGTCCAGAGCAAACTGTGAACTGCTGGGTAACTGCTGACATTGGATAAAAAATCAACATGTTGCCACAGTTTGGATGGAACTTCTCATTTATACAACCCCTCAAACGGAGTCATATAAATAAAGCAACTGCACTCCAATTGGTGCTTATCAGCTCTACTCCAACTCAACAAAAAAACGACAACAAAAACATACCATTGAAAATACTGCTGTGTAACTGCAGACTCTTTGATATATTAAACTACTGACTGTAAAACAGATTACAACAAACTTTTCTTAGGTTATGCAAAGATTTTCCTCTGTGCACCAAGCAGGCAGGCAGTTGCCTCCCATCATGCCCCGTCTCCCTCTTTAAGTATCAGCTATCTGCTGCCAAAAGCCTGACTGGATATTAATAGCAACACTCCCAGAATCTAAACCACATTTGTTTAGGTCAAGGCTGAGCTCAGTGTCCATTAAACAGAGTAATTCAAATGACTCTGGCAATGCAACGAGATAAACTAAACACATCTACGATGAGCTAACTGACTGAGATGGAAAAATCGATTGAGGACGTTAATCATTTTGAAACTGGTGGCAGTGAGTGCGAGCTAAGCATTCAGCAACTTGGAGCTGGACTATCCCAGCTGGAGTGAGGGGGATCTGTGAGTCCTGCTGCACAGCAATCAACTGAGCTTTCTGAGCAGTTTATTTTTAGCATTTATAAATATGCATTTGAATTCAAATGGCAGTGTTAGGTTTCATTACATTTGTCTTTTCTTTGGTGTTCACTTTAACAGACTTTTTCTGCAAGTGTCAGAACTCAAATAAGTGGAGGCGTCTACTTAAAACAGCGACATCTAGCGCACAACGCTGATTTTGGTGGAAGTTATCAGAGCTGTAAAGAATCTAAAGACCCATTGCTTGTCCACTCGGGTGACTCAGGATCAAACTGTTAGCTAGGGAGGAGGGTATTTTTCAGAGCATCTCTCCAGGTGCAGCACACACTGTGACACCCATAATCTAAAGTGTAGTACAGCACAGATTCCTGCTTTCACTGCAGCCCAGCAGCTCAGTTCGGAGCAAAAGATTATTGCTTTGTCTGTGCCCAGCAGGACTTTCCGTTAAAAGTGGCGAGGAAAGGTCAAGTAGGAGCAAATCTGAGGAGCATGATGTAACAAGTAAGACTGAGAGTGCGGCTGGGCGGCCGGTACCAAACCCTGCTGACAGAGTCCAGAACATTCTCTTTTAAAAGTCAAGCTTCATTTTTCTCAGAACGGCAGGAACAAAATCCAACAGGAAGGGGGGGGGGGAGAGGTGTGTGTGTGTGTGTGTGCGCGCATGACAGAGAGCCTGTTCTGCAGGGCTGTGTCTGAACTTCTTATATCTTTGGAACTGGCATTCCCCCAAGCCCTGACACATCTGTCCAGAGTCTAACGACCAAATGAGAGGGAGGAGGGGGAACACAGTGTGGCTGTTTTGTGTGTGTGTGTGTGTGTGTGTGTGTGTGTGTGTGTGTGTGTGTGTGTGTGTGTGTGTGTGTGTGGATATTCTATAGGTTAATTCCAATCACACCCGTGAACGCTCATTTCAAATGGTAACAAGGACACACACTGTACTGTAAAGGCCTGCAAAACACTCCGGAGCTGTGAACACAGGTCCAAACGTGCTGAGTATCTGTGGTGAACATGGTTAGGTAAATAGTAGCTATGATAACCCTGAGGTTAACCTGGCCGCTCTGATTGGCTTATCTCTGCACGATGGCTTCAGAAAACCTGGTTGCCAGCCAATAAAAACATTTGGAGGGAACACTCTGCCCCAGTCAATGTCGAGAAAACCCGTTGTGCTGAGACACACAAGGAGTGAACCTGTGAGGAGTGTACACTAGATATAGCCTTTCATTACATGCAAGGCCTTGTCATTCCCCCTGTAGGTTGTTTCCACATATTGTTTTTAAAATAATTTAATTTCTTTTAGCTGGTTTATGAAGGCATACAAACTTAGTGCTGCATGCTGTAGCAAACATATTATCACTTTGTAAAGCTACTTTGAGTATGCAAAAGAAAAACAAAGCAAAATATGAATTTAGGTATAACCACAGTAGCGACATTAGCAAGCTTGCTGTAGCTACTTAAGCAAACGATACATTAGACATCTGCTCGGTTTTAAGGTAGGCCAACCTATGCCGCTCCATAATAAAGCTGCACATTATTCAGCTTCTTATTCATTTCCAGACATATAGTAAATTTAAAAGCTCAGGTCCAGAGTAGCTGCAGATGGTCTTAATCCTGCTCTCCATGCCAGACATGACAGCATGATTTTTTTTTTTTTTTTCACACCCTATGCAGAGCTAGCAACAGGAAACACTGCATCATAGTGAAGTGTGGCCACAACAAGTACAAGATGTGATGTTGAGTGTGGTTCAAGAATGTCAGTAGCTACTTTTTCATGGTTAAATCAGGTTGAGAATAATCAACAAGAAAGTTCCAAAAGCTGCAGTTCCCCATATGGCCACTTGGGGCTGGCTACAAAAGTCTGACTCCCATTTTAAAATGCTTGTTGCAAAAAAAGAAGACTACATAAAATTTCTAGTTGTAGGTGTAGTCACATTGACTGACAGATGGATGTTAGGCTTCACCTCTTTGTGGTATAGGTGCTTTTCAGATATAATTCATTACTGCACTTGAGTAGTGTTTTTTTATTTATTTATTTATTTCTGGAGGGCGGTGTTTTGCTTTTGCCACAACACTGGAATGACTGCAGGTGCCTGTAAGTTGCGGTTGAAGTACTTTGGGATCTTGCTAGTCCTACTGAAGAGGAGCGAGCATGAGAGGGAGTTACTTTTGTGTTAGCTAATTTCAAATGCAGAGTTTCTATCAGCTCAGCAAACACAAACTGTTTGTGTGCAGTTTGTCACAGTGTGTTGCTGACTACAGGTCCAGCTGCTGTATTTCACAGGAAGAGAAAAGAAAGGGAAAACTTCACTCAAAGATGGAGAAAGATGGAGAAAGACAGGACAGGAGAGGAAGAGAGAGGTTAGATTTAACGGTAAGGACTGCTCGGTGGGATTTGATGAACTGCAAATTTAAAGCTTACATGTAAGTCCTCATGTTATTGGGTCTGTACATGTAACATGTTGGGGTTTTTTTTTTCTTTGTTTTTTTTTCATATTGTGAAACATGCTGCAAAACAAACTGAGGTAGACTGTGTTATTTAAAGACTGCATGAAAATCCTCTGCAGGATAAACAGTTCAGTTTACTGTCCTGTGATGGATTTAAAGTAAAGAACAGTGTGTGACCTGTACACAGTGGCTGTGGTTTCACAGTCAGGTTACATCAAGTGTAGCAGAGATTCCTATCATTTTTAGCTGATGATGCTTAGATTCACTGAATTCCACCTTCATACCAACTTTATACCGTATAGAAAATAAACAGCATAAACCGTGTACTATCAGTGTAGAGTATGAAAAACACGCCAGGACAAGATAAAACATCTGCTGACATCTGGTTGAATTACATCCAAGAACATCCCCACACTGAGCCACTACAACTGATTTCAGGGTTCCCCCACCTGTTGAGTTCCACATTAACCTCTTCCCTACTCATTTTCCTGTTATGTCTGTATGTCTTAATTATACTGTATGTCCATTTCAGTAAATTGGTGTAAATATTTCCTAGCAACATATAAAGGAATGAGGGTTGGCTTAACACTTTTTCACAATACTTTAAATTGTGCTCCAAAAAAGATTTGGGGGGCGGATACAGGAAGTATAATAAAAGCAGAAGACCAGCTAAGAACACTGCAGAAGCCTGAAAGAGAGGGATCTTTTTCTTGTTTATGAGATTGCTCTTCTCTTATTGCCACCTGGTTATATTAGGTGACCTTTGCATGTCATTTTTAATTAGTCGTAGCAGAAAATCAGGTATAACTAATGTCATTGTGAGCCAGCATGAACAGCGCCAGGGCACATTTCTGATTTATTATACACCTTTGCTGTCCTTGGGATAAATGTTGTGTACAGTTCACATTAAAATGGATTATCGGTCTATTTTTCTTTGCCAGGTTTTATTTAACTTAACGAAACTGGGGCGAGGAACTATTTTTTTTCAGTCGTTTTTGGAGTCAAGGAAGAGACAGCAAATCAGCGAAGCCTTATTTCCCATCATCCATACGCATCAGCTGGCCTCAAACCCTGAGTAAAAAATCTAGTGAAAAGTTATCCCTCTGCTGTTCAGGCTGGAGCTGCTTTTATTGGAGAAAAGCTCTTGTTGCAGGCTCTGGTGCTGGTTTAATGAGCAGTCTGCTTCGGCCTGAGAATCTAGGTGAAAGGTTAGCATGTCCCTTTAAGAAAAGGTCAAATTTAAAACTGTGAGAAGAGTGTGTGCCTGTGTTTGTGGGCCTCATAGCGAACAGACCATACCTCCAATCACTAGCTATATGACACAAGCTGTTACTAGGGGAACTGAAAGTTTATATCGTATTATAGAGTTTTAAAGGGAACAGGCATCCCGATTAAGCCCTTGTTGTAAAATAAAACTGTCTACCGATCTTTTTATTTGACACCACGTATCTCTGTTGCAGAGGGAGGGGTGCCGAATACATTAGTGCACTGGAAAGCGATTTTACTGGCAAGGTTAAATTATGAGCTGTTGTGGCGCTGCATAGCTTGGAGCTCCGGGCACCCCAGTGTACCAGTGCGGCAACAAGCAGTTTTGTCAAAAGAGAGCCCTAAATATAGCCATCGCACAGTGTTATTATCACAGCAGGGGAAGGGCTCTGTTATCTCTCACCCTTCACTCCGATTGTTTTACTACTCGAGCAGATGACAGCTTCACAGAGGCTGGGGCCCATTTGCTCGGTATATGACCTGTTATATAAGACCTCCAATGATGCGGGTGCGTTTGCTGTATTTTCCAACAGCAACACTTTATAAATGATTTCATGTCAGGTTTTATGTGCCAAAGAGGAGCACCTATTCCCAATTTGTGCTACAGTCACACTCGTACTCTTCTTTTTACTCATGTTTATCTCTGTGACAAGTATGCCATTAGCCCTACAACTGTGACGCCAAAATGTTGGCAAAAATACATCAGTGGAGGAAAACATACAGCACACACACAGTCTTATTAGGGACTGTATAAGCAACACTTAATCTATGCACACAACAACGCGGGGCATTGTGTTGCTTTCCTGTCTTTGTTACAGAGCGGTGACATGAGAATGGCCATCGTGGGCTCGCTGAGTCACTCATTCAGAACTAGCTGTACTGAACGGCATGATTGGAAGTGGTGGTCCGGTGGTCCCCCCAAACCCCCTGCTGCGCTGCCTGACCTGGATCAGTGGTTGTAGACAGATTCAACAACACGACAGACACTCAAAAAAAATTCATTCACAAAAGCTATTGTTAGTGCAGTCGATGTGTGTGGCAAGGACTGGCCCGTTTCAGCATTCCCTAACAAGCAACAAGTAGCTGAGTATGTCAGGCCACTATTCTTCTCATCTCTCTCTCACTCCCACTCTCTCACTCACACACACACACACACACACACACACACACACACACACACACGTCAGTTTCTCTTCTGCACTGTTTACACCCAAACAAATGATACTGCTCGCTGCTTTGCTAATAAGGTCCGTACTAAGAAGAGCTTAGCATTAGCTACAGAAAGTAGTGTTCACCGTGAACTATATGGCCAATGCCATATTGTTCATGTTTTGTTTGTCTGGACTGGAGACCAGTCTGCAACCATCTCTGCGATTGCTTTGGTCACTGGCAGGTTGCTGCTATCGCCTGTAGTTTGCATGGATGACATCAACTTGTTCCAAAGCTATTGGGTAAGTGGGAGTGAAACCAAAAGGTACAGCACAAACCGCAAATAGGGACTGTTTATGTTTAGTGTGAGTTGTGGATTTTGAAACGTGCTGGTTGCAGCGCTGAGACGCACTTTTACTTTGAAGGTGACCATTCTCTATTTGCCATTTGTGCACTTCACTATCGCTTAGCTAGTAGCTAGCCAGCGTTTGCTAACAAACTGACACCTTCAGCAATTTCTTACCATCTAGTTGGAGAATAAATATTTTTACTTCGAAAATGGTGTTAGAAGTATAACATCCAAGCAAAAATAATAATAAATTTAAACTTTATAACGTATTACATTTATTATTTACTATATTTGGATTAGAAGGTGGGATGCTAAGACTAGCAAGCTTGATTAGCAAGCTACATCCATAAACTGCATTGCTGTAACACACTGTCATACAATTATAGACAGAAACTCTATAATTTCACTCACCCAAACTGGAGTTCTTGGGATCCCTTACATCAACCCACAGTATTTGTCAGAAAATTTTATTAGAAACGCTTCAAGTGCGGCTAACACTAGCAACAGTAGTCTAGTTTAGTTCCTAGACTTAGCTAAGAGGAGGACAAGTATGCAGCTAGCAACAGCCCTCAGTATCAGCATACCTTGTGTATTTAGTGCCAGGCTGTAAGTATGTTTTCTGCATTTCAGTATGGAAGTATATGACTATAGTATCCCTTTTAGAGCCAGCATCAAGTGGCCACAGTTTTTGGCACATGCTCATTTGCTTAGTTTTTCAGGCCCAGAACAAGCTGGCACTAGGTGCACACAGCTTAAACACACCACTGTGACTCCATTGAACCATAAATGTACATTGCTCTGGGAGTGGGAGCTAATGTGATGGCTTCCTATTTCAGGAGGTCTAACTGGAGCTGAGGTCATTAAATCATGTCCAGAGGTAGTGGGTTGGTTTTTGTGTACTGGTTTGCCACTCACTTAAAACACATTGACAAATATAGCCTTTATGAAGCTGGGCTTTATTGCAGGACTCTCGGGCTAGACTGCGTTAATTGAAGCTAAGGGTAGTAAACTGGAAATGGAGTGTAATTTCATGATTCTAGATATACCCTGCACACATTTGGAATTAAATGATTAAACAGACGGAAAATAAACTGCGCTGCTATTAATCATACTGTAAATTAGTACAGCAACGATGCTTGTCAATTATCTGTGTTTGTTTTGCCCACAAAAAGGCTTTAATGCATTATAGGGTGATTAAACAAAGCCTACATTAGATCAGAGATTATTTGACAGAGAAGCATGACTCAGATTTTCCAGACATGAAACACCAAGGGCAACTTCAGCAAAAATATTACAGTCTAAGTGCAACCATCTGTGTGTGTTTGCGTGTGTGCACGCAAGCGTGATGCAGCACTCATCATCTGTGTGTGCTCCCATAGTAAACAGTGTTTGAGGGTCCTGCCATGGCAGCCACTTCCACATCTTTGTGCTCCTGTAAAGCTCCCAGGATTGTCTGTTCAGACACAGTTCTATATTACATAAGGTGTAAAGAAAAATTTAGTGTCTCGGACGTCACAGAGTGCCAGTGTTTTCACCAGAAACAAGCTGAGAAGGTCAGACAGGATTTCCCTCACCGGTAGCAGTTGGCTACACAAATATCAACCTGAAAACAAACATGTTATTGGAGAGAGGGCCACAGGAAAGCTGGACAAAGAGTCTGTGACGTGGCAGCTGAAAATAAATCCCATTTCCCATCACTCACTAGACGTTAAAGCCTTCCTGATGAATGGCATTTTGTTTGGTTCTCAAGACTCAGAAATGACCACCTTGGCAACGCATAGAAACACACAAAAGCACAGACAGGCTCTGTGATTAATGATTAATCAGTCTGTCTTGATTGAGCTACTTCCCTGATCACTGTTAGAGAAACAATCCAAATAACCTGCAGCCTAATTTTTAGTTTGTTTGCATGGTTTTTAATCAGTGTTTTGTGTAAATTAATTAGATTCAACGCTGGATTTCCTTTCCTCTGAGTACCCCTAAAATAATTCCTGATGACAGGTGAATTATTTGCTCTTCCTGTTGCACAATGAGGTTTTTTTTTCCCCCCCATAAAAGAAGTAAAGACTCTTTATGTTTCCTCACATTGTTTGCAGTTAAAGGGATAGGCCTTAGCTCAAGGAGCAGGATCTGTAAGATTGCAATACAAGCGTGAGGACATTTTATTAGGATTACACGTTATTTCCAAAGTCCAATCAAATCCAGGGTGGGATGTGAAAATGTGTTTCTCCGGTGGCTGCCAGGAGCAAAATAGTTTTACATAAGCTGGAAAAATTACTTTGATTTGCCTCTTACAGCAAATTTTAACTGAAATGATTGTGCTGCCATCTAGTGGTGCACATGGCCAGTGGCAACCCCCGCTAGAGTGGGGGTGAACTCCATGTGTCCATGATCCAACACAGCTGATTTAATGGCTAAATTACCTCCTCAACAGACTGAGAGTAGAGAAGTCACTTGGATGAGTGACAAAACGTTTCTCCTAGTGATGGGCAGATGAAGCCCCATGAAGCACTGAAGCTTTTCATCCAATTGGTTCACCCCAACGCGAAGCTTCATGAAGCTTCATTTGCTCTAGTAGGACACCTACTGGACGTAAAAATAATAGCTGGCATGAATTTGAAGAGTGTGGCATTTTGCACACAGCCTGTAAATGTCAACAACAAAAGGAGTGTGTAAAACATGTATATTGTAGTGATGGCAGTATACTGTGTATATTTATAGTGGCAGTATGGGAAATGATTATTTGGAAATGCTTGAAATGGAAATGATCATTTACTGTGAGGTGAGGTGTGGTTGGGGTGTGGACAGTGGTTGTGCTTTTCTAACGTTGAGGTATGGACAGCTACACACTGAGGCTTTGTCCTGCCTGTTCACATTTTATTCTGTAAAAACTAAATTTTCACTGCTTTTATGACCTTTTTAGTGGGGAGAACATAGCTAGGATTTAATGATTTAACAAATCTTTTGAATCCTTTGTCCTCCACAATGCTAAATGGCTGGGAGTCCTCAATCACCATGCTGACCAGGTCTTCATCTATTTGAGATTGTTCTCCTGAGGAAAGACAATAAAGATAAAGCACAAATATAAATATCACATACGTAACTTATAACAGTTGTATAATATTGTTATATCATTTAGTAACATTACTGCATCCTATATTATCATGGCATTTGATGGCTCACCTGGTCTTGCTCCACAATCGGTGTCCCCCTTATTCTCATGCAAAGCTCTGTAGTGCCTAAGCATGGATGAGGTGTTGTTGTTATATCCCAGCTCCCTGGCACATAGCAAACACTTCACCTTGTACAAAAGTCAAGACAGCTCAACATAAATTGTATTGCACCATCAGTATCATGAAAATACATCTTCTGTAGAAATTTACATACCTTGTTGGGAGGAATAAGATCAAAATGTTCCCACACAGGGGAGGACATCCTCCTCTTCTTAGCTGGCTCCATTCTCTCCTGACTTTCTCTCCTCACTCTCATAAACCTCCAAACGGTCTCCAAACTCTCACTAACCGCAACTCTCCATCAAACACCTACATTTTGAATGAAGTCTGAGGGGTTTATATCGCTGTCATAGCTCGCGGCAAAGTTCGAACCACTTCATGAACCAGTCACGTGGTACAGCCGGGCAGCGAGGCTTCGGACGTCATCATTTTCAGCTCCTCCCATAAATGAAGCAAGCCTCGATACGCGCTTCGCGGAAACGCCCCCTCCATTACTCGACACACGCTCCGAAGCCTCGATACAGAACGTCCCATCACTAGTTTCTCCCACTGAAAACGCTACGTCCACATGAACAGAATCAACCTTTTTGGGCTCCTCAACATGTCTTCAAGTTCTCCAGAGGCCTGGTAATGAACTAATGATTCAGGTGTGTTGGCCCAGGGTGAAATATATAAAATCTGCAGGACAACGGCCCTTGAGGCCTGGAGTTTCTCACCTCTGTGCTAATGGAAAGCATAAAACTGGTGAGACTTTTTGGGGACAATGTGACAACACAGATTTTTCGCTTGAAAGAAACACACAAAGGGGGATAAACACTGCGTCCACTTGCTGCTTCTGTCGTTTTTAGCTGCATGAAAGTGAAAAATATAAGATTTGGAGCTGTTTTCATTCTTTGTAATGTTTTCTTTCAGACTAGTGGAGGGAAAATGTCATTAGATGTTTATTTTAAACACTTGATGTGTCTTTGCCAATATATACAAATTATGAATGCACGGTTATTAAGATAATACCTCAGCTGTACTATTTTTTTTTTTTTTTAAGCATGAAACTTAAAACCCCCCCCCGATTACTTTATAATATAAGTCATCACTTGGGGAAGTCTCATTGTGACTTCTGATTTTAAAAGTTACATAAAGGCCTAGATTTTATTATAAATGTATAAATTTTGAGTAAATAGCTCTAAGACAAAGCGAGCAGTCTCTTCTTCAGCAGCTCTTAAATCGAAGAAACATTCCAGCTTTATTCCTGCCTTTTTATCAGTCAGTACCTTAGAACCAGTACCTTGGAACTTGGGTTAATATCACAGTCTGCTTTTCTAATTAACAGGACGATCAACACACCTTTTTCTGACTTTGCACACTTCCGCATAACATTTATTATCATTTAATTGAAAGGATTCAGGATTATGAGGCGCTGCAGAGTAAAGAGTTTGAGGTAATAAAGTGTGCTGTGTTTGAATCTGTGATTACAGCAAGTCCACACTTATAACAGCAGAGTTTGATTTATTTATCAAACTTGTGATAAATCACAACTAAGTTCATCTGCAAGGGTTCATTTTTTTTCATCATTACTCAGACTCACACCTGATGTTTCCAGGTACTTCAGTGGTTCCATCAAAGTCATTTTTCTTGACCTTGTTTAGATAATAGGTCATCACTGCACCAGATACATATTCATCCCATTTGCTAAGACAGGAGGCAGCAATCACAATTTTCCCCGGGTTAGGACCGTTGGTGGGCATGGAGACTCCATAGTATCTCTTTGAACAGGATTTCTGAGAAATGCAGATGGTTGAGGAGACCAGAAAATGTGGAGCTTGGTCTTTGAGGAGTTCTTGCAGACTCTGCTTAATTTGCTCTTCATTCTCTGGATTATTCAGCAGGACAATCTGGAAACGGTTACAGATACAGTCAACTGCCAACTAAGATCTGCTAGAAATTAAATTCCAGTCATTAAAATGAAAGTAAGTGCTTTTTTAAAAAAAAAAAAAAAAAAAAAAAAAAAAAAATTCATACATACCATTTACTAATTTTATTTTTTAACAGTTGCTTATTTTCAGTGAATTAAGAATAGATGGATTTATGCCTAATTAGAACTGTGTCAACGAGTGTAGCTTTAATGTTATTTAGAAATATAAGGATATAAGCTTATTAGGTTCATAATTGGTTAGCTTTTGTGTTACTGTGTTTAAATTAAGGGTGATGTAATTCATTTAAAAGTGAAATGTTGCGATTGTGTCAATGAAATAAAAAAAGAAAAAAAGAAAAACCTGTGTGTCTGCACAGGTTGAACATTTTTATACTAAATTTAATTGCATAACAACACCACATGCAATAATAAAAATGATAGCATTACTGCTGTTCTTTTCCCACATTTTCTATCAGTTAAATAAATCTATCGCTATTGCTATGACTGCGGCCACATCGCTGGTGTTAAATCATGGTGTGCGTACAAGTTTAAACTTTAAGCTGTGATGTTTTGTACTGGCTAGAGACACGTAAGGTTTGTTTCTTGAGGACATAAATGAGGCCATTACTTTTTATTATACACAGGGAGAGACAATTTTAATTGTTATCTCAGACTTGAAATCAAAAACGTAATCTGTCAAAGCATCTGCTGAATGCAATCCTTGTATAAGAAGATGTCAACATTATGGATATTTGCACATCCATGAACTCCACAGTAATAAAGAGTATCACCTCCCTGGAGTTGTGTTGATATCCTCAAGGATCTAAGTCCAGTATTGACATTCAGTCTTTTAGCTTTGTGTTTGCAATCTACAGATCCTTTAAAAAGTGCCCGACTCTTCACTGTTTGTTGCTGAAACATAATGTACACTAGGTTTTTCAGCTTTTGAATTCATCAGTATGAAAGTACTCTGCACTATACATGACATGAAACTGGAGGCTCTGCCGGGGAAGCTGAGTCAGATAAAAGTCGAAAGGCCTGGGATATTTTTTTTCTTTAAGCCTGACAAAATATCCCTGATGATTTCTTCTTGGGGAAAAAAGGGAGGTTTGTTGATTTTTCCCAGAAAGAAGATGCTGTGAAGAGTCTGCTAAGTGAAAGCACATGAATTCATTGTTAAATTACAGATTGCACAATGGTCCTGTTTCCAAAGCTTGCAGTTTAACCCGCCTTGTCCATTAAGCGTTCCTTCCACCTCTTACTTCCTTGAGGCATGTTACACCACTCCTGCATCTGTTTCAGTATCTTGAAGGCAGAAATGTCACGGTTCTGGGTCCGTTGGACCCAGTATTTTGAGTTTATTATATTTCGGTTTAATTCTGCTTCATGGATTGTTTTCTTATTCTTGTAGTGATGACGATTATTATTTCTTGTTTCTGTTTATCCGTGCTTAAGGATTTGTTCTCAGTTATATCTCACGTTTAGTTTAGTTCAGGTTCCATGTGTCATTCTCTGTCTGTCTGTCTCTCAGTGTAAAGTCTGCATGCTTGTTTAGTAATTCATGTTTCCTGTTTTATTGTGAAAGTCTTTGTCTTATGTTACTGTGTGCAGCTTGGTTCCCCCCGTCTCGTTAACCCTGATCTCTCCCAGCTGTGTCTCCCTCCTGTTGCCCATTCGCTGATTACCACCCTGTGTATATTAGCCCTGTGTTTTCCTGTGCTCAGTGTCGCGTCGTACCCTCAGACCCTGCCTGTGTGTGCCTGCTTGGTTTCATGCCAGCAATAAAAGCTGTGGTTTTAGTTACATTTCGTCTCTGAGTCCTGCATTTGGATCCACATTTCCACCTGCCCGCACACAGAGCCCTGACAAGAAATGCCTTCAAGTAGTGATGGCCAAATGAAGCTTTCCGAAGCACTGAAGCTTGTATTGAAAAACGGTTCATTACTCGAAGCTTTTCAACACAGTCCTCTCCGGTGACATCTGGTGGTGAAAATTTTGAAGAGCAGCTTGAATCTGCAAAATAAAACGGACTGCTCAATTATCACTGCTCACTCAAGAGTGGAGTTCTCTCTGATATTGGGCCACCGTTCCGTTGCTTTGAACATGTAATTGGTTTTGTTTTCTCGATTGGGGGGCTGAAAAAAATGTAATGCGTATTTGCGTAATACATTTTGATCAATAAACTTTCCCTATTTAAACATGCACTATGGTGGCCTTTCTTTGCTCATAACTCCTTGATGTTGGTAAATACAATAAGTGAGCAATATATATAATATACATATGATAATGCACAGCACATTATGGAGTATGCCCCTGCTGTGAAGTCCTGCCTCCATCTACTTGTCGTTTAATCACTGGACAGCTGGACAGGTTCATACAAAATATTAGATGAGGCCAATTGTCCTATACATATTTTTGACCTAGGGGTGGGATTGATTGTGAACTGGAAAGGGAAAATGCTTAAGAAGCTGAGTACGGCTGCATCGTCACTGATTTGTAGAATCATTTTTGATTCGATACAGGATCTGATTCAATTTGATTGGAATCTGGAAAGTTTTGCCTCAGTCAGAAATATTACAATTCTGATCATTTAACAGTATATATCCATAATTTCGTATCTATTAAAAGAAAGCTGACACATGTGAGACTTAATTAGAGATGTAAACAGAGAGTTATGAAACCTGCAGCTGCAGAAGCCAGCGGAAAAAAAAGAGGCAAACACAGCGCGGACCCGCCGACACATCAAAATCTGACTCTGACGCGTCGGGTCCGCGCTCTGTGTTCACGTTTGTATGCAGAATCCGTAAACCTGCTCCCAGTTACTGTTTTAGCTGCATGGTGTTTGACGACATGTTGTGAGGTTTAACCTGAGATGCTGGCGTTTCAGGCATAATAACGTTAATTTACAAATCGACACGGGATTTTAATGAATCAATATCACTTTATTCAATTTAGCATGGATTGTAATCAGAAAGGCGATAATCAAAACCCACCCCTAATCAAGAACTTGCAAAGTAAAAACATGATCAATGTAAGGTAGCCCTTTTGTTATTTACATTTAAAAAGAGGATTAGTGTTACTGTGCGCTGGCTGAGTCTGTTTCTTTTCTTAGAAATAGTTTCTCCTGCCCTGGAGAAAATCCACTTGCATGGAACAGAAGAGGCTGTGGAGTGCAGGAACTACACTGCAAGCTGGTAGATATGCAGGTATTCCTGGGTCCTGCAGACTATCACCTAAAAACAATAAACAAAATGATTTTCTAAACTGTGTAGCAATGTCATGTACGTATAGTGTCAAATACATTTTTGTAGTCTTCATTAGCTTTAATTCACATGGAAGTGTTCCTAAAGTCATATGCTGTAATGATATTTACATTATGAAAACATGATTTTGGACATTTCAAGTTTTTCACTTCGGCAGATAAAATGAATTGAGCAAAATCAACTCAAAATATTCCCACACGCCAGAACGTCCTCTCTTCCTCGCTGGCTCCATATCTGTCAGTGGAATGATCACCTCGTCGCTATCTGTCACCATCAACACACTCCACGAATCCCGTGGATGATTCACTTCCTTATATCTGTTTGAATCAGGTACCGAAGCAGTTACGTGCGTAATGAAGCTTCGGACGTCACTGGTCACGTGACTTTTGCCAAACGAAGCAAGCCTCGACACAGTGCTTCTGAACCAGTGTGTTGTTTTTTTCGACACACGCTCCGGAGCGTCAGCTTCAAGCGGGCCATCACTACCTTCAAGTTTCTTTCTTTTTTTTTTTTGTTGATTTCTCAGAAATTCTGCTCTCCTAAAATGAATGAGCAGTTATGGATTTAAAAACCCGTCACAGCTCTGATAAATTCATCAGTAGAATCTGCAGACACACAATGTTAAAAACAATAAATTGCACAAAAATGCTGGATGTGGAAAAAAACAAAACAACTCACATATGCAGTTTATTTATTTTATTTGTTAGAAGGTTCAATAAGCACTCCAGTTGAGTTTTCTGTCAATTATTTCATGGTTGAGACTTTACAGGATTAAACTGAAACAAGTTAGATTTTACAATGCAGAAATATAATTGGTGCTATAACTGCTACAACTATTATAACTACATGTGTAGCGCTTATGAAAGAGGTTATAGATGGGATCATAAAAGGAAAAAATGGTTTTGTTGTTTTTACTTCATGTGCATCCTGGGTATAGACCAGTATAAAGGTGTTTCTTCCCAATAATTGCTGTCTCGCATCCTTCATATTGCATTTTAAAACGTAGAAGCCTGATTTTATTATTACATATAATTTCTAACAAGCACATTATACGGAGCTGGAGAGTAAACAGTTTGAGCAAATCCACACTCATTCTGTCAGAGCATCATTTATTCATCAGAATCAGACCAAAGCAGATGTATCAGGTCACCTCTGCACCTTATGATTCTGGGGTGTAAAATTCTCCTGTCCATGTCTTAAACTGAATTGTTCGCAACACATTCATAAGATCCTTACGAACCTCTTCCTCTGCTCTCTGCCTGTTTTCAGCTGAGTGTTCGTGCACATGTGTTTTATTTTTAATTTCTTCCTCATTTGTAAGCAAGTTGCTCAGGCTCTCGGGTTCAGCACAGTTACCATACTCCCACTCTTTTGTTTCTGTTGTGTTCAAGCCAAACAAATTGTGACATGATCTGCAAGGGTTCATTATTTCATCATTACTGAGATTAAATGCCTCACACCTGATGTCTCCAGGTACTTCAATGGTTCCATCAAAGTAATCTTTCTTGACCTTTTTTGGATAATAGGTCATCACTGCACCAGATACATATTCATCCCATTTGCTAAGACAGGAGGCAGCAATCACAATTTTCCCCGGGTTAGGACCGTTGGTGGACATGGAGACTCCGTAGTACCTCTCTGAATTTTGGTCGGTTTTGGATTTCTGGGAAATGCAGATGGTGGAGGAGACCAGAAAAAGTGGAGCAAGGTTTTTGATGAGTTCTTGCAGACTCTTTCTTATTTGCTCTTCGTTCTCTGGATTCTTCAGCAGGACAATCTGGAAATAGTTACAAATACAGCCTAAATGTTACACCAGCATCCTAGAAATGATCAGCTTCCATTTGTTTATATTGTAACTGTAATATTTTTATAAATATCTGACTCTAATTCATGAGATTTTGTGATTTCTTTTAATATATAGTTGATCAAGATGTTTAGTCTATTGAGTTATTTAGCTATGCAGGACAATTAGATGCTTTTTATTTAGATAAGAGATGGAGTGGAATAGTTCAAAATATATCTAATTTCAACAGAGGTGGGTAGTAACGAGTTACATTTACTCTGTTACATTTACTTGAGTACGTTTTTGAAAAAAATGTACTTTTAAAGTACCTTTTTTGCACGATACTTTTTACTTTTACTTGAGTACATTTGTGAAGAAGAAACGGTACTGTTACTTCGCTACATTTGCAAAATTCGACTCGTTACTCTTTAAAAAGTTGGTACTTTTTTACCAATGAGATGTGGCCATGCAGTCACATGACCAGTTTGAAACTGTGGCGGGCAGAGCGGCCCAAGCGTTTCAAAGTAGCGGACACTAGTGATGTGCGATACCACTGATTTCCTTTCCGATCCGATACCAAGTAATATTCAGGGTGGTATCGATGATACTGATCTGATACTGATACTTTGTACAAAAACTTATTTTATTTATTGTATCTCAAATTATAGCGTCATAATCTCCCGGAGCCACCATTCTCCCGAATTTCTCTCGATTTTCCACCCGGACAACAAAATTGAAAAACCATATCGCAGAATTCATAGTGCAGCCCAGCCAATTCCAGTTTCCAACAATGACGGCAGCTGCTTAGTTTTAATATTACTCTTATTTCTCTTTCTGGGTCGCAAAAAAAAAACTTAACATGTTTTCAGGTGAGAATGTAGCTGTGTAAACTTCAAATTTCTGAGCCGACCGACACATCGTTTTCAAACCCCCGTGGTCTTTCACTACTCGGGTTAAACATGATATATAAGTCACTTTGATAACTTAAAAATGTTATTGTTTGACTTTTTCAGTGTTTTATTTGTTTGTGGGTAAATCGGTTTGGCTGAGATTAAAGTTATTGGGTTAGATTAAATTAAATTAAACTTTTTTTTTTTTTTTTTTTTTTGTCCCATTTGGATCTTTAGCCGTCAGAATTTTTGTCTTAAGGCCAAGAAAGATGCCAAGCAGATTTATTTTACCAAGTGGATCATCATGGCCTTGCCATATTGGTCCATTTGATTGACCTTTATTATAATTATGAATTTATTTTATTTTATTTTCGGTTGCTACAAACGGGACAGACATGACTGGGGGATAGGACAGGGAGAAAGAATGAAAGAAAGAGAGGGAGAGAAAGAAAACCAGAGGGGAGAAGAGACGGTGAGAAAGGGGGGAAGAAAGAAAGAAAAACAAACAAAACACCTGGATCACCTGTATGGAAAAAAAACAGAAGAGAAAGCAAACAACAAAGAGCAACATAATAAGAAAAAAAAAAAGCACCATCACAATAAACTAGCTAGCAGTAGATATCAATAGTTACTAAATATTAAACGATATTGTGCAGCACGCAAGATAGACAGCGCACAATGTGCTTTGAGGCAGCAGCCAAGAAAGGTGTAGTCTGCGTCTGTGAACACCCGTGTGTACACCTGTATGCACACCTGTGTGGATCAGCATGCTTGTATTCCAAAGGTTTCTCCATGTAACGATCTGCTAGGGAGTGTGGGGAACCATAGCCCCGTCCCCCAGGGCATGAAGCAGGTATGGAGGAGATCCAGGCCCCAGACATCCAGAGGCTCCAGAGTACGAGGACCCGAGGAGGACCACCAAAGGGGGGGAACCGTGCCACCCTCCTGGGAAGAGCTGAGTAGAGCCCCAAACGAGACATCACCCAGCAGCTACGGAGCAGAGGCCAGAGGGGGTTGCAGTGGCATGCCCGCGGGCTCTGCCGGCAGCCAGCTGTGCCAGAGAGGACCGAGCTTCAGCCCCCCGGAAGGGGCCCAGCCGGGCCACAGGCGCCAGGCCCTGCCAATCGGCCACCAGGAGTGAGCCGGTACATACATGAGTGCCCAGCCCCAGTCGACAAGAACCACCAACACACCAACGTCTGAGGGCATCAGCCACCGGCAGGGAGTGTGGTGAGGGGGGATAGGCCTCCGTACTTTGGAGGGCCTGAGATGTACCCAGAGAGGTTGAGTCTAAGACCCAACCTGATATAGATACAGACGAACAGGCGCACGCGGACACAGACGTGCATTCCCACCCCCATATACACAACCAAATACTCGGCACTCACCCAACGTGTAGACAGACACAAATAGACACTGCACAGACAGTCGCACTCCCCAAACATACTCTATATTGCATGTGCATTTATGCAGAAATAAATGCACATTCATACAATTTATGGTAAACTGAGCTGCCTTGTATGTACATATGTTGAAGATGCCTCGTTTTAATGTTTTCTCTGAGGCTGCTGTGCCAATTGGAGCAAAAATGAATATAAAGTTTACAGCATATCTTGTCACTGGAAATTGTTTGCACTGTTTATATATTTATATTATTTACTATACTGGTGAAAAAAGCTTTGTTGTGAAAAACTGAAATCTGTAAATTAGAGTTGTTGTGCCTTATTTTGTTGATGTTTTTACATATATTCCTTTTGAAAATACTAAAATTTGTATATTTATTTATTTTGTTTGTCTGATATTTATTTATAAAATAAATCAGACATTTTAAAGTTACTCGCTACTTGAGTAGTCTTTTCGCCAAGTACTTTTTTACTCTTACTTGAGTAACTTTTTTTGAAGACTACTTTTCACTTTTACTTGAATAATAATATTTTAAAGTAATGCTACTCGAGTACAATTTTTGGATACTCGACCCACCTCTGAATTTCAAATCAACAAGCAAAAATCCATCTTTGTTATTACTGATTCAAAACGTATTTTGCAAACAACCTTTTTTCCTGGGCTGTCAAGAGAAATACTAAATTTAATCTTTGAGTTGACTTAACAGATCCAGCAGCTACACAGCAACAGCATCATATATGCACTGAAGACTGTAATAGAGCTGGGCGATATATCGAGTTTTTAAAAAATATCGATATATTTTTATACGAGATATAAGATGTGACAATATCCTTTATATCGATATAGTCTATGTTACGTTATAATTATACTTGTGGAGCCGCAAGTTTGCCTCTCTTTCGTCCACTTTCGTCTTTACAACGTTACTCGGCCTCGCCTCTCCTTCACTGAACACAACTCCCCCTCCTCCCCCATCGGATGCGACAAGATCAACACGGCAAATCTCCGTTAACGAGTTATTGCGCATCGACCCGTGCGTGGGACTGGACACCGTCAACGTGTTAGCTAGCTAACCACGCTAACGGGCTAACCACGCTAACGCCATGCAGCCCAGAGGCGCTGCACGGACTAAAATCCTTTCATTTTCTCAAAAGTTGACAGCGCGCCTTATGTATTAATTCTGGTTGTGCTTGATGGCCACGAACCGATTTTATGTGGTACACAGCGCTCAGCAATCTGTCAAAAAATGTTTTAGTACGACTTTGGTCAGCTACGGAGCTGCACCGCTTGATGGATTGTCGGAGCATTACGGCTGAGCCTCGCAGAGTGATACGTACTGTGCTTCAACGTAATATTACCTTACTGTGTATAAGGACCATAAATGGCACCTGTTAAGAGACGTGGTTGCGAAGCGGATTTCAAACTCCAGGCTGTCAGTCACGCAGTACAAGTTGGGAACAGAGCAGCTGTGAAATCTGTCTTTGTTATTGTGCTCAGCGTCTTTTAGTTTACATTTTGACTGCACAATTGTGAGCTTTTTGTTATGCACAAAAACAACATTGTTTTCTTTTATTTATGGAGCATTATTATTTAATAAATGCTCATAATTTATTTTTGAGTAAATTTTATGTACATCTGCTCTATGTTAATAAAAGTGCCTGTGTGACATCTGGGACACAGCTTTGACTAAGAACTCTCTTTTTGTTCTTACTTTATGGCTTTAAAAAAAATATATCGAGATATATATCTTATATCGCCATCCAGCTAAAAAATATCGAGATATGAATTTTGGGTCATATCGCCCAGCCCTAGACTGTAAGTATGTCCAATACTGAGTCTTTTAGATATGATTTAGCCTTAACTAACAAATTCTGAAGCAAGTCTCTAGTTCTCCAGCAGTCTCTGAGCACTGTTGGGTGACGTATGAGGCACACTTTTCAGCCATTTTTTAGACTTACCAGACAAAAAACACTTTGCATCATACTTTCTTTAAAACGGAAGTTTAACAGATTGACTGAAAATGTGAGAACAGTTATCTTACCATGTCGAGCACACAGGAGAACGGACTCCGTCTGGGAAGCTGAGTCAGATAGAATTGAAAAGGTCTGGGAAATTTTTCCTTTAAGGCTTTCAAAATATCACCATCAGAGATTATTTCTTCTGGAGAAAAAGGGATTTTGTTGATTTTGCCCAAAAAGAAGATGCTGTGAAGAATCTGTTGAGGGAAAACACATTTACTTAATGTTACAAGTGACATAACAGGACAGTGTTAAAGGTGCCAAAATTAACCCACCTCATCCACTAAGTGTTTACTTCCTGGAGCCATGTTAGACCAGTCATCCATCTTCATGATAATCTTGTAGGCATTTTCTCTGAAACCTTGTTGAGTTTTCAGAAATTCTTCTTTTCTAAAATGATAATGAGTGAGCTGTTAGGGATTTAAAAACACAAGAGGTCTGATAACTTTGGCTTCAGCAGAATCTGCAGACATACCTGTTTTGCTCTTGGTCAGCCTATTTTGAACATGAGAGAAAACATATTTAATTTAATATTGACAGAATAAAATAACTATCATTGGTGGCAGAGAAGACGACAGTGAAGAAGTGAAAAGCTGCTACTCACCATTGCTGCAGTCTAAGAATGAAACAGAAAGCACAGAGCGAACAGCCTCCGCCTTAAAATGGTTCCTCATGTGATTTAAAGAAGACCAGCCCTGCACTGGACTCTTACTCTACTGTAGAAAACAGCTCCACGGGAGAGCATGCGAGCAACTCTCCTAGTAATAGCTAGTGGAGGTTAATATGCACCCGCTGATCACTTTGTTTATCATTTGCTCTCCTGGAGTTAATCTAAAACCTGGAAGGACTTTGTTCCCATGTTATTCATATACTGCTATGCAGATGGTTTTTTCTTGTCCAATCCAAATAAAGATATAATTTTAAAAAGAAAACAGCTCCATTTACCCTGCACACCCGTGATCTTTAATGTTGTTTGTATTGTTCTAATGCATTATGTTTAAAGTACTGTTAAAACTACTCTATGGTACTGTAACTGTCAGGTACATTTATGGATGAAACAGTGAGATGAATACAAGTACCTTTATAATATGTACTATTATGCTCACTCTTGTTTAGTTTATAAAAACACAGTTTCAGATGCACTCACTGAATTTGCAACAGGAAGGAACAAACGCACTGCAGCATTGTGCAGTACTGTTAAACAGCGCACACAACACTGCAGGTGTTCTGTAGATAATGTCAGAAAATAATCCACACAAAACACAAACAGTGTTAACTTTGATCACTTTAATTATTCAGTATTCATATTTATTAATGTTAGTGTAAGGAAGGAGGGTGAAATGAGCAGTGGAGCAAGAAGTGAAGGTCACACAGAGAGCAGCTGACATCAAGAAGTGAAACATTTACTTAAGAATAAACTGGCCCTGTTATCAGACATGCTGTGATTGGGTGGAGTTTTCCTGTTGTCATTATCACGTGTAACTGATACTTCATTAGTTTTTTTTTTCTTCCTGTTGATGTTGTGAAACTTGCAGTAATAAACTACAGCATCAAAAAATACTTTTCTTCCTCCTTTAGCAGATACTATCATCTAATAAATACAATCTGGGTGGAGAAATAAAACAGATCAGAATTCCATGGAGAATATAACATTTTTACACATTCAGCTCTGCTTTAGCGTTAGTATGTGGTCAGAGGGTTCATGCCACTGAAGATGATGTTTGCTTTCATGCTGTTGAAGCCAAAAACCTGAAGCTCTTTTGGCTAAATACCAGAATCTGTAAGAGGAAAAAAAAGTATTATTAAGAGAACAACAACCTCAATGATTATCCACATCAACCACTCTGAGACACAACATGTCATGTTTCTCCATCCCAGCAAACACCAGCTGTGTTTTACTGAAGTGATGAATAACAAGGAAAGAGCAGTCAAACATAAAGGCTTCAATCCTGGATCTAATTCTAAGCTGGGATGGATACCCACCTATGATTTTAGGCTTTTTAAGAACGCCGACTTGGTTTCCTTCACCAGCTTTTGATGCTCTCCCTCCAGTTTCCTCCCCACGCCTCCCATCTTCACTGCTTCCCAGTCCTTTTCAGTCTAAACAGAAGATAACACAATACAAAGAACCTGTCAGGTGATCGATCTCTACCAGCAGGTCTTATTCTTAACACTCGAACTTCTCACCATATCTTTGAAGGCCTCTCCATTGTAGTAGCTCTTGGATGCTGGATACTCTATGTCTTTGTCATGTAGTTGCTGGAAACTGGAAGCCACCAGATGCAGCTCCTCTCCATCGTAGGCGTACAGCTTTTTGTCCTCACAGGTCATCAGCACGAGCTCGTCACATGGACACGAGGTGCCCTCCACCACACCGATGACCTGCATGTTTACGATTTTGGGGAGGTAGAATTTTCCCCAGCCGTTCACTTCATCATGTTTCCCTCTGTACATGGTGTCCTCCAGCCCTGCTATCCTCAGCATGGCACCAGCTGGATTCTTCAAGCTTAAATGCTTGTTTTTGTATTTGGAAACAAAATCTGACACCCATTCCAGGTATTTTATACCTGGAAATAAGCAGAGAAGATGAGCTCACTGATCTCATATGCTCGGACTACTGTCCACGTGCACAAAGGGAAGGCTTTCTTCAGTAAAAAGACAACAAAGGCTGACGTGAATCATTTTGCTGAACTCACTGAAGACCACAGTTTGAGACCCTACCGGAACAGATTTTTACCCTTAGGCTAAAAAATTATTGCGATAAAGGAAAAAAGATACAGATTGGTTTTTTGTAACTATTATGCCATCAGACCGAAAAGCATGCCGTTACCTTCTGCCCTCTCACACTGCTGCAGATCTGGCATAACAAGAGAATGATGTGCACTGAAAGAAATAAAAAGGTTACAGTAAAATGAATCAGCGTGACAGTGATCACTGGAAACTACAAAGTATCACAACACTATCTATGAAATCCCAAAATGCAGTGTGGTGTCTGTAAGCACTAAACATGACATCCCTGCACATTTGTCTTCTGATATGTAGATACCTTGCACATACAGCCATTTCAGCCCTCAGTCACCTAGAAAAACAGGTGATTGTCAAAACAGTCATGGAAAATCCAACTTCACATTAATTCTACTTAAACATGTTTGGGACTTAAAAGAAAACTGCTCCATAAAAAGTATTGTAAAAAAAAAAAAAAAAATCCTTTTCAAATATAATTTACATTGTCTGTAGTAAATAGCATTAAATAAAATGTCTTTTCTGTTATTTGCTTCTCACTCGGAATATTTATTCTTAGCCTCAACACTGTATGATTACGTTTAAAAACGAAACTAAGGTGAACGTGACAAACAAAGCGCTTTCTTGTTCTGTGATAATGTAAAGTTATTTATGTAAACACAAGCCGAAACACAAGCGAGTAACAAACGGACTGAAAACATTGCTTCATTAAAAACTCGCACAAACAAGCAGCAGCAGCCTCACTTCACTGAGACAGCGCTTTAAAAATGAAGCTAGTCGTTACGTACCAGAGCTTTCTACACAGCCCTTTATCAAGCCGAGAGAAAGTCACGCGAAAAAAACCACTCATTACTAATAACGAGTATCAGAAAGGTTCAGCTGAGAGTAGTTACCGGGTTTACGGACGCACACTGACGTTTTCTGTCCTGTCGGGAGCAGCTGTGGTATCAGTAACAACAGACTCGGTACCACTACTGACTGTGCTGCCTTCACGTGCTCATCAACCGTTGTGATTCACAGTACTGTGCAAAAGTCTTGAACCAGCCCCTATTTGTATTTTGCATAAGCGAGTTTAGACCCTTTTGGGGGGTTGCACAAGCAAAAGTGCCCCTAAAAATAACTACAACAATAAATCTATAATGATACTATAACTATAACAATATTATAACTATGCTAAAAAAGCATCAATAAGACTTTCGTTGCTGCGGCAGAAAGATACAACGGCGGAGCAGTAGGTTAGGCGTGTGGTGTCAGGGAAGGCAGGTTTTCACAGCCGGCAAGCATCATCTAATCATGCCTTCCCTATTTCAGTAGCGGCCAGGCCGGAGAGGAGGAGAGAGCTGCTGGAGCAGTGAACACTGCAAATTGCTGAAGGACACAGTGTCCACAGTGATACTGTAAATAAAATAAAAAGCAATAACACAAGCTTGTGCGTCGTGTTGGGTCCTTTGGGGTCACATCCAGATTCCCCAAACATTCAGAAAGGGGCTTCATCAGAGAAAATGACTTTACCCAAGTCCTCAGCAGTCCACTCGCTGTAATTTTTTGCAGAATATCAGTCTGTCCCTGCTGTTTTTTTTGGAGGTAAGAGGCTTCTTTACTGCCCTTCTTGACACCAGACCATCCCACAGAAGTCTTCACCTCATTTTACGTGCAGATGCACTCTCACCTGCCTGCTGCCATTCCTGAGCAGGCTCTGTACTGGTGGCACCCCGAACCCGCAGCTGACTCATCTTTAGGAGACAGTCCTGGTGCTTGCTGGATTTTTTGGGGGCCCTGAAGCCTTCACAACAATTGAACCTCTTGATGAAGAGATAAATGGTTGATTTGGGTTGATTACTTACAACATCCTTCCCTGTGAAGCCCTTTTCATGCAATGCAATGATGGCTGCACGTGTTTCCTTGCAGGCAACCATGGTTAACAGGAAGAACAATGATTTCAAGCATCACCCTCCTTTTAACGCATCCAGTCTGCTATTCTAATTCAATCAGCATGTCACGAAGACCAGAGATGGGCAGTAACACGTTACTGTAATCTGACTACTTTTTTCAAATAACGAGTAAAGTAAGGGATTACTATTGCAAAAACAGTAATTAGATTACCGTTACTTTCCCGCAGGAACGCAGCGTTCCTGCATTACTAAAACCGTGATTTTTTTGCGTCACGACAGTGACGTAAGCGAGTGCACCGTTAGTGATAACAGCTGTGTGCAGATCAACAATGGATCACATTTCGATTGTGGGAGAGAGTATGAGCGTGCAGCATTTAAAGCGTGGAAGTACTGACCTTACTTTGAGTTTGATTCCATAAAAAGTGACAAAAACATTAGTGTCCGCTGTGCGTGGGAAGAAAACTTCTTTTTACAGCGAAAAAAACCCCCTAAACTTCCAAGCAAGCACCGAGTGCGCAACGACGTAATGGGAAACTCACAGAGAAACTCGTGGATTCTTCCACTGACCGCTGCGGCACACCTGCACCAGGATAAACCTCCGCCTACCCCACTCCTGCTATACAGGTGAAAATAGAGCAACAGGTCTCTGCGACCTGCTGGAGCAGGGGGGCTAGGACTAGGAGGAGGAGTTGGCTGTCCGACTGCGGTCTGGAGTGTGGAGCCTTCCTGCTGCTGCGGAGTCGGGGCGGTCTGCCTCCCCCCACCGCAGGGAAAAGGGAAACACCACCTGGGTCTGGGTGCAGTTCCCTCCTCCAGGGGCAAGGGTACCTAGACCCGGTTTGTAGAGTACGCTTGGGGAGTGTGATCGTGTGTACAACGTCTCTTTATGTCTGTCTCCACGTTGGTTGAGTGTGGAGTAAGTGCATATGAGAGCATGAGGGTGGGAATGGATGTTTGTATCTGTGTGTGCCTGTATGTCTGTGTCTATATGTTAGGTTGGGTGTCAGGCGCCACCTCTCTGGGGACACCTCAGGCCCTCCAAGGTTTGGAGGCCTATCTCCCCCTACCACCACTTCCCCTGCCAGTGGCGGACCCCCTCAGACATCGGTGCGTTGGTGGTTCTTTGTGTCCGGGGATGGGCGTC
Organism: Copadichromis virginalis; assembly: GCF_057382275.1. NCBI lineage: Eukaryota > Metazoa > Chordata > Actinopteri > Cichliformes > Cichlidae > Copadichromis > Copadichromis virginalis. Next base: position 32,915,520 of record NC_140638.1, read on the forward strand.
CAGGTACACACCGGCTCACTCCTTGGCGGCCGCTTATCGGGGCCTGGAGCCTGGGGCTCGCTCGGGCCACTTCGGAGGTGGGGTGCCCCCGGCCTCTCGGCCTGGGGCTCGGTCACTCAGGCGCAGCTGGCTGCCGGCGGAGCTCACGGGCGCGTCACTGCAACTCCACTTGGCTTCTGCTCCGCGGCTGCTGAGTGAGCCCTCATCTGGGACTCTCCTCAGCTCTTTCTGGAACAGTGGCGCAGCTGCCCCTCTGTTGGTCTTCCTTGGTCTCTTGTGTTCTGGGGGCCTCTGGATGTCTGGAGTTTTGATCTCCTCCACACCTGCTTCACGCCCTGGAGGACGGGGCTGTGGCCCCCCCACACCCTCTAGCAGATTATTACATGAAGGAACCTTTTAAAAAACAAAAAACAAGCGCGTCCATGCTCACAGGTGTACACACAGGTGATCACACCCACAAACTACACCCTTTTTGGCTCCTACCTCAAAGCACACTGTGTTCTGTTGATCTTATGTGCTGCACAATAATGTTTAACATTTAGTATTTACTGTCATATTCCCATATATCATTGTGATGTTGTTTATTCTATTACTCTTGTTCTCTTCTGCTTGCTTTCTTTTTTCTTTCTCAGCAGGTGACCCAGGTGATTGATATATGCATTTTTTTTCTCTGCCCGTTCTGTTGGTTTTTGTCTTTTGCCCTTCTCCCCCGTCCCTCTTCTCAGCTGTTTCTCTTTCCCTCTTTCTTTCTCCTCTTCTTTCCCCCAGTCAAGTCTGTCCCGTATTCAATAAGTGAAAATAAAATAAACAATAAAAGGTGAATCAAATGGACCATTACGGCAAGGCTGGGATGGTCAGTTTGGTAAAGTAAATCCGTTGGGCATCTTTCTTTGCCTTTAGACAACAATTCTGATGCAAAAGAGCCAAACGGGACAGGCAAAAAAAAAAAAAAGAAAAAAAAGAAAAAGAAAATAGAGCAACAGGACCGCTAGTCTTTGATGTTATTTATTTTCTGCTGTGTTTTACTTGCATCTATTTGAAAGACTGAGTGTAAACACAAAAAATATTTTATTTTATGTGCTGGAATGTGCAGAAAATGGGTTTCAATGTTAAACTAATTTATTCAAGTCAGAGAATGTTGCATATAATTAAATTTTTGCTTGATGCATAAAGTTAAAAAAGAGATTTTTCCACTTGATTACATTTTGTATGATGGATTATGCAGAAAAAGTAGAATTGGGCTGAAAGATCTATCTTTTTATCACCTATTCAGGTTGTAAATTGGGTTTTTAAAAAGTAACTAAATAATTAAGGCGCTGCTGCGCCTTCTTCACTGTTTTGTTTGTGTGTACTGACCACGTAAGATCCTCAGCCAGATGTACTCCAAGGAACCGGAAGCTGCTCACTCTCTCCACAGCAGCACCGCTGATGGTGATGGGGGTGTGTACTTCTCTGTACCTCCGGAAGTCCACTATCAACTCCTTTGTCTTTGCGACGTTGAGGGTGAGATGGTTGTCTTGACACCAGTGGGTCAGGGCGCTGACCTCCTCCCTGTAAGCCGTCTCATTACCGTTGGTGATAAGACCCACCACTGTAGTGTCGTCCGCAAACTTCACAATGATGTTGGAGTTGTTAGTGGCCGTGCAGTCGTAGGTGTAGAGTGAGTACAGGAGAGGGCTCAGTACACACCCCTGTGGAGCACCAGTGTTCAGTGTGATGGGGGATGAGGTGATGCTGCCCTGTCTGACCACTTGGCGTCTGTCAGACAGGAAGCTAAGGATCCAGCTGCAGAGGGAGCTGCTCAGTCCTAGATCCTGCAGTTTCCTGTCCAGCTTCGAGGGAACGATGGTATTGAATGCTGAGCTGTAATCTACAAACAGCATTCTCACATACGTGTCTCTCTTCTCCAGGTGTGACAGGGCAGTGTGTAGTGTCAGGGCTATGGCATCATCAGTGGACCTGTTGTGGCGGTATGCGAACTGTAGAGGGTCCAGTGAGTCGGGTAGTGCAGAGCAGATGAAGTCCCTGACCAGCTTCTCGAAGCATGCTACAACTATTATAACTACATGTGTAGCGCTTATGAAAGAGGTTATAGATGGGATCATAAAAGGAAAAAATGGTTTTGTTGTTTTTACTTCATGTGCATCCTGGGTATAGACCAGTATAAAGGTGTTTCTTCCCAATAATTGCTGTCTCGCATCCTTCATATTGCATTTTAAAACGTAGAAGCCTGATTTTATTATTACATATAATTTCTAACAAGCACATTATACGGAGCTGGAGAGTAAACAGTTTGAGCAAATCCACACTCATTCTGTCAGAGCATCATTTATTCATCAGAATCAGACCAAAGCAGATGTATCAGGTCACCTCTGCACCTTATGATTCTGGGGTGTAAAATTCTCCTGTCCATGTCTTAAACTGAATTGTTCGCAACACATTCATAAGATCCTTACGAACCTCTTCCTCTGCTCTCTGCCTGTTTTCAGCTGAGTGTTCGTGCACATGTTTTATTTTTAACTTCTTCCTCATTTGTAAGCAAGTTGCTCAGGCTCTCGGGTTCAGCACAGTTACCAAAGGCCAGTCTTTGGTGTCGTCTGTGTTCAAGCCAAACAAATTGTGACATGATCTGCAAGGGTTCATTTTTTCATCATTACTGAGATTAAATGCCTCACACCTGATGTTTCCAGGTACTTCAATGGTTCCATCAAAGTAATCTTTCTTGACCTTTTTTGGATAATAGGTCATCACTGCACCAGATACATATTCATCCCATTTGCTAAGACAGGAGGCAGCAATCACAATTTTCCCCGGGTTAGGACCGTTGGTGGACATGGAGACTCCGTAGTACCTCTCTGAATTTTGGTCGGTTTTGGATTTCTGGGAAATGCAGATGGTGGAGGAGACCAGAAAAAGTGGAGCAAGGTTTTTGATGAGTTCTTGCAGACTCTTTCTTATTTGCTCTTCGTTCTCTGGATTCTTCAGCAGGACAATCTGGAAATAGTTACAAATACAGCCTAAATGTTACACCAGCATCCTAGAAATGATCAGCTTCCATTTGTTTATATTGTAACTGTAATATTTTTATAAATATCTGACTCTAATTCATGAGATTTTTGTGATTTCTTTTAATATATAGTTGATCCTTGGCGGTCGCACACACTGGCGTATGTGTTCTGTGTCAGAGTTGAAACTCCTTTCAATGTAGTCCAAAGCATCGACATAAATATCCTTGTCTGTTACAGGGATACCAGTTATCTCACCGTGCACATATTCTCCATCCTCTTTGCTGTCCATCACACCAAAGTGTATTGTGCCATTTGATCTGATATTCATACAACCAGCTGCAAATTTAAGAACCTCTTTGGCAAACTTAGCTTGGAGTCTTGTGCGATCCAATGTAGCAGCTACAGCAAAAGACTTAAATTCGTGGCATGGCAATATCAGATTAAAAGCACCTGATTCAGGCTGCAGGATTCTGTGTTTCACATATAAAAAATCAATCCCTTCTTGATCAAATGGCCTTGGTTTACAGTCTTCCTTTGAGATTAACACACATTGTTCCTGAGAAGCGTGGTTCTCCTCAAAGACATCTTGTTCTGTCTCTGTAGTTTGTGCTGGAGGACCATCACTTACTGTTGAAACAGACTGAACCAATTTCTGACTCCTCTTTTCCTCAAACTCAGTTCTTTTGGAACCAGTAGTTTTTTTCTTTTCTTGACATTTTTGCTGGGAGTTGATAAGCTCATCTCTTCTCTGAATAATCAAATGAGCAGGCCCTGACTTCATGTAGATTTTTGTTTTTAGAAAGTCCTCATTTAGTGCAAGTAGGATTTGTCCATTTACTTCTTCTTCATGGAGCTTTTCTATGTACTGTTCCTTCACTCCAATTGATCTTAGCCAGGTGCTTACTTCAGAGTCAGTCCAATTCTTGGGTGACTGCTGAGGTGTGTCAGCTGTGAAAGGACAAAAAAGCAAAACAAAACATGAATTACCCTATGCATAAAAACATCAGTTAAATAATGTGTGACAATAACTTTTTTATTTAAGACAAAAACTGACAACATATTATACCGCTTCTTTACTTTGAAATTCCTTGTATATTAAAACATTTTTTCGCCGTTCCGCCTAATCGCATTATGTATGTGGCGAGAGGCAAGCTGCATACATAGTTCACCAGAGCAGAATTCATATTCTTTTACATACTATGGAGGCATTTTTTAATTTCTCTGCAGCTTCAGACTGAAGATATCAAGGATCTATGTTCACCAAAGAAGCAAAAACATGAAGGAAAGGAAATGTCATCTGGATAAAATGTCGCCTCAAGCCTCATATCCTGAGCTTAAATTGGGGCTCTAACACATGGAAATGCTTGATGACATCCGTAACCCCTTTTCTCTAAAAGCCAAGTGAGATATCTCACTGTGGGAAGTGCCCTCTGGCGTGACCAATCATGGAAGCTCTACTACCACAACGTCTCTCGAAGACGAACCAACAATTTCGAGGACACGGGGTCCACAGACATCCTTTTATAATAGCCCCTGTGCCATAGATGTGACATAGGCTTCATTCTATGAGAGGTAGCCCAGGACATAAAGAATTGGTTGCTTTTCCTAAACCCCTGAGTCCTGTTTAGCTAAATGCATAATGCGCAGACAGGACAAAGTGAATTAAGCCGCCTCTGGCTCTCATCAGCAAATGGCCGGTGGATGAAAAACTGATAGCTCCAATGGTAGACTCCCTAACCTTAGACACAAAGGTAGGCTTAGGGCACAGAGCCACCTTTCTATAATTTGGGAAAAACTGGAAAATAAAATTTATCTCTATATATCTCTATCTATCTAGAGATATAGAGATATATATCTATATCTATAAGGGTGCAACGATACACAAAATTCACGGTTCGGTTCGATACTTTGGTGTCACGGTTCGATATTTTTTCGATACAAAAAAATGTTCATGCATTTTTAATTTGTCATTTATTAAAATTATAAATATATATTTTAACTCAAAAGTACAGTTTTTAAATTTAACCCTAACCCTTGTGCGTGTTTTTTATTTTGACAGCGAATGCGCACCTGCGGACCACTTATGTGCAGCCCTGGTTATTTAGCTCATCATATCGCAGCCACAGAAATTCTTTTGTCCATGAAACCATAAAGCTGCACTTTTTTTTGCCTTATAGTCTGATTTGCCATAACTTCTCCGTTTTGTGGTAAGCTTTTCTTTGGCTGTCACTTCTTCACCCTGACCTGTCTTATTTGGCTCAGCAGAACTGAAATGCTTTTACACACGGACTCACATAAGCTCAGCGATTCTCTGCGCGATCAACCTCTCACATGTTTAAGCTGCGGGAGATTTCACTTGTCATGTTTGCATAGTAAGCTAACAATTAATAAGACGATGTCAGAGGAATTGGTGCACAAATGATCATCACTCACAGATCAGTGCTGTCGCTCTCTATACACAGTTCGCACGATTGCAAAGTGAAAGCAAAAAAACAAGCGCAAATTCAAACGCGACTTCAATATGTCACATTGACAGTGGCTCACCGATGCCAATGACATAATTACCCAGCTACATTTCTGAAAGAATGCAAAAGCATTGACATATATTTTTCCTACAATAGCCCGACGGGCAGGGCAGAGATAGATTTTGGTAGCCCGACTGGAAAAAAATCGCTAGCCCCGGGACGTCGGGCTAGTGATATTGCGAGCCCTGTATCTGATTGAGGAATCACTCATCTTTGGAAAAGAGTTTATTACAGAGAAATGGCTCTTTCCAAAATAAAAGCTATACTATCCGCTTCTTCTGGGCTATATTCTCAGCAGCATAAGGAGAATCATGTGCTAACGGCTGTCTAAATGACTCGGCTAAAGTTAGTAGCATGCTTGCTTTTTTTTGTCTGCTTCCACTTGTCTTTGCACTAGGATGATGTCGGTGTAAATGTGCAGTCATATTCGTTGTGTTCCCACTAGTGCTTTCAGGTTAATCTCGTTGAAATGACCTTAACGCCACAACACGGCAAATCTCCGTTAACGAGCTACCGCCGATCGCTCCGTGCATGGGGCTAGACGGCCAACACGTTAACGAGCTAACTGCGCTAACACACTAGTTCACACCCATGTAATTGAGCATTGCGTGGCACATCCAACATACTGTTTTACTTTAGTCCATGACGCGCTTACCTTCAGGGTCATACGTCACATGAAAACCAAAATAATTCCAAACGCCAGATCCGAATGAGGTTCAATTTGCCTGTTGCAAGTAGAGCTTAACTTCTGTTTCGCTAGCTTGCCCTGCGCTCTTCCTTCTGACTATGCTGTCTGTGTTGAGCGCTCAGTGGATCTGCGCTCGACAGTGCAGCCTAGGCGGAGTAGTCGAACACAGATTCACTGAGCGCTCAACACAGACAGCATCGTCAGAAGGAAAATTGATAAAATAAATTACAAATGTTGTATTGTTCGATACATATGCGTACCGAACCGAAAGCACTGTATCGAACGGTTCAATATCGATACGAATATCGTTGCACCCCTAATTATTTATTCATATATATATATATATATATATATATATATATATATATATATATATATATATATATATATATATATATATATATATATATATATATATATATATATGATCAAGATGTTTAGTCTATTGAGTTATTTAGCTATGCAGGACAATTGGATGTTTTTTATTTAGATAAGAGATGGAGTGGAATAGTTCAAAATATATCTAATTTCAAATCAACAAGCAAAAATCCATCTTTGTTTCTTACTTTCTTTAAAACGGAAGTTTGACAGATTGACTGAAAATGTGAGAACAGTTATCTTACCATGTCGAGCACACAGGAGAACGGACTCCGTCTGGGAAGCTGAGTCAGATAGAATTGAAAAGGTCTGGGAAATTTTTCCTTTAAGGCTTTCAAAATATCACCATCAGAGATTATTTCTTCTGGAGAAAAAGGGATTTTATTGATTTTGCCCAAAAAGAAGATGCTGTGAAGAATCTGAGGGAAAACACATTTACTTAATGTTACAAGTGACATAACAGGACAGTGTTAAAGGTGCCAAAATTAACCCACCTCATCCACTAAGTGTTTACTTCCTGGGGCCATGTTAGACCAGTCATCCATCTTCATGATAATCTTGTAGGCATTTTCTCTGAAACCTTGAGTTTTCAGAAATTCTTCTTTTCTAAAATGATAATGAGTGAGCTGTTAGGGATTTAAAAACACAAGAGGTCTGATAACTTTGGCTTCAGCAGAATCTGCAGACATACCTGTTTTGCTCTTGGTCAGCCTATTTTGAACATGAGAGAAAACATATTTAATTTAATATTGACAGAATAAAATAACTATCATTGGTGGCAGAGAAGATGACAGTGAAGAAGTGAAAAGCTGCTACTCACCATTGCTGCAGTCTAAGAATGAAACAGAAAGCACAGAGCGAGCAGCCTCCGCCTTAAAATGGTTCCTCATGTGATTTAAAGAAGACCAGCCCTGCACGGGACTCTTACTCTACTGTAGAAAACAGCTCCACGGGAGAGCATGCGAGCAACTCTCCTAGTAATAGCTAGTGGAGGTTAATATGCACCCGCTGATCACTTTGTTACGTTCCCCTGGGGGGGGGGGGGGGTCTAGGCGGTGAGGGGGAAGTAACAAAAGTGACCGAGTCAGAAAAAGGAGTCAGGGAGGCGAAACAGTTAAATAAAACAGTTTTATTGAAGTAATTCAACTAAAAGAGACGGACAAGCCGTTATCACCATAAAAGAAACACAAACAAAACTCAGGCGTTGGTCAAATAAAGCAAAAAGTCAAAAGGAAAGCGCAGCTCACTAGCTGGAAACCACACTACACAGCTCACTAGCTGTACCCACACAAATGGCACTCTGGCCCAGAGCTCACCCTGCTCTGGGCTTAAATACCTTTAATCGCTGATGGGAATCAGCTGTACCGGCGGGAAAGGTGGCATCTCAGGCAGGAGGTAGTGGGACACGCCCACACAGGCACCCTCAGGAGAGAGAGGCCCTGCTAGGGCCGTAACACTTTGTTTATCATTTGCTCTCCTGGGCCCTATTTCAGGAAGCTGGTTTAGTGCAAACTCTGAGTAAGTATACCCTGAGTTAACGAAAACTCTGGGTTTTCGGTTTCACAAAGCGAGTTTAGATTCATTCTGAGTGAGTTACTATGACGACACACTCCGTGAAGCTAACCTGCCCCCTAGCAGGTTTACTTCAACTAACCCTGACGTTCTCCGCCTCTTTGTCGGAAACCTGACTGTAGGAAGTGTCAGACATGGCGTGCTCCTTCCTTGAAGAGCCAGTAGATGTTGAAGCCCAAATTCTCTGCAGAGCTCTCCGCCGGGAGAGAGTGATCAGAGCGCGTTTGGACATTTTATCATTTCCTGATGATTTCCTGTGCGAACGTTACCGTTTTTCAGCACAATCTATAATTTATTTGAATAACATCCTCAGGCCATATATTACGCATGTGACACATCGCGGACATGCTCTCAGTTCTGTACATATTATTTGTATTGCACTTCGGTTTTTTGCAAACCGGAGCTTTCTGTATAATATTGGTGACGCTGAGCACGTTTCCAAGGCTACCGTCTGTCGGGCAGTCAGGAATGTTACAGTTGCACTGAAACGTCTCCTGTACTCGTTTGTGGTGTTCCCCGGTCATAGACCCACAAGATTTATCAAAGAGGGATGCCACAAAATTGCAGGTATCAGGATGAACAAAACTTAATTCATGATGTGGTGATACTTGAACTACTACTTAAATTTTACATTTATTCTCACGGTTCCCAGGCGTGATTGGCTGTATAGATGGCACTCACATTCCAATCATTGCTCCTTCAGTAAATGAAGGAGACTATGTGAACAGGAAGTCTTTCCACAGCATTAATGTACAGGTACATAGCTCCCTGTAGCATTTCAAACTAACAAATTATTTCATTATAGTAATGGATGCTAATTTGTGTTCTCTGCACTGTGAAGATCATATGTGATGCTGCCAACATTATCACAAATGTGGAAGCCAAGTGGCCTGGATCAGTGCATGACTCGAGGATTTTCAGAGAGTCAGGGTTATGCACATTATTTGAGCGTGGTAAGAAAAACAGACTTATTTTGATATTTCATACTTATTTTGGGCCTAACATAACAGCATTCCTCCATTACACAGGGGCCTACGATGGGATTCTCCTTGGAGACAGGGGTTATGCATGCAGGCAGTACTTCATGACACCGTTCCCTGACCCCAACCCTGGGCCACAAACCCGCTACAATGCAGCTCTAGCCAGGACAAGGGCACGCATTGAAATGACCTTTGGGCAAATGAAGGGAAGATTTCAGTGTCTGAAAAGCCTGAGGGTTGCACCTGACAGGGCAGGTGACATTATTGTTGCATGTGCCGTACTGCACAACATTGCCACCATCAGAAAAGAGAGGACTCCTGTGGTGGAGGTGCAGCCTGATGATGACCTCCAGCCAGTACACTTGGACCAACCTAGTGGCAGAGCTGCACGGGACAGAATTGTGCAACACAATTTCGAATATTAAAAACATGACAAAACATATTTGTCATTGAAATTTATTTGAGCATCTTTATCTGTCTCATCAAAAACAAGCCAGTCATCATTTGCCTGGAAAAAAAATCATATATACTGTATCACGCAAGGTCATCAATAGTGCTCTGTATGAAAGTGTATTTTTACTTACTCTGAAGCAGAGGCGGAGGCAGACATTTGATACACCCAGGGCTTAGCCCTAAAGGGTAGTATGCATGTGGGATGGGGGCGGGGGGTTATAGGCTCTGTTTTGAGTTTTGTTCAAAAAAGCAGGACTTCATATAGGTTTTAAATTAAGCAGCAAGAACAAAGTCGGGGCTAAACCCCAATTCAACCAGACCCAGAACTGATTCGGAATTAAAACAGGACTACAACAGTTCAAAATCAGGACTACTTAGGACTTAACCAAGACAGAACCAGAATCAGAACTAGATGATAGTAGCACTAAAACCTGCACTACACTTATTTTTTAATTCTACCGAAGTCCACTATTTAGATTCAGAAAGGTTCATATAATTATTTAGCCTTGCTGTGAAAACAAGCCTGCATAACTTAATAAATGTAGAATTTGAAAAATAACAAACCTAAAAAGAAACATTAGGTACGAGATACATGAGGACCTATGATACGGTGATACTTTTGGTAAACAACCATTTGACTAACATGTGTGTCTCACCTGCTCTTGTTCATCTGTTCTGTCCTCATTCTCCTCTCTCTCTCTCTGCTCCTCTCTCTCCCTCTTTGTGCTGACAATCAAGCCAAACACCAACATCATCAAATATACAGTTGAAACCAGATATTTATTACTCTTCAGATAAAAACACTTTTTTAATTGTAACATCAAATCAGACTAAATGTTTATTTTTTTAGATTGATAAATATAAAAACATATTTGTTAACTTTAAGAGTAAAGAGAGAAACTATCTGTATTTCTTAATTGCAAATGGCACCAAATTGTATTCAAACTGAGCCACACTTATGGAGCTCCACAATTCTTTTCCAGGTGTTTTGGTTGATATCTCTGGATTTTCCCATGTCAAAGAAACAGGCTCTGTGTTTTGCCTTATATGCATCCACAGCTGTGCCACCAATTTACTCACATGGACTCTACTAACCTATCAGAAGCTTCTTCAGCTCAGAATGGAATCGTCTGGAGTTTTCTTATTAATTAACAATAAACTTAGTGTATATGTACTCCTAAATTTGATGAAAGAGATAAAAAATAGAAAGCTCTGTCTCTCTTTATTCTGACCTTTAACTAATTCAAAAGATATTTCAATATTTATTTATCCAAAACAAAACAAGTTTACTCTAAACTGATGTTGTGCAGTAAAAAAATGTTCTTGTGTTTTCCATAAAGTGTAAATATCTGGTTTCAACTGTCAATATACTGCTGTGTGTTGAAATTTTTGTTTTGCATAGGAATATACTGAACAACATACAAAGTACAATATATAAAATAACATCTACCTGAGTTTTTTCTTTGAAAGAAGCTCCTTATGTCCATTCTTGTATATCAGTGCATTACTGAAACCGATTTATTTAGCCGTGGAGGGTAACAACTGAAAATATGAAATAAACACACATGTAAGCTAAGACTCTCTAAAAAAACAGCAGTGTTGTTGTTCGGCTTTTCATGTTGCCATTTGTTGATTCACTTGAAGAGCAAGTAACTTAACATGGGTCAAATGATCAGTTTGATATCAATCTTTCGTGATACACCGTCATATTTACATTATTGGTACAGTACGAATGATTTGCTTTGGTACCTGCTCAAACTTCAGCTCTCCTCTGTCTGCCTGGCTGCGCTTCTCCAACAGCGCACGCGCAGGCAGCAGCTGCCCCGCCCCCTCGCTCAGTCGCTTAGTGTCTGAGCTCGGATCATACCAATATTAGGGGGGATTTACACACAGTCGTAAATTCCCACAGTGTGCACTATGTGCTTCGAATATTGTGTGTAGTTTTTGTTTTATACAGTTGTCAGCCAGGCATCTAACTATGAAAAAATGACACTCCAAAAGACCCCGGGCTTCTGAAAAAACAACCCGGGCTTAAGCCCAGTAAGCCACCCCCCCGCTCCGCCACTGCTCTGAAGTTCCTTTTGAAGCAACTCGATTTCTAGTTGAAGTTTTTGCCTCATTAGAGCTTGAAGTTCGATTTCACCTAGGAGCTTTGGTTTCTTCAGCTCAGTATACTCCATTTTTTGCTGGAGACTGCTCTTATAGAGCAAACGAATGTCACCCTGTTTCAATTGTAGAAACAACATTTAACGGTCAATACATGTCATATAGGAAGTAAAATTAATTACAACACTGCCCACCTTTGTATCAGGCCTCTCTGCCGGCCTCTTGGCCTGCAAATCATACTGCAGTCAGAAACACATAGCAGTACACAATTAGATGGAAATTCAGGCCAAATTATGCATGAACTTACAGGGACTTCCTCTAAACCACAGTCATCTGACAGGGTTGCGTCACTGTCCTGTGCAATGGAAACAAAATGGTGTTACAAAGGGATGTGGTACAGCCTATTGGTCTAAATAATTGAAAAAAGAAAGATATATATATCTCCCAACTTACTGTGCATGCTTCAGTCACCCCTTGCATGGGAACAGGTAAAAGTGATGGAGTGTCATGTAAAACTACACACAAAAAACCCACAATGTCAATAAATGTCAAAGTACAAAAAGCATGTTAATTAAGGCAACAACCAAATATTTTACATTCTACAAATAGAATTATGAGCTCATTTACCAGTTATGTAGGTGCTGCTGCTACTGCACCCCGGCTGCTGGTCTAAGGAAGAGCTGCCCCCAGGGATGCCCTCAACAATGGGTCTGGTGGCATTCAACCCTAGGGCCAGCTCCTCTGCCGGGGTGTGACGAGGGGGTGCAGGACCACCACCTGTCTTTTTTTGCTCTGCCCTTTTCTTGGTTGCTGTTATACACAACCAAACAGATTGTTTCAGGGTCTCTTTTCAAGAGACTAAAAGCAATATAAGTGATGAATATTACCATTCTGTAGAATATTCTTATATTTCACTTTTACTTGTTCCCATGTTCTAGTGGGTCCTGTTGTGGCTCTAATGTGAAAGAGGATATAATGTAATATAATATAATATGATATAATATAATATGGTATAATGTCATATAATATAATGAATTACTTACGTGTTTAATTTGTCAGCAACTTTCTGCCAGCCCTCTCTCCTTGCTTTTGCAGCCTTTGCAGTGTTCCCTTGCGTTTTAATTAAACTCTGGAACTCCTGAAATCCCTCAATAAAGAGTTCTTGCTCTGCTGCCGAAAAATACTGAGCGCGCTCCTTCGACATTTTCGCCGACCAATCAAAGGGTTGCCGATCAATGTTTCTACTATCGATGCGTAGCCCCTCACATTACTTCATCCAGGGCCCTATTTCAGGAAGCCGGTTTAGAAAACTCAGAGTGAAAAACGATACTCAGGGTTGAGTAACCCCGAACTGTCCAACTCGGAATATTCGGTTTCAGAAAGGCTGATAACAATTAGTTCAGTCAACGCGGAGTTGCTTTAACCCCAAGTTAAGCGCGCGCACGAGGATACATAAAGCCCTGATTAGTGGAGCACAGATTAAGCGAGTCACCATGGAGACGGAGGGAAAGAAGGCGCGGTCAATGTATTTCACAGCGCTTGAGGCCGAAATTCTGATGGCAGTATATGCAGATAACATGCAAATTTTGCGGAAAAAAAGTAACACAGCCTCAGCTGCAAAAGAAAGGGAGCATGCATGGCAAAACATAGCCGACAGAGTCAATGCGTGAGTGTTAATTTAAACATTGATCTAGGGATTTCCACCCATTTAACACGTTATTTTATTTTATTTCATTTTATTTTGTATTTCATACATTTTATTTTGTGATGTGATGTGAGCGCAGGTGCAACCCAACAGGCCCCAAACGTTCCTGGCAGCAAGTAAAAATGAAATATAAAAATATAGTCCAAACAGGTAAGGTGTAATTGTATTATGAGCCATAGTGCTTGGTCTGTTTGTCCGATGTAAATCAATTGCAGTTAGAGGCTACATTAATTTCCCCTCTGTAAGCACTTATTGAAATTATCTGAGCACATTACAAGTACATATTTGCTTACTCTATATTCTCAAATGTGACCCGTTATAGCCAACAGAAAAAAAGCGGAGGCCCGAAAAACAGGTGGGGGTCCTCCACCACCACCACTCACAGAGGCTGAGCAGTTGGCTTCCACATTTGTGATAATGTTGGCAGCATCACATATGATCTTCACAGTGCAGAGAACACGAATTAGCATCCATTACTATAATGAAATAATTTGTTAGTTTGAAATGCTACAGGGAACTATGTACCTGCACATTAATGCTGTGGAAAGACTTCCTGTTCACATAGTCTCCTTCATTTACTGAAGGAGCAATGATTGGAATGTGAGTGCCATCTATACAGCCAATCACGCCTGGGAACCGTGAACATAAATGTAAAATTTAAGTAGTAGTTCAAGTATCACCACATCATGAATTAAGTTTTGTTCATCCTGATACCTGCAATTTTGTGGCATCCCTCTTTGATAAATCTTGTGGGTCTATGACCGGGGAACACCACAAACGAGTAGAATAGAATAGAATAGAATTCAACTTTATTGTCATTGCACATGCACAGGTACAGGGCAACGAAATGCAGTTTGCATCCATCCAGAAGTGCTTTAGTGATATAGATATATTACAATATATATTAGCAATAGTATAGATATGTAAGTATACTACAGAAATGGGTCTATTATGGTATGTTATAATGTACACGGTATGAAGTATGTTGTGAATATTCTATAACTAAGTATGTAAAGGCTGTAGTGAGTACAAGCTATGTACAGGCTATGAACAGGATATAAATATGAAAAACGTACAGGAGACGTTTCAGTGCAACTGTAACATTCCTGACTGCCCGACAGACGGTAGCCTTGGAAACGTGCTCAGCGTCACCAATATTATACAGAAAGCTCCCGTTTGCAAAAAACCGAAGTGCAATACAAATAATATGCACAGAACTGAGAGGATGTCCACGATGTGTCACATGAGCAATATTAGGCCTGAGGATGTTATTCAAATAAATTATAGATTGTGCTGAAAAACTGTAACGTTCACACAGGAAATCATCAGGAAATGATAAAATGTCCGAACGCGCTCTAATCACTCTCTCCCGGCGGAGAGCTCTGCGGAGAATTTGGGCTTCAACATCTACTGGCTCTTCAAGGAAGGAGCACGCCATGTCTGACACTTCCTACAGTCAGGTTTCTGACAAAGAGGCGGAGAACGTCAGGGTTAGTTGAAGTAAACCTGCTAGGGGGCAGGTTAGCTTCACGGAGTGTGTCGTCATAGTGACTCACTCAGAATGAATCTAAACTCGCTTTGTGAAACCGAAAACCCAGAGTTTTCGTTAACTCAGGGTATACTTACTCAGAGTTTGCACTAAACCGGCTTCCTGAAATAGGGCCCTGGAAGCAGAATTGCTGATGAACTGGTTTTTATTTAGGAGTAGGCAGAGCGTCTGGCTCCATGTCTCTAAATATGTCACACACTGGTTCACTACCTCAAAAATAACACAGAAAATCACCAAAACACAACACAAATCCTGCCAATGATTCAACACAGCTGAATCAAATGGTTTGATTACCTCTTCAGCATGCCATCATGTTTGGCAAAGGCCTGATAACAAGCCATTCATTTGATTCGGGTGTTGGGGAACAAGGATGCATCTAAAAGCTGCAGGACGGTAGCTCTCGAGGACCGGGATTGGGCACCCCTGTTATAAACCATTGAATTGGGTACTGAAGCAGTGACGTGCCAAATGAAGCTTCGGGACATCATTGATCACATGACTCTGTTCAGACGAACCAAGCTTCAGCTCAGTGTTTCTGAAGCAATGTGTTCATATTTTTTCCTTTTTTTTTTTCTTTTTTGACACATGTGCCAGAGCTTCAGCTTCAAATGGGCCATCACTAGCAGACACTCTTGTGTGTGTGACGTCTGCTTTGTTGGCTTGGCTGCTTAGCTGAATTTACATGCAAGAAATTTAACTGAGTGCATACTGTGCCCATGAAGTTAAATTATTTCCAGGGACAGGGGTGATTTCAGGTAGGAATGGAAATGGAGAACTGCTTCCTGTAGAAAACGGGCTCCTAATAGTCCACTTCCTTTGAACTCCTTTTCTGACTGTCTATTAATCCTGCTTATCGGGTCTTGCACTTGCACGACAAACAGCTGATTACAGTTCATGTGTCAGAGGAGGAAAATAGCGACGCAGTCTACAGCATGGATATGAGCAATTATTTTTATTGCACAAAAGATGGCATAAATGGTAAAGTGGAAAACTGCATCCCGGTCAGAAACAACCAAAAATAAAGCTGGTATCATAACTTTGGTTCTTAGCAAGCATCCGCCAAGACAGCATGGTAACGCTAAACTAGCCAAGAACCCCGAGTAAAAGCTGAGTGAACGAAAATGTTACCTTCAAAAGCAATTAGACAATCAATTGTAGTCTCTAAGAATGATTCAGAATAAATAATCACAATTTACAATACAATAGACTGGTTTTAGGGTGGACACTTTAGTTTGAAGTTCAGTTAACGCTAGAAATGTGTTTTGGAGTTTGTACGTGTTTTGTCTCTAGGGGCCACCGCATATATTTATATATAAACATATATAAATAAAACCACTTTTTTTTTTTTACATTAGTAATTCCTTTTGTGCATAATTTTATATTATTGTTAATAATAAATTAATGAAAGCAACAAAACAACCTGAAGAGCCGGTTCGGAGCCGAAAGAGATGGCTCTTTTTAGTGAGCCGAGCCGAAAGAGCCGGTTCTCTAAAAAAAGAGCCGGAAATCCCATCACTAGTGACTAGAAGAACTGGGGAAGTGTGTATTGGTTGTGTAGCGCACTGTGGGTTCAGCTAAGGCAATTTTTAAAAAAATTGCTAAATTTGTCCTGGGCCATCATATGATAGATGAGAGAGAGAGAGAGAGAGAGAGAGAGAGATGAGAGAGCCTTTATTTGTCAGTTGCAGGTCTTTTGCCCACAACAGAGCATAGCTTGTTAGTAATGGAATGAAAACGAATGGCTGTACTCACTCATGAAAAAGAAGTGTAACACATCCAAATGTAATGTTCTTTTGTCCTTACAGAAATAGTGATTCCTTCAGAATATCGGGTAAATGTCATCTTCAGGGTCATAAAGGCAAACTACCTGCGATGGTTTTTGACAGCCCCAAGAAGGCCCAAACTAAACTGACTCTGTTCAGTATCCTGAGTGAAGAGGCTGGGGAGTTAGGCCTTGGCTTTGCTGGAAGATTGGCCTGTGATGTCACAAGGGACACAAGTCTGTAAAGGCATCAATCCTTCAAGTGCAGATATAACAAAGGAATGAAAATGATACCTTTTTTGGTGATATGAGACATTTCCACTTATCTGGATTATTGGTTTAATATTCTTAATACACTTATTTTATAATAACAGAGTCTTTGCAAAATCCAAGAAAACCTGAAAGTTAACACCTTTGGTCTTTCAGCAGTGGATTCTGTTTTTTCTTTCCTTTGTGACAAAATGGATCACCTCTCTTAAATTATGAAACTTGTTGAATTTTTTTTTTTTTTTTTTTTTTTGCTATTAATGTCATCTGTAAAACAGGATTGGTTAAAAATGTTCACATGTTTTGACTTTGTATTGAGTTAACTGTTGAGCAAAATTTTTGGTTCCTAATCCACACAATATTACGTAAGTGACGTCACATATCGCACAAATGTGGCAAAGAAAGAAACGAATCACATGTGTCAATAAATGTATATGTGTCACACTCTTGGGTTTCAGTTAATTTCCTGTTTTATTTTATGAGTCTTGGTATGTTTACACTGTTGTCATTTTTATTTCCTCTTTGTCTTCCCTTATTAGTGTTACTCTATTGAGTCAGTCTTATTATTTAACCATCAGATAATTACTCACTTTGAGTTTGTATATGCTCCATATTTGGATTGGTGTCTGACTCTCCATGCTTGAGTTGTGCCTGTCTATTGTATTAAACATTTAGATGTTTGGACTTGTGTGCCTATTAGGATTAGGATCGGTGCACTTGGTAATTGACTGGGTTTAATTTAGTGGCCTGGAAAACAGGCCCCAGAGATCTGGTCATTTTAAAGACCGGAGTAATCTGTGAGAGCTATTTAAATAGATGTAAACTTTTTACACAGGTTTTTACCTTTAGTGTTTCACAGAGGGTTAAAAAGATAATGTCCATAATTTATCATTTTTGAAGAGATATTTAATTTAGCAAGAGCAAAGCAAAAGCTGAATCAAATAATCATAGAATCAAATCACTTGCACTATACAGAAATCCAATCTACTCTGAGCTAATGCTGGTTTCTAATACTGATGTTGGGGTGAAGGAGAGAGAGGAGGGTGGGCACGCCCTGGCCACTGGGGCATTAGTTCTGTGTTATACAATCCAACAGGAAAGCAGCCAAACCATTGGACATTGGTCAAGTTAACATTCCTGAATACATACACACAGAGAACCTCTGAGCCCCAAGGTCAGCATTAGCACTAACATGCCACTTTAAAGAGAATCTCAGTGAGACTCCTATTATAGATTCTTCTTATTCATCATTATGATTAAGACTTATACCTGGTTATATTCTTAATTGCAATTAGACATTAACTTTTAGCAAAATCACTTAACGATAACTCTATTATAGTACTCTGCATTCAATCATAAAAAGGCTGGATGCTGAAACCTTTTACTTCCGTTTTGGATGACTCACAGGACCTCAACCTCTGCCACTCCATGTCCAAAAACTGCCAGGTACTGTTTTATGGAGCAAAAAATTAAGAGTGAAGATTTTATGAATAATACCAACAATTACAAAAGCAGACCTTTAGTAATAAGTAATCTTTTATTCATAATGCACAGTAATATAAAAATAAGACCCTACTGAAAAATGACGGGCACAGATGAAGCAGTACAAAATACAATCAACCAACCTAAAGTAATGGTAAATGGCCTGTATTTATGTAGCGCTTTTACTAGTCCCTAAGGACCCCAAAGCGCTTTACATATCCAGTCATCCACCCATTCACACACACGTGATGTGAATGTGTAGCCACAGCCACCCTGGGGCGCACTGACAGAGGCGAGGCTGCCGGACACTGGTGCCACCGGGCCCTCTGACCACCACCAGTAGGCAACGGGGGTGAAGTGTCTTGCCCAAGGACACAACGACCGAGACTGTCCAAGCCGGGGCTCGAACCGGTAACCTTCCGATTACAAGGCGAACGCCCAACTCTTGAGCCACGATCGCCCCCAGTAGTAAGTAAAGTAATGAATAAAACACATTTCAAACAACACCTGCTTGACAGTTAGAGACCAAACAATTTCTTTCCTTGGCAGAAAGTTAAGTTAGCTATTCAGCTTTAGTTTTCAATAAAGTTAGCAACTGAAGCAGTCCCTTTGAAATGTCTACATGTACATAAGATGCAGAGTCTACTTGTACTTGTGCATAGACTTGGCTTTAACAGTTTCTAAAACATTATTTAGTTTTTCAACAGCATCTTCTGTGCTTTGTACTACACAACATTCAAAGTTGATAAAGGAGTTTTCAGAATGATTTTCATTTGTTTAAAATGGCTACAAGATATTCTAGTGTTATAGTAAGAGAATGTACAAGTGCACTGAAATGTTTCAGTCAATGCAAACCCCCCCCCCCCCCCCAAAAAAACCAGATTTCCAAACAAACTTGGTATTTTATTTTTTATTTTTTATCACTTGAGTCCTCACACTGTACAGAGTAATGCCTTTCTTTCATTGCAATTTTTGCCAAGGTAGAAATGTCTGTTTCCATGTTTGGATAGTTGTCATTGTCCAGCTCTGCTAATTTTGCAAGTAGCACTAGATGCTTGCAAAGAACTCCACTTATGAACAGTTGCAGTAGGACTCAACAGGGCTAACACACATACTGTTAGAATGTGCATTTTTTGTGGCCATAATGCTTATCATATGACATGCTGCACAATGACTGTGTGGTCTTTCCAAAGTTTTATTATTTTAAATAAAACACAGGCCTTAAAGCCCACTGCTCTGTAGCTGTTTTGATTTTTTTTTCTAGCTCTGATGCGGTTAAATTGTAATAGTCTCTTTTCTTGTCTTCACCTGACCCCACATTGAAACATTTATAATGGAGGGTTAATGATTGAGTCCACCTGGCGTTTTGACACATGAACACAAAGTTGCGTATCTCTTCTTTTCCAGTTCCCTATTTTGTCATCATTCATGGCAGTTCTTCTAATGATATTGTCCATTTCTGGTGGAAAAATAAAATAAGTTTAATTAGTAGCTATTAATTAATTCACATGAACTTGTTTTGGTTTCCCCCCCAATACAATTTAAATTTGAACAAACTCGGGCCAAAAGAAATGCCTAAACTTTCATATGGTGGCTCTGGGCTATACTTTATATATGGCCCAGGGCAAATTTAGCTTTTAATTCATTCTATCAATATCTATCTATCGATATATAAAAAATGTTTTTCAAAATGACTGAAATACTCGCATACCAGATAAATTGCAGATGAATAAACACTTCAAAAAAGTACAGAATGCCATTTTAAGAACATTTATTGTGAAAAAAAAAAAAATTACATTACAAGACTTTAACTTTTTTCAAACAATGTAACACAATTCTTAAATAACAAATACAAATGAAGATAAATGCACAAACAGTTCTGAATAAAATGCAAGTAAAATATCAGTAAAACACAAAATTCTAAATGGTTTAAAATAAAGTTCAAATAAATAAACATTACAATTCTCCCTGCTGTCCTGATTACTTATTTATATTGCACAAAAATAATATTTGAATTAAACCCTTCAAGTTTAACAGGTTCCTTTTCTGTTAAATATAGCACAACAAATTTCAAACTTGCGATATGTAGTGCAAATACAAACACAACATCAGTGTTTATGGTCCTTGCGTGCAGTGATTAAACTTTCTTGCACATCAGAGGTTGTGACTGAATATCTGCTGTTGCTTTTGTCAAGATGAACTCTCTTCAGTCATCACCTATATACGATGATCTGAACCTCGGGTCGACAAAGGAGGCCATATCCAGGAGGTCATCAGCTGCAGAGTCTGTGTACTTCTCATTTAAATACTTGAGGATGGCTCTCTTCATGTCCTTCGTCAGGTCTGTGTCTTCATCAGCTAGAGGAAGAACTGCATTATTTAAAAGGTGGTGCACAGGTTTGACATACGACACATTCACATACTCATCTCCCGACAGAGCATCTGTGAACTCCATCAGGGGGAGAAGTGTCTTGTTCACAGATTCCAACACATCAATGTCCTGCCAAGTTGGTACCAGGTGCCTGGTTTTTCTGTCTGCTTTCAGGACCTGAAAGTAGAGGGGGCTTATGTGCGTGCGAAGCCTCGAGAAATGAACCTTTTCATGAAGCAACTACAGGGTGGGCCATTTATATGGATACACCGTAATAAAATGGGAATGGTTGGTGATCCGCTCCTCACGTGTTAATCTCTTCGACATGTCAATGGCTGTGAATAAAGAGAAACTTGTAAATAACTCATGAAAGAATAAAGTTACGTTGAAACCAAGCACACCATTGTTTTTCTTGTGACATTACCAATAAGTTTGATGTGTCACATGGCCCTCTTCCTATTGAAAAAAACAAAAGTTGTATCCAAGATGGCTGACTTCTAAATGGCCACCATGGTCACCACCCATCTTGAGGAGTTTGCCCCCTCACATATACTAATGTGCCACAAACAGGACTTTAATATCAGCAACCATTCCCATTTTATTAGGGTGTATCCATATAAATGGCCCACCCTGTATATATCCCTACCACATGCTTCAAATTATACCGCGATATAGATTTTAGGCCATATCGCCCAGCTCTAATATGAACTGTATATTCCTAACCCCTGTATTTATTTTAATGCCTTGTGGCAGCTTTTGAACATCGGTGGCATCTATTAATGTCAAATCTATCCATAAATAAACTGCATTTACATTTAACCAACATTTCTGTTTAACACTTTATTCCCCATTTAACACTTTAAATGATAATAATAATAATAAAGTAAAAAATAGTAACAATAGTATTTGTTTTGTTAAAAATGGTTGTGAAAGTCCAAAGCCATAAACCAGTTTAGTGGCCTTTTAAAAGGTTAAAGTCCAGGTTGGCTTTGTAGTTGAAAATAAAGTGGTTTAGATTGTCCTTCTGAACCAATACGTTAAATTCCACAGTTGATTCATCAGAAACATTTTTGGTGGTCTGTGTTAAATATCAACACTGCCACATGCTTTATCTGGTCATTGTGCCTTTTAGAAACTGAAGATATTGAAAGGTAGCTTTTAACAAGTTTTACTGTTTGTTTATTGGGACTTTGTCTTTCTTGGAGTATATTAATATTTGATTCATTTTGTTTTAGTTTATTCTGGCCTCCTCTTTACAACTTTGTATGTTCTTGTAAAATTGCTGTCTCCATGTTTAGGATTATAATCCACTGTCTCTTGTGCCTTGCTGTTGGTCCTGCCTCCTTTGTCATAATTAGTTTCAGCTGTGACTTGTTACCTTATGTTTCCACTCTCCCTGATTATCTCCTGCATGTATTTAAAGCCTCCGTTTGTAATGCTTCTTTGTCTTGTCACACTGTGTACGCTGTCTGGTCGTGTTGCTTTACTTTATATCAGTTTAATGGCTAAGAGTCTGTTCTTACTTGTCCCCTGCTAAGTTTATGCTTTTTGCCTTCTTTTTGGCCTCTCTGCATCCTTGTATTCCGGTCCCAACTAAACTTCACATCTTATGATCCATGAAGGAGACTGTGTGTATATGTGGCAAATAAGCACATAACTTAATTCAGACAGAGCATACAAAGAACAAATTGCGATATTAAAAAAAGGTTGCCGTAAATCATGAAATGTAGCTGAAACAAAAGAACTTCAATAAAACTCAAACAACTAGTGATGCGCGAATCATGAATGAATCGTTCAATACTGGAGAATCACTTGAATCATGATTTACAAGCCCAACTGACTCACTGACTCATCCCTGTTGCTGTTAGCAGCAATGTATCTAGCTTATAATTAAAATTGTGGAGAAAAAACACAACATCCAGTATCTTAACAAAAAAAAACCTCAGCTCTGAACTGGAAGAAAAAACCCTGAGTAGAAGCTCACATCAAGACAATACCTCCTCGGTTCACAGTAGCATCGCTCTGCTAACATGCTAACAGCACATTTGAGCTAGAGGTCTGCATTCCCGCGGCTGTCCCGGGACCCGACCAGATTTCTTGCGGCGCGGGAATAAATTTCCAAATAAAATGCGGTAGCGGTCGGTAACTCTGGTGTAATTTGAACGGGAGCGCGCGGTCTGAAAATATAGCGTGCCCGACATTTTTTCGGAACAGCATATCTGTGATTTCCTCATTCTAATTGAGCACTGGTACAGCCAGTGCTCACGCCTGTTACACGCACTGAGCGCATGGATCAGTGCTTTTTGCATGTGCATTTTACTTGCACAGTCTGTGACTCTGTGCGCGCATCACCTGCATCAGAGCGCGCTTTACCAACATGGCAGAGCAAACTGAAGATGCAATTTCCTTGAAGGACGTTCAGCTGGGATTAGACAACGGTCAGTTTACTTTAAGGAAACCCACATCAGGCAAGTCTGATGTATGGGAGTCTTTTTCATGCGTCATAGACGCAAATGGAAAAAAATTACCCTTTGTACAATGCGATAAATGCCTCAAAGTTTTACCCTTTTGCAGTCACAAGACTGGAACCTCAGGTTTAAGGCGGCACTCATGTCCCATCACAAAGGGGCAAACAAAACTGGCATTTACTAAATCTTTGCTGGTGCCAGAGAAGTTTAAAAAAGAAACCAGAGACAAATGTGTTCAGTTTGTTTGCCAAGACATTCGACCGTATGATACCATCTCTGGAAAAGGCTTCACACAGCTGGCCCAACATTTGGTCGACACAGCAGCAAGAATAGGAAAATTCGATGTCTGTGAGATACTACCACACCCCACAACGGTGTCAAGAAATGTTGAAATGAGGGCTCAGAGTCTACGTAAACATGTTGTGGAGGAAATCACTGCAACAATATCGAAGTTTGGATGCGCTGTTACAGCAGACATATGGACAGAAACATATCGAAAAACGTCCTTTTTGTCTGCAACCATCCATTACGTTAATGAGCAATCTGCGCTACATTCAAGAGTGCTTTTTGCTGCCCCTTTTGACCCAAGCACCTCAAAGACAGGTGAAAACATTCGAAGGCACCTGCTGCAGAATCTCAGAGTGTTTGGCATTGATGCGACAGACATGGGCAAAAAGATTATTTTTGTCACAGATCGTGGAGCCAACATGATCAGTGCCTTACGAGAATACACGAGGCTAAACTGCACAGCGCACATACTAAACGTGACTCTCTCCAGTGCGTTTGGTCCTGCCATAATCGAAAAGTCTCCAGAGATCGCTAGCCTTCTGACTGATGTTAAAAAGTTGGTTACATATTTCAAACACTCAGGACAGCAGGGCAAGCTTAAAAAGTCACTGAAACAATCCATAGAGACACGATGGAACTCTAACTTTGACATGTTAAATTCTGTCTTGGAACAGTACGAAGACATTGCATCTGTGCTGACTGAGAGCAATAATTATGACAAGATCGGACGCATTAGCATCAGTACTCTTAAGTTACTAGTATCATTCCTAAAACCCTTCAAAGAGGCAACTGACGACTTGGAAACTGATAACACAGCTCCCAGTGCCTCACTTGTTCTTCCGTGGTCTGTGCGATTAATTGAGCACTGTACATCAGCCACAAAAGACCTTCTGCTCTCTGAAATTGCAACCGTCTGTGTAACACGGCTGAAAGAATTACTGTCAGCAGACAGCACTTCATCCCATTCTGTTCACATGCTTTATAAAATAGCAACCTTTCTGACACCAAATCTGCGAGGTCTGAGAATGTTAGATGAAAGAGGGCGACAGAATGTGATACAGGGAGTCAAGGAGATGATCGAAGATTTAAAGTTTGATCATGCACATGATGAGGATGTTGAACCAACACCTGCCAAAAGGCCTACTGTTCTTCATAAATTTTCAGATTGGGAGGAAGAGGAAGAATCATGTGGATCAAAATCACTAGATGTTCAGATTCAGGAGTACAGGACCATGAAACTTGAATTATCAAGTCAACAAAACATTTTGCAGTGGTGGAATTCCAACAGTTCCCAGTTCCCTGCCCTGAGCAACCTTGCAAGATTTGTCCTCTGCATCCCGGCAACGAGTGCACCTTCCGAGAGAGCATTCAGCCTTTGTGGTCGGATTTTGGAGGAGAGACGTTCAGTACTGAAACCCTCATCAGTCAGTGACATTCTTTTCCTGCATGGAAATTTAAAATAATTTGGATTTTTTAAGTAAGTTTCGTTCATTTGATTAATAGTTTATAATTTTGAGATGTCGTTTATTGTTGTATTTATATATGCATATTTTCTTTTGTAGGAGAGACCTTGAATTCGACATTGGGACATTTTTTCGTTAAACTGATAGTTTAAACAACCATTTAATTTCGCAGTGGCCAACTATTTTGTTCTTTTGTTTACAATTTTAAGTGACTTTTTTTTTTCGCGACACTTTCCCTACTGTGTTGACAGAAAAATGTTACGTTTGTATTTTACATAAAAATAACAAGTAGGCCACAATGCTGTATTCGTTTTTATTTATTTTATTTTTGCAACACGTTTTCCATGTTAAAAGATAAATGTTGCATGTTGACAGATAAATGCATCTTGTTTAAGAAAAATAAATACAATCATTGCACAACCTGCAGTTTTATCTGTTATCTCTATTTTTTGGTGGTACCCCATTTAAATGTGAGATTTTGGAAACCAGATCTAAATTTAGCGGGAACGGTCGGGTCGGGTAGAAAATTATTCTAAGCGGGCAGCGGGTGAACAAAGACTGAATATACAGCGGGAGCGGTCGGGTGCGGTACAAAACCTTGCGGGAGCGGGCGGGAGCGGGACTAAAAAAACATTCCCGCGCAGACCTCTAATTTGAGCTACTCACCCCCTCCCTTCCCTGTGCTGAATCATAGAGCGAACGAATCACTCGCTCACCCCCTCCCTCCTGGCTCACAGCTGCTTCTTCTTGGTTGGCAACCAATGTTAAGGCGCATTGCCGCCCGCTGGCTCACAGCTCAGTGGACATTTTGATGAGAAAATATATATTTGACACATTTAAGGAAAATATTAATAAAATAAAAATAAACAAAATAAATGTTTATTAAGCAATTTTGATAGGAAACTGCTTAATTAGGGCCCGAGCACTGAGAGTGCGAAGGCCCTATTGTATCTGCTCCGTTTCTTATTATTAATCAGGCAAAACAAGGGCCTTTTTGGGGGCCTAAACATGCTCAAAAACTCGTGAAATTTTGCACACATGCCAGGTCTGGTGAAAAATTTTGTATTTTCATGGTTTTACATATGAGCATGTGAAACTGGCTCTGTAGCACCACCTATGCCTTGTTAAAAGCAGCCCTACGAACACATATTTTGAGCTACATGTATAAAATCTGGCACACATGTGTATCATGGCAAGATGAACAAAAAAGTCAGTGGGCCCATTGATGCAAACCCAACAGGAAGTCCATAATTTAGTAGTGAAGGTGACATTTTGGCTCTAATTTTGCCATTTCCATGCCACGAACTTTTTCGAACTCCTCCTTGGGATTTGGTCGTATAAGCTTCATCTTTGGTCAGTGTCAACTACACACCTGGGCCATGTTAAATTGTGGAGCTTTTGAGTTTTCGCGATACAGTGAGGCCGTGGCGCCACCGCCATCAATTTTCCTACGACATATAAATGTTCGACTGGATGGTGGCCTGGGAAAATTAAACCGGCAAACTGTGTTCTTTTTTTTTTTTTTTTTTTTTTTGCAAGTTTTAGAATGCCGCTTTGAATGCTGTTGTACAAATGAGACAATGTCCAATAAAGTTTCATCTTGTGAAGGCAATTCACATGTTACATATTCATCAATAAACTGAATCACCTCTTCATCTGTATTTTTATCAGTCTGCGGAACATTCTCAATCCAAAACAGACAGTGCACATGAGGTGAACCTTGCTGTTGAAATTCTACTCTGTAAAAGTAATCCTTAATCTTACCAATCAGATGCAATGGAGACATGAGTACCTCCTTCAGAAAACAATGCCACCAAAAGTCAAACATCCTTGCTGCAGTCACAAGATTTCGACGCAGCAAATCATACCTGTCTGCCCACTCTAACTGTTCAACTGTTTCTGTTCTACCTTGCTGATTCAAAATACTATAAAGAAGATTTGTCCATCGCATGTCAGCTGACGAAAATGAACAAAACCAAGTGGGGATACCAAGCTGACAAACACAAGCTAAGAGGTCACGCTGTGCTGCCTGCCAAAAAGCTGGAGTACCTCTAATAGGCTTAAGAAAACGGTACCCATCATCAAACTCCAACAACCTCTTCAAAGACTCTTCATCTTTCAATAACTCATGGCTAACGTTCTGATATGTACAATCACCTTTTCCTTGTCGCAATGCTTTTGAAACATTTGAGATAACCTGTTAAATCTCAGACATATACTGAGCAAAAAAAGATATATTCGACATTTTGTGCAAACCTGCCCATCAGCATGTAAAATTCGGTTATTAAAACAACGGGACAATGTCAAACGCTTCTCTCCGTTTTCATGATACGTATTCACCCCCTTTGGAAACAACACTGGGAAACATTTGGCTTCATTTGCATGATCAGAAAGTAATTTTACAGGATTATTCCCTTCTGCTGGAGCTAGATTTAATATGTTAGTAAAATATTGATCTAGTGCTTCCTGTCCAATATCAACAGGCATGAGACATGTGTCCTGAAACATACAGTGCTGCTGTCTGTGATGCAAAAGCTCATCATCAACATTTGAAGATGCAACACTGCTTACAGCATTTTTATTGCTCTCCTCTTCCAGAGCTTCATCTTGTTGCATACAAAAGTGATTTTGCCAACTTTCATTGAATTCTACATCTTTATAATGCACATTTGACTCTTTTAAATATTGCAAAGCCTGTCTTATGTGGATAGTGTCAACAAACTGGTATTGATAATGGCCTTTGTAAGCCAACTTGTGCTTTAGTTTTACTGGTAATAAAGAGCCTTCCATGCTAGAACGGGGTAAGACATTGGTTTCTACAATGTTTGCTGGAACACATGTCACTGGTCCATGTACTCCATTTTGTCCACCCTTAGGTAAGACTAGCATTTTCATAAATGGTATATGTAAAGCTATTAAATGTTGTTCTAAGCTATTTAAACATGCCAATTCAGGTGGAATTGGCTGCACTTCTAAATTATTTTTTACAGACTCTGGAGGCACTTCATTTTTAATTTTATAATGGCATGTATAACAGATCCACAGTTTAGCTTCAGCTGTGTCCAACCAGTGACATGGATTTACACAATCTTTATTACATTTGTGTAAATAGTCTTCAGTTATACATTTTTCTGCAATCAGTGCTGCAGTTTTAGTTTTGTTATAATAGCTTTTTTGACAATGTAACACCTGATGTCTAAATAACAACCTATGGCAGACACAGCAAACAAAATCTGGTCCATCTTTTACTTTAAAAAAATTTGTCATCACAAAATCAGACTGCTCTGCCTTTTCTTTCATTTGCTGCCTTTTTAATTTGACACCAGCAATAACACGCATCTTATGTTGTTATATCAACATCTTGCACACAAATTACTGGCTCAAAATGACCATTTTGACACATTAAATATATCCCTTCATTTATGACAACAGTACTCGTGCAGCTGTACATTTTCCATTTGTCACCATTAAATATAAATATGTCCAATCCACAAGCATTTGCTGCAGCCTGAAATTCTGTGTCAGTAGCAGAATGTCCAACATACTTTATCTTTGACTTTAAAACATACTCTGATATTGAAGCATAACCTTTTCCCACAAACTTCATGTACTTTTCACCATTATTCTCTATGTACTTTACAACAGCAAGCCTTATCTTCTTATGACTCTTCTGAGAACCATTGATTATTTGAGATAAAGCCCTGAAGAAACTATTTCCATCCTCTACAACCTTATGTTTTACAAACAACACCTAAAGGACCATACACAGAATGAACGTTTTTATCCTGCTTCTCAAATTCAACATTAAATTTGCAGCATAAAGTATGTGCAACTCCATTAGAAAGAGGACTAAAGCTAATCTTTCCCTGACCTTCATCATTCAAAACCTCAAGATCAGCATCTGTATCTAGTACTACTGCATCTGCACAAAATGTGTGATCCTGTGTTTTCTCAAAAGTACTTTTATCCTTACTCTAAGACCTAGTGCTGTATCCTCCAATAACAGATGGACTGGTTTTGCAGTAGCCATAACAGGTCTGCAGTTCAGGCTTATAAACACAAACCACCGTCTCATAATGATTCCCATGACGATTTTCTAAATATATTCCCTTTACTGACAAAAGCTTGCCATTGCAGCTGTATTTTAGCCAACGGTCATCATAGAATGTAAATACATCAACTCCTAAACTGTTTGCAGTTGCTTGGATTTCAACTTCTGTAGCCCAGCTGTTAACATTTCTCATTTTAGATTTCTGAATGTAGTTTGCAACTGATGAATACTCTGTTCTTAAAATATTTCTATATATTGCAGCATTCCTCTCCAACTCTTTCACAATGGCAAATCTTATCTTGCGATGGTGCTTTTGTGTGCCAGTCACAACCTGAGAAATAGCTCTGAAGAAACAGTTCCCATCTGCCACTATGCTTTCATTTTTGCATGGAACACCTAACAAACCAACACATGTAGATGCTGTTACACTAATTTTTTCAAACTCCACATTAAACTGTGTGCACAAAGCCTGACAAACCAACTCAGAAATGGGACTAAACACCAGCTTGTTGTTTGTCACTTCACTAACCTGAGACACATCATACTGTTAACTTTTTTGCTTCACTGTGACCCACTGAAATCTTGCGCTTTCTTGTTGCATCATTACACAATAAACCTAAATCATACTCAGAACTAGTCATGGTCTTACCAGAAGCTTTGCAACTCTCTGCCTCTATTAAAGACTCCACAATGCCAACACCACTGATGTCTGGTTCATCTTGGGTTGAATCAAAACTTGATTCAGGTGTAAAGGTTTTGCTAGTTTCTTCACAACTGTCTTTGGGTCTGGCACTTTCTGACGCCACAAGGTACCTAACACAAACACCAGCTACTTCAAAAGGCTTTTGCTTCTGACTCAGGCCAGTTGCCAGCCGGCAGATGTGTCCGAACACATCTTCAAGAGACCTGAAGCACAAAACAACACTTCTTCCCTGCTCACTCACCAAACCCACAGCACTGTGTGCATGAGAATCAACTACTGCATATTGTCCATTCTCAGAAATGACTGCACATGTACTCCCACACAATGTCAGAAGACATGTATCATACATGGCACAAATCTTTTGCAGTCCACTCTGCAGGGTAGTGTAGACACCATTCTCAATGAGTTCCCCATCAAGCACATCAACAATCTCCATACTTAAACTCAAAGTTTTGCCCATCAATACAATAACTTTTAGGCAAATCGGGGACACACAACACACTGGATGAAGTGCTTATCATGTTGCAGTCTCTCAAATTGATGTACAAAAGGTCACCTAAAACTACAACTCTGTCAAGATCTTTTGTCTCCCATGAAAGGACGCTATCAACTTTGTTTTGCCAGGCTAACCAGACTTATAGCCATACACTGAACTCCTCCATATTTAAATTGATCATCAGCCTGGGGAAATGATCCTCTCACACTCTTTATAACGCAACTTCTATCCTCTGCTCCAACTCCTGTGACAGCATTAACAGTTTCAAGGTTGACAGAAGTGTTATCAAGTTTAGCTGTAATATTCGTATCAACATGCCTGTCCACAAACACTGCACTACTCTCCACGTCAACATCAGCTTGACCTGCCTGCACAGAAATGCTGCTAACAGCATACCATTGTGCATCTAAAGACTTCTGTAGATTTCTGATGTAAAGCATCAGGTCGTCAAGGCATGTGTTTGGCACAGCTGTGGCTGTTTTTAATCTCAGATGCCAGCCCAGCTGCATTACGTGTGCCACAATCAACATCAACAAAATAATTCATGTGATTAATGATGACACTAACTGCAGTGTGAAGATCCAACAGACACATGCCATCCCTCAGATGTTCCTGCTTTCCATACAACACAGCCTCCCCTTCCGACAGCCCAAAATCTGTAAACTGGCGGGCCAATATCGACTTTCCATTTTTGACCAAACACAGTGTGCTCTCCTATCAGCCTGTAAACCCTATGCTTGCTGCCACTGTCCTGTCTTGCCATAGCTATATACCTAACTAACTGGCACCCCTCTACACATATATCATCAACATCCTCCCATTTCCATGTACACACTGGAGCTATGCTTGATTGCAGCCACAACACTGCGGGCAATTGAGGCATTCACATCTGAAGTGAATGGTGCACCTTGAACAGCAGTCCCAGCAACAATGGATGCTTGCAACTTCTCTGCACAAATGCAAACATTTGGGTTAGCATTGGACTTACCAGAGGCGATTCTTGGTGTGCGCCGACTGTAAGCCAACATTCACTGTTTATACCATCCAAACAATACACTAAGACTTACCATCACGTGCAAATATAATAGAAGCTTGCAATGCATCCAGCTCCTGGGCAGTGTTATTCAGCACTTCTTTTTTGACATCCAGCTGTTCTTTTAAAACAAACCTTTCTTTCAGCTGCACGCCTGAGCCGCACCTGCCGAACCAAGAGGTCCATTGCCTTTGCATGAACTTGAAGGCACCTTGTATACAGATCATCTCTGCTCACCCCTGGGTCCAATCAGGCATACTGAAATTACAAAATATTTTGGATTATAACAAAGAAAACAGTTATTCGCTTCAATTGATGCTGCCGCTATAATTTAATGTTTATAGTGCCAGATCACAACAACAGCTGCATAAAAGTCTACAGCTTAACAGTGACTGCAAGCAAGCAAGCAAGCGAAACCCTAAACACAGCATCCTGCCCAGCTCTGTAACAGGTAATGTAGCGTAAAAACAGATTTTTCTACACTAAATACAATTTAAATATTTGTTAATTACAGTTTATAGTTGAAATTCTTGACGTAACGCTTCAACTTCGGGATCATTAATCCCAGCAAACTTTGTTGGGGAAGCATATGCCATTCTTGTCACGGCTGGGGCGGCAGTTGTGTGGAGCTGAGGAAGGAGGATCCAAAAGCAGACAGTGGCGGAGGTGCAAGTGGGTTTTATTTACAGTGCACAATAACCACGGTGTGGGCAGAACTGAACATAAACCTAAACTGGAAAAGCTAATACAAAAGGAGGACGAGGAGCGAGGAGCAGAGAGACTCAGAGAAACACGGAATAACATTAAACACACGGCAGATACACAGACGACACGACGAGAAGCACAGGCAGACACAAATACACACACCAGGTAATCAGGAAATGGCACACAGGAGGGGACACAGCTGGAACTAATGGGCATAGCGAGACACAGACCTACAAAGTAAAACAGGAAACACACAGACTGCTTTACAACACAAAAGTCGGGGACCTGTACAGAGCACAGAGGGAGACACAGGTAGGGAAAATAAACACGACAACCAAATCCCAAGAACTAATACAAAATCAGAATAAACTAGAAAATAATAATCATGAACTCAAAGCGCTGGGTCACCGACCCAGGACCATGACAATTCTCTATTTATGATAAAGTATGTAGATCTAAAAGACCCGCTCTGATGAAGCTGTCAATCTGGATGCTATATTCATTAACGGACGATTTTCGGTTAGATTTATTCGTCCTGATTTATTCCACATCTAGATTTGACAGGGCCGTCTCTTTCTCCTGACTCTCCTGTTCCAGCTGCATCTCCAGACTGGACACTTTGCCTGAAAGTTCTTGCAGATTCGTCCTGAATGGTCCTAAAGGCCAACTAGCCGAATTACATCCCTTTAGTCAATCTAGCCCTCTCCTCAATGTGGCAGCATCCTCCTTTAATAATACAACCACACGTTTCCATGACTAATTCTTTCAATGGCAGCAATGTTAGTTTCAACTATGCTGCCTCAATTAAGGTATCACTTTATTAATCTATTAGAATAAAGGGGATCTGTGTGGTACCATGGGATATTACTCATATTTGGACATTTCTCATCATCTCCCCTATAGTTTGTCTGTTTAGACTGTGATTTACCTTGATTGTGTCATATATCTTCCCGTGTGGTGGAGGCGTCTATGTTTAACCAGGCCAGATACAAAAACAAGGGGAAAAAAGTTAAAAGACCAATAAAATCTTTCATAAATAATACATCCAATAAAACCTCATCTTAGCTATCTTCCTAAAAAAATGTGTGCTACACCTAATCCCTCCCTCACTATCCTTCCCTCCTTCCTCCCCAACCCATAAAAAGATACCTGAACATACTCATACTCTGTGTTACATGTTAAGTGCCTATCTTAGCTTTCAAAAATGGAATGTCCATCAACCTCTCCCCCCTGCCCCACCTTGCTTGTCCCCTCAGACCAGCTCTTACGACCCTCTTCCAACCCCCATCCATCTGGATTTCAAAAGGAGTCTTACCGGAGAGCTCACCTGCCTTTCCACGTGTAGCCTGAGTCCACTGGATCACACCGAAGCAGTCTTCTGGTATGCGTGATAACCAGTAACAGCTTGGGCGGTTCACCATAATGCATTTCATCTTCGCCTGCCGCTCCGTGGTTCCTGTACAGTGTGCTGTACCTTTTTGGGTTTCTTTTAACCGTGTCCTTTCCCCCATAATATTACTCCTTTATATAGTCTATTTTGTTGGAGTTCATTTAGGATGGCTGCAGTCTTATGTAGTTCCCACAGGAAGATATAGGCTTAAAAACACACTTGAGCTCCCCTCTTAAAATCCAGAAGGGGGTTAAAAGAAATCTTACTTTCCTGGTTTAGGGCTCAATAACTAATTTTCCTTTTCCCCAGAAGATAATTCTTGAAGCAGAAGGGCTATGTTAACTTACTCCCACTTAGTTAAAAAAGTAAAATATGAATTGGGAGGGCTAGTTTTGCTTATTCCTGCTTAGTTTAAATAAAAAGGTTTAAAACCAAAAAGTGGGAGACTTAAATTACCCACTGCCTTGTTCAATCATTCAATTTAAGCCCACATTGGGAGAACCAATTGTGTTTTACTCCCAGTAAAAAAGTGAGGCTAAAAAAACAGTTTTTACTCCAAATTACCTTGTTCTGGGGGAGTTACAACCCTGGTTCACGCTGGTCTGAGGGGCATCCCTAACGTTTCGCGACTGCTGTCGCTTCTTCAGAGGGTTAGGGTTAGGGAAGTGGGTGAGATGACGATTGAGGCCCTGCAACAGCAGGAGCCAGCGGGCGCCTTGAGCAGTGACTCACTGGACCGCGCTGATCCCTACTATTTTAATATTAAAAGCAATTTTCACCTGAGCGAGGAAGATAATGAGAGCAATGACTCTGTGGAAGAATTTAAAACCGTGGGGTCAAAAAAGCAAACTGAGGATCGCAGCAGACGCGAGCCCACAGGGGTGAGAGTCGATTGGGGCGAGCAGTGCCGTAGCTCCGCAAACGCACATAACGCACACTGCGTAGGGCACCAAATGGCCGGTAGGGCACCAAAAAAATCAGGGTCGTAAAAAAAAAAAAAGTAAACCATATTAATACTATAAATATCATATGCATTAATATGGTTAAACAATACAAAAGCAACATAAAACAATTTTCCCGAGAAAAGGGGTGAATCTGCTTTGTGCCCTGTCTCCAGTCTCCTCCTGGTGCCCCCCCACTCCCAGTGGTCTGTTCTATAATTGGTAAACACCTGTTTGAACATGGCCTCGAAACGGCAACAGGAGTCGGGAGCGGAGAAAAGAAAGAAGAAGAGGAAGCGTGATGAAACTCAGGCGTCGCTTGCCGGTAAGGCAATGTTTAAATAATAATAATAAAAAAAGTTCATTATTGTAGCCCTTGCTTGCACGCTCATGTCCGTCAACTCTGTGATAGCTCCTGTTAGCAGTGTTCATACTGTGTTAACAAATGTTGCAAATGATTGATGTTGGGTAGTTTGTTTACGTTGTGGATATGAATATAGAATGGACTACTAAAAGCAACTCATCATGGTCACTCAATTGACGGTTTTCAGATAACGTTAGCAATCGTGACTCACGATTGCTAACGTTATCGTGATTCGTGAGACTAGCATTTCCCTCCTCAGGTTGCTAGCTGGCTAACGTCATGCATGCTACTGATTAACCTTAACTTTGGGATAGGTCAGTGATGCAGTCAAGTATTATTATCAGATTAGACAAGATTACTTTGTATGTTGCTGCATTTCAGGATATCTATAAAGACGCATATCTTATTTATGCCATTGACGTCTGAACATATAAATAGTTCTCGTCTTTCTTTAGGTTCATAGATCAAGGGCGACATCTGTTGGTGAAACTGTAATATGAAACCTATATCTTCCAGTAATATAGATTTCCTACTTGCGCATTTATATCAAATTATGTACAGCATGTTTATATTGCCATTTGCCATTATGAAAATCTATACATGTAAAATATAGTTAGTAATTTTTAAATGTACCAGTGACTTACTTAATTTATTAGTCTTATAATGCAATCTTTCGTAGGCCTACTGTAGATTCAAAATTGTATTTCTGTAAAATCCCTGAATATTTTCTCTTGTATGCAGGGTCAATGCTTAAATATGTTCAAGGAGGATCTCAAGGACAGGATGAACCATCCAGTAGTAGTGCCATCCCTGGACATCAACCACCAGCCATTGTAGACCCTGCAACAATCCCTAGCCAAGAAGAACAAGAACCATCAACCACCAGTTCAGGTACAGTTCCATACACAAGTACCACTGAGAGTCCTGTCACTGAGAGACTATCAGAAAGTGACACTGTGGAGACATGTGTGCCCCCTTCAACCGATCCTGCTCTTTGGCCAGCTCACATTGTAGATGCTGATCGTGTTGAAATTGTGCGGAGAGGTCCTTTTAATGTCAGCTCTAATTTTAATTTTCCAAAGGGGCCTGATGGAAGAGCATTTCACACTAGCCTTAAGTTCAAAATTCTTCCCAATGGAGAAAAGGTTCACCGGAGCTGGTTAGTGTACTCACCGCAGAACAATGCTGTGTTCTGTTTTGCATGTAAGCTTTTCAGTGTGAAGGATATAAAGCTGAGTACAGAGGGCTTCAGTGACTGGTCGAACATCAACATCCGTTTGAGGGGTCATGAGTGTAGCCAAGACCACATACAGTGCATGCTTAAGTGGAGCGAACTGGACACACGGCTAAAGAAAAGCATGGCAATAGATCAACAGGAGTTGACCTTACTAGAGGCAGAAAGGAAAAAGTGGCGAGAGATTCTCAAACGATTACTCTCAATAACTCTCTCACTGGCTTCCAGAAATTTGTCTTTTAGGGGCTCTTCTGACTGTCTTTATGAGCCGGACAATGGCAACTTCTTGAAGGAAGTAGAGCTTATGGCAACATATGACCTTGTAATGGCAAATCACTTGGCCAACATAAAAGATGAAGGTTCCCACACACATTACCTCAGCCCTGAGACACAGAACGAACTAATTCAGATTATCTCTTCAGAAACATTCCGCGCCATTGTGAAGCAAATCCAGTTGGCAAAATACTTCTCCATCATTCTTGACTGTACTCCAGATGTGAGTCACACTGAACAAATGTCAGTCATAGTACGCATTGTTTGTTTCCAAGCACAACCAGATATTAAAGAATACTTTCTTGGCTATATAAATGTGGAGCAAACAACTGGCCTTAACCTGTCCAATGTTGTCCTTGACAAGTTGAAGGAGCTTGGCATTCCATTTGAAAACTGTCGAGGACAGGCCTATGACAATGGGGCCAACATGAAGGGGAAGAAGCAAGGTGTTCAGGCCAGACTGCTACAATTAAACCCGAGAGCATTGTTTGTGCCTTGTGGAGCTCACACGATGAATCTGGTCATAGCTGATGCTGCCAAGTCCTCTCCAGATGCAACTGGCTACTTTGGGTATTTGCAGAAGTTGTTCAATTTCTTTTCCAGTGCCACCCAGCGATGGGCCATTTTAACAAAACATGTGAAATTGACACTTAAATCTTGGAGTGACGTTAGATGGGAAAGCAGGCTTCAAAGTGTAACTGCTGTCCGGAGTCAGACAAAAGAAGTGAGGGATGCTCTCCTGGAGGCCAGAGAAGCTGTAAGTGATGCAGTCGCAAAGGTGGAGGCTCAAGTGCTTGCTGAGGAAGTAGCCTCATTTTGATTTTTGATTTGCTCCATCGTGTGGTGTGAACTTCTTACAATCACAAACCAGGTGAACAAGTTACTACAGTCCAGCTCCATGCAGCTCGATGTTGCTGTCAGGCTCATTGACACTGCCAAAAGTAACCTCTCTAAATACAGACAGTCTGGGTTTGATGAGGCTGTGTCAGCTGCCAAAGAACTCTGTGAGGCCCTGAACATAGAACCACAGTTGAAGGAGAAAAGGCTCAGGAGCACAAAAAGGCAGTTTGCATATGAAGCTGTTGATGAGCCCCTCCATGATGCCCTTAAAAAGCTTGAGGTCACATTTTTCAATTGTGTTGTGGACTCTGCTTTAATCTCCCTACAGGAGAGGTTTGAGACCATGAATCAAGTGAAGGAGAAATATGGAGTGCTGCTTGATTTCAGCAAAGTGAATGGGATGTCCAAGGAGGATTTAAAAAAACACTGCACTGAAGTACAGAAGACACTGACAGATAAGGGAGTAGCTGACATTGATGGACCTGAGATGATGCAGGAAATCATCAACCTTCCTCAGCTGCCACCACAGACGTCTGCTTTGGAAATGCTGTCATTTTTACATGACAATCAGCTTCAAGAGGTATATCCCAATCTGTGGATTGCTCTGCGTATTGCACTGACCCTGCCTGTCACAGTTGCCTCTGCTGAGCGAAGCTTTTCAAAGCTCAAACTCATTAAAACGTACCTGCGTTCATCAATGGGGCAGGAACGTTTAAGTGGTCTGGCTGTTATCAGCATCAATGGTGACGTGGCTCAGAAGCTATCATATGATGACCTTATAGCTGATTTTGCAACCAGAAAATGCAGGCGTGTGCCTCTCTAGAGAGGCACACGCCTGCATTTTCTGGTTGTCAGAGTATGCCCTAGAGTCTAGGGCATACTCTGACAACGAATTGTAAAAATGTTTAACATAGTTACTTAAGGAATGTGGCTTTTGTGTTCAAATTCTTATTTTTCTTATTTAAGTTTCTTATTTAAATTCTATTGTGAAACTATTTGTAAATATATTAATAATAATACTATTATATTATATATATTATTTTTTTATAAAAAAAAATTACACATTATTGCCAGGCTCTTTGTTCTTGTTCCAATGTTCAATTTTTGTTTCAGTATTTATTTGTAACAGTATTTTTAACCTCCTTTAACCTTATTTATTTGTTTAACTGTCATGTTTGTTGTTATTTAATTAAACAAATTCCACTGAGAAATTCAAAAGTATTAATGTTTTTTTTTTTTTTTTTTTCAGTGGCGGGGGGGGCACCATAAAGCATTTGTGCTTAGGGCACCCAAATGGCTAGCAACGGCCCTGGGGGCGAGGGCCGAGACGAAGAGCGTGGAGAGGGTGTGGCATACGCCAACTTACCATCGGGCGCGGGTTAGTCGTAAACTGCAGGATTGGAGAATTAAGGTTAATAAACCTATAGTTTTCTTGGGAGATTCTAATCTAAGTAGGATACCCCCCTTCAATAACGATCAGATTCAAGTGGAGAGCTATCCGGGTGCGAATTTCTATCATTTCTTCAACTTGTTGGAGACAGCACTGGTATGTGACAATACGGGACTGGTGGTGCTATCTATAGGCCTAAATAATAAGGATCAGGACCCTCAAAAGACTTCGATCAAGCAATTGCGTAGGGTGGTGAATGGTGCAAAAATCGCGTTTCCGAATGCGGATATTTTTGTAGCTCACGTCCATTTCTCCAAGTCATTGTCCAAAACTCAGCAGTATAATCTCACCATGATTAATAATTTCATTAGCACGCATTACAATTATTTGCCATGTATATCACAGCAACATTTTCACACTACAGCAGATGGTATTCACTGAACGAAGGAGACTGCTGGAAAAATCTTTGGGAGCTGGTGCGAAAGCCTGCGACTTAGTGAGGGTTTAGAGGGATGATAGAACCGCGAGTGGAGCAGCGGATTGAGGAGATGAATCCTGTTCCTCTGCTAGATTTAAGTTGGTCCTCTTCCTCCAACGTGTTAAACCTTTCCAGGCTTTTTGTTCCATCGTCAGCACAACTAAGTCTATTAGAGAAGGGCCTTACTTTCAGCCCAAAGCCGCGTAGTTTCTCCCGAGAGCTACTCCGTCGTGATTTGCATTATTATCATAGACGATTAAAGTTGAGGGACTACTTTGATAATGATGATTTTTGTAGAGAGCCCTTTATTCAGCCATCCGTTTGGGAGCCGGAGTGGGGAACCTTGAGTGAATCGCTCAGAGATCTAATAAAGAGGGATATCCGGTTATTTCATTCATTTCGGCCGCAGGTGGGTGGGGAGGGCGGTCTCTCGAGGGAGGAACGGCAGGCTCTGAGGGAACTGAAGGAGAATGAAAACATTGTGATAAAACCGGCGGATAAAGGGTCCAAAATAGTCATCATGGATAAACAACAGTTTAGATTGGAGGCCCAAAGACAGCTGGGCAATACAAAGTATTATAAATGTATTTCACATTCGATCCAATCTGAAGTGCAGCGGAGTATCAGGAAGATCATTTATTCATTGTACTATAATAAACATATTTCCGCTAAGCAACGTGACTATTTCTTGGGCCCGGATGATCCTCGCCTGCGTTTGTTTTACCTCTTGCCTAAAATCCATAAGAGCCCCGATACTTGGACTGTCAAATTTGAAATTCCACCCGGGAGGCCGATTGTCTCGGACTGTAGTAGCGCCACATATAATGTTTCGCAATATATTGATTCGTTTCTCGGGCCGTTATCTAATAGGCACCCGAGCTATCTCAAGGATACATATCATTTTTTAAATATCATTCGCTCTATGTCAGTGCCCATCAATGCATTTTTATTCACAATAGATATTGATAGTTTGTATACGAACATCAATACTGAAATGGGTCTGAGAGCAGTCAGCAATATCTTCCGCCGTTATCCGGATGCTGCGCGTCCGGACGTGGAGATTCTGAAGCTGCTAGAAATCTGCCTGGTTAATAATGACTTTCAATTTGAAAATAAAGTCTATTTACAGATGGAGGGCACGGCGATGGGCCAAAGATATGCTCCTTCATACGCGAACATTTATATGAGCGAATGGGAGAGAGAGGCGCTGGCCAAGTGCCCTTTACAGCCAGTATTTTATTTACGTTTCTTGGATGATATTGTGGGCGCGTGGGCACACGGGGAGGACACCTTCCATCAGTTTGTACATATATTAAATACTAACCACCCATCAATAAAGTTGAAGTATGAGTATAGCCATATTGAGATTAATTTCTTAGATACTACGGTTTTTTTTTTTGAGGAGGGGGAGGAGGAGAAGAGGCTGCACACGAGAGTATACTTTAAGCCCACCGATACGCATGCGTTCATACAAATCCAGTTACCATCCACCTCACACGTTCTGAGGGATTGTAAAATCACAGATATTAAGGTTTCACAGGATATGCAGTAAAAGGGAGGACTTCAATAATGCAACGCGCATATTGTTTAAAAGTTTGAGAAGGAGGGGCTATTCACGTTCCTTTTTGAGGAGAGTATACAGAGATACACTCTCGAACCTCTGCACTCCGAGCGCCCGTGAGGAGGATGATAAGGGCACTCCTCTCGATCCAAATGCCATCGGGGATGAAGTTGAAAGGGATAGTCTTTTACCTTTTGTTAGTACGTTCCATGAGAGTTACAAACCTTTTCTTGCCGGTGTCCAACAGAACCTTGGTGACATGAAAACTCGGGGTCGTGTATTTGAGGTACGTTTGATTAAGGCCTTTAGGAAAAATCCTAGTTTGGGTGACCTTTTGGTTAGGGCCAAACTGGGGGGGAGGGAAAGAGAACCACCTGATGCACTCAAGCGCTTTTTGACATATAGCCACATGATTAATAATCCGCATAGTGGGGCCTCTTGGGCGGTCTCTGGAAGATTTTCCTTGGAGGTAAAAAATGTGGTTTATGCAATACAGTGTAGGTGTTGTGGGATAATGTATGTGGGGGAAACTGGGGCCTGCCTGAGAGGGCGCTTACAGCAACACCTGTATGCCGTTCGGGCAGGTGAGCCGTGTTCCACAGTGGCCATCCACTTCAGGGAACACACAGAGGAGGCCCTGAGCATCATGGGCCTGCAGGCTAATCCGGGTTGGTCGGTCGGTCAGCGGAGGAGGATGGAGAAGATCTGGATAGACAGACTGAAAACTTATATGCCAACGGGTCTGAATGTGCCTGCCTGAGAAACGTTTGTGGGAAATACGTTTCTCTGGTTCTTTATTTGTATATATTTGTTATGGGTTTGGATCTTAATAATCTTGTATTCCTATGATGTTGTTAATATGAAGTATATATAATATGGTCTAAAATAATCCGTGGAGACTTCAATGTCTGAGGGAGGGAGGGCAGAAAGATCTGGATTTCCTGTTGTAATTTTCAGGAGCCAAGCCCGGATACCTCATCATATTCTCCGACTGTTATATGAGGCTAAATTGAATAAAACCTTAGAATATACTTATAGAGGTAAGTTTTAGAGGTATAGTGTGAAATAAAGAAAGTTTCAACCAAGAAAATGGTCTGGAAATCTGTTGTTTGCTGTTAAAGCATAGAAATGTATATGTGGAGGAACAGATCATAATTGTGTTACAGGGCAAATTGTCACAAAAAAAAAAAAATCCAAGACTAAAAAGTCAAGATTAAAGTGGTATATGTACTCCTGATAGCCATAAGTCCCCGTAACAGAATTGCATGATAACTGGTTTGAACAGAGAGTGAAACACTAACAGTGTGATGGTTTATTGTAAATACTAATTGCATGGGTTACATATTATTGTTTGATATGAATAAGAAAACCAAAATGATAAAGTTCTTTTCTCTTGGAGCCCGAATCCCCTCCAGAGAGTTATGGGAGATTTGTGGCTATGGGTCTTTTACTATCAAAAAAGGTGACATTGCAGAGTGTGTCAACTATACCTTTTTATGGATTGTGGGGAATAAAGACATTGGGGGAAGGACTAATAATTAACAACACATGAAAGGATGTACAGAAGAAGCCCAAGAAGAGGAGGAGGATGCCGTGGAGAAGGAGAAGAGCCGAAAAGGGGAAACAGGATGATTCAGCCGATACCTAGGACCGTGCAATAAAGTTTAAGACAAAATATCTAAGCCATAGTCTCTAAATACCCAACCTGAAGAGAACATCACTCAACAGGATTTAACCAATCACTGCCACTGTAAGGAAGGGAGAGTAAAACTAAAGAGGAGGGGTCAGGAGGGGGAAAGGTTAGGGGTTCTACTTTTCTACAACACTGGTTGTTTGTTGTTGGTTTTAAACAAAATAACCAATAATTATTACAAAAATTAAGCAGCATTACTCAATTACTTCCTATTATATAAAAATTAAGCCAATATCTGGAGGAGCTCTATTTACATGAATTTCCCGTGATATATGCCATTTGTCATGTCAAATTTACAATACGGTACACCAAAGTGCTTCACAACAAGGTTCAAACATAACAGACATAACAGCATAACAGAGTACAAACTAACAAAATAGAAATGATAATTAAACAAACAATACAGATAAAATGAGAAATAAATTATGTCAGCATAATTTAAAAAAACACAATCAATGACTATTTGTAAATATAAGGTGGCCATATTTATACATTGGTACATCAATAGAAGATAAATAACATGGGAATAAAATAAAGGGAATGAACTCACAACTCACTGAAAATGCTTAGTCAAACAGTTAAGTTTTTAACCCTGATTTAAATGAATGGATGGAATAAAAGACGCAAATAGCAGAAGGAAGATTGTTCCAGAGTCTCGGGCATGCCAGGGCAAAAGCATGGTTACCTCTTTGCTTTAGCTGAGATCTAGGCTGCACTAAAAGTCATTGTCCTGATGGTCTTACGGCTCTCCTAAGGTTACATGCCGCAGTACTGTTTATGATTTTAAAGGTAAGCAACAGAATTTTAAACTCAATGCTCATATTAACTTATATTTGATATGAAGCCAATGCAGGTCAGGAAGGACCAGGGTAATAGAGGCAAACCTTCCAATTCCTGGGAAAAAACGTGCTGCAGCATTCTGCAAAAGCTCCAATCTATAAAGAAGGGTGGAGTGGAGACCAAAGTAAAGGGAATTATAATAGTCTAATCAAGAGGTCACAAAAGCATGAATAACTTTCTTAAGGTCCTCGTGTGGTATGCAGTACTTGGCCTTGGGGATTTGATGCATTTAGTAGAAACTACATTTAACTACAGAGGATACTTGTTTGTCAAACAAAGAAGCTGTCAAAATGGACAGCAAAGTTGTTTTCATGTTTTAATTAAAAAACAGTCTGGAAACACAACATAGAGTAGTCAAGACCTTTGTCCCCCTTTACTAGTTAAAAGCTTTAATCAGCAGGGTACTAATTTCCACATCTGTAGTCCACATCTTGACCTTCTCAATAGACACAGTTTTATCTATCATCTCAGTTTGAACATCTCCCTCGCCTTACACCTTACTCTTTTCAACAGTGTCACCTAAAGCTTACCTTGCTTTTGAGCAAGGAAAAGCTCACAAACACTGAAAATGAAGTAGTGTACAGCTTTCAAGTGTAATTTATACATTTTAATATTAATGTCTTTAAAACTATCAGTGACATTGAATGCAGTTATTAATTATTATCAAAACATCAAATTGTTCATAAAACACAAGTTCGATTGTTTTTATTTTAAAGCCAAAATGATACCAGTTACATAACTAGTGTTTTATAAATCTTGATTCATAAACATCTATGTTAGAAACGCATTTCTTATTCACAATACTTGTTATTATTATACAT
This sequence comes from Copadichromis virginalis, assembly GCF_057382275.1. Lineage (NCBI taxonomy): Eukaryota > Metazoa > Chordata > Actinopteri > Cichliformes > Cichlidae > Copadichromis > Copadichromis virginalis. The sequence goes on from NC_140638.1 coordinate 32,959,398, forward strand.
TTCATGTGAAAAAGTTTCATCCTCCTCTTAGTCTTCCTACATCTCTTTTTGAGAATTTAAACTAATGACACATATACCATAAGGATGAATAAACAGTCAACGAAAACCAAAATTTAAAACAAGAACATTTATTATAAAATATTCACACATCTGTCACAACTCTTCCCCTGTCTGAGTGGTGGCCTGAGTCACATCTGAACAAAACAAAGAAAAACAATATTTTTCACATTTGTTATGTATAGAGCAATCAAAAAATTGCATGGATAAAAATGATATTTGCATACATCTAAACCTTATTAAAAAAAACAAATAAACAAATGGAGACAACAACACATGATAATAATCATAGGTTCACACTTTTCTCCAAATGGTTCATCACAAACTCTTCCAAATAAACACTTTGTGTTTGTTTGCATGTAGCCAGAATTTCCATAGTAGTTCATAGAGTATTTTTTCTATGTCCCATATCTTAAAATGGGACACTGAACTGAACCTTCACTGTTTATTGATATATGCCATTTGTCATGTCAAATTTAATTTTAATGGAAACACAGTGAACAGTACTCAACACTTTCTTTCTCCCTTTAGTAGATAGACCTTTATTCAGCAGGGGACTACTTTCCATAACTGTTGTCCACACCCTTGGCTTTCTCAAAAGACAAAGTTTTATCTTTTGTCTCAGTCTCACCTTAGACCCTATTCTTTCAACAGTGTCAACTCAAGGTCCCCCCCCCCCGCCTCCCCTAACGATCCTCACACATGAAAACAAAAGACATCAGTTGAATGTCTCCGCCAAAGTTCCTTCAGAAGTGCATATTAGCGAATGGTGCAAAATTTGGCAGTACATTTTACTGTGTGGCCTCTGTGTTTATCTGCCAGTTTATCAGGCTAAATCTGCTGAACTAAAATCCAGCAATGACAGGCTGTGGGAGACACAAAAACAAAACCAAAAAATGGACACAAACACATGCACACACACAAAAATAGTCCTCTACCAAATAATTCTTGTGTGACCTTTCTGTAATGTCTTGTGAGGTTCTATAAAAGAATGAACAAGGTTAGATCAATTTCGTACCAACAGCTTGTGTTATTAAGCATCTGCATTTATTTAAATGGTAAATGGCCTGTATTTATATAGCGCTTTACTAGTCCCTAAGGACTTCAAAGTTCTCACTGATGGAAGGAGGTTTTGGCTCAAAATCTCACGATACATGGCCCCATTCATTCTGTCCTTAACACGGATCAGTCGTCCTGTCCCCTTGGCAGAAAAACAGCCCCATAGCATGATGTTTCCACCCCCATGCTTCACAGTAGGTATGGTGTTCTTGGGATGCAACTCAGTATTCTTCTTCCTCCAAACACGACGAGTTGAGTTTATACCAAAAAGTTCTACTTTGGTTTCATCTGACCACATGACATTCTCCCAATCCTCTGCTGTATCATCCATGTGCTCTCTGGCAAACTTCAGACGGGCCTGGACATGCACTGGCTTCAGCAGCGGAACACGTCTGGCACTGCGGGATTTGATTCCCTGCCGTTGTAGTGTGTTACTGATGGTGACCTTTGTTACTTTGGTCCCAGCTCTCTGCAGGTCATTCACCAGGTCCCCCCGTGTGGTTCTGGGATCTTTGCTCACCGTTCTCATGATCATTTTGACCCCACGGGATGAGATCTTGCGTGGAGCCCCAGATCGTGGGAGATTATCAGTGGTCTTGTATGTCTTCCATTTTCTGATGATTGCTCCCACAGTTGATTTTTTCACACCAAGCTGCTTGCCTATTGTAGATTCACTCTTCCCAGTCTGGTGCAGGTCTACAATACTTTTCCTGGTGTCCTTCGAAAGCTCTTTGGTCTTGGCCATGGCGGCGTTTGGAGTCTGACTGTTTGAGGCTGTGGACAGGTGTCTTTTATACAGATGATGAGTTCAAACAGGTGCCATTCATACAGGTAACGAGTGGGGGACAGAAAAGCTTCTTACAGAAGACGTTACAGGTCTGTGAGAGCCAGAGATTTTCCTTGTTTGAGGTGACCAAATACTTATTTTCCACCCTGATTTACGAATAAATTCTTTACAAATCCTACCATGTGAATTCATGGATTTTTTTTTTTCACATTCTGTCTCTCACAGTTGAAGTGTACCTCTGGTGCAAATTACTGACCTCTGTCATCATTTTAGGTGGGGGAACTTGCACAATCGGTGGCTGACTAAATACTTTTTTGCCCCACTGTAAGCCATTTATTCAGCGTAAACAACCTGCTGAATCTCTCGTGTCCTCCTCTGACCGGCGGTACAGGCAGGTAAATCTTTCTTTTAAATCTCTGTCCTGCTTAACTTAAAATAATAGAAAACAATAGAAAGAAAAACATTCTTGTAACAGTGCACATTTAGTGCATTTAGTACAATTGGCTTCAGCTGAGGTATTATTTCAGCTTTTCTAATGCTAATCAGCTGCTCCTGTTTGTAAACCCGCTTGTTCCCATGACTACGCATCATAACTCATCATCATTATTCATCTATGTATTACTTTTATGTATTAGTCATCTATTTGTTGTAATCATCTATCCTTGCAGTTGTTTATTACACAAAATAAGTTATATTATCACACTTCTGGCCACATAGCGCTGATATTCACTGCACATGCCCACATTAACTTTTTCCAGCCAGGTGTTTTCCTTTTCCCATTCTTCCCTTTCTCTGAGGGGAACAAACATTGCTGCTCTAATGCTGGGCTTACACTGTGCGATTTTTGGCCCATTTTGAGCCGATTTTTGAGTGATCGGACCGATTTTGGCCTTCATCGTGCATCGTGTAGTATACGTGGGGTAACGAGAAGTGATTAACACCTCACGACCAGCTCCCGATCATCAATCGCTCGTGAGGGTCTCACCACAGCCGCTCACACTGCTCGCGCGCAAACACGTAAACGTTGGTGTAAAAGATGGAGCAGCACGGCAGTGCTGCGTGTGATCTGGACACAAGCGATGGAGGCACACAACCGTGAAAATAGTTGGATTTACATTGCTGCTCAGTCACAGCTGCCCGATCAATGTTTTTCATTAGCAATTTAGCAAAGTTGATGGTGGTGGTGTGTGTGTCTGTGTGAGTGTAAGACGGAGAGAGAGAGCGCGACATTTTCTGTTATAACCTTCATTTTATGGAGGCACAGTGTGAGCACTCAGGTCGCATTAGAGCATCGGGCGGTATAGTGTGAGACCTGCATCGTGACCTACCAACTTCTAACCCCTGCGAGTCAATCGTGCAGTTTGAGCAGGAGCTGAATAACGTGACTGAAAAAATCGCACAGTGTCTGCCCAGCTTTAGGTGTACTGTCGTCCGAGACTTGCACCTAGTGATGTGTCCTGTGTGTCGAAGCTTCGAATCGCGCGTCGGGTAATCGCGGGGGCGTTTTTCTGAAGCGCGTATCGAGGCTTGCGTTGATTACGTATGCAGTGACGTTCGAGGCCTCGCGGGCAGTCCGTACCACGTGACTGATTCGGGAACTGGTTCACCGGTTCGCGCCAGATTCGAAATAAAATGGGCAGCAAAACACAGCTGATTCCCCCATCACATCGTGTTGTGGAATTGGATTACGTACGTGTTACATAGCTACTGGAGTACTGGACACAAATTTCTTTATCCAAACTTGTATAAACTTGCTGTGGTTTTTCTTGCAACCCCTGCTTCATCTGTGCCCTGTGAGAGGATATTTTCAAAAGCAGGAGAAATCCTCTCAAAAAAGAGGAACCGTCTTAAGCCCAGCACTGTGGAAAAGCTGCTATTTTTGAATAAAAACAAATGAAAACTTTATAACAGTGCTCATGACACTAGGGAAAAGTCACAAGCACATTCACATCACAACTCCCTCCCTTTTTGTTTCCATGTACATTCCTGTGTTAAGCTGCCAATTTATTATACACAAACATTAATTAAATTAATATAATATAAAATTATTATAATATTAAATATAACTAATATTTAGAGTTCAGTTATTGGTGTCATGAACAATAGTAATTCCTTTATTCATTCAATTTGAAGTGCCACACACTAGTTTGTGTCATTATTGAGATGTACATAAGCATGATTACGCAGTTACACAATCATCCCAAAAACTGTGTACTGATAGTTTCCACTTTCTCTTTTGTATCAGACATACTGAGACAATATTCGGGATAAATAACCATGAAAAACAATTTATTTATTCAGTTTAGCGGTTTACACATCACATCATTATAATCATTGAGCCCGTTTCACTTGAATTGTCCACTTGATGGCGCAGTAGAGCAAATGAATCATCACAATGCTTCGAACCATGAGTCGACCAGTTGGATGGGAAGCTTCAGTTCATCATGAGGCTTCATCTCACCATCACTACTTGCACCGCAGTGTCGGCATTTGTTTCCCTGTTGGCCATGCTTCTTGTTGTGGTCATCTGTTGTCTTCCGGTATTTTCTCCGTAAGCGACCTTTCCTCGACCAATGAGATGAGCGGTAATCTGAATTGTCATACTCGTAAGTGTGCTGTCAGCTCATTGGTCACAAAGCAGGAGAGGGGCTGGGAATTATGTTTTCAAACAAAGCGTTAATTCCATTAAAAGTTATAGACTACTTTTGATTCTCACTGTATTACGGGACAAAGTGCGTCCCTTATTAGCTCAATACGGGACGTGTACGTTTGTTTCGAAATACGGGACGATTCCGTATTTTAAGGGACGGTTGGCAACCCTACTCATACTCTTACTTTTTGATCTGTGGTATTTCCTCAGCCTGGACATGTTTACCTTCTGGCAAGTTGCTCCCTTCACAATACTGGCCACCCCACTTGGTGTGACGCTGGCCACAGTGTACGGTCCTTGGTGCTGGCTGAATAATTTATCTCCAGTTTGTCTCCTTTTTGGATCACCTGACAAAAGAGCATCATCACCTGCTTGACCAACACACTGTATTACATTTTCCCTTTTACTCACCCTTCTTTAATTGCACAGACCGTTTTAATCAGAACAGTCATCTCCTCAACTCTTGTGTTGATGTCCTCTTCTGGGTTTGCAACCTCAAAGTCCTCACCCATGGGACAGGTGTTCATCACAGCAGGAAGACGTGGATGTCGGTGGAAGAGCAGGAAATAGGGACTGTGACGGGTGGAGTACTGATCACACAAAATCTCTCCATTATTTCATTTTCTCTTGCACTTGTCAATAACTTTTTTTAAAATTAAGTTTAAAAACACATTCTTAAAACGATGCTACACTGTAAAGTATCTTAAAAGTAATACAAAATGTCAAAACAGGAATGCAGTGTTGATAGCATACACCACAGCAGCAAGGTGAACGTCCCAGTCATCGTGGTTCTGGTTGACGTACTTTCTGAGAGCACGCTTAATGTTCTGGTTGGTCCTCTCATCCTTTGAGTTGTATTGTAGAATAGATAAATAAGCATGACTAATTTCATATGAGTTACTCGAGGTTAGATATCCAAATGTTGGTCTGGGGGTGGTAAGCACTGGAGACAGCATGTTTAACATTCAGCATGCTGAAAATGCTGTTGTTGAACTGCATGAGCAGACTTAGCCTAAATACATTATATCATATGTCAAGGTACGAATAACACTTTCACAAGTTCACAAACTCCTTTCCTTGGTCAGTGATGATTTTCCTGACCATCCCAAACATGTGTAACTTAGAGTTCATGATTGCAGAGACCTCCGCTGCAGTCCTGGACGTGTGTCTAGACGTGTTTCTGGGAGTGGTCCAATTAAATCCATACCCAGCACCTCCCAAGGTTCTTTTACCTGCAGGTCCCAGAACTTATCAAATTAAAATTTAAAGCTACCCTGCAGCACACAAGCTTATTAGTAGTAGTGTGCGATACTGCATATTTTGGTATCAATCCGATACCAAGTAAACACGTGCCACTATCGCTGATACCGATACTTTTCAATAAATAAATGGTAAAAAAAAAAAAAAAAGCCTGTATTTATATAGCGCTTTACTAGTCCCTAAGGGCCCTGTTAAGATTCAATATTGAGGAAGGGTACAAGAGGTGATCGAAGAATAACCACACCGATCCGGCCGGGTGAAGTCAAACGATGATTTTAATGAATACACGCGTGGGAAGACAACTCTGTACGCAGACAGGAAGTAGTCTTCGACTTAATCAAAGCATGAACAGATATTTTATAGCATCAGGGTTTGTTTACTGACGCCCCTTCATGCGTCACTGGTACATTTTATACATAGATCAGATCAACATCATCATGACTTTTCACCCAGAAAATCATCTTCTATTTTCATGGCTAGCCCTTCCTGTCTACCTTTCAGTTCTTGTCTTGTTCCTCTTTCTTGCCGAGACAACAAGGAACGGTTCCTCTTTTACCGAGACAATTTTGCAGTTACAGCCAAACATAACTAACCTCTCCTCTAAATAAATCTAATTTAACGTGTGTGTGTGTGTGTGTGTGTTGACCTCACATGCTCTTTGTGTCACCTCTTCACCTACTGTCTGTGTCTCGTCCTCAAATGCTCTTTCTCAATTCACCTGTTGCACTTCTGACCTTTTACCAGACCAGAAGCTCACTGAAACTATGTGTATGTCTTCTACTAAATAAATGTTTTAACCAAGAACCTCTACTAAAACCTTAATATAAAATGACCTGATATAAGTGTTTTGTAAGCATGTATTGCAATTCCTTCTATGGCTCCAAGTCACTTGCACAATAGATTGTCCGAACATCGCGCCGAACAAAGCTTCCGACCCCCAATTAATTGACCGAGCTCCAACTCTTTAATAAGCACAGATATGCATTGTGTATAAAATAGTCATAACTGCTTAAGGCCTTCTTAAAGCTATCTGTTACATTGTTAAAGCCTCGTCTTAGCCTGCGGCTCAAAATAACTTCCTGCTTTCACTTCTGCATACAACTTCCTGTCAGCCTGCAACTCAGTCTTTCTGAAAGAGACACTGTTTAAACCTTTGAATGCAATATCCATGCTGCAGATTATATTATTAATGCAATGACAATTATTTAACAATAGCAGTAAAATAATTTCCCTCCTCGACACTCCCTCTTTTGACCTCTGGAACACCAGAGGTCACAATACATTGTGTCCTCACGCAGACCCTTCTCTGGTGGTCTCGAACCTCGAGATCTCCAGGATCCTCGCCCCTCCTGTGGTCGCCGAGATCTTCTGCAAAGGAAACAAAACACCTTTTCTTGCATCTCCCTAACTTATCCTATCTGGGACTCTTTAATCAAAAGCCTGATCCTAATTATCTTCTTAACTTATTGACTTGTATTTATGTATACTCTTCAACGTTACTCATCCCTTTAGAACTCTTTAAGCCCTGCTTTCACGTCCAGTTGCTCGCTCTATTTTTCCCTTATCTGATCATCAACATCCTGTGCACAAATTGTCACTACTACAAGTTCCTCCACTCTAAAAGAAAACAACCACTTTAATCAATTAAGTTTAAGCATATAAGCAATTACTCCTGTATACATTTCCTCATAGCTAAATGCTGCCTTGAAACAACTCCTATGTGTTAACTTCATTTTAACCTCACATTTCCTATGTTATAACCCATTTTGGTATAGCCTTTTTATTTCATTTTGCTCTTTAAATGTAACCATACCTTCTAATTCTAATTTATCAGACTTAACCAAAATATATGCTTTCCTTCCTCTTTGGTCCTTCTTTAAGTTCAGTTAAAAGCTAAATGAATTTAAGGCCTTTTGCCTGGAATCAATACTGTCATGTGTGTTCCTTAACTCTGTGTCTGTAAGCGTGTGCAATCCTTCATGAACTCATATTATCCTCACAGTAGATTGGCTAATCATAGCGCTAGCCAAAGGCTCGTGACCCTCCAGAGACAAATTTGAGCCACAACTCCTTTAAAAGCACAAAATGCAATATGTATAAAAATCATTTCTATTTATAAGCTCCCCCTTTATCCTAAAAATACCTCCTATGTAATATCTGTATGTGTAAGCCTACATTATAACCACTTCTTCTAAAGATCAAAAATCAAAGCTGTTCTACCCCTTCAACCCTCACTAATTTTCCCTCTAAGATTTATTCACAGCTTTGAAAAACCGGCATTGTATCTTCTAAACAGGATTCATGGTCCTGGGCCATGTTGGCCCAGCATTCTTAGTTCCTTGTATTTTCGCTCCTTATTTAGGCCAGGTTTTCTGAGGTGTCCTGTTGTGGTGTTCCCTAAGTGTTTTTTCCCTTTGTGACTCTTACCCCCTTGTGCCCCTCTGTGTATTTATGAGCTCTCGTCTCTCTTTGTGTTTATTCCATGTTTCCCCCAGCCTGTTATGTCTGTGTTCTCCCCGTGCTCTGGGTGTATTTAAGTTGTGTCTTCTGTTATGGTAGTTGCTGGTTTGTCTGTGTTGTTTCCCCTCGGTCTCCCTGCATCCTCGTTTCTGGTTTGTGTTATTAGCTTACCCAATTCAGGTTTCCGGTTTCTTATTTTTCCACCAGTGCTGTTTTGTGCCCACCGTTGTAAATAAATATTCACCTGCACCAGAGCTGCCGCCTTTTGGGTCCTTTTCTACAACTCCACACGGCTTGCCTCGCAAACCGTGACAAGTTCACTTTTAATCCTTTAACCTTAACTTAAAAATAACAGTTTCAGTTTTACCATATCCAAATGATCAAAAACCCAAAAGGTCCTAAAATGATCCTAAATTATTAAACAATTAAATTATTAAACCCTAAACCCCCCTTTATCTTGATACATTTCATGTGTCAAGATACTATACAAAACTTAAAAATGCTCAGTTTCCCCACTCATGATCCAACCTATGTCATAAAATAAACTTAAAACAGAACAGTTATCAGTCATGTGTTTCTTCAATTAATGATAACTGAGTTACATCAAAAAATATTTCCCCTTTAGCATTTGGCATTCTCCCAACAATATACTATAATCCCATAATCTAACCCCACCTAATAAAACAAAACAGAAATTTTCTCTGGTAAAAACAAATTGTTTGTCCACATTAATTCATCCTCACTCACATACAGTCTCACATTCACTCACATGCAGTCACACCTTTATTTGCTGATAGTGGAGCTTCCCGCACGATCAGATACTCCACCCTCAGCAAAATGAGCTCAGTCATTTTTATTTTCCATAGGGAAATATTTCTTTATGCTTTTGGACTGGATTGACTCGCATAAAATCCTTTTTACAGGGACTTACGACCTTGATCAGTCCCCACAGGTAGCTCTCCTCAGCCAATTGTAATCTGGAAAGCCCCCTTATATTTGCTCCTCCCGATAATTTTCAGCGCCGTTATTCACTGTTGCAGGCCTGCTTAAAACAGAAATGAAAAATAGAGCTGATTGTTAGCTCATAAAAACAAAACAAAATCACCTGACAGGTTTTCTTTAAGTGCACTGTTACAAAATAATGGGCCCAATTTTAGACATGTCCATGTTTCCTAAAACTCCCTCTATTTAAAACAAAAACACCAACAACAACCTACCTGACAGAATCAACCCATCACCACAACAACCTTAAACACACAAATCTTGCCACCACATAATTTCACCTCCTCAATACACCAAAAGTCTCATTAAAACCACTCAATTTGCACACAAAAATCACCCCCTTATACTCTTAAATTCAGCATAAGACCCCTTACGACATCATATAATCACTAAACTATAAATTCCCTACCCCAATCTACACTTCTCGTCTCTGCTATGCTTCCTCTTCCTGAAAGTCACAGTCACACACACACTCAGGAAGTTCTTTCGTCACCACACACTCCAGCTAATTTGCATACTGAATCATCTCTCAAGAAGCTGTAACAACAGAAACATATGTTTAAACATTCCCAACTCATTAAATCATTTTATTTCTTCCAACAGTGATCACTAGTGTTGATCAGTCAGTACGAGAGCACTCCTAAGTCACTCTTTTTAAAACTACTTTAATCCCTTTTTTGTTTTCATAACTCCCTTTGTCATATGGCTTCTTCTATTCCTCAATTACAAACTCAAATGTATTTTATTAAACATTCACACCATTGTATCATTCATACAAAATAGCAAGCTGTTCTTCATTGCCTATGTTTGTGTTCTTAGCCAGGTTTAATCAGTGTCTATGCATTAAACTCCATGAGCTTGTCTTGTCTTTATAAGTTTAATGCATTTTCTGTTTGTGTGTGTGAATTTGCATATGATGCTTTTACAGTGTGTCAGACTCCTTCATAATTTTGCCTTTAAACAGTCAATTTTCTCCTCCCCAAATTTACTAACCCAAATTCTGATTTCCTACCTTAAATAGCAGCATTCCTTGTCCTCAGCCAGAAGGTAGGGCTCCACTTGCCACTTTCCACCTCCACCCTAGCCCAGCGGCCTTACCCGTCAGGACCCGTCTTCTTACTGAAGCCGAGAGTAATCGTGACTGTGCCTGCCTTAGGTTGTCCCAGGGTTTCGAGGTGGGATCTTACCCGTCATGGGCTATCCAGCCTTCCATACTCGCCTGATACGGGGCCCAAGTGGGCAGGGGAGGGAACACACTGGCTCTGGGAATTAAAGGAATGTAAGCTGCTTCCTTCATTGCATCTTATATTAAACTATCTTACTTCTGACTCCTTCCTAGAATAATTTCTCATATGGCACTTTGTGTATGTGTGTTTTCTATTCATTAATGTAATTGTCAGTTATTTTCTCTCCCGGTCAGGGAACCACATTATTTTCTCTCTTCATTTTACCTTCTTTTGTTTGTTTGTGACGTTCTACTTTAGTTCTACTAAACCTTGATGTAAAAACAATACTCCCTTATTTCACGCACACACTCTGCCTTTTGCCTACGCACACACTTCTCTCTCAGACTTCCTCTGTTCACACATCACCTTATATGGGCATGCAAACTTCCTGTCACCCACACCATTTCCTGTTACACACACACCGCACGCAGCTGCTCAGAGCAGCTCAAGCTGCTTTGCTGTTTCTCCAGGCTAATCAAACTTATTTTGTATTTACAATCTACAAACCCTCTGTAATTCTACTAACTTTTGACCTAAAATGTAGCATCATTCACACAATGATTTCATAATCCTCTCACACACACCTTTTAAATAAACTAAACTCTTATAACATCACTCATGCCTCTCTCAAATTAAAAACACTTTCAAAGTTTAAAACGTCCTACTTTACATCACCCAAGAAATACCTCTCACACCTTTATTCATCATGTCAAAGCTTCTAGTCACCGCATTCACACTTAAACTGTGACTAGAGTTAAGGAATATAACTCAACACACTTTCCTAAGAGTATTTTAGACATGCTTGTCATAATCAAAAAGAGCAAGTAAAAAACAAACAAACAAAAAATTGAAACCTCCATTAATTCTCACCGCACACACAAGAAATTGAAAAAATAAAACCCACCAGCAACTAATGCTGGAGAAAAGTTACTACTGAAAGTGATGTGTTAGCCTTAAGTATATACAGTGCACTCAATATATTTATATATCTACATCCAAACTCAGTCAATTACTATACATCCACTACGGCAACTCAAAACTTTATTTATAGTCCTCTAATAAACATAAATGGCATTTGAAACACACACTCAACAATGTTTGCAGCAGTATTTGTAAAACCAACTGTGGCTTAAACAGTTCACTGCTTACTCATTTGCATTTTCACTCACACACACACCGTCTAAAAATAGCTCCAGCATTGCCTCAGACTCCTTTCACACAGAGATCTCTTATTACAAAGACGTCTTATATTTACAACTACTGTCAGATCTGTCAGCTTTAGCGCCTAACCAATTTTGACAAATTTCAGTTAGCGGTCTAACCGATAAAGTCCAACTTTTTTGTAATCAATTAACCAGTATCTGTCCAACAGTTTCTGGCCTCATCTCTAAAGTCCCTAATTCAATTTAAAAGTGTCCAACACCCAAGGTCCAACCTTTGCTGCCCAAAAAAGCGCAGATACCGTTCCAAACGGTAAGGAGACTAACTCCTAGTTTAATTCCAGGCTGCCCTGTACCCCACAGTTAAACCACACTGAACTATCCCTCTTCGCCGAGAGGTCAATGTCGCGCGTCCACGACAAGGAGGGAGCGTAACCTCCGGGCTCTGCGCTTCCTAGAACCCCCACGGTTCCGTTCTAAAATAATTTATAATACTTTGGAACAACAATAAAACACCCAACAAAGTGTAAGACTGAAGCAGGTCCAACCTTATAACCAAAAAATAACCAGATTCCCTAACATACTAAACGGTCCAACCGCATTCAATCATTACCAGCAGTCCAACTGCTTTAAATCCTCAGTACTGTCATGACATTCTCATCAAAATCAAAACAGACATCCACCAGTAACTTCAGTGAGTAGACTTAAATTTTATCATGTCCAATTTGGCACACTTTGGAAATAATTCAACAGGTAGTGCCTTACCTTTTGGATAAGCCGGCTTATGCCCACTCACTTAGACCACTGGAATTCATGTCTGCCCGTCAGACCACCTAAGACCCCGGATTTCTCCGTCCAAACCTCCAACTCTCCCTCCTCAATAACCGGACGAAGCCCCCAAATGTTAAGATTCAATATTGAGGAAGGGTACAAGAGGTGATCGAAGAATAACCACACCGATCCGGCCGGGTGAAGTCAAACGATGATTTTAATGAATACACGCGTGGGAAGACAACTCTGTACGCAGACAGGAAGTAGTCTTCGACTTAATCAAAGCATGAACAGATATTTTATAGCATCAGGGTTTGTTTACTGACGCCCCTTCATGCGTCACCGGTACATTTTATACATAGATCAGATCAACATCATCATGACTTTTCACCCAGAAAATCATCTTCTATTTTCATGGCTAGCCCTTCCTGTCTACCTTTCAGTTCTTGTCTTGTTCCTCTTTCTTGCCGAGACAACAAGGAACGGTTCCTCTTTTACCGAGACAATTTTGCAGTTACAGCCAAACATAACTAACCTCTCCTCTAAATAAATCTAATTTAACGTGTGTGTGTGTGTGTTGACCTCACATGCTCTTTGTGTCACCTCTTCACCTACTGTCTGTGTCTCGTCCTCAAATGCTCTTTCTCAATTCACCTGTTGCACTTCTGACCTTTTACCAGACCAGAAGCTCACTGAAACTATGTGTATGTCTTCTACTAAATAAATGTTTTAACCAAGAACCTCTACTAAAACCTTAATATAAAATGACCTGATATAAGTGTTTTGTAAGCATGTATTGCAATTCCTTCTATGGCTCCAAGTCACTTGCACAATAGATTGTCCGAACATCGCGCCGAACAAAGCTTCCGACCCCCAATTAATTGACCGAGCTCCAACTCTTTAATAAGCACAGATATGCATTGTGTATAAAATAGTCATAACTGCTTAAGGCCTTCTTAAAGCTATCTGTTACATTGTTAAAGCCTCGTCTTAGCCTGCGGCTCAAAATAACTTCCTGCTTTCACTTCTGCATACAACTTCCTGTCAGCCTGCAACTCAGTCTTTCTGAAAGAGACACTGTTTAAACCTTTGAATGCAATATCCATGCTGCAGATTATATTATTAATGCAATGACAATTATTTAACAATAGCAGTAAAATAATTTCCCTCCTCGACAGCCCTAAAGCGCTTTACACATTCAGTCATCCACCCATTCACACACAGGTGATGGCAGCTACATTGTAGCCACAGCCACCCTGGGGCGCACTGACAGAGGCGAGGCTGCCGGACACTGGCGCCACCGGGCCCTCTGACCACCACCAGTAGGCAATGGGTGAAGTGCCCAAAGACACAACGACCGAGACTGTCGGAGCCAGGGCTCGAACCGGCAACCTTCCGATTACAAGGCGAACTCCCAACTCTTGAGCCACGATCGCCCCAAAATAAGGTGGATGCGTCATTGAATTGATAAATCTCAATTAATTTTCATGACCTTAAGTGTTTTGTTTTTTTTTTTAAACCCAGGACATAATCAGGAGAAAATTTATAATTACATAGAAAATGCTTTATTATGAATATTTTTTAGAAAAACCTTTACAAAAAAGTGCACCCAAACCAGTAAACAAATTTAAACAAACAAGTACAGTTGAGAAACTATAATACAAAAAATAACAATTAAAATTCTGAACAACAAAAACAACAACTGGTGAAAATATAAATACTAAGTAAACAACTTAACAACCCCCAAAGCCTTCAGTTTGTCTGTGCAGAACAAAGGTTTTGGTTACAGGTTTTCGTTCAAGAACAGTATCATATTAACCTTTTTTCCCTTTAATGCATTTCTTCTGTTAATCACTAACTGCCCTGCTTTTGAAAAAATCCTCTCAGCTGGCACTGATGTTGCAACCACTGTCAGGTATTTTTTGGTAAGGTTGCTCAGAGAGGGGAATGTTTGAACATTGTTTTTCCACCAAAGTAGTGGATCCTGATCCCTCTCTCTGGTTCCTTCCTCAAATGGTCTCAGTGCATTGATGGAGAGATGAATGACAGACCATTCTTCCTCATTTAAACAAAGTGAGCTCTTCCCAAGGACACAGAGGACCTGTGGTAACTGCCTCTTTTTGCTCAAGCAATCTCTCCCACATGTAGAATGTGGAGTTCCACCTTGTCTCAACTGCTTGAATAAGTTTTTGTTCAGGGAACTTCTGCTGCTTCTTGTCTTGTCTGCAACTTTAGTGATGTGGTGAAAGAAAGCAACAATAGCACTGCTTTTCTGCTGAAGCTCAAGCAAGTCAGGCAGGGCTTTAATGGAGTCTTTCACCACCAAATTTAAAGTGTCTGCAAAACATGAGTAGTGTTTCCATCCTGCTTTGCGCACAGCAGCAACCATGTTAGCAGCACTATCTGTTAAAACAGCCAGAATCTTCTCCTTTATGGCCCATTCTTCTGTAATTCTAGTTAATTGTGCAAAAATATTGTCTGCAGTGTGTTATCCAGGCACACAGCATGTTTATAGCACGTATGCCACCATTTGCCAGTTTTCATCAATCATGTGGCATGAGACTGTTAAATATGCTTCTGTGGCTCTTGATGTCCACATCACAGTGGTGAGCACAACATTGCCCACACCATTCAGTGCCTTTCTAATCTTAGCACAACAGTCTTCATAAAAAGCTGGTAGTTTCCCCTCCGTTAAAGATTTTCTACCTGGAATTTTGTACCTGGGGTCAAGTGTCTAAACAAAATTCCCGAAGCCATCATCCTCCACTATGGAAAGAGGTTGTAGGTCTCTCACAATCATCTCTGTCAGTGTTGGGAAGACTACTTTTAAAATGTATTCCACTACAGATTAGAGATTACATGGCCCAAAATGTATTTTGTAACATATTCTGTTATGTCACTCAATGAGAGCAACGTATTCTGAATACTTTCTCTTTGACATGTCAATGGCTGTGAACAAAGAGGTTAACACGTGAGGAGCGGATCAAAATTGTGTTGATATCTGGTGAACGCAGTAACCGGGTCATTGCAGCAGATTTCAATGCAAGACACCTTACGAGACCACCCATCTCCCATGCTACAGTTAGCAAACTGCTTGCTAAGTTTCGTGAAACTGGTTCAGTGTTGGATTTGCCAAAATGTGGATGCAAGAAAACTGTCACTAATGAAGAAACATCAGTGGCTGTCCTAGCTTCATTCAGCAAGAGCCCACAGCGTAGCACTCGCTGCATGTCACTGGAGAGTGGCATTAGTCGAACATCCCTTCGGCGGATATTAGCTACTCACAAATGGCACCCTTACAAACTCCAGCTACTGGAGAGAGAGAAGTATGAAAGACACCTGTGTTGAACGTGCAATTGGCAAGTGCAAGAAAATAGTAAGTGCCTTTTCTTACAATGGGAAAAAGTCTTGACAACAGATGATTCAACGGGTGCTTGAACAGGAGAAGGACTAATCACAGGTCCTGAAAGCAGACAGAAAAACCAGGCACCTGGTACCAACTTGGCAGGGCACTGACATGACAGAATCTGTGTGATTGTTGTGTTTGTATTTGCACTACATATCGCAAGTTTGAAATTTGTTGTGCTATATTTAACAGAAAAGGAACCTGTTGTCATGGTCCGGGTGTGTGCCAGTGTGTCTCCCTCCGAGCCGGCGTCTCCACCCCGGGGAGGGGCCTCAGTGTTTTTGCTGATCGCTTACACCTGTGGGTAATTTAGCCGGGGACTCATAAGGCCAGCGTACTCAATCTCTCTTCGCCAGATTCTCTGCTAACGTCAGTCAGTGCAGGCCACCACCATCATTCCCTATGTATTTTGTGAATCACTTTGCCTCACTGTATGTTTGTCTTTTGTGCGCCTCTCTCTTAGCTACACCCAACTGTCAACCCCTGTCGAAGAGCACCTACTTGGATGCTGGACCATCTGGCAGTCCCACAGGCTATTACCCAAATTACCTACCTGCCTCTCTGCCTCCACGCCAGGAGTTTTTTGGATTTCACACCCGGACTACTCACCCCTCTACGTCATCTCCGACCTCCTTTGGCAAGTACGCAGTACGAAGGAGGATTCTGAACCAGCAACATATTCATATGTCTCCTTATCCGTATCTGAACATCTGCACTCTGTTACAGTGACCCCGACCTTTTCCTGGATCAAATGTGACTTGCTTTCCAGTCCAATCCCTGGAATAGCTGTCCTCTCTGACCCAGACCAGATCATTACTTAGTTTCAGTGGTGGAACGTCGTACTTGTCTACTCTCACCTTTTTGTTTATGAATATTTGTGGAAACATTAAACTTTATTCTTAAAATCTACTTACGAGCTGTTCGGCGTCCTGCGTTTGAGTCCTGTCACTCGTCCAAAACGGTCTCGGCCGTAACACCTGTTAAACGTGAAGGGTTTTCAATTCAAATATGTGCAGCTTTATGTGCAATATAAATAAGTAATCAGGACAGCAGGGAGAATTGTAATGTGTATTTATTTACATTTTGCACTTTATTTTAAACAATTTAGAATTTTGAGTTTTACTGATATTTTACTTGCATTTTATTCAGAAATGTTCGTGCATTTATCTTCATTTGTATTTGTTATTTAAGAATTTTGTGTTACATTGTTTGGAAAAAGTTGAAAAGTTTTGTCATTTAAATTTGTTTTAAGTTTTGCACAATAAATGTTCTTAAAACGGCATTCTGTACTTTTTTGAAGTGTGTTTATTCATCTGCAATATATCTGACATGTATATGTTGAGTCATTTTAAGATCATATACATGTATATGACACACAAGAAAAGAATATATCACGATACATATATTGTTACCACACATGCTTCAAATTATACCGCAATATGAATTTTAGATACGTTAAATTCCACAGTTGATTCATCAAAAACATTTCTTGGTGGTCTGTGTTAAATATCAACACTGCCACATGCTTTATCTGGTCATTGTGCCTTTTAGAAACTGAATATATTGAAAGGTAGCTTTTAACAAGTTTTACTGTTTGTTTATTGGGACTTTGTCTTTCTTGGAGTATATTAATATTTAATTAATTTTGTTTTAGTTTATTCTGGCCTCCTCTTTACAACTTTGTATGTTCTTGTAAAATTGCTGTCTCCATGTTTAGGATTATAATCCACTGTCTCTTGTGCCTTGCTGTTGGTCCTGCCTCCTTTGTCATAATTAGTTTCAGCTGTGACTTGTTACCTTATGTTTCCACTCTCCCTGATTATCTCCTGCATGTATTTAAAGCCTCCGTTTGTAATGCTTCTTTGTCTTGTCACACTGTGTACGCTGTCTGGTCGTGTTGCTTTACTTTATATCAGTTTAATGGCTAAGATTCTGTTCTTCCGTGTCCCCTGCTAAGTTTATGCTTTTTGCCTTCTTTTTGGCCTCTCTGCATCCTTGCATTTCGGTCCCAACTGCACTTCACATTGTATGATACATGAAAGAGACTGTGTGCATATGTGGCAAATAAGCACATAACTTAATTCAGACAGAGCATACAAAGAAAAAATTGCGATATTAAATAAAGGTTGCCGTAAATCATGAAATGTAGCTGAAACAAAAGAACTTCAACAAAACTCAAACAAGTAGTTTAAGTTTTTTTTTCTTATTTACAGATGGGCACGATATTCTTCTATATATCAAAGCAGAAGAATAGAAATTTGTATTTTATAATATAATCAAATACTACATTAAACCACCATCCTGATCTGGTATCCCTTAACAACAGCAGACAAATCTTTTGTGTCCTCCTTCTCCTCAAGTCACATAGTATTATACTCACTCTTGCATCTCATTCGCAAGCACTTTACTCAGATTTTCAACTTTGGCACATTTGCTGTAGTGATGACGATATTCCTGAACAGTCATGTTTCACAACCGACACCCTCGACTAGTTTAATGGTTCCATCAGTTTTTTAAAATAATTATTATTATTTATTTATTTTTGTAGTCTGGAAGATAAGTCATCACTGCGCCAGCTACATATTCGTGCCAGCCATGATTCTTTTAGATGTATTATCAGAACTGGACATGGAGATGGAGTGCATGAGTGAATTTTCACCAGTCAGAGATACAGATGTGGAGGACAATAAAGGTGTCTTGTTTGTTTGTTTTTTGCTACATATCTTGAGCTGTCTCAGTCCACCTTGGATGTCCATTTCATGATGTCCAATCAGGGAAGCAATCTGCTGAGAGTGACATAAATTGTGCTGTTGTAATCCACAAATCCAAATACTTAATGACATTTTAAGTGTGTTTAGGGAACATAACAAGTCTATACAATCCTAGGAGGAAAAATAATCTTTAACAAGCTAAAGTCTTACCTCATCTAGCACGCATGGAATGGGTTTTTTCTTTTAATGTTTAAAAGGTTGAGGGTATTTTTAACGGATACAATCTGCCCTCTTATCCAAAATTATTTCTGGGGTACAAAGCAGATTTTGCATTATTCCCAAAAGAAGATGCTGTTTACACACAAGAAGCATTAATTGCTTTTAGGCACACTGACTGTAGCATGCATACAATACCTTTTTTTTTTTTTTTTGTGTCCCGTTTGGATCTTTAGCCATCAGAATTGTTGTCTTAAGGCCAAGAAAGATGCCAAGCGGATTTATTTTACCAAGTGGATCATCATGGCCTTGCCATATTGGTCCATTTGATTGACCTTTATTATAATTATGAATTTATTTTATTTTCAGTTGCTACAAACGGGACAGACATGACTGGGGGATAGGACAGGGAGAAAGAATGAAAGAAAGAGAGGTAGAGAAAGAAAACCAAAGGGGAGAAGAGACGGTGAGAAGGGGGGGGAAGAAAGAAAAAAACAAAAACAAAAACACCTGGGTCACCTGTATGGAGAAAAAACAGAAGAGAAAGCAAACAACAAAGAGCAACATAATAAAAAAACAAAACAGCTTCATCACAATAAACTAGCTAGCAGTAGATATCAGTAGATACTAAATAATAAACGATATTGTGCAGCACGCAAGATAGACAGCGCACAATGTGCTTTGAGGCAGCAGCCAAGAAAGCTGTAGTCCGTGTCCGTGAATACCCGTGTGTACACCTGTGTGCATACCTGTGTGGATCAGCATGCTTGCATTCCAAAGGTTTCTCCATGTAACGATCTGCTAGGGAGTGTGGGGAGCCACAGCCCCGTCCACCAGGGTATGAAGCAGGTATGGAGGAGATCAAAACTCCAGACATCCAGAGGCCCCCAGAACACAAGAGACCAAGGAAGACCAACAGCCGCGCCACTGTCCCAGTAAGAGCTGAGGAGAGTCCCAGATGAGGGCTCACTCAGCAGCCACCGAGCAGAAGCCAGGGGGAGTTGCAGTGACGCGCCCGTGAGCTCCGCCGGCAGCCAGCTGTGCCTGAGTGACCGAGCCCCAGGCCGAGAGGCCGGGGGCACCCCGCCTCCGAAGTGGCCCGAGCGAGCCCCAGGCCCCGATAAGCGGCCGCCAAGGAGTGAGCTGGTGTGTACCTGGATGCCCATCCCCAGACACAAAGAACATGCATGCATACAATACCTGATTAACCATCAGTGGAGTTTTGTTAGAATTAAAATTGTCTGATTGGTTTGTGTATTTATATTTTTGCCAACATACATCAACTCCGAAATGCCAGACGGGGATTCATAAAATGGGTTATTCTAAAGATCACTGCAACTACTACAGTTTTATGTTAACTTTAAATGTCAATGTCTAAATTGTCAATGTTTTTTGTGATACTATATTTACATTGTGTTTTCAAGTATGCAGAGACTACTTTACCTTGTAATGTCCTGGCAGTGTTTGATGTGCTTTTTAGTGATGGGTCGTTCGCGAACGAAATGGCTCTTAGAGCCGGTTCTTTGACGTGAACGACGCGAGCCGGCTCCTTATCGCGAGCCGTCACGTGGGTTTTTTTTTTCTTTTTTCTTTCTTTCTCTCAGCCTCTCTCTCGCACTTTTTTCCCGCTTCACTCTGCACGCGGGCCTTGTGCTTTACGCTGGGCAGAGGGGGGAGGGGCGGTAGTTACACTCAGTAGCACAGGAACAGAGCCAGAGAGAGAGAAAGAGAGGCAGGGACAACAACATTAGAAAGGTATAGTAATCATCCACAACTATTTTCGGTTGCAGATGATAAAGGATTGAGAAAGTTTATTCATGCAGGTCCATATGACAGAGAATATGCATGTTCTTTTAGTTTTCATATTATAATTTATATTTAATTGTGTTGTGGTTTGCAGTGTTTTGTGTTCTTTTCACTTTAAATTTGTGAAAGGAAGAAGCTGGAAATGTGAATAGTTGATTTTTGTATTAGATGATTTATTTATTACATTTTATGTGGAGTGAATAAATAAAAGTATATTTACGGTGGCCCCTAGAGACAAAGCACATACAAACTTCAAATCACGTACGAACTCTGAAGCATGTACAAACTCCAAAACACGTAAAAACACGTACAAACTCCAAAACGCGTAAAAACACGTAAAAACTCCAAAACACGTAAAAACACGTACAAACTCCGAAGCACGTAAAAACTCAGAAGCATATAAAAACTCAGAAGCACATAAAAACTCAAAACACGTACAAAAGAACAACAGAAGTGCTCCAGGATGTTGGGCGCAGTGTTGAGCCTTTGTTATCTTGTGGCTACACAAGCCAGCAAGTACCAATGACCGGATTTGGTGTGTGGTAATAACAGGTAAATGAACTTTTTTTAAAATTATTTGAATATATATATATATATATATATGAGTGCCTGTGTATAAATACACAAACAATACACACATGCTTTCAATTGTGTAATTTAAGTGATCTAGTAGCTCTGCTTTGGAAGTTCAGTTCATGCTAGAAATGTGTTTTGGAGTTTGTACGTGTTTTGTCTCTAGGGGCCACCGCATATATTTATATATAAACATATATAAATAAAACCACTTGTTTTTACGTTAGTAATTCCTTTTGTGCATAATTTTATATTATTGTTAATAATAAATTAATTAAAGCAACAAAACAACCTGAAGAGCCGGTTCGGAGCCTCTTTTTAGTGAGCCGAACCGAAAGAGCCGGATCTCTAAAAAGAGCCGGAAATCCCATCACTAGTGCTTTTTCCTTTCACCCAGTGGGTCTAGAAAAATGCTGCTTCTCTCGCCAGATATGATCACCTAAATGTTGAAGTACTAGAGTTTAGAGTTACAGACTGAATGCACTACTTTATTTATGCTTGACCATGAGATCGACATGGGTAACAAACTATTTAAAACAATACCTACAATGTCTTAGTTAGATGTTTTTTCAACATTCTCTTTTCTTCATTGCAACTAATTCTCCAAGTCTATAATTTAGAGAATTTAATTTGTCACCTATTACGTATATACGGCAATGACCATGAAGTACGAAAAAATTGTTACCACCAGCATCCAGTGATGACCTTCATTGGCAACTCCCAAAATGTACTTGTACAACCCTGGGTCAATCTGTAAGACAGTGAAAAAACACGTTAACTAGACCCACCTCAATGATGAAGCTTTTAAAGACAACTTAATGACAGAACATTGTTTAATACGTACATTTTTGGTTTATTCTGCTTCCATAGGAGTGTCATTTCAAATGTGTTGACCATAAATGCTCTGTCAGCACTTTCTTTGTTGAATTTGCTCACCAAGAGCGTCAGATAAGCATTAATAACCTGAAGTTTAAAAAAACATATTTACAATACTATTACGTTCAGTAAGCTACAACCAATTTTCCTGGGAAAATTTTAGCATGTAAACCATAAAAGAAGCCACTTTACCTCACTTCCAAGTTCCCTTTGTGGATCTGTATTGTAAATATCAGTGAGGATTAACTTGCATGATCCAATTTTTGAAAGGACATGCGTGTTTAGAAATCTATCTAGGAACTATTTAGTGTATAGTGAATATTATTGACATTATTAAGGAGCTGATGTTGAAAATTAAAAAATCTGACAAAAATACACACCTTTGGGAAGTTTAATTCCACTGGCATTAACAGAACAAAAATGCGAAAAAAAAAAGCGAAAAGCGAAAAGCAAAGTGGCCACAAATGGCCAGTAACCCTGAGGGTTAAACACTGTCAGGGTTTTTTTTTTTTTATTATTTAAAATTACATATGTGTGTAATTTTGAAGTTTTTTTTTTTTTTTTTTAAATTCTTTAAAGAACTGATAACCACGGATTTTATTAAACTTTCATCTACGACCATATGTTCACCTTTAGAAAAAGACCTAAGTCCTCCTGTCACTTTTCTAATATTTTATCTTATTATATAGATGTAATAACGCATAATTACCGGAATCTTTTGGCTGCACGGTCAGACTCTTCCTGCTCCAAAGAGTTTCTTGACGGATCGACAAAATACAGACAGCTGTCATCTGCATTTATGTACTGCGATAGATATATAAATTTTAAAAGTACATAAATTATGAAGAATGTGTTACTGAAACAAACTTTTTTTCACAGACATGCTGCTTGTACTAACCAGAAACTTCCAGTGTACATTTCCAATGTTCACAAAGGATAAAATGGCTCTGTAGTTGTCAAAGTTCACCTGTGACATATTAGAAATTAATTACAAATTTGCAACAATACTTTTTCCATTTATCTCGAGACATTAATAAAATTTTAAAAAATTAATTCTAGAATATATTAATTTATTTTTTTTACCTTGGACAAGCTTTGTCTCCTGATTAGTTCTCTCTATAGAGGATCACATCGCTCGTGTAGTGGTTCATAATGTAGATATTATTCCCCAGATTTAGCCGAATGGCAGCAGAGTGAAGCTGACCCCCCACCCACTTGAAACGTAAAGGCAAATAGGCGGAGCGGTTAGTGCTACGTTTGTGCAGATTTGTGCAGGTAAAATTAGCGTTTGTGCTGCTACGGTTTCCGAGATATTAAAAGTTATATTTTTTGCTGATGACATCACCATCCCCCCAGACTGCTCCAAAACGGGCCAAAATGGTCTACTTTTTTAGTGCTACGTTTGTGCAGATTTGTGCAGGTAAAATTAGCGTTTGTGCTGCTACAGTTTTTGAGATATTAAACTTTATTTTATAGGTCATTCAAAGGTCACCATCCCCCCAGACTGCTCCAAAACAAACCAAAATGGTCTACTTTTTTAGTGCTACGTTTGTGCAGATTTGTGCAGGTAAAATTAGCGTTTGTGCTGCTACAGTTTTTGAGATATTAAACTTTATTTTATAGGTCATTCAAAGGTCACCATCCCCCCAGACTGCTCCAAAACAAACCAAAATGGTCTACTTTTTAGTGCTACGTTTGTGCTGATTTGTGCAGGTAAAATTAGCGTTTGTGCTCCTGTGATTTGAGATATCCTGTTATGGTTTACTGCTGAAAAATGTCTTTTTCAAATGACCTTTCACTTTGTGTGTTCACTTGTTCAATAAAGTTCTGTTAAAAAAAACCCTCTTGTTGTATTTAATAAGCTAAATTTGTAATAAGTGTATTTTTTTTTTAAACTTCAATTTCTTTACTTCAATCACTTTTTGTTCATGAAACCACGATGCAAATGCTTGAGTATTTATTTTTTTTAGAGTGGATTAAAAAAACTTTATTGAAAACTACATTTGAACATTTTACACTCCCATGAACACTTTTTGAGAAACGAACAAGCTAGCAGTCTTTTGCATCAAATACACATTTTCTGGCAGAAAAAACTATTTTTTGGCATTACTGTGTCTGAAGGATTCTTAGAACAGCGTTCATCTGATTTCTGAACAAGGTAAGCTTACATTTAAAATACTGAGGTTTTAGTTACTGAGTTAATACATGATATAGCTAACTGTCTGGATCAAAAGGATTTTTTTTCAATGTTAAACATTTTCAAAAATGTCCAAGAAAAAAGTTTCTAAAGCACTTTAAAACATGTAGTACACTGGACTAAAGTGCTGTACAGTACATGGGTTAAATACTCAGACTCAATTTAATAAACTCACAAATTCAATAGCTCCATCTTAAAAACAATAATTCCACAAAATATGAAAGTGTAGATTGGTGGAGAACTTGGGGGAGAGGTTGCTCCTGGCTGTATATATAGTTCAGAAATCACATTTTGCTCCATCATAATCAGTGTGTTGTTTTTTTTTTTTTTAGATGCCTCGAAAGCCATCTGTAGACAAGGTTTCCATTTTTGCAGTTCTTTGCAATTCAAAAGAGGCCATAGTCCAAAATGGCAAAATAGCCACTCCAGCTGCATCAGTCTGGAAAGAGCTGAGTCAGCAGCTAGAAGACAAGATGTCAGCAAAGGCCCTGTACACTTTTGTGAAGCTAAATAGACACAACATCTGGTCAGCTTTGGAAATCAGTGATCAGGAAAGTAATAGTGAAGGAGAGTTAGATTCACATTGCATTTCTCCTGGACAAGAAAACTGTCAAGCTTTTGAACTAGAAGTCCCTTTTGAGGACTGGGTTAAATTTATTCCTGAAAAGGTTGAATACAATGACAAGTTTTCTCCTACCCAAAAAAGGGAATACACAATTTTGAAACCTGGCACTTGGACTCATATCATCAACGATCTTATATGGAAGAAGATCAAAAATACATGTACACTTGTGTTCCGTAGAGCAAAGGTCCATCCAACTGTCACCAATAAATATCTGGACATCAGAGGCGACTGTAAGGAGTGTCATGGCCAGTTAGAAATGTCATGTGACAGACAGCCAGCAATTAATAGTCCAATGGTGCTCCAGTGTTTCATGAGAAATACAGATTTCTCCCTGCACACTGGCCACTCCAAGCGGTTCATGTCTGGAAACCTGCATGAACAGATCGCTAAAGAGCTGTGTGAGGGCAGAATGGAACCAGCTGTATGGAGGTCAGCGAGGGCAGCAGATCTGATGGATGTTGGAGATCCTGAGCCAAGCCACCTTCCAAATTTGGCCACACTGCGAAAAGCCAAACAAGAGAGAAAAGACTTGGAATTAGGAGATAAGGACCCCATTGCATCTCTGCAATTGTTAAAATATAGTGTTCCTCACAGTGGTAGCATCCGAGATATTGGACTGGACAAGTTTTTCTGTCACTACTGGAGTCAAACACAGATGCATGTTTATAAGACATTGTCAAAAAAATCTCCCCCAACTGTGTGTTTTGATGCAACCGGTTCAGTTGTGAAAAAACTGCTGAGACCAAATGGCAAATCTGGCCATATCTTCCTTTATCAAGGTATTCTGAAAGAAAACAATTGCCCCAGTGTCCCAGTGGTGCAAATGCTGTCAGAGAAACATGATGTTAATGCCATCGCAAACTGGTTGACAGAATGGATTCGTGCAGGTGCACCTGTGCCAAAGGAAGCTGTGAGTGACTTTTCTCTGGCAATTCTGGGAGCTCTGGTCAAGGCTTTCACTCCTCATCCTGATCTGAAGTCCTACCTTAATGAATGCTTTCATGTCCTTCTTGGAACCCAGTCTGCCAAACTCCCCCCTTGTTATATCAGGGTTGATGTTGCGCACTGCATCAAGATGATATGCCAGTGGGACTGCCTGAAGAAGAAAACACATTGTGTTAAAGATTTCTTTGTCAGGTCATTAGCAAAACTTCTTCAGTCTCAATGTTTGGACCATGCAAAACAGCTCCTACATGCTATCACTGTTGTGGCCCTCAGTGAGGCAGAAGGTGATGACAGTTCTGGAGCCCCTCTTCCTTCAGAAAGGTGCAAGAAATACTTGAAAGCCCAAATTGCTCAAGACTCCATCATCATTCCAGATGAACAGACGGAGGAAAGTGAGAGAGTGGATTCAGTGGATGAGATCCAGACTGACCTACGACAGTGGGTAACAGAAATATGTGAGGAGAGCAGGTCACTTGCTGCAGCAAACGGGGATAGAGATAATATTCACTTTCTCCCTGAGATTATTCCTCATATAATAAGACTGGCAAGTTACTTGCCACTCTGGACAGGAATAATGGTCCCTCTCTTCCAAAGCACCAGCATCACAGCAAGTTCAGCCACTGTTGAAGCTGAGTTCAAAAACATAAAACATGGCCTTTTCAAACATGACAACTTGCGTCTTCGAGTCGATCGCTTCATTGCTCGTCATCTTTCATTCATCGAGGGAAATATGCGGATTTGTTCTGCAAAAGAAAAGGTCAAAGATGAGGCAACAGTGGGATCACTGAAAGTCACAGATGCCAATTCTGGATCCATGACGACTCACAATGCAGAAGACAAAATAAAAATGGATGCTCACCCGTTTGTGGGATCTGATGCTGCCACAAACATTCTTCCGGCTGATGGGGATGCAGTTGAGAACTGGAGGGGCCTAGCTGTTCCACCCAAAAAAAGGAAGAGGACTTCCTACCTCTCTTCATGTACCGAATGGCTCCATGCAGATGAAACTTTTGGGGCCAAAAGAGTGAAAGTGGGATTATTAAAAAATGGAAACCTCCATCAGCCTATTAGATTAGGGGAATCGACAATCTCTGTGCTCAATACCTGTGCATTTGATGCATTTTTTCAGTGCTTATGTTGTGCCTTCTGTGACAGCTCCACATTTCAAAATGCTGTTCTGAAAGACAGTGAAAACCCAGTCCTGCAGCTGGTGAAAGCCATTGCCACAGATGGTGTGACCCAACAAACCTACAGGAGGAGAGCAGAGCTGCTTAGTGTAATGTTTGAAGCTGTCTCGTTGAGGTCTTCTGCGATCCAAATCGATGCTCAGTGCAATATCTCCGCTGTAATTGCTAAGACAATGAGGAACATCTCAAGTGTTTATTTTACCAAACACTGCTCCTCACAGCACTGCTACCTCAGCAAAGGGATGACAAGGGAAGTGCCATTTGTTTCTCCTGCCATCTCTGTCCTCAAAGAGTCTGGTATGGCTCATCTTGGCACGGCTGTGGAAGCAGGACTTGGCCTACCTGAGTCTACCTGCCTCAGGCCACTCTCCAATCCATCTCTGTGTCCATCAGAATTCAAAACAGAAGACAGCACCACAGGAAATGAGCTCTGTGCAGGGACAGTTACTCACAGCTACAACATTGGAGATATCGTGTGGATTGATACTGACCTTGCAAACCAAACAGAATTTCCACTGAATGAATTTCCCTCCAACCTGGTTCTCCAAGGAAAGTCGTTCACTTTGAGGGCATTAATTGCTTTCCATGGAAAGATGACCACTGATAGTTTGGGGCATTACACTGCATACTTGCAGGAGAGCTCCATGTGTGTGGGAGTGCTATGATGACCTGGGAAATGGAGTGACAGGAGCATCTGAAAAGAAAAAAATACAACCCCATGCTGTGTTATACACAGTATAATGAGTGCTGCCTGCATTTTCTGTTTTATTTGGTTCATTACAGTTACATGTGTTCAAATGGCTAGTGTGTGTTGACAGTAAGTTCAGTTTTGCACATAAAGTTAAAGTTCTAAATTAAAAATCTTTTAACACTCTTTTCTTTGTCAGTCTGATGCATATTTGCTTTTACACACCCAGTCACCTTCACCCGTAACCTTGAAAGTACCCGTTCCATTTTTCTGTCAATAATTTTTCTGTATTTGTTTTGTGTTTACCTGGTGGCTTAAGTCAGGGGTCAGCATCCTTTTCATTTCAAAGGGCCCCTTTTCCCCCTGCTGCTACAAAACCTGTCTAGAGCCTAAAAAAAGAAAGAGCCTATAAATATCTAGAAAATGAGTTGTTGTATCGTGTAAGCTATGTAAATAAAAATGCTTATTTTTAGATTTGATAAGACAATGAATCATCAAAGCTTTATAACGGAAAAAAGTATTTGTTAAAATGAAGCCAGCTACGTGAGTCCTTTCCATAATAATTGAAAATTAGGAAAGATGGGCAACCAACTTGAAAATTACAGTAAACAGATTTGAACCTAAGAAACATTAAATCACTTTTAAAAGCCTTGTACATTCAGTGAATAGTCAATGCAGATATTTCATTAAAAAAAAAACTGTTAACAGAACCCTTTCTTGTTGTCTTTATAATAAAAAAATGACTTACTTGGTCTTATAAGAGCCACAGTGGAGGGGCCGGAGAGCCACATGTTGCTTTAGAGCCGCAGGTTGAAGATCCCTTGCCTGGGTGCTGTGGAATATTCAGTTTTCTACACGTAGGTAACAACCTATCAAAGCAAACACTTCATTTTTTCTGAGACAGCTACATTAATAATAATGAACATATATAATTCAAAACAAAATCATAGAGGCCAACTGGGTATGTAAAAAATAATAATAATTTAGGTATACGTGAATCACTTCACATGAAACTCAGTTTTGCCACAGAAAAAATAAAAACTTTAGCCTACCTTGTGTACGTTTCTGCACTAGTAACAAAAGAAATATCAACCTTTCCGCTGAATAAATTGTGTTCCTAAAGTGTAAACTAATAAAAGTTAATATGCAGCAAGCCTAGAAAAAGTGCAAAACTCCACAGCAGCTGAAACTCACTGCCACAGACACTGGTGTTATACAGCGTAGGCCGTGATAATTAAAATCATTATATCTCAGATACTGTAGCAGCACAAACGCTAATTTTACCTGCACAAATCAGCACAAACGTAGCACTAAAAAAGTAGACCATTTTGGTTTGTTTTGGAGCAGTCTGGGGGGATGGTGACCTTTGAATGACCTATAAAATAAAGTTTAATATCTCGGAAACCGTAGCAGCACAAACGCTAATTTTACCTGCACAAATCTGCACAAATGTAGCACTAACCGCTCCGCCTATTTGCCTTTACGTTTCAAGTGGGTGGGGGGTCAGCTTCACTCTGCTCCGAAAGCCCCAGTGGTGCAGGAGACTTTCAATGACCTGAGGAGTATAATAAATAAGCTTTTATTACTTTGTAAACATGATAAAGTTTTGGAATACAAAGGTTAATAAAGATTTTTTTTACTTGCGTATATTCAGTATTCGGTCATGAGGATATGCCTGGAATGTCGATCTAAAGCAGTACTTACTGAATGTGTAGGGAACAACTAATGTTCTGCCCCAGCTTTAACGTTAACCTTATGCAGTACTTTTTTCTTTTTTTAATTAACTGGATTACATACCTCTCCAACAAGCCAGCTGTGTGGTCTAAGGGTCAGGAACTCACTGTGATGTATGACAAAGTTGTTACCTCTAATCTGAGATGGGACCACAGAAACAACAACTTCCGTTTACTGTTGTTTCCACAAATATGCGACCTGTGTCGCATATTTGTGGACAACACATTTGAAGACAATAGTAACTAAATTCAAATAATTCTTCTTATGAGAACATTCATTGTAATCGATTACAACGGTTTTAAATCTAATTTTTAAAAGTATTTTTGTACCTGACGCAACAACACGAAAACATCTCCAAATTTGACATAGATTTTAATGTAATTTATTTGAGATGTTAAACTACATTAAGAAATTAAAAATTGAGTCAGTTACTGTTGTTTTTGTAATATTAAGGCCAGTAACATGTAAAAGTTACATTTATTGTTGGACTGACATTTGTCATTTTTCTGTGGTCTGTACTTTTCATTCATCAACACATACATATAATAAAATCTAATATATAATTACAAAAATATGTACAAACAAACTTGGTTTTTCAAACAGATGACATAGTTATTGAATTGATTGTGAATGAGTTTGTTTGTGAAACATCACCTGTGATGCAGTGTCCTTTGTCAGACCGGTTGTTTTTCTCACAAGGTGCTCTGTCCTTTCCAGTGTAGATGGAGAATCCTCTGGCCTCTTGATTTGTGGTTTGAATTTAAACGAAAATATTTGTTACTGCTGTGATCATTTTAATTTTTTTATTAAGGAAAAAATTGCATTACCTTTTGCATGAATTACACGTTTTTAATGTTGATATATTTCACATAATACTCACTAAGTGCGGTGATTACAAAATCATAACAAATGAAGAAGAACAACATAGCCTGAATGTATTTAATGACTGGTAATTTTTATTGCACAATTTGAAAAGGGTTATTCTATGCATCAAAGATGCTCTAATTCTTAAGTTTCACTTATTATTTCATAATAAATTGTTTTTCTAACACTAAAGATGACAATTATACTTTAAAAATGGGTATACTCGCTGTCCTCCTGACATCAGAGAGTGGCTCCAAAAGGATCTCTTTGAAGGCCCTTTCCATTTCCTTCACGGTTGGATCATCGTTTTTTACCAGGTGTATTTCAAATGGAGGACTTGTGCGGTTCTTATGTTCAAAGTACTTTTTGATTGTGGTGACTACAACATCAGCACAAATTGAGACTGGAAAGTTGAATATTCCAGAGCTCACTGCTGGAATGGCAACAAAGGAAAATTTGTGCTCCTCTGCACATGTCATGACGTTCAAAATACCTTTAGTCAAAAGTTTCTTTGCATGGGATATCATGTGCACTGTTGGGTCATTCTGCAGACACGGGCCTACCAAATGAATCAGCTTCATGCAAGGTAGTTTGCCTGTTGTGGTAATTGCAACTTGTCCAGCCTTTTAATTTGCCATTTTTGGCAATGAAGAGATCACTCTCTGCTTGGATAGTATGTCCTCCAGTAGCAGACAGTGCCTTTGCAAGTCCACCCATGTGAGAGAGACTTTCATTAGCTGCATTAACAATTGCATCCACTTTGAAGGCGCATAAATCTCTTTTCCGTACTGTGACCGATGCTTTATTAGCCATGTATGTTGCTATTTTTTGGCAAACGGCTATTTGTTCCTGGCTCTCATCCTACAAAGATAGACACATGTCAATTTTCAGAGTCATTTATGACAATAACACACAAAACATAAATGTAGACATTAAAAACATTTCTAAAAATACCTGGTTTTGACAAGCATCATATTGTTTGTGCTGTTCCTGTTTAAAGGTTTGAACAGTGTTCTTCCCTTTTACCTCTTAACAGAACATTTTTGAATGACTTTATATAATAGAATATATTATACAAAAGAATATGGTCATGAATGAGACAAACGTGTTCTGATTTGAGATGTATGTAACGAGTGAGCATCTGTCCTGCTGTTGGTGTACCATACAGGAACTGATATGACTGTGTATGAGTGCCTAGTCCCCTTAAAGGATTCTGT
Source organism: Copadichromis virginalis (assembly GCF_057382275.1). Lineage (NCBI taxonomy): Eukaryota > Metazoa > Chordata > Actinopteri > Cichliformes > Cichlidae > Copadichromis > Copadichromis virginalis. The sequence goes on from NC_140638.1 coordinate 32,990,875, forward strand.
CCAACATTACATCCCAAGTAAACAGAGGAACTATGAGATAAAAACATTGTCAGTATGTGATGCCCGGTCCAGCTGTACAGAGAACATGCTAGTGTAGATTGCTAAATACAGTAGGTCTCCAAAAGACAATGATCACCCTTGAAAGCTTGTTTAATTCATATGCCCTTGGCCTACAACTGCTGAAAACAAAGCTGTACATGGTGTGACCAGCAAAGAGCAAAAAACCTGAGCTTCCTCCTGCACTTATGTCACCTATGGACATGCATTTTTTGGCATTAAAGTGGGGGTTCACTAAGGCCCATGCCTAGGTGTAAAAAAATGTCAAAACACATAAAGATTTCAGGTAATCAGTTGGAATACAGTTTGATAAAACATTGAAACATGGAGACGGATGATAATTTATAATTCCATCCATCCATTCGCTTCCGCTTATCCTTTTCAGGGTTGTGGGGGGCGCTGGAGCCAATCCCAGCTGTCATAGGGCGAGAGGCAGGGTACACCCTGGACAGGTCGCCAGTCTGTCGCAGGGCTAACACACAAAGACAGACAACCATACACACTCACATTCATTCGCACATTCACACCTAGTGGCAATTTGGATTATCCAATTAACCTATCCCCACAAACTGCTTGTCTTTGGACGGTGGGAGGAAGCCGGAGTACCCGGAGGGAACCCACGCAAACACGGGGAGAACATGCAAACTCCACACAGAAAGACCCCGGCCTGATGGTGGAATTGAACTCAGGACCTTCTTGCTTTGCGGCAAATTTATAATTGATGCTTTATAAATAGTCAAAGCAGACGCTTTACCCCAGAGGACCAAAGGAGTATGGCAATCGGGAGGACATCACAAGGTTTAATTATTGAAAATAATGGGAACATGATGACTTACCTCAGTTTTCTTTTTCTTCAGTGGCAGTTCTGTCACTAACGGTGACACGTACACACCTTTTCGTTTAAGGCGTTTGTCTTTCCATTTCCACGCGAAAAGACTGTTGATTACACATACATACTTTTAATGCTTACTTATTTTATTATCTCTTAATTCTATAGTCATAGCCAAATGTTTTCACTTTTTCTTAGTTTCTTGTTCTAGTTGTATAAAACACAATTTTCATTATTAGAAAGTTATTCATACCTTTTTGTCTTGATTTTTTCATGTCTGCATATTCAAGCAGGAGGGCATCGTGCATTTTTTGACAAATTTCCACAAAGTCATCAAGCCTTGTCAGTCTCCTTCTCTGGATACGGATTTTTTTCAAATCCCACTGGCTTTTCTACATGATTCCTTGGGTTCTGTTGTCTTGTGTAAAATTCTTAAATGCAATAGTACATTGTTTAAGTCAGTATCTATGTATTGTAAATTTATATACAATTTATGTTTCTTTTTCACTTATTCTTCTCGCTATGATACCTGGTTCTTGGATTGCTGAATGTCACCATAGAGTTTACTGAGCTGCTGGTAAGCAGGACCAGTACCATGATGTCCAAGATCCCCTAAGGAGAATACAAGTAATTCAAAAACATAATTAAAATGGATAATTCAACATTTAGCACATTTACATCAATTTAAGATAGTAATACATCATTGATGACCACAAAGTTGCATGTGGTAGAAGGTGATTTACCAGACCGGCAATAAATTTGGGTGCATGAAAAATGTTTCTTTCGCCCTCACAGTCCAGTGTTGCATTGTCAACAATTGTCTGGAAATGGGTCTTCAAGGGGGCATTCTGAACATCAGTCTGTAAAACAGATATATATCTGTATTCAGCAAGTTATCAAACCATAGAAAAATTAATTATATAAAATGTCATTGTGGTTTAAAATACATATTTTTAAAATAATGTGAATTCGTTAATTCATTTGGGTCAGACACAAGTAAAAATGTTATTAATATGGTTACTTAAAAAATAAATCTTAGCTAACCTTGTAATCTTCAGCAATCACAGTCTTTTCATCCAAATCCAGGGTCCCCCGCTTTTGCATAAGGATTTTCAAGTTGTTGTAGTGTTTTGTTACGTTCCTTCCACTACAAGGACTGCAAAACACTATTGCTGCACTATGGACAACATCATCCATGTCTTTTAAGTAGTGCTGTCAATAGATTAAAAAAAACTAACTAACTAATCTCACAATTTTCTGTTATTAATTGCGATTAATCTCAATTACTTTATTAATAGCCTGGCTCCAATTACATTTTTTTTATTCTTTATATTTTAAGTAATTATCGTTGTTCACCGAAGTCCAGTGGTCTCCGGTGAGAGCGACATTCCTTACTTGCACAAGCTTGCTGGACTGCTGAGCCCTCTGGTCCCCATACAAAGTGTGCAGTCTCGACACAATGGTTCCTCTCGAGGGCAGATTGTAATACTCATCTCCTGATGCAGCATGAATGACTTCTCTCAGTCCATCATCTTCTACTATGCTAACTGGTCGGCAGTTTTTAGCTATCCAAACAACCAAGAAATTGGTTACCTTTTCTCTCACATTTTTTGTTATTCGTCCACAAGCACCATACTCCTGAAGCGTAGACTGGCGAGGTCCCGTAGAGGTGGATTCAGTTGGGTGTTTTGCTCTCAGGTGATACGCCAGTGATGAACTGCTTCTGTGGTACTTGAATTCAGCGTTGCAAATTGTGCATCTTACTCTCGTTTTGTCCAACAAGCCATCAGGCAACTTCTTAAAGAGAAACTTTCCACCCAAAAGTCCGCCCTCGTCCATGCTTGCGTGTGTTAGCTAGTGTTAGCTAGATAGTAGCATGGTGTCACTTCTTCTTCTAATCATTTCTGTCAGGCCAAACGCCAGCATAGCACACTGTTGCCCCCTCCTCCAGAGGTGCTCATGAATTTAAAGGTCTTAGATTACAGGAAATTAATAAAAAAACAAAATCAGCGTTAAATTTTTTTAATGCATTAAACATTTCGCGTTGATCTTAACAATTAACGCGATAATTTTGACAGCACTACTTTTAAGTTATCCCAGCATGCAAGGAGCCCAAACACATGCATTCCAAGCCTGTAGTTCTCTGGAATGCTGGGAAAATGAACGAATGAAATCACTGTTAGTAGGACCTTTACATTACAAATCTTGTATTCTTTTTTAATTATTGATATAAATGTTTTTTACGAAGGTCCTTGGCATTTTTCATGACATGGCTCAAACATCGATGAAGAATGGGAATGTTGAATTGCTGTGCTGAATGCTGGCCACTCAGTAAGACATAGTACTTCTGCAGCAGATCCTCTAGACTTGTTCTGCAGAATGTCATGGAAATGGATCGGAGGAGTACCAGGGATCCATCACACATGAACATGACAGGCCTGTTGTAGGCCCGATTACCAAATGCTCTGACCAGATCAGTCTGAAAGGCCTGCAAGAAGTATGTCACAGAGGCTGTAGTGTGGTCACATGTGACATATGTAGCAACTGGAAGAGGAGAAGCACCTTTGGTTGGGTTTCTGACAACCAACTCATACACATAGTATGGTGGCGTTCCAGCACTTTCTTTTCTTATTATACTTCCAGTGGCATCAAAGTACACAATGTCTTCTTTGCATCTTTGATGGAAAACTGACCAGGTTTTCTTAGACCACAGCATTACGCCCTTTGGATGCATCAGAATCTTCTGCAGTACGTCCTTTTCAGTGTCCTGATACTGTTGAATTATCTTTTGTAAGCTAATCAACTCGTTGGGATCTGCTCTACTGGCTTTTCTTTCAGACCATGTAATGTTTTTCAAGATTTCTTTTGTTGGAGCATCATCCCTGTTGCCAGATTGGATCACCTTTTGTGGCACTTTCTGTAAAGACTCCAAGTACAAGCTCCTTGGTAATTTGTTTTTGAGGAGTTCTCCAGCACTTTGACGTGATTGTGCACGCACAGGCCGCCTTTTCAGCTCTTTGTTATTATGGCAGACCTCACCTCCTTTGAAAACGACTTCTGCTTTCAGTGTCTCTTTGTCATAAACCACCACAGCCACAGTGACAGGGCAGTCCTGAAATCTGCAGTACCCCATAAACCTGAAAACCGATGCCTTTGATCTTGAAGAGAGTTTTTTCACACTGTCTCCGAAATCCAAAACTGCAGTACGGATTAAGGGTTCTGACTCCACTGGCAATTATATTTGTCCACTTGCAGTCCTTTAAATAGTCTTCCTGACTGATGTTGCCGTAACTCCTTCCATTTATTCTCATTTATGAAGAAGAAACTTTTCTGCTGTGGCAAACCAGATGTGAAAAATATTTCTTCTGAACTGCTACTGTCTGTGTTGACCTTAGCTGATTCATCTGATTCATTCCTCTGCAACATTCAGATATACATTAAAAAAAAAATATATATATAAACACTTTCAATGTTTGTCACTACAGTGTCTCTATGAAAATCCTTTTTCTATGCCAACAACATAACAGGTAGCATTTAGATTTTTGGACATACACGCGCTAACTAACACAGCCCTTGTTAACGTTTATTTGCTAAGAAACTATCTCTAAGTTCTAAATTGTAAAATTCACAGTGCAAATTACTGTAATTAACACTATAGTTAAAAAACACAAGCACTAATTCACTGTGTAATACACATTCCCTAATTGATTTATTAATATTAATAATGTTATACTATGTTACATATACATTTTGAGTGGCTCTTAAACCACAAAAACAAGCTGTTAAAGACCGTTGCTCCGAACGGACTTTACAATCATTATCACAATCACCATGACTTGAAAGAGTCATTGTGTCAAGCCAATGCAAATCGTTGCTTAAAAGAGAATTTATGACCTTATGTGACACAAACACTTTTGTAAGATGAGTTATTTATCATGGTGAACAGTGTTAATTATTATGGTTGTTTTAACGTATTTGTTCGTACTAGAAAATGTTACGTATTTTTCAATTATCTCAATGTGTTATCACTTCTTTTTCTTAATGAATATATATATTTAAGAAAAGATACAACATCAAAAGTCAAACGACTGAACAGTTTTCACTACGCTTAAATGGAGGGTGTTACTTTTAAATGTACGCCTAAGAGTACAAAATCTAATCTTAGGTATATGTTATATTTCTATATATACTAACCAATGGAGAGCATATATCAATATTATTGAAGTTTTCAAATTCTAAAAATTATGATTTTAGACACATTTCTGGACAAAGACTATATACAAAGCGCAAACAATCTAAAACAATTTTCTCTAATTAGACTGAGGAAAATAACTGGCATTAAAAGGCTGGAATGTTCTCGTTTCTTGTTAATAGTCCAATTTTAGTGTTAATTACTCACCTTTCCATTTTATTGTTGGTGGGTAAACCGAAAATTTTTGTCCACGTAGTCCTCGAAGAAAAGTTCAGTGTACTAATAATAATTATGTAATGACAGCGTAACCACATATAACCGTTTCCTGTCGCAATGAAAGCTACTGTGAGATTATTCTATTATCTTATGCCACGTTATACCCCTAATTAAAGATTGTGAAACTATTATGTAGTTTTAGTTTGCATTATTCTCCTGAATTAGAAGAAGGTGATAACTATTACATTTGTGAAACTGGTTTGTATTACATTGGACTGCTGATTTATTGTGAATGAATGATATTGTTTTATGATGCATTATACTGCTGAGTTATAAGAAATACTGTTTTCAGAGAGTCAGGACCTTGTTTTCTGATAATAGAGGAGACGGAGAGCACATTCCACGGAAGCTTCACTCCCACCGTTGTTGAAGGCAGACGAAATAGGGAGCCAAGGCCATAAGTTAGGCTCGTTTTTGATTAGAGAGTCCCAAACATGATAGCTTGAACCAAGTTTGAATAATTAAGAGACCAATTGAGGAGATACGTGAGGGAGGCGTAGTAGGGAAAGGTGTTTGTTTTGTCTCATGTCTCAGAGGGTGTTGTCTCATTCCCTGGGCCAGAGGACGGCTAGAGAGGGTCAGAGCGAGGGCAGTGGACCTGGGAATGGTGACCCGGGCCCATCATGCCATTGATGGACATGGAGGCAGCTGAGTGGGCCGAGGAGTGACACAGCGCAACGTATGGTGACCTCTTGTGGTCAAGAGTTCAAGAGAGGGAGTGTGGAGATCAGGGAAATATTTTACTGCTACTATTCATAACCATCATTACCATTACATTAATTATCATTTCATCAAAGCATTCATTCAATAGATTACACATGTTCTTAGTTAAGGTTATTACACCTATCACAGAGAGCTTCTGTCTGGTAAAAGGTCAGAAGCGTCAACGGGCGGGGTGAGGCAGAGTGCATTTTGAGGTTGAGACACACACACACACACACACACACACACACACACACACACACACACACACACACACACGGGTCTATGTGGTATGGAGGGACTATCCTACGTCAATCCGCCCGGTGGTGGTTTAAGTGGACTACCCTTTTCAAAGGACTTGGAGCCAAGGGAGCGAGGTTAAAGTGTTCGAAAAAATCTGAAAAAAATTTGGGTCACTTCAGACCTCATACACTCCCTATAGAAGTCTAGATACACTGATACACATCAACCAGACTCTATTGTGTTTTCTGGAGACATTGTCCACTTGACAACAATGTGTTTTATGAGGTCCAAAAAAAATAATATTGGGTCTTTAAAGGGACAATGATGTAATATTTGAATACACATCTGACAGGACACAGGATTACTGGAACATCATTTTATTAGTGTTCTTGGATCTGAACATTAATTTTAACCATAAATAAAAAAGAAATCTATGGACAAAAATGCCCACGCTTCCCACAGAAATATAAAAATATAGAAAACAGAAAAATTAATAACATTTAAAATGAATTTTAATAGTCTAAAGGTAAATATTAAGGGGAGAAAATATGCATTTATAATTTTTTATTTTAAATATAACCTGTCAAAAAAAACCCTAAATAAATTAAATGTAAAAATTATGAAATACAAACTACTTCTGTAATTGACAAGAACTTTTTTTTTTTCTTTACACAGAACATCAGTGTTAACAACAATTGGCAATCTGACCAAGATGTAAAACCACATCTGGCTAAACAGTTATTTTAGTTCATTTTTGTCTGCCTTTTTGCAGTTAATCCTCTGTTTCTTACAAAATCTCTTATGTTTTGAACTGTTCTTCCTGCCAACACCAGATCTTCTACCAATTTGCAATGACTGCATTCATTTTTGGTGGCTAGTTTCCCTTCGTTTATGTGGTCTTTAAAATGCCTCATCACTGCAGCAACCTCAGCCTTGGACCACATGTTTTTGGGAGCTCTTCGGGAATTGTGGGATTGAGCAGCATTTTTCTCTGGAAGATATATAAAGTAGTAGTAGTTAAAACAAACAAAAAACCAAACAAAAAAAACAAAAAAACATTTGCTTGTTAAAAGAATGGATGCTACCCTGTACTAACTTCTGAAATGTGTTGCTACCATCAATATCAAGACGAGCTAAAATTCTCTTTGAAAATTTATCAAATTTCTAAAATGAGACAACATTTAGCGTTCCACTGTGAATAAAAGACTGAATAAAAAAATGAATAAAAGTCTCTTGATGCATGCTCAATCATCCAGGTAAGTAAATCCCAAAACGTTGATTCTGTTAATCTGGACGTAGCGTTTTCAGTGGGAGAAACATTTTGTCACTCATCCAAGTGACTTTTTACCACCACTCTGCAGTTTGCCATATGTTGCAAAGTGATGAAACAATAATAAGCTTAGAGAACCAACTGCACCCCTTACCTTCAGAGGGAGCAGCAGTCTCACTTGCTGCAGGCATTGTGAGTGGTCCTTCATCTGCTGATTACACAATTTGATTAAGTTTTAATATTTGTAACAAACATTTTATCCACAGAAACGAAGCTAGTGGTAACTTACCACAATCTACAGTGTCTTGGAGCTGCGCTGTGTTTGTGGAATCAGCTACTGCATGTACAGGCTCACTGGTGCCACACGCCGACATTGTGAGTGCTGTGTCATCATCATCATCTGATTCACTCTCACTGTCCTTTGTTTCAGCATCACTTAATGCAATTTCATCTGAGAAATTGTGGGGGGAAAAAAACAAACACAACCCCCCCCCCAAAAACCTCACATTAACAACGAGATATGACAAAATACAGAACAAATACTGGAAATTATAGTACATAGTTTTACTATTTAAGGCCACCACTCTGCAGTTTGCCAAATGTTGCAAAGTGATGAAACAATAGACTTTAAGAACCTTAAATCATGGACATTTAACAGAATGGTCTGTGCTTTTAGGTTTTAATTCTGTTGATAAAGCATAATATTCAACTACTGCCCTAATATTTGCTCCTTTCAATACAAACCTTCTATTTTGATCTCATCCAGTGATTTCCCCTGGATCTGGGAAAGATGTCCTTTTTCCAGTGTTAAAAGCAGTTTGGAAATCTTGGCCAGCTGTGTTGTGGGAACTGGTAATCTGTAGAATTCGCGGTGAACGCGGATATCATGACCCAGGAAATCTGCAACCTGATCAAGTTCGTTGTTTTTCAAATTAAGGACTTGTGAGAGTGGGGCAACATGTTTTCTGAGCTGTGTCGATCTTAGATACTCAGGCTGCTTTGCTCCACACTGGTGTGCATGAACACGCAAGGAGTCCATTCCTCTGTAATGACTCATTGATCGGGGTCTTGCAAAGAGGTAGATATTAGTGGCACAAATACCACAGTCAGGCCTCCTACTAACCAGTAGTGACAGAGCATCCAGCATGCTTGGTGTTAGCAGAACTGGAACATTTCTGTCCCTTTTTCCCATTATTTCTATTCTACAGAAATAGTTACAGAGTCTCTGTTCCATTTCTGAGAGCCCCATGGCAACATCTGTGTGGAGTGCCGTTTTGTCTCTTTCAAGAAAACTTTTGAGGCGCATCTTTGAAACCTCTCCAGAACGTCTTCGGTTGAACACAATGATTTGTGAGAGTGTAACTTGTGCAAGTTGGGCATAATTCTGAGCTGTGGCTTCGTTCTCCAAGCTGCAAAAGGCACTTTCTGCAGATTTTTGAAGGTAGTGATGGAGAATCCGAACATCTTCTGTAAAGGGCAATGTTGATGGCTTGTTAAACTTTGCCTCACTCAATGTGTTCAAGGCACGATGAGACACCATCTCGGACCATTTGGAGACATACAACTTCTTGAACGCATCAGTGGACTTGATTAGGGCTTCATCCTCTGTCATGAGGGCACGACAATGGATAATGTCAGACATTTTATGCAGTGTATGTCCCAGTTTCAGCACAAGGCTTGGAGTTTTGTATGACAGTGTCTCTTCATCAAAACTTGAAACTTTCTTTACTGCTTGCACAACTCTCTGGAAATTAGCAGGCTTAATAGCTTCTTCCATGTTATGCACTGAGGATTCTGTGCGCAGACACAACAACAAACGTCCCGCTTCACGAAGCTTCTGTCGTATATAATCATACTTTGTAGGGTCTTGTCCATGTTTATTGTAGAGGGACTGGGCAAACTGAATAACAGTAAAGTCATTTCGCAATCTCATCTTGTTTCATAACAGCAAGAACCTTCCAGACTCCACTTGACACCTGCGGATAACACTGAGACTCCAGAGTTAAAGCCAGGCCGAGTACTTTGGTTCTTCCAGGTTCTTTATCCGTGTCATCTTTTGGTTTGTTAGGACATCTGCGGACATGTCTCCAAAGATCCTTGCGAACATACATCCCTTGACAATAAAAGCAATGAGCAAACTTTCCCTCTACTGCTTTAATCTTGGGTCTTCTCTTCACTTTCAGTGGTCCCACTCCACCATGCAAAACTGCAGCATTATGCTTAAAATTTCCCTTATTTCTCAATTTCTCTAACAGACTTTTACGCTCGTTTGAGTCTCTAGGCAGGGAAAATGCATGCACAACATCAGGAGCTGTTTTGTGCGTTTTCAGGTGGCGGGAAATTTTAGCTTGTGGTTTGCCACAAAAATAGCAGTAATTTCTTTTACTTAAAGTCATTTTTTCTGATTCAGTTTCGCAAAGCTCACTTTATCTTGTGGCTTGTCCTTTGTCAAGTTGTGGATTAAATTCGTTGAATCTGATTGTTCATGCGCTTTGGAGATGTCATCTTGGCATAGCAGACCTTTTGATGTGCTTGGCAATAATGAGATGTCTTCATCTGAATCTTCATCATATGACTCTGAATCTGGCACATATTCTTCTTCTGATATGCTGTGGTTGCCATCATCATCGCTTGATATTTGACATCCTCCCCTGAATATTCAGAAATTTCTTCTTTCTGGAATGTAAGAATAAAAGTTATTTTAATTGATCAATACTTTAGACAGGTAAAAAATAAACTGAAAAAAGTCAAGCCAAATATGAATGGGATACACACCTGTGTTGACTGGTGGCAATTCTCATTTGCCAATTTTGCAAGGCAGGATTTGTGCCAGACCCCTAAACAAACTGAAACACATTTTAATAGACTTAATTTAGCTTTGCAGTTCTATTTAAGTGAAGTAGTTTTTTGTCAAAGCATTACAGTAATGTCAAATGCTGGAAAAAAAAAAACCCAAACTGTTCACACTTAAGGATATTTTAATGACTACACATACACTGCTAATCTCCCCCCCCCCCAAAAAAAAGGACATCCCAGATGTGAATGAATGAATTATTCTTATTAAATACTTTGTTCTTTAGGTAGTTGAATGGCATGAAAGTGTGTAGTTGAATGTGTGTGGCCTCCAGATGCCTGTATGACTTCCCTACAATGCCTGGGCATGCTCGGGATGAGGTGGCGGACGGTCTCCTGAAGGATCTCCTCCAAGACCTGGACTAAAGCATCTGCCAACCCCTGGACAGTTTGTGGTGGATGGAGTGAGACATGATGTCCCAGATGTGCTCAATTGGATTCAGGTCTGGGGAACAGGCGGGCCAGTCCATAGCATCAATGCCTTTGTCATGGAGGAACTGCTGACATACTCCAGCCACATGAGGTCCAGTGTCGTCTCGCATTAGGTGGACCCCAGGGCCAAACGCACCAGCATGTGGTCTCACAAAGGGTCCGAGGATCTCATCTTGTTACCCAATGACAGTCAGGCTCTCTGGCAGGCACAGAAATGCCACCCCACACCATTACACACACAATATGATCATGCTGGAGGATGTTGCAGGCAGCAGAACGTTCCCCACGGCATCTCCAGACTGTCACGTGCTCAGTTTGAACCTCCTTTCAGCTGTGAGGAGTAGGGCTGGGCCATATTATACCGTTCACGGTAATACCGGTATAATGTTAGGCAACGATAGGAAAATGAAATATCGCGATAGAATGGGAGTAAAACGCGCATACGCAGTGCCTTTGTTTTCATATGCACATGGCCGCTTGTTGAGTGAAACAGATGAACCAGAATTGGTTTGTAAAAATGGTGCAACTTCAGTGATGTGGAACTGGTTTGGTGTTTGTCCGTCAGGTACACGACAAAGCACATTTTTTTGCAGAACATGCAAGCGGCCGTTGTTATTGTCGTATTTGTCGGACTAAGATGCTCTTAAATCTGGGAGTAATCTGGGTCCTAAACTCCGTATTCTTCAGGTCAAACAACACTGCAGCATCACTGAGAGTTAAAAACTTTCTCAATTCTTTCATCTTTAATAAAACGATCAGCATTGCTACTTTACCAGGTGTAACTATAAAGTTTAACTTCCAGGCATCCATGAAAACAAAATGTATTACATTTAACGGAGTTAGAAGTTAGCAGGAAGCTAGCGGAAGTTAGCTCGCTAGTTTCGCTAGTTACCTAAGCATGATATTGCATGTTCTGACTGAGAGATTTCTGAAAAAATTCAAACGTACAGCTCTGCTATCACTTCCAACATGAATGAAGACAGGAAACTAAACAGCAGTGACGTTTGTAGGGTTACTGAAGTTGGGCTAGCTGGTATATAATGATGTGCTACGTGATCGCTAGCGACACAGCTACAGTGGGGCAAAAAAGTATTTAGTCAGCCACCGATTGTGCAAGTTCCCCCACCTAAAATGATGACAGAGGTCAGTAATTTGCACCAGAGGTACACTTCAACTGTGAGAGACAGAATGTGAAAAAAAAAATCCATGAATCCACATGGTAGGATTTGTAAAGAATTTATTGGTAAATCAGGGTGGAAAATAAGTATTTGGTCAATAACAAAAATACAACTCAATACTTTGTAACATAACCTTTGTTGGCAATAACAGAGGTCAAACGTTTACTATAGGTCTTTACCAGGTTTGCACACACAGTAGCTGGTATTTTGGCCCATTCCTCCATGCAGATCTTCTCGAGAGCAGTGATGTTTTGGGGCTGTCGCCGAGCAACACGGACTTTCAACTCCCGCCACAGATTTTCTATGGGGTTGAGGTCTGGAGACTGGCTAGGCCACTCCAGGACTTTCAAATGCTTCTTACGGAGCCACTCCTTTGTTGCCCGGGCGGTGTGTTTTGGATCATTGTCATGTTGGAAGACCCAGCCTCGTTTCATCTTCAAAGTTCTCACTGATGGAAGGAGGTTTTGGCTCAAAATCTCACGATACATGGCCCCATTCATTCTGTCCTTAACACGGATCAGTCGTCCTGTCCCCTTGGCAGAAAAACAGCCCCATAGCATGATGTTTCCACCCCCATGCTTCACAGTAGGTATGGTGTTCTTGGGATGCAACTCAGTATTCTTCTTCCTCCAAACACGACGAGTTGAGTTTATACCAAAAAGTTCTACTTTGGTTTCATCTGACCACATGACATTCTCCCAATCCTCTGCTGTATCATCCATGTGCTCTCTGGCAAACTTCAGACGGGCCTGGACATGCACTGGCTTCAGCAGCGGAACACGTCTGGCACTGCGGGATTTGATTCCCTGCCGTTGTAGTGTGTCACTGATGGTGACCTTTGTTACTTTGGTCCCAGCTCTCTGCAGGTCATTCACCAGGTCCCCCCGTGTGGTTCTGGGATCTTTGCTCACCGTTCTCATGATCATTTTGACCCCACGGGATGAGATCTTGCGTGGAGCCCCAGATCGAGGGAGATTATCAGTGGTCTTGTATGTCTTCCATTTTCTGATGATTGCTCCCACAGTTGATTTTTTCACACCAAGCTGCTTGCCTATTGTAGATTCACTCTTCCCAGTCTGGTGCAGGTCTACAATACTTTTCCTGGTGTCCTTCGAAAGCTCTTTGGCCTTGGCCATGGCGGAGTTTGGAGTCTGACTGTTTGAGGCTGTGGACAGGTGTCTTTTATACAGATGATGAGTTCAAACAGGTGCCATTCATACAGGTAACGAGTGGGGGACAGAAAAGCTTCTTACAGAAGACGTTACAGGTCTGTGAGAGCCAGAGATTTTCCTTGTTTGAGGTGGCCAAATACTTATTTTCCACCCTAATTTACGAATAAATCCTTTACAAATCCTACCATGTGGATTCATGGATTTTTTTTTTCACATTCTGTCTCTCACAGTTGAAGTGTACCTCTGGTGCAAATTACTGACCTCTGTCATCATTTTAAGTGGGGGAACTTGCACAATCGGTGGCTGACTAAATACTTTTTTGCCCCACTGTATGTTAGCATAACATAAACAGTGAAGCTGGAGGACAAACACTAACACTTTTCCACTTATAAAAGTTAACGTTAAAGTTCCTGATAGTTAGAGACAAACGCAATCGCATGGCAGGATGCTGTAAACGGACCAAACTTCAGTCAGGAGAACAACTGAGATAATCCATCCACAATACGAGGTTAGTCATTAATATACTGCAGCAACATGGGAATAGAGCAGCTGCCAGAGAATTCAACATTAATGAATCAATGGTACAGAAGTGGAGGAAGCAAGAAGAATGAGTTTAATAAAGTTTGATTTATCTGACTGCTTTGTTTCGCTTAATGTGCCTTATAATCCCGTGCACCTTATGGTCCAAAAAATACGTACTGCACACTGCAGTTTAATGTTGCAAAGCACCTCTTTTTAACTTCAGTGGATATTATACATGGTTATGCTCAGGATATGTCAGCCCATTTCTACTGGAAATGCCTTTTGGTTAAACTTTCAGCAAGGAATTTGCATTTGCACTGTTACATTTTTATAAAGCTTTAATGTACATAAAAACCAGCTTCTTGTTTAAGTGAAAATAAATGGAAGGTTGTCTTTTTGCGCTATTAATGTTGTGGAGTTGTATTTTGTCTCGCATCAAATATATCGTCAGTTATATCGTTATCGCAAATTTTCAAATATATATCGTGATAAATATTTTTGGCCATATCGCCCTGCTCTAGTGAGGAGCATAGGGTGCCAGTGCCGAAGTTTCCAAACTTTGTGTTTTCTGGCAAATGCCAAACATCCTGCATGGTGTTGGGCTGCAAGCTCAATCCCCACCTGTGGACGCTGGACCCTCAAGCCACCCTCATGAAGTCAGTTTCTGACCATTTGAGCAGACAGATGCACATTTGTGGCCTGTTTGAGGTCATTTTGCAGGGCTCCTCTTGTTCCTCCTTGTACAAAGGTGGAGGTAGCGGTCCTGCTGCTGGGTTGTTGCCCTCCTATGGCCTACTCCACATCCAGGTAGCACCTCCATGCTCTGGACACTACACTAACAGGCACAGCAAACCTTCTTGCCACAGCTCACATTGATGTGCTACGCTAGATGAGCTGCACTACCTGAGCCACTTGTGTGGGTTGTAGACTGTCTCATGCTACCACTAAAATGAAATCACCGCCAGCATTCAAAAGTGACCAATGAGGTAATACTACATTTCTTTAATTAGACGTGACCACCCACTGATTAAAAAGGGAGCAGTGTTCATTTCAGCTATCTTAATTTTACTATATACTGTACCTATTCACTAAATGTGAATAGGTACACATTTAGTGGGGCGATCGTGGCTCAAGAGTTGGGAGTTCGCCTTGTATTGTTTCAATTCTTCTATTTTATTGTTTCTATTGTTATTATTGTATTACACTGTAGTTTTTAATTTTATTGTTATTGTTAAGCACTTTGTGCAGCATCGGCTGTTGGAAATGTGCTATATAAATAAATCTGACCTTGACCTTGACCTTGTAATCGGAAGGTTGCTGGTTCGAGCCCCGGCTTGGACAGTCTCAGTCGTTGTGTCCTTGGGCAAGACACTTCACCCGTTGCCTACTGGTGGTGGTCAGAGGGTCTGGTGGCGCCAGTGTCCGGCAGCCTCGCCTCTGTCAGTGCGCCCCAGGGTGGCTGTGGCTACAATGTAGCTTGCCATCACCAGTGTGTGAATGTGTGTGTGTGAATGGGTGGATGACTGGATATGTAAAGCGCTTTGGGGTCCTTAGGGACTAGTAAAGCGCTATATAAATACAGGCCATTTACCAAATGTCTCACCTTTGCACTTATAGCCAAGCCACTTGAGGGAGGAAACCGGTCCCACACACTGAATGCACTTGTCCAAAGATGATATTGTTGTGCACACCAGACGATGATTGTGACACTGTTAGCAAAATATTGCAACATTTATTTGTTTTGGACAGTTGGAAAGGTGAGGTGTTTTCAATTCAGTTTCAGATATCAACTAATACACTTCATCCCAGTATAAAATTTGAACGCAATTGACCTCTTCACTTTTTTCTACTGGAACCATTTTACTGGGATTAGGGGAATTGATTCTTTCACTTTGTTGTTATCTAGAATAGCAAATTGAGTTAAAACACTGCAGCTTCTTAAAAATGGCACATGCATTCTTATCTGCGTGAGGTGGGTCAGAGTAAAAACAAAAACAAAATAAAAAACAATCCTTCCTTATTTGCTTATCCTTGCAGCTGGAACCTATTCCAAATATGATGGGTGTACAATGCCTCTCACCCGAGTTGTATCTGGCAACTACAGCTTCCGCCCAAAGACATCCAGTTAGTGGGGCTTGCTGGACTGGTAATTCTAAATTGCCCATAGGTGTGAGTGTGGTAGAGTCTCTCAATGTGATACCCTGCGACAGCCTGTCACTCCAATTAACAGCTGATTCCTTTGCAGTCATCCATCCTCTTCCACTTATCCTTATCAGGATTGTGGGGTAGCAGGTTTGGGGCCTATACCAGCTACCATAGGGCAGTGCAACCTGGACAGATCACCAGTCTAACATGGAAGGACAAGCGTTTGCATTCACACCAAAGGGCAGTTTTGAATCACCAGTTAACCTAACCCCATAAGCTACATCTTTGGACTGTGGGAAGAAGCCAGAGTACACAGCCAGAGAGAGCCCACGCACTAAAGCAGTAAAAAGTGCCTAAAACAAGTTAAGAAGTTGTATAGTACTATCTATCTTAATGTTCAAGCCTGAGTTTCAAACCATTTCAACTTAGAAACAAAGCACATGCAGTCAGTTCTGCATGCTGTAGGTCAAACTGTCAAAAAAATACGAGAAGACCCCTCCTAAAACCAGAGTGATGTCACCATGGAGCAAACTTTGACGGAGTCCCCCAATAACAGTGTGGTCCTCCTAAGTCACATTTGGGTGGTTAACACACAAACACACTCAGATGTTATCCAGACTTGCACTTTGAAACAATGAAAAGGACCTACAAGCCACGGTCCATGTAAATCACATCACACCCAGGTGACTGCCAAACACACACACACAGCATCCATAAAGAATGATGATAGATTAAATTATTAGTTCATTAAGTGGTACACTGGATTATATTTACCCTTTCAGGCTCTGGATGTTTCAGGTCCAGATCATTGTTTGGAAAGCTGTTTGGTTGCGGCTTTAGGCAGCTCACAGTCTTCTGAATCTGGCTGGTCTCAGTCTTCGTGTGTAACAGATAGAAAATGAAAATACAGTGCATTTTTGAAGAGGCTTTTGAAACATTAAATAAACTGTATGAGAAAGATAAGTTTCAAGCTAATGTCTTTAAAATATTCACTGTCATGTATAGAGAATTTAAGGCCCTATGATTAAGTCAGTTATTTCATCTGAGACTGGACACTCTACAGTCGATGTTTGCAGACAAGTTATTTTCCTGATGATCATACAGGAGAAATGATAGTCAGAGGCCTCAGGGAAGCTCTTGTGTCGTGGGGACTGCATGAGGATCGTCTAGTGTGTGTCACTACGGATAATGCTGCAAACAACATCCTTGCACTTCAGCTGAATGAGTGGACACGCTTACAGTGTTTTGGTCACCGTCTCCACCTAGCCATTGGTGAGTGTCTAAATGCAAAATTATATTTCAATAATAATAAACAATAGCAGGCCACGTAGGATATTACAGTTCTAAAGGTACAATTTAAACGAGCATGTTAAAAGCTTGGAAGATTAATTGCTACCAAAACAATTTGCTTAAGGCATAATTTTCCCTGCAGCGTTTGCTGTCAGTGTTAATCTTGTTAAAATTACATTTACGCCACAACTGCATTAACACGGCAAATCTCCGTTAACGAGTCTCCGTTAGCGCCGTCCAGCCCCACGCACGGGGCGAAATGCTGTAACTCATTAACGGAGATTTGCCACACTACGATGTGCAAATTAACATTTTACTAGAATGTAGCCTAAAAAAATGTTACTTCTGCCTTAAAGTGTAACCGATAAATATATGTATTTTACATTTTTTTTACACAGAGAGGAATTTGAAACTACCTCAGGTGGAACGAGCAGTGGGTGTCTGCAAGCGATTGGTGAGTGCCTTCTCCAATTCATGGAAAAGACGACATGAACTGGCCAAAATTCAAGCAGAATTGGGCTTACCTGCTCACCAGCTTATCACAGACACCCCTACCAGGTGGGGCTCCCTACAACATATGATTAACAGAGTTATAGAGCAAGAGAAAGCACTCTCACAGGTTCTCCGTGCAGACAAAAAAACAAGACATCTAGTCCTAACATGGCAGGACATGGATGTTCTTGAATCTTTGAATAAAGCACTGAGTCCTCTCACGGAATTTATGGATGCTTTATCCTTGTTTCCCACTGTGAATTTTCTCTTTTCTTTTTACAACATTGTAAACATCGGGGATCTGAGGAGACCAGTTGCTGGACTTTAAGGAGAGCAATGTTGTCCCTTTCTTGTCTGATGTAAGATTTTACCTGCTCAACAGTCCTGGGCCGCCTTTGTCGTATTTTTCGTTTCATGATGCTCCAAATGTTATGAGAAGGTGAACGGTTTTGACTGCAGGCTGGTCATTTCAGCACTCAGAGTATTGGACTATGAAACAATGCCATTATAATACATGCACTATGCGATTTATAATTGCTTTGCTGAAATATCCAAGGCCTTCCCCGAAAAAGATGTTGTTTAGATGGGAGCATATGTTGCTCTATAACCTGTATTTTCTTTCGGCACTGACAATGCGTTTCCACATGTGCATGCTGCTAGCTCCATAGGCACTAATGCACCCCCATTAGTGATGGGTCATTCGCGAACGAAATGGCTCTTGGAGCCGGTTCTTTGACGTGAACGACGCGAGCCGGCTCCTTATCGCGAGCCGTCACGTGTTTTTTTTTTTTTTTTTTCCTTTCTCTCAGCCTCTCTCTCGCACTTTTTTTCCCGCTTCACTCTGCACGCGAGCCTTGTGCTTTACACTGGGCAGAGGGGGGAGGGGCGGTAGTTACACTCAGTAGCACAGGAACAGAGCCAGAGAGAGAGAAAGAGAGGCAGGGACAACAACATTAGAAAGGTATAATAATCATCCACAACTATTTTCGGTTGCAGATGATAAAGGATTGAGAAAGTTTATTCATGCAGGTCCATATGACAGAGAATATGCATGTTCTTTTAGTTTTCATATTATAATTTATATTTAATTGTGTTGTGGTTTGCAGGTGTTCTTTTCACTTTAAATTTGTGAAAGGAAAAAGCTGAAAATTTAAATAGTTAAAACTTGAAATGTGAATAGTTGATTTTTGTATTATATGATTTATTTATTACATTTTATGTGGAGTGAATAAATAAAAGTATATTTATGGTGGCCCCTAGAGACAAAGCACATACAAACTTCAAATCACGTACGAACTCTGAAGCATGTACAAACTCCAAAACACGTAAAAACACGTACAAACTCCAAAACACGTAAAAACTCCAAAACACGTAAAAACACGTACAAACTCAGAAGCATATAAAAACTCAGAAGCACATAAAAACTCAAAACACGTACAAAAGACAACAGAAGTGCTCCAGGATGCTGGGCGCAGTGTTGAGCCTTTGTTATCTTGTGGCTACACAAGCCAGCAAGTACCAACGACCGGATTTGGTGTGTGGTAATAACAGGTAAATGAACTTTTTTTTAAATTATTTGAATATATATATGAGTGCCTGTGTATAAATACACAAACAATACACACATGCTTTCAATTGTGTAATTTAAGTGATCTAGTAGCTCTGCTTTGGAAGTTCAGTTCATGCTAGAAATGTGTTTTGGAGTTTGTACGTGTTTTGTCTCTAGGGGCCACCGCATATATTTATATATAAACATATATAAATAAAACCACTTTTTTTTTTTACGTTAGTAATTCCTTTTGTGCATAATTTTATATTATTGTTAATAATAAATTAATTAAAGCAACAAAACAACCTGAAGAGCCGGTTCGGAGCCGAAAGAGCCGGCTCTTTTTAGTGAGCCGAACCGAAAGAGCCGGATCTCTAAAAAGAGCCGGAAATCCCATCACTAACCCCCATACACTGAGATGTGGGCTTTGAAAAACATTGCGTTCTATTTTAACTTGCATTTTACACAGCGTCTCAACTTTTGGAAGATAGTTTTACAGCTTTATTACATAACTCTATCCCTATAATTGACTTCTTCTCACGATGATTATTCTCTTTACCTATTCAGGAGGAGAGTGATTGCTCTGAGCTGGATTTCTCCATTTGTTCCGACTCTGAATACGTGCCAAGTCAAATTTCAGACTTAAGTGATGAGGACACCCACAGTCAACAACGTAAGACACTAAAGATCACTGACGTTTCTAGCAATAGCGACAGTGATAATAAAGAACTGAGAAACATGACTCTTAAAAAGACACCCAGAACATATGGGAAAAGAAAGAAATGATCACAAGGGAGAAAAAAAAAGGCTAAACAGGCTAAACGGAAATCAGAGGTGACTGTAAAAACATGTACAAAAAGGTAGGACAACAAACGAGTATGGGACAAAAAACATTATTGTCTTTACTGTGGGAAGTCCCAAGCCAAAACATCAAGACACCTGCAGAGGAAGCACATGGAGATGAGTGATGTGGCATATGCCTTTAGCTACCCTCTAGGTTCCAAAGAAAGGAAGGATCTTCTAGAACAACTTCGCAATAAAGGAGACTTTAAGCACAACAGCAAAGTCATACAAAAAGGCAGAGGACAAGTTGTAACATGGAAGCAGCCATCTAATTAAGCCATAGTAGAAACATATTTACCTTGCCTGTATTGCTTTGGAATGTATAGCAAAAAGACATTATGGAAACGTGAGTTGTCATTCAAAAATAAAAAACTGTGTGTGTCAAAAAAAAGACATCCTAGAGTCCAGAGTTATGCTGCACGCCTGCTTCCAATAAAACATTAATCTAAAGGATGTCAGACTATTATTAACAACATGCGACAAGATCAAGTGTCCTTTCACATCAGGAGTGATTCTCTGATTTGCAAATATGGAGAATCGCTATATGCAAGACATGGCCGTGTGAAGTCTAAGCACCAATACATTACATGAGGGAGCTTGGCCGGTTCATGTTAGCTGCAAAAGATATGGACAAGACAGTGAATGTTCTTGAAGATTTGTGCAAACCATCAAAATTTGAGTTTGTTGTGTTAAGAAATAAATATATATTCTTAATGCTTATTTGCTGATTATATTGTTTTATGTATTTCAGTAATGAAGGCTTGTAAACCAAGGCCACTTTTGACTCACAAACTAAGTGCTCAGCCAGACTGAAAAACAGGAAGTCTGTGTGCAGCTGTACAAGCATATTAATAAATAGAGGAAGCTAGACAGAAAAAGAGGAAGCTACTGACATATAAGGAGTTGTTTGTACTGAAACTGTGTGACGTGTGAAGTACCAAAATAACACTATATGAGACGCATTTTTAGATTGTAATGTTAGAGATTCTGCTTTGGGCTTTGGGCTGTGCAGGGCTCTCTCTTCCGGAAGATGATTGAATAAAGAATTACAAATGTTTTGACCACTCCTGAGTCAGGTTTTCTCTGTTCTATCATGGGGATCAAAGAATCGGGTATAATAGTTGTCAGTGTTGCCAAGCATCTTACAAACTTTAGTCCAGGCAAAAATGAATATGGCAAACCGTCAACAGCAGTCAAAATTGGATTTTGTCTTAAAGGAGCAGTCGAGGTCCTGATTGGACAGACTCTTATGAATGCTGATGACCATGCAGAGAAGGCGGCCAAAAAATTCTTTGAACTTCTGGACAAAAACTGGAGGAACAGTGTATCTGTCAGTGCTCACCAAACAATACAAGAAAAGAGGTGGAATAAACAGGATGACATTCCCCTCACCAAATATGTGATTGCTCTGAGGGACCATCTCCGTACCGTGGAAGGTGAAGCAAGAGAGAGACTGATGCAGCACATGGATTTGGCAGCATACAAGGCATTGAACGAGACTGTTTTGGCACAGGTTATTGTCTTTAACAAGTGACGTGAAGGGGAAGCATCATGCTTGACTCTTCAGACCTACAAGAACGTAAACACAAGTCCCATTAATGAAGACATTTACGAAACCTTGTCACCATTAGAAAAGGAGCTAAGCAAGCTATTAACCCGCAGGGGGAATCAGGGGAAAGAGAGGCAGGAAAGTGGCAGTGTTTTTTGAGCGACAGAATGAAGGAGTCAATGGATTTGTTGGTGAAAAAGAGAGAAGCAGCTGGTGTACCTGCTGAAAATCCCTATCTCTTTGCTAGACCTGGTGGGATGACACACATACGTGGATGTGACTGCCCACAAAAATATGCAAACCAAAGCAAAGCAGAAACCCCTGAGCTTCTGAGGCCAACTAAATTAAGAAAACAGGTTGCCACACTTTGTCAACTCCTGGATCTTAATGATCAAGAGCTCGAGCAAGTTGCAAGGTTCATGGGACATGACATCAGAGTTCACCAGGACTTTTACAGACAGACAGATAAAACCTTTCAAATTGCTAAGATAAGCAAGCTTCTGTTTGCAATGGAGGAAGGCACTGGCACCTTAAGGGGCAAGAACCTCAGCACCCTGGAGGTTTCTGTTGCTGGTATGTATGATAGAGTATTTATTGTCTTTTTTTCCCCTGTCCTGCTATATTGAATTGGAAATTATATTGTGTGGTCAAATAGTTTTACACTTGACTAATCCATAACATGAAGCTTGTAACACCAAATCTGTCTCTCGCACTTTAAATTTGTTTAAAAGGAAAAAGCTAAAAATTGAAATAGTTAAAAGTTGAAATGTGAATAGTTGTTTTTGGTATTATATGATTTATTTATTAAATTTTATGTGGAGTGAATAAATAAAAGTATATTTATGGTGGCCCCTAGAGACAAAGCACGTAAAAACTCCGAAGCACGTACAAACCCTGAAGCATGTACAAACTCCAAAACACGTAAAAACGCCGAAGCACGTACAAACTCCGAAGCACGTACAAACTCCAAACCACATAAAAACTCCGAAGCACGTACAAACGCCGAAGCACGTACAAACTCCGAAGCACGTACAAACTCCGAAGCACGTACAAACGCCGAAGCACGTACAAACTCCGAAGCACGTACAAACTCCGAAGCACGTACAAAAGACAACAGAAGTGCTCCAGAATGCTAGGTGCAGTTTTGAGCTTTTGTTACCTAGTGGCTATGACCGGCTTTGGTGTGTGGTAGTAACATGTAACCCACATAAAAATAAAAAGAACTGCATCTATAACTAAACCGAAATCTTAAATTCCAACTGGAGCGTGTCCGTGAAGGCATCGCGACGCGTCATGACGCACGCCACGCCGCGAGTCTGCACGTGCCTGTTGTGACCAATCACATTCGCGAGGCACCGATATATGCCTTCCGGGTTGTCATCTCGGAAAGACGCGGGGGAGAGGCGTTAGCGGATGGAAGCAACAGTACTTTGATACCGCCGTGGGTAGATGCGTGAAGGCTCATATGTGACATCGCACGTAGTGAATGTGCAGGCTAGTGGTGCCCTGGAGAGACCACAGCGACACCACTACCTTGGATGGCAAGCTAGGCCCAACGAGCCAGAACCCCAGCTACAACTTCCTGCGGCCTACACTCTCCCCCCCTGGTTTTCAGTCCCCTAAATCTCACTTCCGAGATTTTAGTCTTGGAATCTTAGTGCTGATCATCACACTTCCAATTTCAACCTGTTACAGACTGTCATACGCGTTGGACTTATATCAATTATGAAATAAACTTTATAGACATTGTTTGCCAGAGGTTGGACGAGGTTGCTGCACCGCTGTGCAGCGGATATTTTACAAGTTTGAATTATGGTTTATCTTTTTCCTGTCTGCAGATTTTGTAAATATTGGTATTTGGTAATTGCACTTTATTTTCACTATAAATAATAACTGTAATCACAATATCTGTGGTTGTATGTTTATTGTACTTCACTCACCTCCTAGAGCCGAATCTGATATCTTCTGAATTAGCCCAACTACTCATAACCAACTCAATTTACTCTTTAGCTTATGTACTTGCTACAAACAGGTAAATTAACATTTTTTTAAATTATTTGAATATATATGAGTGCTTGTGTATAAATACACAAACCATACACATATGCTTTCAATTGTGTAATTTAAGTGATCTAGGTAGCTCTGTTTTGGAAGTTCAGTTAACACTAGAAATGTCTTTTGGAGTTTGTACTTGCTTTGTCTCTAGGGGCCACCGCATATATTTATATATAAACATATATAAATAAAACCACTTTTTTTTTTTTTTACATTAGTAATTCCTTTTGTGCATAATTTTATATTATTGTTAATAATAAATTAATTAAAGCAACAAAACAACCTGAAGAGCCGGTTCGGCTCTTTTTAGTGAGCCGGAAATCCCATCACTAGTCCTATGATTTACCACTTAAAGACAACTACTTTACATCAATGTTATTTTCTTACAATGAATATTTTAGATGTTGTGTTTTAAAATCAAAACCTTTAAAGTGAACTAGATTGACAGTCTGGACCATCATTTTCAGTGAGAGGTTTGTGAAAAGACAGCAAGAAACGGCAAGTACAAGCAACAAAGCTCATCAAGTAGACTACATGGTTGCTGACTGACTGCTCACTGGTTCTTTCACTTGGTGTTGTTGGTATCGTATCACTTCCTGTTTTATGGCTTCATGGATAGATAAAATACAGGGATGTCTTAAAGACATAAAGACCTGGACAACCTCTAATTTTCTGCTTCTAAATTGAGATAAAACTTGGGTTATTGTACTTGGCCTTGAAAAAGTAGAATGGGAGGGAGAGCCTTCAGTTTTCAGGCCCTTCTTCTGTGGAACCAGCTTCCAGTTGGGATTCGGGAGACAGACACTATCTACTTTTAAGATTAGGCTTCAAACTTTCCTTTTTGCTAAAGCATATATTTAGGGCTGATTATGATTATTACCAACACCACAGTTTTTTTTTTTTTATTACTAGTACATCAGAAATATTTGCCTTATTTAAAACAAAAACAAATTATTAAAGTGTGACAGGGTTTTTTTGTTTTGTTTTGTTTACAACAATATTGTTATGGCGAATGATTTTAGCAGAAATAACTAGTTAGTATCTTATTTTAAAAGGCTAGATGCAACAAGTACCTGTGAAAACAAAATGTATAGAAGTAAACTGGCTGCTGTTTCACTCTAAGTATATTACTCAACAACTGATCTCATGTTTCTGTAAACTCAAAATACTTAATTTTAAACTGCTTACTACATATCTTGGGTACAAAATGTTGAGTAAATTGTTGAACCTACCGTTTGGTTAGGCATTTTCTGTATATATACACAAGCAGAACCCCATTTTAAAAACAAACAAACAAACAAAACCTACGGTTACATACATGTTGTAAAGTTAACAGTCCATGTTGTCTTTTGTGTTATTTGTAGAGATCCCCTGTGCGAAGGTCAGGAGGCCATGGAGTGAAGCAGAGAAGACGGCAGTGCAAAGACGGCTGGGAAAATTTGTAGCAGAGCACAAAGTTCCAAAAAAAGAACACTGCATGAAATGCTTAGAAGTGGAAAAAGACCTAGCTAATCGCTCATGGAAAGATGTTAAAAACTGTGTACAACACGATTGTTACTCTGAATTGAAGATCTGCTTGTAAAATTCTTTTTTAAAGACCTCTTCTAAAATAAGTTTACCTTGATAATGTTAAGACGTTATTTAAGTTAAGATTTTGTTTTGTCTTCTCATGTTTGGTTTGTGACTGACTCTGCAACAGTATATAAAATGGCATGCAGAGGCTGGGGACCCTTAGTCAAAATTTGTGTGAATGGCAAAGCAAATGGGATGTGATTACCAAAGGTGCAGAAAGATGGCACATTTCCTTTAATGAACTGGAAGTGCTTCTCTGAGCCCTCACACACCCAAGACAGA
Organism: Copadichromis virginalis; assembly: GCF_057382275.1. Taxonomy (NCBI): domain Eukaryota; kingdom Metazoa; phylum Chordata; class Actinopteri; order Cichliformes; family Cichlidae; genus Copadichromis; species Copadichromis virginalis. Next base: position 33,016,378 of record NC_140638.1, read on the forward strand.
TTAGGAAGAGAGGGGAACCACCTTGCTGCATGAGTAGCTCCGCGGTCAGGTTGACTTCCACATGGTTTGCTGGGGACGCTGCCAGGGAGGAGAATGTCAATTTTACAAGAGCGTCTCGTTCCTCTGGGCTGGAGGGTGGCGGATAAAGCTTTGGTGCATTACCGTGAGGCGAAGGCCATCCATCACAGCTTTTTTGGGTTAAATAAATGAAAACCATGTTTTTGTAATAATTCCTGTGACTCCTCCTGCTTTTTCAACTCAGCCCATCACACGTCTACGTCTCTCCTTGTTTTGTCTTTTATTTTGAAAGGGTTGTGTTTCCATGTTCAGTGTGTTTCATTTTGCTTCCCCTGTGGTGTCAGGTTCATTTGTGTCAGCTGTGTTTCCACTTCCCTCCTTTCTCTTCTGTGTATTTAAGTCCGCTGTCTTCCTCTGGTCAGTGTTGGTGCGTCTGTTTTCCTCCGTTCACGTTATTCCGGGTTTCAGGTTATCTCCTGATTCTGTTTAGGTTCATGTTCATGTTTTTCCTGTCATAGTTGTACCGAGTTATTCCCAGTGTAGGTTTTAGTTTTCACCCCTGTTTGCTGGGCCTTGTTTTGTGTTCATGTTTTTTCAACCTAATAAATGGTTTGCTTTTTGTTAAGATTCAGTTCCATCTCTCCCTTGTCTGCTTTTGGGTTCATACTGCAATCACATCAGCCACAGTGACAATATTATGTATATATAAACATTTTGCATCTTACAATATAAAGCCTGGATCCTGCACACATTGCACTTTGAACTTGAACTGTGTTGTCTGTTTATTGGAGATTGTACTGCTTGAATTCATTATCCTGGTGATATAACACATTAATTCTCCATTTGGAATCAATATAGTATATAATACAGTATCTAATAAAATATCTGTCTATCCATCTATATAGCTATTGAATTGAACTGGAGTGAATGGAAGAGAATTAAATAATGGATTTCATGTTTATCTATGTTGTAACAGTGACGCCTTGAGACATCTGTTTGGCACTATATGAAGAGAATTAAATAAAATGTAAATAAAAATTATATTAACTGTATTTATACATTTTATATTTTTGTATGAGACACTGTCAGTGTGCTGTTATATAACTCTGGTATTTTTAAGGCCTGACTGGTGGCATTGGTGCCCATTGCTTTACTGTGCTGTTGGATGTGTATGTGGGCTATCCCTTGTACCTGACATTTGATTGGGCATCACTGTGCTGCTATGGTATGATCCTGGTAGTTGTTGTTAATATAACAAATTCAAATTCAAACATTGCTGCATTCTTCTGTCACTGAGGATTCCAAACCTGCACTCAGTCTCCTCATTACTTTGGTACTGAACAGACAAACTTTGGAGCTCCTGCAAACTTTATTCACAAACTGCAACTATTTTACACAAATCTGCGACTGACAACAAGCACAGAGACTTCAAACAATCACTGAAGTAAGGACTGAAAGATTTACTTTTAAACAATAATGATTAAGACCTTTTTCATAAGGTTGTTTTCCCTTGATTGCCAGCTGTTACTGTTTTTATCTTCATATCTTTCATATTTGTCCACCTAAACAACGCTTTAATGATACAGTTTGAGAAGTTTGATATGAATTTATCCAACTGACTTGAAAATGAAACTGACAACTGTCCTGTAATGTTACACAGAGAAACCAAATCCTGCGTCTTTGCCTTGACAGACGCCTAAAATGGCTCGAGCTGTGGTAAGTTACCCTTCACTGTGTCTGTTTCTAAACATTAAATCGTGTGAATTTTTAAAGAAAAATCCAACAACAACAATAATAATATGTAACAGAGCAAAACGTCAGCTGACTTGAATGTTTCTCTGCAACACGAGATCCCTTTGGCTCAAAGTCTGCCTCCTCCACGGGCAAAGGAGAAGCTCCCACACTCATCCAGTGCAGACCGTTGTGCTCTGGACAATGAAGTTCCCGCTTTCATGTTCAGACCTATCAGCGCACCTGCATGTGAGCTCCTAAGTCCACCAGCTGCTGATGCCAGCTTTCAGTCAAAGGACACAGACAAGATCATGCATCCAGATTTTAAATATGATTGTTCATCCCTGGATGATGATTTGGCCTTTTTAATGTGTCCTCTGCCTCTGACACCTCCACCCATTGCAGAGTTAGGTCTGGGTAGAAAGCGCAGATATTCAAGTGTTATTTCTGTGGAGGATGAAGAGGAACATTTGATGCCTAAACGCATGAGGCTGATGACTTGGGATGTTCCAGTTTCTTCAAATCCTCCACCTGCTGATGCCAGCTTTCATTCAAAGGACACTGACAAGATCATTCATCCAGATTTGAAAAATGATCGTTCACCCCTGGATGATGAAGTGACGTTTTTCATGTGTCCTAGTGATGTTCCTCTGCCTCCGAGACCCATGCATCCAGATTTTAAATATGATTGTTCATCCCTGGATGATGATTTGGCCTTTTTAAAACCTGAGTTACCTCTCAGCTCCCTCCAAGGCGTGGATAACTGTCTCAAAGTGCTGCTGTGAAATAAATGTCTTTATTTTATCAGCTGCCTGAGCTGAAAGAAGCTTGATTTTACCACTGCCTTAATCTGACTGCCAAGCTTCAGTTCAGAGTTCACTTTGACCTCCATGTTTGTCACAGCTGGTTTAACGTACTGTGCCAAGGTATCTAAATACACATTGGGGGTCTCAGTAGGGCTACCAAGAGATTTGAGCCCCGGTGGAGGAGACCTTCTCAATAAAAGAGTGTTTAAAAAAACGTTTACAGGCTGCAGACGAGGCTGCAGTCAGTATGTGGTGCACTAAGAACAGAGTTAATGGTTTTAAATAAAACATGCAGGTTGCGACAGTTTGACGAAATAATGTCAGATAAGTGTTGTCTTTTGGCATCTTTTACAGTTTTTTGATATTGATGCCAACAGTATGGAACGCCAGGACTGCCATAATGAATTAATTAAATACACCATTAAATAATTAATTAAATGTGGCAATAATTAATTAAAATTGGAATTAATTAATTAAATAAATAGTTATGACACAATTAATTAATTATTTATGTATTTCACATTTTAATTAATTATTGACACATTTAATTAATTATTTAATGATATATTTATTTATTTCATTTTGGCAGTCCTGGCGCCTGGCTCTCATCATGAAATAATTTTATCTGTCAGCCTCACCCATCACGGCAAGGAGGCGGGGTTAACACCTATCGAGTCAAAAACTATTGCTTTGGTCTGGAGTGGCTCCTTGCAAAACATGGCTACCGTCATGGGGGATTTTCGTGAAATCGCTCTCGAGTTGGTAAGAGATATTTTAGACCTAGCAGATAATGTTGAAGCAGGAATTGCTCAGCCGGAGCATGTGACAAATAAAACTGAGGAATTTATTGAAATTCTTGGACTTATTTCCGCACTCTCCAACCAAGACATTGATGGTAGAGTGACTGCAAACTTACATGAAGTACTCCAGCAAAGCATCGCGGAACAGCGGCAAACTCACGGAACGGGACGCCCCTCTTTTGATATACCGATTGACGTTTTAGAGCATCATGTTCTCTGTGGATTGACAGCGAGTGAAATTGCGACGAGGTTCGGAGTGTCTGAAAGGACAGTCAGGAGGCGTATGGAACAAAACGGCTTAAGGTATTTACTCACTGAGAATTGAAAAACTGTCTAAATTCTGTAATAAAATTATCAGCGTTGCTCCTTTACCAGGTGCAACAATTAAGTTTAACATCCAGGTAGAGCTGGGCGATACGAGATTTTTTCATATCACGATATGTTTTTTTCATTTCAGGCGATAACGATATATATCACGATATAAGCCAAATAACTATATTTGTAAGATTTAAATGTGCCGTTGCTCACAAGTAAAATGTGAAATAATCAGCAGCTTGTTTTTATTTAAATATTTATTTCCCATAATAAGTTCAACAGGGTAGATGTACTTAAGGAACATGAGACTTTTTCAGATAAATAAAGGCAAATATTACAAACTACACAAAAGGTAGCCGCTAAAGCGGTTAAGTTTCAAAATAGAACAAACGAAACAGACTAAATTGTCAATTCCACTTAGAAACAAAATATTAATTCTAAAAATAAATCTTAGTTTGTTTTACAGAAGAACAGACAAAACTGACTAACTTTTGTCAATATCAAATAAACTGAGAACTAAAAGGAAATTCTCAATCTCTCCTTGTTGTATAGCTGAGCTTTTCAAACAGTTTTAACAGTTACTTTAGTCTGACAAAAGCCGAATGACGAATTAGCGCTTCCAGTCAGAGACTGAGGCTACGTCCACACGTACACGGGTATTTTTGAAAACTGAGATTTTCCGTTTTCACACACATAAAGGCAGAAATGAAGGAAAACGCTGCTATGAACATGCCAAAGCAGCAGGTGGCGCTAGATTCCTAACCGTGCAGAAATGTTGGCCAATCAGAAGTCTAGAAGCCTCGGTGGGAAAAAGTAAAAGCTGGGGCATAGAAGCAGAACCGAGTCGTATGTGTGGAGGGACTAACTGTGTGTATATGTAAGCATTTAAACACTGCAGAGAGTAGAATTAACAGTAACAGTATTGTAGAAATGCATTTCACCGAAACAATAACGTGGCGCACAGTGTGACGCATGCACCAGTTTATTGTATTTCCAGACTTGCTTTCGGCACAGTTTACAGTGCGCGCTACTCTGTTTTTTGTCAGACTTGAAATAGCCGAAATACCTTCACACTACGGAACTTCTATGGCTCTTCCGTTCGACAATCTCTCCGGCGTTGGAACCATCATCTGTTTTCTCTTCGGTCACGCTCGGTTGATTTTTCTAGTCGGCACACTCATTTCCTCCATTACGCGCTGGCTCCATTACCCGCTGGCTGCTTCCCAAACAAACACACGTGCGGCTTGGCACTTGTGCTGTACATAACAAGTCACGCGACGTGACGCTGCGGCTGTGATTGGTTCGGCTCTGCGCTACTTAATTTGGATTGGCTGACCTTTTTTTTTTTTTTTTTTTTTTTTTTTTAAGAGGACAGGAGCGGCGAGGTCTATCGCGATAGTTTAATTTCTCTATTGAGTAAAAGTTATATCGCGATACATATCGTTATCGTTCTATCGCCCAGCTCTACATCCAGGCATCCATGAAAACAGAATTTATGAAATTTAACGGAGTTAGAAGTTAGCAGGAAGTTAGCTCGCTAGTTTCCATCTAAGTATAATATTGCATGTTCACACCAAGAGATTTTCTAAATCAAATTAAGATGTACAGCTCTGCTATCACTTCACATAAATGAAGACAGGAAAGTAAACGTTTTGTGGGGTTAATGAAGTTGGGCTAGCTGGTATATAATGATGTGCTATGTGATCGCTAGCTACACAGCATAGACACAGTGAAGCTGGAGCACGCTAACTTTTCTCGATGTTTAGGGCCAAAATGCAATCGCATTGCAGGATTGTAAATCAGGGGTCTCGAACTCCATGCCTCGAAGGCCGGTGTCCTGCAGGTTTTAGATCTCACCCTGGGTCAACACACCTGTATCAAATAATTAGGTCATTACCAGGCCTCTGAAGAACTTCAAGACATGTTGAGGAGGTAATTTAGCCATTTAAATCAGCTGTGTTGGCTCAAGGACACATTTAAAACCTGCAGGACATCGGCCCTCAAGGCCCGGACTTCGAGACCCCTGCTGTAAATGGACAAAACTTCAGTCAGGAGAACAATCGAGATAATCCACCCAGTCATTAATATAGGTTAGTCATTAATATACTGCTGCATGGGCTGGGCTGCAGTTACACCCAGGTTTTAAAAACTGAGTTTTAAAATCAACAGTGGTAATGAAACCCTAGAGAGGCCGACAGTGATCACTGACTGTTTTTAGGGGCTTGTTGAGATTAGATAGACCAAGATGCAAAGCATTAAAACGTGTTAAAAGCACAACAGCCTTAAAAAACACAGATCAGTTTGAGCGTGGAAGCAGGATTCATCACGTCATCACTTATAGACCTGATTGTCGACCAGTCTAAGATAATATTTCGTAAACTCCAACATTACTCAGTGTTTTTCATCTGTGTAGAAAGACAGACCTCTATTCATCTGTTACTGATGAGGAGTTGGATCGTATTGTAAGTGAAGTCCACAGAAGCCATCCAAACACCGGCTACAAGCTAATGCATGGATTTCTGAATGCAAGAGGTGTGCGTGTCCCTGGTGAGTATAATAAGCCTGTTATTGAAATTTATGAATAAGTGATCTGTTAGTGAGCTCAGGAGGAAGCATCTCCCAGCCAACCCAGAATTTCATCAGTTGGGCCAGCCAGAAAGTCAGAAATGGAGTTAAGAAAACATTTAGTTAATTGTTCATCATGCTGCAGAGAATATACAGTGAAATTGTGAATTTCATACATTATAACTTTCAATGCTTATTATCAAGCATTTGCAATATGAGCAATAGCTTTATTTAAAAAAAAAAAAAGGTGCCTATACCGGTTTCAATGAAGATCCGTAGAAATCCAGTGATGCGGCACATGGACTCAACATCAAATTCCTCATCTTCATCACTATCCTGAGCTGCCCATGTGATTTTGTCTATTACCATCTGATAGAACATGGAAGAGGACAACTTAGTCTACAGTACTGGTGAAAAGAATATATATTTTATCATTTTTATTAATAGGAAACAACAATTTCAGTATATTATATCATGGAAAGTTCACCAAATACATTTATAAATAAGGTCTCATAAATCAGTGGTCCCCAACCCCTGGGCCACGGAACGGTCGGTGAGTCATCAGGTACAGGGGCTGTGAGAGTTGATGCTCAGGTGTGAAATTTATGGTTTTCAGGGTTTTTATCGTTAACTCTGTTTCCTTGGTTCTTTACCCGTGTGCTATGAATACATCTTTTTTTGTTAGCGGTACTGGTTTTATTTTGTTGTATTAATCCACTACAGATTTAAGGCTGGTCTCTAAAAATACTGTCGGACATAAACCATTCCATGGTGCAAAAAAGGTTGGGGACCGCTCTTATCAGTGATGAGAAAGAACTGGTTTACCTGTGGTGTGAACTGCATTTCTGCCATTCGTGGGAGAAGAAGCGGGACAACATCTGGCCTACTCGTTAGCAGGGGCCATACCATGACATCCTTGATTCCCTTTCTCTGCTGTTTGAGTTGGCGCATGGTTCTCCCAATAACCTTCCAGGCAGAGAGACACAAGCCATAGTATAAGAACAAATATCCTCCTGAATTCTACACAAGTTGGCACGGTAGAGGAAATTTACATGAAGACACACTGACGTGCTTTGCCATATCTATTTACACTGTAGTAGACTGTATACACCAAAGACAAATATAATAAATTTGCACAGTTTACAGTAATATACACTCAACAAAAATATAAACGCAACACCTTTGTTACTGCTCCCATTCCCCATGGGATGGACGTAGAGACCTAAAATTCATTCCAGATACACAATATAACCATCCCTCCCAAACAGTGGTCACACATCAGTCCAAATGTGTGGTAGTGGGCACATCTGCTATATTGAGATAATCCATCCCACCTCACAGGTGTGCCACATCAGGATGCTGATCTGACATCATGAGTAGTGCACAGGTGTACCTCAGACTGCCCACAACAAAAGGCCACCCTGGAATGTGCAGTTTTGTCTCACAGCAAAATGCCACAGATGCCACAAGCAATGAGGGAGCGTGCAATTGGCATGCTGACAGCAGGAATGTCAACCAGATCTGTCGCCCGTGCATTGAATGTTCATTTCTCAACCATAAGCCGTCTCCACAGGCGTTTCAGAGAATATGGCAGCACATCCAACCGGCCTCACAACCGCAGACCTCGTGTAACCACACCAGCCCAGGACCTCCACATCCAGCAGGTTCACCTCCAAGATCGTCTGAGACCAGCCACCCAGACAGCTGCTGGAACAATTGGTTTGCACAACCAAACAATTTCTGCACAAACTGTCAGAAACCGTCTCAGGGACGCTCAACTGCATGCCCGTCGTCCTCATCGGGGTCTTGACCTGACTCCAGCTCGTCGCCGTAACAGACTTGTGTGGGCAAATGCTCACATTCGATGGCGTCTGGCACGTTGGAGAGGTGTGCGCTTCACGGATGAATCATGGTTCACATTGTTCAGGGCAGATGGCAGCTGAGAATGTCCCAGTTCTTGCATGCCCAGCATACTCACCGAACATGTCACCCATTGAGCATGTTCGGGATTTGCTTGACCGGCGTATACGACAGCGTGTACCAGTTCCCACGAATATCCAACAACCTCGCACAGCCATTGAAGTGGAATGGACCAACATTCCACAGGCCACAATTGACAATCTGATAGACTCCATGCGACGATGTGTTGCACTGCATGAGGCAAATGGTGGTCACACCAGATACTGACCGGTTCTGGGTCCCCAGACCCCCAATAGCGCAAAAAACTGCACATTCCAGGGTGGCCTTTTGTTGTGGGCAGTCTGAGGTACACCTGTGCACTACTCATGATGTCAGATCAGCATCCTGATGTGGCACACCTGTGAGGTGGGATGGATTATCTCAATATAGCAGATGTGCCCACTACCACACATTTGGACTGATGTGTGACCACTGTTTGGGAGGGATGGTTATATTGTGTATCTGGAATGAATTTTAGGTCTCTACGTCCATCCCATGGGGAATGGGAGCAGTAACAAAGGTGTTGCGTTTATATTTTTGTTGAGTGTACTTTTCAATTCACACACACATCTTTTATGGGGGCTTTGTTATTTTCCCAACATCAAACCACATTCTGCAGTAAAAAAAAATAAATAAAAAAAATTGCTAAGGTAACCTTTTTCATTAACTACAATGTGTCTTTAATTCCTATTTAAGTGCAAAACGTGGTAATGCAGACTTGAGATAACTGTTCTGCTGAAGGCATAACTGATGGGTGAGTGGGCAGATTCCCTTTCTAAATCAAGTAGTGATTTGGAATGTGTTTATTTTAAGAAGGGAATTTTAAAAACACAAACATACAGTAAATTTTTTAACTGCTGTCAGTATACTACAGCCTGAAGATATTTTGTAACGGGATTTCTGTGTTTGAAGTTTCATCTTGTGTGCGCGCATTTGTGGAATTAGGGTGTGAGTGCCAACACTTCCAAGTATGAAGGAAAAGGTCAGCTTTTGGTTATGAAAAACTATGTGCATGATTTAAGAAGAAGAAGAATTTTAACTTGACTGGGAGAATGGTAAATTTTAGTGCTTAAAAACCAAATATTTACAAAACTAATTTCGGCACTAATAAAAAGGGGGGGGGGGGGGGAAGGAAACATGACCATTGCCTGCCAGTGTTGAAGAAAAAGCTACTCTATACAAATCCGTCTGCTTATTAATTTCAACAACTACAACAATGTCTTTGATACTTAACCAGCAAGAACCTACCGCATGCACTAGAAGTTTGTTATGCAGCCATCTCCTATTTGTTTTATTTACTGCTGGGAGATCCCAAGACAGGGAAAGATCAGAGACTGTGTCTTGCTGTTCCTGAGTAAGTTCTTCGAGTTCAAGCTAAAATTAAGATTAAACAAGTTATTATGGTAGTCCACACACTAATTGTAATTCAATTATTTTTTTAATTTTACATACCATTTGTATGATACTCCGGATGTGCAGATCAGGACAGTCTTCTATAACAATTGTTGCCAATTCCGGGTCACCATTGAACAGCACGTGAATTATTGCAGGACTTAATCCTGTGACACGGGGACCATCATGCAAAAAGGTGTGGGCCAACATCCTTCCTGCAACCCGGAAGAGGCTGCTCTCGATAAGTACCTCTGATGTTGCTGGGACCAGATGGTCCGGTTCACCCTCAAATAGCAGTGTTCGACCCATTCCTCCTAGAAGTACCAAGAAAGCAGGGTTTTCTTTATTTTACTTTTTTAAATTTGCCAGTGCTTTATGTAAAACTGAATTTTCAAAATTATCACAAGCTTTAAAACAAGGAGAGTAAGGTAATTATGATAATATATACCAATATTATCCTTTAGTTAATTTAAAAAAAAATAAAAAATCCAGACACAAACACCACATAAGAGTAAAATACATTTAAAAGTGGTGAAATACCGTGTATAGGAATTTATTTTACTTATGTATTAATCACATTATTTTATCGTATGATGCCTTGGTGCCACTGGATTTTAACAAGTCTCACACTCCTACAGCAAGACAAATGATGGGGGTCTAGGTAAGGAAGTTAGGGGAGCAGACGACTCCACAGGAAGAGTCTTTTGTCTCTTCGAGGACTCTGGGAGGTAGCAAGGGAGTGTGAACCTTAAGGTGTGAAACAGCTGTGTACTGCCTTTTGTTCCTGGAGAAGGTATTTAACTGAGAGCCATGCTGGGCTCAGAGAGACTCTGCTGACCGTCTGTCCCGCGGACATGCAGGCTCCACCAAGCTTGGTTGTCTGTTCTTTGTGTGTTTGGATTAAAGAATGTTAGCTACCGCTCGTCTGCAGGCTTTATTTAAATGGAAAAATTCCACAACAAAAGCATATGAAAATAGTGGTACACTTACCAAGATCTACTCTGAATCCAAACTGGAGTTTGGATATTATTGTTGTCACAAAGTACCGCATCACCCCTTGTCCAACAGCAGCATCACCTGGAATAAAATACAGATGATTACACTGTACAAAAAAAATTGCTGAGTATTATTGCCAAACCTATTTAATTAAAAACATTGTTTATTTATTGTTTTTTTTTTTTTTAAAGAGAAAGCAATATTATTTTGGTTGGAATCCTAGAATTCTGACCCTGCCAGAAAACAAAAAAAGAGGAGTATTGTACAATACACATTTATATTAATAGTGGTAAGGTATATTATTTAGGACCACTGGGCCCATTCACAACAAACTTATTAACCTGTAACAAATTAAATTTATTTAATATTCAATTCAGTTTTTCACTGTAACAGGGCTACTTCTGTGTGATAGAGTAAAAACACTATAACTGTCATTGTAGTTAGCATGATTGGCCAACGGAGCTCATCGTATGATGCATTTCAGCCACATGAAATCAGTAAGCCACTAAGACAACTCCATTAAAAGACATTTAACTAATTAAATTTATTTAACACAATATATTTCTATTACTTTTTTTTCCGTCCAATATCCCTTATAAATGTAGACCTTAAAATAATCTGCAAAGCTCTCTCAAAGAGACTGGAGAAAATAACCCCCCTCTTAATTCATCCTGACCAAACTGGTTTCATAAAAGGTAGGCACTCATCAACAAATACACGTAGATTACTTAATTTGATAGACTACTCATACAGTAAAAACCTAGAAACTACAATATTCTCTTTAGACGCAGAAAAAGCATTTGACAGAGTTAACTGGAAATTTCTATTTGCAACTTTACACAAATTTGGTTTTGGATCCTCTTTCATAAACTGGTTAAAAATATTATATAATTCCCCAACAGCTTGTGTTAGAACAAATGACCAGACATCCTCCAGCTTCTGTCTCTTGAGGGGCAGCAGGCAGGGATGCCCACTCTCCCCTTCACTATTTGCAATTTTTATCGAACCACTAGCAGCAGCAATTAGACAGAATTCAGTAATTAAGGGCATAAAATGCAAGAACGTGGAACATAAAATCAGCCTTTATGCGGATGATGTGTTACTCTTTCTCCAAAATTCACAAACCAATATCTCTGGGGTGATTGAATTGATAAACTCTTTTGCAAGAATATCAGATTACTCAATTAACTGGTCAAAATCTACAGTCCTACCGATTAATTGCTCCTTCCATAATTCCTCTTCTACACCACTGCAATCGGGAAATATAAAATATTTAGGTATTAATGTTTCTCCCAAGCTTGCAGATCTAACTAAATTAAACCATATCCCACTTTTAAAGAAGGTAGAAGATGATCTGGCTAGATGGAAATGTCTACCCATATCACTCATGGGAAGGGTTGCCGCTATAAAAATGATGGTCTTACCAAAAATAAATTATTTATTCTCAATGATCCCAACTAAACCGCCACAAGATTGGTTCAGATCTCTAGATTCATGTATGTCCAAATTCCTTTGGAAAAATAAACCCCCACGTATAAGCTTAAAAACACTACAAAAGACCAAGGATAAAGGAGGACTAGAACTGCCTAACTTTCAGCACTACTTCTTAGCCAACAGGCTTCAGTTTATCTCAGGATGGCTAAAACACACCCTCTTAGATGAACCTTGGCTAGATGTAGAACAAGCACTCTGCAATAATCTAGAGATCTCAGACCTACCATTTATCAGCTCAAACATCCAACGACATGAATGCTTTAAAAGCATCAACATCAGCTCTTCTCTGACAGCATGGTGGGAGTTTCTAAAATTGACGGCGTCTTCATTAATCCCATGCAAACGTACACCTATCTGGAACAACCCTGACATATTACAAAACAATAATATGATAAACTTTTCAGATTGGAGTGATAAAGGAATCAAATATTTAGAACATATACTAGAAGGAACAGAATTTATTTCATTTGACGGACTAGTTACACAATATGGGATCAACAAGAAAAGATTTTTAGAATATCAACAAATTAAATCCATAGTAAAAAAGAAATTTAAACCGGGTCAAGTTGAACTACAAACACCACCAAGTGTGGTTCAATTTCTTACTCTTAAAACCCCCAAATTACTATCCAAAATATACAGAATGCTTTCTAAAACAGATGAATCAATATCACTTCCTATTGCAAAATGGGAAGCGGATTTATCAGTTAACTTAGACCTAAACTTCTGGTCTCAGATTTGCTTAAAAACCTTTCATCTAATTAGAAATCCCAGTCTTCAATTAATTCAATACAAAATATTACATAGAGTGCACTATACAGGTCATCGGATGTTCAAGATGGGCTTTACGTCTACCAACAACTGCTCACACTGCCAAACCAATTCACCGGACAAATATATCCACGCTCTTTGGTTCTGTCCACAGTTCAGAAGTTTTGGCGCGAGATATGTGAAGACTTATCGAAGTGTCTGAAATGTAACATTCCAACTTCCCCCTTAGTGTGTTTGTTGGGCAGCTTAGATAATGTCACTTCAGAAAAGAATATAGCCCATATGGTTTTCACTGCCCTATGCATAGCCAAGAAAACAGTCCTCATGAACTGGAAAAATAAAAATAATCTTAATTCTAACCAATATAGAAATTATCTATTAGATTACATTAGTCTTGATACAGCCTCTGCCACCACATCAGATCAATTGCTCTGGGCTCCTTTGATCAGCTCCATCACCTAGTGGGGGTGGGGGATCATAGTTTGGTCCCGCCTTCACTGTTGTGATTGGTGTGGGGGTAGGGACAGGCTTAGGGCGTCGGGGGGTTCCCCGGAGGCATCTTCCTTGGGGGGCTCAACCCGGGGTAGCGGTCATGTCCGGTTAGGGGCTCTGTTGCCTCTCAGGTGACTGTTTCCTCGCGGCTGCGTGCAGCGGGGCTAGGGGAGGGTCTGTGCTGACGGACGTGGGTTACTGACCTGGTAGCCTGGCTGCCCCTGGGTGGGTCCGGGATGGGCGTGAGGTTCTGGGGGCGCTCCGTCTCTGGGCTGGGACCCGGACCGGGCCTCGGGGGCTTGGGTCCTGGTTGGTGTGTTGCCGGGGTTGTGGGCGGGTGGGTGCATGGGGGCCCAGCCCTGGAGCAGGGTGCCGCCGGTGCATCGAGCCACCTGGGGGGCTCTTCAACTGGTGGGGGAGATTGTCACATCTTGCAGGAGCTTTCCTCTCCTCGGGACTTCTTTGCAGGAGGGGGAGATACAGGAGAGGTGGAGGAAGATCTCAGCCTGGGTGTTTATTGTCTTATGTAGTCTGGAAGATGAGTGGATGGTGGGGTGGGTGCAGTTTTCTCTGTGGTGGGGTTGGGTGGACTGTCCCGGGCTCTGTGGGGCCGGGCGGCGCTGCTGCACTGGGCCCCGGTCTGGATGGGCCTGGGCCCCCTTTCCCTGGCGGGTCGCGGAGTGTGGGGGTGCCTACTGGGGTCAGCGGGGGAGCTGACCCCAGGGAGGGGTGCTTTGCCCCTCCCTTCCTTCCCTCCCCATCTCCAGCTGCCTCCCTCTTCCCGCTCCACCACAACCACCCACACATGCAGGGCCTTGGAGTAGGGGTATGTCACCAGGGTGCAGAGGAGGCTAACCCCCCCTCTGTCCCCTTCTGGCTGCCTCTGCCTCAATTTTATCCCACAACTTAGACATTCACATTACTCACACTCTCATTACACATACATATAGGATCTTGGGGGTGGGCACGATACACGGAGTCCAAAGTACCATCAGGGTGTACACCCCACCCCTGGCATCGTTGCCCACCTCTCAATTTTAAATGCACATAGACATTGAGGGCTAGCAGGAGGGACCATGCGCTTACCTGCTGCTCTCTGGCAGGTAGCTCCAAGCCCTCCTGGGTTTTAAATGCACCTTAAAACACACATGCATCAACACTACAATGAGCGGGTGGAGGGAGGTTCGGAGTCTTCTCTCACCCCCATTCTCTGCGACCTGCTGGAGCAGGGGGGCTAGGAGGAGGAGTTGGCCGTCCGACTGCGGTCTGGAGTGTGGAGCCTTCCTGCTGCTGCGGAGTCGGGGCGGTCTGCCTCCCCCCACCGCAGGGAAAAGGGAAACACCACCTGGGTCTGGGTGCAGTTCCCCCCTCCAGGGGCGGGGGCACCTAGACCCGGTTTGTAGAGTACGCTTGGGGAGTGTGATCGTGTGTACAGCGTCTCTTTATGTCTGTCTCCACGTTGGTTGAGTGTGGAGTAAGTGCATATGAGAGCATGAGGGTGGGAATGGATGTTTGTATCTGTGTGTGCCTGTATGTCTGTGTCTATATGTCAGGTTGGGTATCAGACGCCACCTCTCTGGGGACATCTCAGGCCCTCCAAGGTTTGGAGGCCTATCTCCCCCCACCACCACTTCCCCTGCCAGTGGCGGACCCCCTCAGACATCGGTGCGTTGGTGGTTCTTTGTGTCCGGGGATGGGCGTCCAGGTACACACCGGCTCACTCCTTGGCGGCCGCTTATCGGGGCCTGGAGCCTGGGGCTCGCTCGGGCCACTTCGGAGGTGGGGTGCCCCCGGCCTCTCGGCCTGGGGCTCGGTCACTCAGGCACAGCTGGGGGCCGGCGGAGCTCACGGGCGCGTCACTGCAACTCCCCCTGACTTCTGCTCCGCGGCTGCTGGGCGAGCCCTCATCTGGGACTCTCCTCAGCTCTTACTGGAACAGTGGCGCGGCTGCCCCTCTGTTGGTCTTCCATGGTCTCTTGTATTCTGGAGGCCTCTGGATGTCTGGAGTTTTGATCTCCTCCATACCCACTTCACACCCTGGAGGACGGGGCTGTGGCCCCCCCACACTCCCTAGCAGATCATTACATGGAGAAACCTTTGGAATGCAAGCATGCTGATCCACACAGGTATGCACACATGGGTATTCACAGACGCGGACTAAAGCTTTCTTGGCTGCTGCCTCAAAGCACACTGTGCGCTGTCTATCTTGCGTGCTGCACAATATCGTTTATTATTTAGTAAATATTGATATCTATGACTAGCTAGTTTATTGTGATGGTGCTTTGTTTTCTCTATTATTATGTTGCTCTTTGTTGTTTGCTGTCTCCTCTGTTTGTTTTTTTTGTTTGTTTTTTTTTTTTCTCCATACAGGTGACCCAGGAGTTCTTTTTTTTTTTCTCTCTCTTCCCCCCCCTTCTCACCGTCTCTTCTCCCCTTTGGTTTTCTTTCTTTCTCTCCCCCTCTTTCTCTCATTCATTCCCCCTGTCCTATTTATTAAAAAAAAAAAAAAAAAAAAGACAAAGGATGAACTGAAGCTCTGCCATCACGTAATGTCGCATACTGCTGTTTCTGATGTCATTTAAAAAAAAAAGAAAAAAGAAAAAAAAAAAAAAGATGTGACGTCAGTGCCACCGGTCGGAAGTCATTCAGCTCATTGGGCCGGTTCTTTTTGGGGACCGGGACGATGCAGGATGTCTTCCATAGGGCGGGCACTCTCCCCAGTCGCAGACTGAGGTTGAAGACTCGTTGTAGCGGCTCCCCAAGTTCAGCAGCACACGCCTTAAGCATCCTAGGACACACCTTGTCTGGGCCTGCTGCCTTTCTGGGGCGAAGCTTCCTCAGTTGCCTCCTGACCTGATCCACTGTGACACTGGGAGGAGGGGAGGGGGGGAGATGTCTTGCTGCTGAGAGAGGAGGGATATAGAGAGAGGAGGAAATAGGAGGGAATTACAGTAATCAATACGGGATGTAATAAGACTATGGACAAGGATGGCAGCAGCATGGGGAGTAAGGAAGGGACGGAGTCGGTGAATATTACATAAATGGAAGTAAGCAGACCGTGTTATGTAATTAATGTGAGACTGGAATGAAAGAGTATTATCAAGTATGACACCCAAACTCTTAACCTGAGGGGAGGGAAGGGTGGGAGAATTTTCAACGTTAATGGAAAAGCTGTGGGATTTTGTTAAGATAGATGGTGTACCAACAAGTAAAACTTCAGTTTTATTACTGTTAAGTTTGAGGAAATTGGAGGAGAACCAGGATCTAATCTCAATAAGACAGTCTGAGAGGGAGGTGGGTGGGAGGAATGAATTGGGTTTAGAAGAAAGGTAGAGCTGGGTGTCATCGGCATAACAGTGAAAATTTATATTATATTTTCGGAATATATAACCAAGAGGAAGCATATAAATAATGAATAAAAGAGGCCCCAATACTGAACCCTGGGGCACACCAGCAGAAACAGGATAGAGAGCTGAAGAATGGGATTTAAGTTGGATAAACTGAGTGCGGTCTGAGAGATAGGAGGTAAACCAGGTAAGTGGGGTATGACTAATACCAATGGAAGCTAACCGGTTCAGGAGAATATTGTGAGAAATGGTATCAAACGCCGCACTAAGATGAAGAAGGATGAGAATGGATAGGAGACCAGAATCAGCTGCCATCAGAAGGTCATTGATAATCCTTAACAGAGCAGTTTCTGTGCTATGATTGGGGCGGAAACCAGATTGAAATTGTTCATAGAGATTATGGTCATTGAGATGTGAATGAAGCTGGGCGGCGACAACTTTTTCAAGAATTTTTGAAATAAAGGGGAGATTTGATATAGGGCGAAGATTATCAAAGTTATTGGGGTCTGCACCAGGCTTTTTGAGAGTTGGAATAACAGAAGCCTTTTTCAGTGCTTCAGGAACAATCCCAGTGTTCAGGGAGGAATGAATAATATTGGTTATGAGAGGTGCTAAAGAGGGAAGACAGGCTTTAACTAACACAGTAGGGAGAGGGTCAAGTTGACAGGTGGATGGCTTAGATTTTTTAATGAGATTAGATACATCAGTTATGGAGGGAAGAGTAAAGCTTGAAAATAGCTGACAGGAAGACAGTGGGGGAACCAGGAAGTCTACTTCAGAGTCAGGAGCTCCTAAAGAGTTAAGTTGACGGTGAATGTCTGAGATTTTACAAGTGAAAAAAGAGATAAGAGAATTGCAAAAATCAACAGAATACATCTGGGAGGGGAATGTGTCTGGAGGTTTTGTAATTTTACTGAACAATGAATAGAGGGACCTGGAGTTACCTTCATTAGAACTAATTAAACCAGAGTAGTAAGCAGATTTGGCTGAGGCAATGCAGTCCTTATAGAACAAAACATGATCATTGTGCATTTCTTTATGTACAGTAAGTCCGGTTTTCTTGAATAGACGTTCGAGTTGGCATCCTTTAGCTTTAAGGTGACGCAGGTCGGAGGTAAACCATGGAGCTGAACGGGAAAATGAGACAGTTCGATGTTTAAGGGGAGCAAATATGTTAAGAAGGTTATGAAGGTTGACATTATAATGACAAACGAGTTCATGAGGGGTTGAGGAGCAGTGGATAGATGGAAGGTCATGGACGGCAGATGAAAAAACAGCTGGGTTGATATTACTAATTTTCCTAAAAGTGATATTACGAGAGATACAGGTTTTGGAAGCGGTTATGTTTGCATCAAAAGAAATAAACATATGATCAGACTGGGGAAACAATGTGGCTTTACAATGGGTGGGGGTAATGCCAGAACAACAGACCAAATCCAGGATATGACCTTTGGAATGGGTAGGAAATTTTATGTACTGTAGAAGCCCAAAACTTTCCAGGCAGGAGGTAAAATCTCTGGAAAGAGGGATTTTATTATTGTCCATATGAATATTGAAGTCACCACCCAGTCAACACACATATGTGGGGCCCAAATAGGGAGCAGCAGGGCTAATATTTGGGGCCCACTTGGGAAACCCAACTGGGGTCCAGCTAATTTTGTCCTCAGTTTCCATGGTGGCCCCAAATGTGTTTTCCTAGATGGGTTTATGCTGGGTCCCAGATAAGCCCCAAATCAGGCCCAGTCAAAAAAAATATGTGGGGCCCAGATGGGTAGAAGCAGATCTGATATTTGGGGCCCACTTGGGTTACCCACCTGAGACCCAGCTAATTTTGTCCTCAGTTTCCATGGTGGCCCCAAATGTGTTTGCCCAGATGGATTAATGATGGGACCCGGATGGGCCCCAAATCAGGCCCAGCCAACAAATGAGTATGGGGCTCTGATGGTTGGGGCCCACTTGGGTTACCCACCTGGCACCCAGCTACTTTTGTCCTCAGTTTCCATGATGGCCCCAAATGTGTTTTCCCAGATGGGTTAATGATGGGTCCCAAATCAGCCCCAGACAACAAATGAGTATGGGGCCCAGATGGATAGAAGCAGGTCTGATACTTGGGGCCCACTTGGGTTACCAACCTGAGACCTAGCTATTTTTGTCCTCAGTTTCCATGGTGGCCCCAAGTGTGTTTGCCCAGATGGAATTTTGGATAATGAAAGTAAGCTATAATTTAAATCACCTGTACAACAAAGCCAGTTTATCTTTTTTATTAATACTGATTACTATGAAATTTTATATATTTTTTATATAATACATTTTTTGTTTGGAGAACATGTTGACAAAAATGTCCACAGTATACACAAAACAATAACAAATAAATGTTATACAGTTTAAAGGAAAAACAAATGCAGCAAACCACAGCTTCTCACTCATTCACCAATCCATTGGTCCTGAAAGAAATAAAATAAAATAAAAAATTAGTGCATTTTCACAAACAAAATCAGATTTGCGATAGTACTGAAGTTGTTTTGGAGGTTGTGCTGTTCAAGTTGTTTGACCTCCTACATTGAACTCTTTGAAGACCATGAGTATTCATGGAAACAGAAAAGCTATTTACAAAATGATTTACCAAGTAGCCACTCAAAAATTAAATTAATGTGAAATATTTTACCTTAAAGCATCTGAATTTAAGACAAATGTTTAAAAGACGTCTACATAGTTACAATGATAACTGGTGTTGTGGGCTGTCTCAGTGATCGGCACAGAGCTTAGAACAGGCAAGTTGTTAACCAGTTTTTTGCATGGTACAGCACCTCATAATGAACACAAAACAAAATAGTAAAATGTAACAAGGGCTACATCTACCAAGGAGAAAACAGATTCCACTTCTTGAGGTGTGTGCCAGGCGGGCGCCAATGATTTTCATGTAAATCAAAAATAGGGCCATCAGATAAATCAGTGTGTTACTAATTACACTGGAAAAAATAGAGGCTGGCTCTGGAGTTCCTGGAGCTTATTCACATTCTGTGAGCAACCAAAAAACCGTTTAGTGAGAGACTTCAAGTATGCTACAAGCCAGAAAGAAACGTGGTCATTCCTGCCAGCAGCCACCAACCTCCAGAACAACATGAGCTGATGGTTTCATCTCCACAATTTGTACAGTCTATCTGAACCACGTGTCAAAGTCAAGGCCTGCGGGCCACATCCGGCCCGGCATACATTTATATCCTTTCCTTTGGCAAAATGGGTCAAAAGAAGGACTTGACAGGCTCAGAAAAGTCAAAAATCGTTAGCTTCATAGCATAAGTCATTTTTTGGTCAAATTGAGATTTTTGCCTAACTTTACTCCCCTACCACTGCTGCATCATCCTGTCCGTCTGCCTATGTCATTGGCCAATCACAACACTCATAAGAGTCAAAAAACATACTTGCCTAAGTCATTCATTTGACTTAGGCAGTTTTACCATTGGACTTAGGCAGTTTTGCTACAATCAATTTGACTTAGGCAGTTTTGATGTATGCAAAATGGCTGATAAGAAGAAGAGGTTGACCGCAAGTGAAGCCCTTGCTCTTCTTCTTCTTTTTTGAGAGAGCTTCACAAGGAATACCAGAATGCTGCCA
Organism: Copadichromis virginalis; assembly: GCF_057382275.1. Classification (NCBI taxonomy): domain Eukaryota; kingdom Metazoa; phylum Chordata; class Actinopteri; order Cichliformes; family Cichlidae; genus Copadichromis; species Copadichromis virginalis. Next base: position 33,036,679 of record NC_140638.1, read on the forward strand.
ATGAGAATGGAAAGCGTGCTGTGAGTGAGACATACTTTCGGAAGGTTTTTGGAGAGCAGGATTACTCTGTGTTCATTCCAAAAAAAGACCAATGTGACATCTGTGTAAGCGCCAAGGTAGGAAATACAGATGAGGATGCTCTTGCTACACACTTGAGATTGAAGAGTCAGGCTCAAGCTGAAAAGGCTGCAGACAAAAATGAATCCAGTGACACACTTTCAGTGTGGACAATGGACCTTCAACGCGTTCTTCTTTGCCCCCAGACAAAAGCAAGTACAATGTACTACAAAACTAAATTACAGATGCACAACTTTACCTGCTTCAACATGAACAACAGAGATGGGTACTGTTATGCTTGGGAAGAACATGAAGGCTCCCTCAGCAGTGAGGTTTTTGCACATCTGCAGTCCAACCACTTTGAGTCTGTCCTACAGGCCAACAGAAACATTGAGAAAGTCATTGTCTGGAGTGATGGCTGCGGGTATCAGAACCGGTGTGCTACCATCAGCAACGCCTACCTTTACCTGGCCATGAAGCATGGTGTCAGCATTGAGCAGAAATTTCTAGTTGCAGGCCACACACAGATGGAGTGTGACTCCATGCACAGTCTAATTGAACGGCGCATTGTGCAAGACGTTTACACTCCACGAGATTACGTTGTCATCTTTGAGGCTGCACGCATTAATCCATCCCCATACAGGGTGACTCAACTATACCACAATGACTTCATGAAGTTATCTGGCACCTATGTCACCAATATTCGACCCGGCAAAAAAGTTGGGGACCCCACAGTCCATGACCTCCGGGCTTTGCAGTACTTGACTGATGGACGGATCAGGTACAAGCTGGATTTTGAATCTGACTGGGAAGACCTGCCTCGGCGCATCAGCATACCCGACAACAAGCCATTCAAGTGGATCCCACTCTTTCCTGCTCAGTTGCCCATCACCCTGAGGAAATACAGTGACTTACAGTCAATGAAAAATGTACTACCAAGAGTGGCCCACAAGTACTATGATGATCTTCCTCATCAGTAGTATACATAGCCTACCAAATAGTACACACACACACACACACGCACACGCACACGAAGAGAAAGAGAGAGAAGAGAGAGACAAACACACACAGACAGATACAAACACACATAGACACACGCACACCTCTTTTATGAGCCTACAGGCCTCCTCTGCAAATTAATGGGTGGGTGAGGTGAAGTGAGTAAGTCTCCTTACTCTAGCTGCCATTTTGTGATTAAAATTGAAAAGTTACAGTGTGTTATGGTTACATTATAGTATGTCATGTTCATTTTATAGTTTGAAGAAAAACTGCCTAAGTCATAGGCATAATCTGCCTAAGTCACTTTTATTAGACAAAAGAAATGATGTTGGGTTTTGTTCTTTTTCCATACTTTTCCTCACATATACTTAAATGTTCTGTGAAAATATCAATTAAAAATATGCATGTGATATTTAGAAAATTAGTTTTTTCTTGTTTTCCGAAAACACAAAAAAATGACTTAGGCAATTATGCTATCAAGCTAACGAAATAGTGAGATATCTTGCAGAGGGATGCAGCAGTCTCAAAATTGCAAAGCTTCTGAAGCGTGATCATCGAACAATCAAGCATTTCATTCAAAATAGACGAAAGACGACCACCACTGAACAAGACACACAAGCTGAAACGTCAAGACTGGGCCAAGAAATATCTCAAGACTGGTTTTTCTAAGGTTTTATGGACTGATGAAATGAGAGTGAGTCTTGATGGGCCAGATGGATGGGCCCGTGGCTGGATTGGTAAAGGGCAGAGAGCTCTAGTCCGACTCAGACGCCAGCAAGGTGGAGGTGGAGTACTGGTTTGGGCTGGTATCATCAAAGATGAGCTTGTGGGGCCTTTTCGGGTTGAGGATGGAGTCAAGCTCAACTCCCAGTCCTACTGCCAGTTTCTGGAAGACACCTTCTTCAAGCAGTGGTACAGGAAGAAGTCTGCATCCTTCAAGAAAAACATGATTTTCATGCAGGACAATGCTCCATCACACGCGTCCAAGTACTCCACAGCGTGGCTGGCAAGAAAGGGTATAAAAGAAGAAAAACTAATGACATGGCCTCCTTGTTCACCTGATCTGAACCCCATTGAGAACCTGTGGTCCATCATCAAATGTGAGATTTACAAGGAGGGAAAACAGTACACCTCTCTGAACAGTGTCTGGGAGGCTGTGGTTGCTGCTGCACGTAATGTTGATGGTGAACAGATCAAAACACTGACAGAATCCATGGATGGCAGGCTTTTGAGTGTCCTTGCAAAGAAAGGTGGCTATATTGGTCGCTGATTTGTTTTTGTTTTGTTTTTGAATGTCAGAAATGTATATTTGTGAATGTGGAGATGTTATATTGGTGTCACTGGTAAAAATAAATAATTGAAATGGGTATATATTTGTTTTTTGTTAAGTTGCCTAATAATTATGCACAGTAATAGTCACCTGCACACACAGATATCCCCCTAAAATAGCTAAAACTAAAAACAAACTAAAAACTACTTCCAAAAACATTCAGCTTTGATATTAATGAGTTTTTTGGGTTCATTGAGAACATGGTTGTTGTTCAATAATAAAATTATTCCTCAAAAATACAACTTGCCTAATAATTCTGCACTCCCTGTAAGACACTGATGTTAGCCTGTTAGCTTGGATTCCTAATGGTAAAATGAACTGGGTGATGTTACAGCCAAATAAACACACTGTTGGCCAAGTTCAGTGCTCAGTAATCTATACAACAGATAACACTTGATCATGTACACTTTTTTATTACAGCAAGAAATAGACTGACAAACACATGAAATCTGCGGGTTTATCACCACACCCCAGATTCTAATTTAAAAACTGTTACATTTGTCAAATGCATTTTTATACAAATGCCACCTTGTAATGGCTGTGCAGTGTTTTTTCTTTCCTTTTGCTTTTTTAATTTAGCTTAACTAAAAGAAGAGTAATTACCATTTATATACTCCTGATCAAGGTCAAGGTAACTTTATTTATACCCAAAGGCAAGGTAAATTTGCTTTACAGAAAAATGACAGCATTTGGCATCCCTTTAAAAACACACATACCTAGTAAATATATAAAACTCACTGTGGCACATATATAGTAGTTTTGATATTTCGAATCAAAAACAGTTCTTATTTAATTCAGTGACAGCAACGGGGACAAAGCTATTTTTATAACGCTTTGTCCTACATCTCGGAAATAGAAACCTCCGTCCTGAGGGAAGAAGCTGAAATTCACCCCTTAGAGGATGGGAACCATTTTTAAGGATTGATAAAGCCATCCTCTGTACCTGCTTAGAGTACAGGGAGGCTAAACAAGACTGTGGCTCACCTATCAGACGACTGGACCATCTCACTATCTGATTTAGAGAGTTTTTCTCTTTGACAGAGGTCTGACCAAACCATGCCACCAAACAAAAGGATAAAACAGACTCAATAAAAGAACGATAAAACAAAGTTAAAATTTTTTGGTCAATGTGGAAATGAACAAGTTTCCTAAGACAATAAAGGTGCTGGTGACCCTTTTTACAAACTGATTTGCAATTTTGATCAAAGTTCAGTTTTTCATTTATTATGGTCCCAAGATATTTATATGATTGTACTTGCTCTATTTTCTGACCTTTAATTAAAGTGACTCCGTGCCCATTTTGTTGTTTCCTAAAATCAATCACCATATCTTTTGTCTTAGATATGTTCAGCTGGAGATAAGACTCCTCACACCACTGAACAAAGTCATCAATGACTGGACCGTGGTTATTTCACCCTCTTTCAGTAAGCTGACAATAATGATGGCTAATATTTGACATCTGGTGTCAGTCACAGGTGAAAGTCCCATAGCAGCTACTCAGAGTGATCCTCAGGGAAATGAGAAGGAGGAGGAGGAGAAAGGAGGAGGCAGTGAGATGGATGAAGGTCAGATTTTCCAGAGTCATTCAACAGAAAAAAAATCAGTGAATTTGGATGATGTGGCACATTACTTATTTATTTATTTTGTTTTTAAAGACGAAAGTGTCATATGCTGTGGGAGTGTCTGGTCGGGCGTGGTCCAGGTTCCTGTCATTCGTCCCTGGGGGTGGAGTTGGCCAGCTCATCACCTGTTGTCAATCTCCGGGGCTCCACCTAGAGGGTTTTTAAGCCGGCACAGCCTGCCACTCCTCGCCAGTTTGTCCTGCTACCATCTGTGGTAAACTCGGCCTCCTCTGAGCTCTGACTCTGTGTATCTGGACCATGGGTTAATGTGTTTTTGTTTCCTGTATTCTTCAGATTCACCACCCGTCGCACTCATCAGTAGTGCTGGTTTGGTCTCCATTCTGTTCTTCCGTCTGTTCTGAACCCGAGGATTATATACTCCACTTCTCCTCAGCCTGCCCTTCAGTCCGTATTCTCCACCTCCTTGGAATCTGGACCGGACTCTCCACACTCTTGACCCTCTCTGGAATACTCCCACGGCAGCCCCTTTCCCGCCTAATAACTAGGGTCTCCAAGTAAGCCCAAGACTATCCACTGGCACTCCGTACCTCTGTCCCTTACTCGTTTTTTTCCATTCAGTAACATCTCTCTCCTGTGTTACAGAAGTTCCCGTCAGAGTTCTCCCCGTGCTCTACGCCGGTCTCTCCGCCCACGGATTCCCCTTAGTTTCTGCGTATGGTTTCTGTTAAACCCAGTTCTGTTCACGTTTTGTTCTTTTCAATAAATTATACACAGTTCGAAGCAAATTGAGTCTGCTCTTGAGTCCACCGTATTCTCGCACGTGACAGAACAAACTGGCCACTTATGGACTCAGCGGACCCAATTCGCGCCGCCATTAATAAACAGGGCGCGGTGTTAGGACGGCATGAACAGACCTTGACGTCCTTAATGGACCAGTGTAAGGCTATCAGTGAAAAACAGGAGGAGTTACTTACCCGGTTTTCAGACATCAGGGAGTCGAATCCACCCGTTTTCCCTAGTCAGCCGGAACCGTTGTCTGCACCCGCCTTTGCGCGTCCTGAATCGGCTTATCGGGGCATCTCTTCCCCTCCACCGGAGCCTTTTCACGGAGAGCTAGGGCTGTGTGGGGGATTCCTGTTTCAGTGGTCGTTGTTCGTCAGTCGCACGCCGTATGCGTTTCCTAATGATGCTGCCAAGATTTCCCATTTTGTTGGGTTGCTTAGGGGTAAGGCGCTTGCGTGGGCTGAGGCGTTTTTGTTTTCTCATCCGATTGCCTTGTGTTCCTATGAGGACTTCCTCAAGGAATTCAAGGCTACGTTCGCTCACCCGATCTCTGAGGGTACTGCAGCTAAGAGGTTGTTGGGACTCCGCCAGGGAAAATGCAGCGTTGTGGAATACGTGATCGAGTTCCGCACCGCTGCTGTTGAAGCGGGTTGGCCAGACGCTGCGCTGCGGGGTATTTTCCTAGCGTCCCTTTCCGAACAACTGAAGGATCAGCTGGCTGTGCACGACGAGCCGGCCACGTTTGAAGCGCTTGTCTCTCTTGCTCTCAGGATCGATAGTCGACTGAGGGAGAGAGACGCTGAGAGGCGGTCCAAACCCTCTCCGTCTCTGTTTCGACCCGCGGCCGTTTCGGTGTTACCCCCGTCGCTTCCGGTGACATCCTCCGTCCGTCCTCGCTCTCCTTCCCCTGAGCCTATGCAGATTGGCCGCGCTCGGCTCACTCCTGAGGAGCGGGAGTGGCGTTTCCGAGCCGGAGAGTGCTTCTACTGCGGAGGAAGCGGCCATCGCATCGCTGTTTGCCCGGTCCGGCCAAAAGGCGTGGCCCGCCGGTAAGTCCGGGGTTACGGGTGGGCAGTGTTTTTAAGAGCCCTCACGTCATCCTTTAAAAAACTTACGTTCATCACCCTAGAGACCGTTTTCTGCCACGCCCCAAAAAATGCTATAAAAAGATTATATATTCATATTTTTTTCCACTTTAAATTAGCCAATCTTTTAAAACTACTTCTCCCTGAAATATTCATATAAAGTTTTAATTATATTTCGGGGGTTTTAACCCTTTAAATCGCAGTTTAATTACATGAGCGCACCGTTTTTTTTAGCCCGGAAAAAAAAAACAACTAAATATTTTCCAAAAAAAACATTTGAAGTAATATTTGATTGTTATTATAATTAGGCCTTTAGATGGACCAAAGATTGGCACCAATATTCATTTTGACCTGCCATTATTTTTTTTGCAGGGGCAAATTTAAAAAAATACTCACACTTATCACCCTAGGGACTGTTTTCTGCCACGCCCCAAAAAATGCTATAAAAAGATTATATATTCATATTTTTTTCCACTTTAAATTAGCCAATCTTTTAAAACTACTTCTCCCTGAAATATTCATATAAAGTTTTAATTATATTTCGGGGGTTTTAACCCTTTTAATCGCAGTTTAATTACATGAGCGCACTGTTTTTTAGCCCGAAAAAAACAAAAAAACTAAATATTTTCCAAAAAAAACATTTGAAGTAATATTTGATTGTTATTATAATTAGGCCTTTAGATGGACCAAAGATTGGCACCAATATTCATTTTGACTGATCATTATTTTTTTTTTCCAGGGGCACAGTAAATTGAATATAATGGTATATTCTGTTTTTCACTTTTTCCCCACTAAATGCTTTTTAGCTTGCTGTGTTCTAAAATAAAATGAAAAAAATATGTAAATGAAAATACAAGATCAGTTTGAACCAGAAAACAGTTTTATTTAGAACAATGAACATTAACATTTGTGTTTTTGGGAACGGGGAGAGGTATGAGAAAGAAAGAGCAAGTGAGTGGGTGAGAGAGAGGGGGAAGAGCATATGTGGGGGTGTGGAGTGTATGTGGAGGTGTGTCAGAGTCCTCATTTGGAACAGAGGCTGCAAATGGGCAGACAGTGGTCCTTACATGCCGGCTTTCCGCATTTGCAGCAGGTGCTGACGACGCGCCTCCTTTTATCAGTGCATAACTGGCACTGTTTCCTGCACTTCGTTGTAGGGATTGGAGCGGGGCCTGGAGCGGGGCCTGCAGCGGCACTCTGCGCATCCATCACAACGTCTGCAGCACTTGAGGAGCGGGGAAGGCGTCCTCGCTTCGATATGTGTGGTTTTATCAAAGCGTCGGCCACCTCTTCAATATACAACCCCCTCCTGTATGTTTTCAGCTGTTTCCAGGCTGGGTCAATCGCTGTCCACAGCACGAAGGAATTGTAGAGCGACACATCCAGCAGGTTATGAAAGAGGGCCACTGGCCAACGATTTGTTTTCCTTCTACAGGAATAGGTTCCAACAACCTAACAAAACACACACACACACACACACACACACACACACACACACAAAAACCTATGAATATTTTACAAGAGAATATGAATGAATAAATCTGTGCGTAACTGATGCGTAATGACACCTACCTTGTCGAGGTTGTCCACACCTGTTGTAATCTTGAATAATTACGGGCTTTCGCTTCTGTCCCTCGCTCACATCGGGCGTGCGGTGCTTTGTGCTCATTAGTAGTACGTTCTTGCCGCGTCGAGGCACGTAGGAGACGATGGTGTGCCTGAGAGTGAAGGCGAAGACGGAGGAGAAGGTCGCTCTTCCTCTTGTTTGGAGCAATTGAGGTGGAAGCTCCGTTCTGTTTTTCCTGATCGTGCCCACCAGGGCAATTTTCCTCCTCAGCAGCTCTTCTCCCAGGGCAAAGGAGGTGAAAAAATTGTCACAAGTCACCACGTTTCCACGGAGCCCCTCTGTTAGCTCCAGGGCCACCCGCATCCCCTGGTTTACCTCCGCGCGGTCGCCAGCTTTGCCGGTGTACACCTGGAGTCTCCAGGCGTAGGAGGTTTTGACATCGCATACGGCCCATATTTTCAAACCGTACTTTGCAGGCTTGCTTGGGATATATTGCTTGAAACGGCACCGTCCTCGGTACGGCACCAGCTGCTCATCAATGCAAATGTCTCTGTCTGGGTTGAAAAGCAGCTCCATACGATGAATCCACATATCCCACACTTTGCGGAACGCGGCCAGCTTGTCCTCACGGCGTCGGGACCGGGACAGCTTATCGTCGAATCGGAGCGCCCCGCCGATTTGGTGGAAGCGCTTGTGGGACATTGTCGCGCGGAAAATGTCCCGTCCGTATTTTTCTCCCCAGAGGCTGAGTGACGATTCATCTCTTGATCGGTAGACGCCAGATAAAATTAGCAACCCCACATACGCTCGCAATTCGTCACAGTCCATTTCTCGCCAGTCGGTCACGGAGCGTCTCCCGTGCAGATTGGTCATATCTACGGTGAGCTGCACAATTTCCTCCGTAAGGAAAAGTGAAAAGCTGGATGCCGGGTCCCTGATTCGTGCCGCGGCGTAGTGTGTCGGTCCTGCGGTGATATTTGTCGGCGCTAGAACATAGTTGAGGGTCTCCAAATTTGTGGGGGACCAAATGATTTTTCCATTCTTTGAATTCCATCCCGATGCTGCGTCCTCCGTCTCCATCTCCCCTTCGCTCTCGTCGTCTGAACTTTCTTCATGGGAACTGGACTCCGGCTGCTCTTGTCCCACAGAAAAATCCATGTCCTCATCTCCAGAATCCTCGGAGGATGAGTCGCTATCCTGGGACTCACGGTCCAGGAGCATTTTCAATACCTCATCGGAGTTTGGCCTCACCAATGCCCCTGCAGTCTTTCAGGCACTGGTGAATGAAGTGCTCCGGGATTTTTTGAACGTTTTTGTGTTTGTTTATCTGGACGACATTTTGATTTTTTCTCAGTCCCTTGAAGAGCATCGGGTGCATGTCCGGAGTGTGCTGCAGCGACTGTTGGAGAACTGCCTTTATGTGAAGGCCGAGAAGTGTGACTTTCATGTCTCGTCTATCTCGTTTCTGGGCTACCTACTGGCGGAAGGGCAGGTGAAGACGGACCCTTGTAAAGGTTAAGGCAGTAGTGGAGTGGCCCGTTCCTGGTTCGCGTAGACAGCTGCAGCAGTTCCTTGGCTTCGCGAATTTCTATAGGCGTTTTGTCAGGGACTACAGTCGGGTGGCTGCGCCTCTCACTCGCCTTACTTCCTCCCGGGTCCTCTTCGTTTGGTTCCCCGAGGCTCACTCGGCCTTCGCCACGCTCAAACGGCTTTTCACTTCGGCTCCTGTTTTAGTCCATCCTGACTCAAGTAGGCAGTTTGTGGTGGAGGTTGATGCTTCAAGCGTGGGGGTGGGGGTTGTGCTGTCTCAGCGTTCTGGTCCTCGTGGCAAGCTCCAGCCCTGCGCCTATTTTTCTCGACGCCTATCTCCTGCCGAACAGAACTATGACGTTGGGGATAGGGAGCTCCTGGCCATTAAGTTGGCTTTGGAGGAGTGGCGCCACTGGCTGGAGGGGACGGAACATCCATTTATCATCTGGACAGATCACAAGAATCTGACTTACCTCAGAACGGCTAAGAGACTGAACTCCCGCCAGGCTCGGTGGTCCCTTTTCTTCGCCCGTTTTAACTTCGACATTTCCTATCGCCCGGGTTCCAAGAATCTTAAACCCGATGCTCTGTCTCACCTGTACTCCTCGGACTCCTGGGACCCGGAGCTCGTTCTCCCTTCCACCTGCAGGATTGGCTCCCTCGCCTGGGATGTGGAGGAGGCTATACGCCAAGGACTGCAGGACGACGCTGATCCGGGAACTGGCCCGCCCGGTCGGCGTTTTGTACCCTCTGCCGCCCGGTCGGCTGTTATCCATTGGATCCATACAGCCCGGTTTACTTGCCACCCGGGAGTGAGTAGGACCACGGCTCTGTTGAAGAGGTATTTCTTGTGGCGTTCTATGGACAAGGATGTGAAGGCTTATGTGGCTGCCTGTTCCGTTTGTGCCCGTAACAAGACCTCTAATCGGCCCCCGTCTGGCTTACTCCGACCGCTGAGTACCCCGCATAGGCCTTGGTCTCATATCGCCTTGGATTTTGTTACCGGCCTCCCAGCCTCTTCGGGGAAGACGGTGGTTCTGTCCATAGTTGATCGGTTTTCCAAGGCGGCTCATTTCGTGGCCCTGGACAAGCTGCCGACGGCTGCGGAGACCACCCAGATCCTTACAGACCATGTGTTCCGTCTTCATGGCATACCCTCGGAGATTACGTCTGACCGGGGGCCTCAGTTTGTCTCCCGAGTATGGAGGGCCTTCTGTACGGCCCTGGGTGCCAAGGCCAATTTGAGTTCTGGTTTCCATCCGCAGACCAATGGCCAGACTGAGCGTTTGAACCAGGAGTTGGAGTCCGCTCTTCGCTGCGTCTCGTCGCTGAACCCGGCTGCCTGGTCGTCTCAGTTGCCTTGGGTGGAGTACGCCCATAATTCTCTCACGTCTTCAGCGACGGGTTTGTCGCCCTTTGAGGCCTCGCTGGGGTATCAGCCACCGTTGTTCCCGGAGGACGAGACGGACTTGGCTGTTCCTTCGGTTCAGCATCACCTTCGACGCTGCCGGCGGGTGTAGCGGAGGGTCCGACGGGCTCTCCTTGCGACTGTCGACCGGCAACGGGACTATGCGGATCGTCGCCGCTCTGTCGCTCCGGCGTATCGGCCTGGACAACGGGTGTGGCTTTGTGCTAAGGACATTCCCTTGCGGTCGCTTTCTCGAAAGTTGGCTCCCCGCTATGTTGGCCCCTATGAGATCACTGCTGTTGTCGGCCCCTCAGCGGTCCGTCTCAGGCTCCCGGCCTCCTGGCGCGTCCACCCGACGTTTCACGTCTCTCAGGTCAAGCCGGTCCGTAGCAGTCGTCCTAAGTTAATTTGTAAATCTTTGTAGTAAATTGTAAATATTGTAAAACTTTTCTTCTGTCATTTAATGGTCGGGCATTGTACAGCTACAAGCATTTCACCCCCATGTCATACTGTGTATGGTTGTGTGTGTGTGACAAATAAAATTTGAATTTGAATTCTGTGTCCGCCGTCTGTTCCCCCGCCTCCAGCCCTAGAGGGCTCCACCTAGAGGGTTTTTAAGCCGGCACGGCCTGCCACTCCTCGCCAGTTCGTCCTGCTACCATCTGTGGTAAACTCGGCCTCCTCTGAGCTCTGACTCTGTATATCTGGACCATGGGTTAATGTGTTTTTGTTTTCTGTATTCTTCAGATTCACCACCCGTCGCACTCATCAGTAGTGCTGGTTTGGTCTCCATTCTGTTCTTCCGTCTGTTCTGAACCCGAGGATTATATACTCCACTTCTCCTCAGCCTGCCCTTCAGTCCGTATTCTCCACCTCCTTGGAATCTGGACCGGACTCTCCACACTCTTGACCCTCTCTGGAATACTCCCACAGCAGCCCCTTTCCCGCCTAATAACTAGGGTCTCCAAGTAAGCCCAAGACTATCCACTGGCACTCTGTACCTCTGTCCCTTACTCGTTTTTTTCCATTCAGTAACATCTCTCTCCTGTGTTTACAGAAGTTCCCGTCAGAGTTCTCCCCGTGCTCTACGCCGGTCTCTCCGCCCACGGATTCCCCTTAGTTTCTGCGTATGGTTTCTGTTAAACCCAGTTCTGTTCACGTTTTGTTCTTTTCAATAAATTATACACAGTTCGAAGCAAATTGAGTCTGCTCTTGAGTCCACCGTATTCTCGCACGTGACAGAAAGTTCTCAGCATTTCGCAGATGTAGATGGTAGGTTTAAGCATTTGTCTGAAATGTAGTGACACTGTTGTGTATTCTAATTAAATTCTATTCAAGTAATCTTCTTCGATCCGGTTGTTCAGTGATGACGCGACGAATCCTACTTCCGGGTCTAAAGTAGTCTGCGTTTAATATGGCTTTTGTGTTGTTAACATGTTTAATGTTATGTATTTTCTTCTATTTGATCTCAAAAAGCTCCTAAAACAGTCAGTGATCCCTGTTGACCTCCCTCGGCTTTTATTACCGCTAATCATTTATTTAAGCTCAGTTTTTAAAACCTTAGGATGTAACTACAGCCCAGCCCATGAATGACTAACCTCGTATTGAGGATGGATTATCTCAGTTGTTCTCCTGGCTGAAGTTTGGTCCTTTTACAGCATCCTGCCATGCGATTACATTTGTTCCTGACCACCGAGAACACTCACGGTAACTTTTATCGAGTGGAAAAAAAAGTTAGCTTGTTTATATTATGCTAACGTAGCTGTGTTGCTAGCGGTCACGTAGCACATCATTATATACCAGCTAGCCCAACTTCAGTAACCCTACAAACGTTACTGCTGTTTAGTTTTCTGTCTTCATTTATGCTGGAAGTGATAACAGAGCTGTACGTTTTAATTTGTTTCCAAAACCCCGCAGTCAGGACATGCTATATTGTATTTAGATAGAAGCTAGCGAGCTAACTCCCTGCTAACTTCTAACTCCGTTAAATGTCATAAATTCCGTTTTCATGGATGCCTGGATGTTAAACTCAATTGTTACACCTGGTAGAGCAGAACGCTGATCATTTTATTAAAGATGAAAGACTTTAGACAGTTTTTCAACTCTCAGTAATGCCACAGTGATCGTTTGATATATGGACCTGCAGCGGAGTTTAGACCCAGACACGGCTAGTGACGTCAGACTGAACAACCGGATAACAGCTACCATTTTTTTTGACTGTTTCTGTTTTAGAAGAGACTAAGGAAGTAACACTCGCTGTGAGGAAAAGGGGAAAAACCAAAGTGGCCAAAGCAAAGGTTGAGATGTTTTCAGCTTTAAATGTATTTGATATTTTGTGATTGCAGTATATGAATCAGGTGTAGACATGAATTTCCTCATAATTTTGCTCTTTGTGGCAGACTATATACCTACACAAACTCTTGATAATATTGATCCAGAATTATTCTGTTGGTAATTGGAAAAATTATTGAAAATGTTTAAATATTGCTTTACAGTAAGTTGAAGAGGAGAATTTGGCTGTAACATCACCCAGTTCATTTTGTTGTATACATTTCAATAAAAAAGTGTACATGATCAAGTGTTATCTGTTGTATAGATTACTGAGCACTGAACTTGGCCAACAGTGTGTTTATTTGGCTGTAACATCACCCAGTTCATTTTACCATTAGGAATCCAAGCTAACAGGCTAACATCAGTGTCTTACAGGGAGTACAGAATTATTAGGCAAGTTGTATTTTTGAGGAATAATTTTATTATTGAACAACAACCATGTTCTCAATGAACCCAAAAAACTCATTAATATCAAAGCTGAATGTTTTTGGAAGTAGTTTTTAGTTTGTTTTTAGTTTTAGCTATTTTAGGGGGATATCTGTGTGTGCAGGTGACTATTACTGTGCATAATTATTAGGCAACTTAACAAAAAACAAATATATACCCATTTCAATTATTTATTTTTACCAGTGACACCAATATAACATCTCCACATTCACAAATATACATTTCTGACATTCAAAAACAAAACAAAAACAAATCAGCGACCAATATAGCCACCTTTCTTTGCAAGGACACTCAAAAGCCTGCCATCCATGGATTCTGTCAGTGTTTTGATCTGTTCACCATCAACATTGCGTGCAGCAGCAACCACAGCCTCCCAGACACTGTTCAGAGAGGTGTACTGTTTTCCCTCCTTGTAAATCTCACATTTGATGATGGACCACAGGTTCTCAATGGGGTTCAGATCAGGTGAACAAGGAGGCCATGTCATTAGTTTTTCTTCTTTTATACCCTTTCTTGCCAGCCACGCTGTGGAGTACTTGGACGCGTGTGATGGAGCATTGTCCTGCATGAAAATCATGTTTTTCTTGAAGGATGCAGACTTCTTCCTGTACCACTGCTTGAAGAAGGTGTCTTCCAGAAACTGGCAGTAGGACTGGGAGTTGAGCTTGACTCCATCCTCAACCCGAAAAGGCCCCACAAGCTCATCTTTGATGATACCAGCCCAAACCAGTACTCCACCTCCACCTTGCTGGCGTCTGAGTCGGGCTGGAGCTCTCTGCCCTTTACCAATCCAGCCACGGGCCCATCCATCTGGCCCATCAAGACTCACTCTCATTTCATCAGTCCATAAAACCTTAGAAAAACCAGTCTTGAGATATTTCTTGGCCCAGTCTTGACGTTTCAGCTTGTTTGTCTTGTTCAGTGGTGGTCGTCTTTCAGCCTTTCTTACCTTGGCCATGTCTCTGAGTATTGCACACCTTGTGCTTTTGGGCACTCCAGTGATGTTGCAGCTCTGAAATATGGCCAAACTGGTGGCAAGTGGCATCTTGGCAGCTGCACGCTTGACTTTTCTCAGTTCATGGGCAGTTATTTTGCGCCTTGGTTTTTCCACATACTTCTTGCGACCCTGTTGACTATTTTGAATGAAACGCTTGATTGTTCGATGATCACGCTTCAGAAGCTTTGCAATTTTGAGACTGCTGCATCCCTTTACAAGATTTCTCACTATTTTTGACTTTTCTGAGCCTGTCAAGCCCTTCTTTTGACCCATTTTGCCAAAGGAAAGGACATTGCCTAATAATTATGCACACCTGATATAGGGTGTTGATGTCATTAGACCACACCCCTTCTCATTACAGAGATGCACATCACCTAATATGCTTAATTGGTAGTAGGCTTTCGAGCCTATACATCTTGGAGTAAGACAATATGCATGAAGAGGATGATGTGGACAAAATACTCATTTGCCTAATAATTCTGCACTCCCTGTAGAAAGGTAAGTAATCACCCACAACTATTTTTAGTTGCAGTTTATTCATGCAGACTCATATGACAGGGAATGTGCATCTTCTTTTTGTTTTCATATTTTAATTTATATTTAATTGTGTTGTGGTTTGCAGTGTTTTGTGTTGTTTCACTTTAAATTTGTTTAAAAGGAAAAAGCTAAAAATTGAAATAGTTAAAAGTTGAAATGTGAATAGTTGTTTTTTGTATTATATGATTTATTTATTAAATTTATGTGGAGTGAATAAATAAAAGTATATTTACGGTGGCCCCTAGAGACAAAGCACATAAAAACTCCAAAGCACGCACAAACTCAGAAGCATGTACAAACTCCAAAACACGTAAAAACCCCGAAGCACGCACAAACTCCAAAACACGTAAAAACTCCGAAGCACGTACAAACCCCGAAGCACGCACAAACTCAGAAGCATGTACAAACTCCAAAACACGTAAAAACTCCGAAGCACGTACAAACCCCGAAGCATGTACAAACTCCAAAACACGTAAAAACCCCGAAGCACGCACAAACTCCAAAACACGTAAAAACTCCGAAGCACGTACAAACCCCGAAGCACGCACAAACTCAGAAGCATGTACAAACTCCAAAACACGTAAAAACTCCGAAGCACGTACAAACCCCGAAGCACGCACAAACTCCAAAACACATAAAAACGCCAAAACACGTAAAAACTCCGAAGCATGTACAAACTCAGAAGCACGTACAAAAGACAACAGAAGTGCTCCAGAATGCTAGGCGCAGTGTTGAGCTTTTGTTACCTAGTGGCTACAACCGGATTCGGTGTGTGGTAGTAACAGGTAAATTAACATTTTTTTAAATTATTTAAATATAAATGAGTGCTTGTGTATAAATACACAAACCATACACATATGCTTTCAATTGTGTAATTTAAGTGATCTAGGTAGCTCTGTTTTGGAAGTTCAGTTAACACTAGAAATGTCTTTTGGAGTTTGTACATGTTTTGGAATTTGTATGTGCTTTTTGGAGTTTGTACTTGCTTTGTCTCTAGGGGCCACCACATATATTTATATATAAACATATATAAATAAAACCACTTTTTTTTTACATTAGTAATTCCTTTTGTGCATAATTTTATATTATTGTTAATAATAAATTAATTAAAGCAACAAAACAACCTGAA
Organism: Copadichromis virginalis; assembly: GCF_057382275.1. Lineage (NCBI taxonomy): Eukaryota > Metazoa > Chordata > Actinopteri > Cichliformes > Cichlidae > Copadichromis > Copadichromis virginalis. Next base: position 33,052,462 of record NC_140638.1, read on the forward strand.
GAGCCGGAAATCCCATCACTAGTCCTATGATTTACCACTTAAAGACAACTACTTTACATCAATGTTATTTTCTTACAATGAATATTTTAGTTTCCACCAATATGACACACAGATGTTGTGTTTTAAAATCAAAACCTTTAAAGTGAACTAGATTGACAGTCTGGACCATCATTTTCAGTGAGAGGTTTGTGAAAAGACAGCAAGAAACGGCAAGTACAAGCAACAAAGTTCATCAAGTAGATTACATGGTTGCTGACTGACTGCTCACTGGTTCTTTCACTTGGTGTTGTTGGTATCGTATCACTTCCTGTTTTATGGCTTCATGGATAGATAAAATACAGGAATGTCTTAAAGACATAAAGACCTGGACAACCTCTAATTTTCACTCTAAGTATATTACTCAACAACTGATCTCATGTTTCTGTAAACTCAAAATACTTAATTTTAAACTGCTTACTACATAAGATACAAAATGTTGAGTAAATTGTTGAACCTACCGTTTGGTTAGGCATTTTCTGTATATATACAGAAGCAGAACCCCATTTTAAAAACAAACAAACAAACAAAACCTACGGTTACATACATGTTGTAAAGTTAACAGTCCATGTTGTCTTTTGTGTTATTTGTAGAGATCCCCTGTGCGAAGGTCAGGAGGCCATGGAGTGAAGCAGAGAAGACGGCAGTGCAAAGACGGCTGGGAAATTTGTAGCAGAGCGCAAAGTTCCAAAAAAAGAACACTGCATGAAATGCTTAGAAGTGGAAAAAGACCTAGCTAATCGCTCATGGAAAGATGTTAAAAACTGTGTGTACAACACGATTGTCACTCTGAATTGAAGGTCTGCTTGTAAAAATCTTTTTTAAAGACCTCTTCTAAAATAAGTTTACCTTGATAATGTTAAGACGTTATTTAAGTTAAGATTTTGTTTTGTCTTCTCATGTTTGGTTTGTGACTGACTCTGCAACAGTATATAAAATGGCATGCAGAGGCTGGGGACCCTTAGTCAAAATTTGTGTGAATGGCAAAGCAAATGGGATGTGATTACCAAAGGTGCAGAAAGATGGCACATTTCCTTTAATGAACTGGAAGTGCTTCTCTGAGCCCTCACACACCCAAGACAGATTAGGAAGAGAGGGGAACCACCTTGCTGCATGAGTAGCTCCGCGGTCAGGTTGACTTCCACATGGTTTGCTGGGGACGCTGCCAGGGAGGAGAATGTCAATTTTACAAGAGCGTCTCGTTCCTCTGGGCTGGAGGGTGGCGGATAAAGCTTTGGTGCATTACCGTGAGGCGAAGGACATCCATCACAGCTTTTTTGGGTTAAATAAATGAAAACCATGTTTTTGTAATAATTCCTGTGACTCCTCCTGCTTTTTCAAATCAGCCCATCACACGTCTACGTCTCTCCTTGTTTCGTCTTTTATTTTGAAAGGGTTGTGTTTCCATGTTCAGTGTGTTTCATTTTGCTTCCCCTGTGGTGTCAGGTTCATTTGTGTCAGCTGTGTTACCACTTCCCTCCTTTCTCTTCTGTGTATTTAAGTCCGCTGTCTTCCTCTGGTCAGTGTTGATGCGTCTGTTTTCCTCTGTTCACGTTATTCCGGGTTTCAGGTTATCTCCTGATTCTGTTTAGGTCCATGTTCATATTCATGTTTGTTCATCAGAGTTTCTCGCATGCACCTCCTCGGATTCATGCTCATGTTTTTCCTGTCATAGTTGTCATAGTCATACCGAGTTATTCCCAGTGTAGGTTTTAGTTTTCGCCCCTGTTTGCTGGGCCTTGTTTTGTGTTCATGTTTTTCAACCTAATAAATGGTTTGCTTTTTGTTAAGATTCAGTTCCATCTCTCCCTTGTCTGCTTTTGGGTTCATACTGCAATCACATCAGCCACAGTGACAATAAACTTATTTTGATTTTTAACTTTCCTTATTTTTTCAACAATATTATGTATATATAAACATTTTGCATCTTACAATATAAAGCCTGGATCCTGCACATATTGCACTTTGAACTTGAACTGTGTTATCTGTTTATTGGAGATTGTACTGCTTGAATTCATTATCCTGGTGATATAACACATTAATTCTCCATTTGGAATCAATATAGTATATAATACAGTATCTAATAAAATATCTGTCTATCCATCTATATAGCTATTGAATTGAACTGGAGTGAATGGAAGAGAATTAAATAATGGATTTCGTGTTTATGTTTATCTATGTTGTAACAGTGACGCCTTGAGACATCTGTTTGGCACTATATGAAGAGAATTAAATAAAATGTAAATAAAAATGATATTAACTGTATTTATATATTTTATATTTTTGGATGAGACACTGTTAGTGTGCTGTTATATAACTCTGGTATTTTTAAGGCCTGACTGGTGGCATTGGTGCCCATTGCTTTACTGTGCTGTTGGATGTGTATGTGGGCTATCCCTTGTACCTGACATTTGATTGGGTATCACTGTGCTGCTATGGTATGATCCCGGTAGTTGTTGTTAATATAACAAATTCAAATTCAAACATTGCTGCATTCTTCTGTCACTGAGGATTCCAAACCTGCACTCAGTCTCCTCATTACTTTGGTATTGAACAGACAAACTTTGGAGCTCTTGCAAACTTTATTCACAAACTGCAACTATTTTACACAAATCTGCGACTGACAACAAGCACAGAGACTTCAAACAATCACTGAAGTAAGGACTGAAAGATTTACTTTTAAACAATAATGATTAAGACCTTTTTCATAAGGTTGTTTTCCCTTGATTGCCAGCTGTTACTGTTTTTATCTTCATATCTTTCATATTTGTCCACCTAAACAACGCTTTAATGATACAGTTTGAGAAGTTTGATATGAATTTATCCAACTGACTTGAAAATGAAACTGACAACTGTCCTGTAATGTTACACAGAGAAACCAAATCCTGCGTCTTTGCCTTGACAGACGCCTAAAATGGCTCGAGCTGTGGTAAGTTACCCTTCACTGTGTCTGTTTCTAAACATTAAATCGTGTGAATTTTTAAAGAAAAATCCAACAACAACAATAATAATATGTAACAGAGCAAAACGTCAGATGACTTGAATGTTCCTCTGCAACACGAGATCCCTTTGGCTCAAAGTCTGCCTCCTCCACAGGCAAAGGAGAAGCTCCCACACTCATCCAATGCAGACCGTTGTGCTCTGGACAATGAAGTTCCCGCTTTCATGTTCAGACCTATCAGCGCACCTGCATGTGAGCTCCTAAGTCCACCAGCTGCTGATGCCAGCTTTCAGTCAAAGGACACAGACAAGATCATGCATCCAGATTTTAAATATGATTGTTCATCCCTGGATGATGATTTGGCCTTTTTGATGTGTCCTCTGCCTCTGACACCTCCACCCATTGCAGAGTTAGGTCTGGGTAGAAAGCGCAGATATTCAAGTGTTATTTCTGTGGAGGATGAAGAGGAACATTTGATGCCTAAACGCATGAGGCTGATGACTTGGGATGTTCCAGTTTCTTCAAATCCTCCACCTGCTGATGCCAGCTTTCATTCAAAGGACACTGACAAGATCATTCATCCAGATTTGAAAAATGATCGTTCATCCCTGGATGATGAAGTGACGTTTTTCATGTGTCCTAGTGATGTTCCTCTGCCTCCGAGACCCATGCATCCAGATTTTAAATATGATTGTTCATCCCTGGATGATGATTTGGCCTTTTTAATGTGTCCTCTGCCTCTGACACCTCCACCCATTGCAGAGTTAGGTCTGGGCAGAAAGCGCAGATATTCAAGCGTTTTTTCTGTGGAGGATGAAGAGGAACATTTGATGCCTAAACGCACGAGGCTGATGACTTGGGATGTCTCTAAGTCTCCAGCTGCTGAGAAGAAGTGTGTTTGCTTTCCGTGTCCTGAAGATAAGAGGTCTGAGTTACCTCTCAGCTCCCTCCAAGGCCATCCACCATCACAGGTCAATAATAATGACACTGACCAGTGTACCATTCTGCTGCCTCCTGAAATCCCAGTACCTCCAAGTCCTGCCCCTGTTCGAGTTCTAGAAACTGTTGATTTTCCTTGTGTTAATAATTAAATACGTGTTCGTAGTAATAAATAAATTTTTGAGCAAATACATGTTGAGATGATTCGGTTGCTTATGATGGTTATAATTATCCAAACAATATTATTCCTAATAAGATCTTTACTTTTTCTACTCATTTTCTCCATGAACTATTTTGATGTCTATTTTGATGATCCACTGACAGTATGCTTATTCTCAGTAGAGTGTATAGCCACATCGGAACAAATAATAAATTAAAGTCACTCATTAACAACTTACCACATACGCCGGAGCTGAATTCAAGATGTAAGCAGACGTTTCACAGATATCTTGGTTGTCTTTCCATTTCCTACACTAACAGTATCCTGAGAATTGTCCTATACAGCTAATATAAAGGTGAAATTTGATGACTTAATCCAAGCATCATCAGCTTAAATGCAAATGAATGCACTGTACTTGAGGTAACCTAACACTGACCATGAACGCCACAATCACTGTGCGCCAGTCCAACACAGTGCTTTACTGTGAACTCACCACAGTACTGCAAGCAAGCAAGCAAGCAATTTATTTATATAGCGCTTTCAGATCAGCCACGAGCTGAACACAAAGTGCTGTACACTTGACATGCCAAACATGATACATTGAGCATGTTAAAAAAAAAAAGAAAAAAAAAGAGAAAAATAGTAATAATAATATAAGTAATATATATATAAACACATTTAAAACAATAAAATCAGCACATTAGATTAAAACAATAAAATCAGGGTCAGACTGTGTCATAAGCCAAAGAGTAAAAATGAGTTTTAAGACGTGTTTTAAAAGTGGACAGTGAAGGGGCCTCTCTAATGTGCTGGGAAAGATTGTTCCACAGATTAGGAGCAGCAATAGAGAAGGCCCTGTCCCCTCTGAGCTTCCTCTTAAACTAAAGTCTTTATCTTCCAGTCCAATCCAATCCATCTTTATTGAGAAAGCACTTTAAAATACCCAGGACAAAACCAAAGTGCTGTACAGTAAATGAGTTAAGAACAATAGAATAAAACATAACAGTAAAAAAATAAAACACATAATACATAAAAAATTTAAACAGCCCTATATTTAAAAACAAGATAAAACAGCAAAAATAAACTAAAAAACTCAAACTAAAAACCAACATCTTACAAGGTGTCAAAGGTCAGGGTGAAGAGATGAGTTTTCAGGAGTGATTTAAGAACAGGCAGAGAAGAAGCCTGTCTAATCTCTAAAGGCAGATCGTGTCACAGTTTCAGAGATGCTACAGCAAAAGCACGATCTCCTCTAAGTTTACGCTCAGTCCTGGGTAGATTCAGGAACAGCTGATCAGCTGACCTGAGACAGCAGGTGGGTTTATAAGACTGTGGCAGCTCAGAGAGTTAAGATGCAGCTAGGTCATGGAGAGCTTTAAAGGCAAATAAAAGAATTTTAAAATGAATGCCAAAAGAAATGGGCAGCCAGTGAAGTGAAGCTAAATTAGGGGAGATGTGCTCAAACCTTCGAGTGCCAGTTAAAACACAAGCTGCAGCATTTTGCACCCTCTGTAAATGAGTAATGTATGAAGCACTGATCCCTATATAAAGTGCATTACAGTAATCCAGCCGAGTGCTAACAAAGGCGTGGATAATTGTCTCAAAGTGCTGCCGTGAAATAAATGTCTTTATTTTATCAGCTGCCTGAGCTGAAAGAAGCTTGATTTTACCACTGCCTTAATCTGACTGTCAAGCTTCAGTTCAGAGTTCACTTTGACCTCCATGTTTGTCACAGCTGGTTTAACGTACTGTGCCAAGGTATCTAAATACACATTGGGGGTCTCAGTAGGGCTACCAAGAGATTTGAGCCCCGGTGGAGGAGACCTTCTCAATAAAAAAGTGTTTAAAAAAACGTTTACAGGCTGCAGACGAGGCTGCAGTCAGTATGTGGTGCACTAAGAACAGAGTTAATGGTTTTAAATAAAACATGCAGGTTGCGACAGTTTGACGAAATAATGTCAGATAAGTGTTGTCTTTTGGCATCTTTTACAGTTTTTTGATATTGATGCCAACAGTGCTTTAGCATCTGGAATGACACTTGTAGCTTGTTTCCATTCACGCTCAGCTCGACAGCACTTGCGTCTGACAGCCTTCAGCCAGGGGTCAGATTTAGTTTTAGGCTGCCTGTAGTGATGTGCGGATCGATCCTGAAATATCGATTCCTCCGATACCAGTCATTTATGTTCTAGAATCGATTCTCACATTAAAATATCGATATTTTAGTAATTTAGGGTAAATTTGTAGTTTATCATTAACAGGAACACAGTGGAAAGAAACTATAACATTCGGATTGTCTACATTCAAAGGAACTACTTCCTCTTCCGCCTTTCATAGTCATGTGCGAAATACGGCTGTATAAATGTCTTGCAGCCCCCTGGCGTGCGCACTCACAACAATGGCTGAGCGGAACTGGAGTCATGTGTGAACATATTTTACCTCCACAAACAGCTGAGACGTGGTTTGCGATACATGTGGCAAAAAAGTGAGGTGTTGTGGCCATACTTGCCAACCTTGAGACCTCAGAATTAGGGAGACATTCAAAAGGGCTGTTGGGGGGGTGATAGATACATTTTACAGGGTTTATTTATCGGGTAAAATACGTTAAATGTCACTGTTATTATTGGCCGGCTCAGAAACAGCGGGGGTGTCCAAATTCAGAGGCTGCTTCCACCGGAGGACCCGGCCTTCGCGGTCTAAAGAGTAGTACGGGTAGTACGTCACGAGCTCCCTCAGTGGAGTGAAACTGCCGTCTGCTCCTTGCTATCTAAAATATAACCGCCCGTAAACTCTTCTGTTTGATCATTTTCTGTTTGACGTTTATTCAGCTGTGTGAAAACCCTGGAGGAACCCTCCCGAGGGATTAATAAAGTTACATTTAATTTAATCTAAACTTTAATCTCAGCCAAACCGATTTACTCACAAACAAATAAACCACTGAAAAAGTTAAACAATAACATTTTTAAGTTATCAAAGTGACTTAAATATCATGTTTAACCCGAGTAGTGAAAGACCGCGGGGGTTTGAAAACGATGTGTAGGTCAGCTCAGATATTTGAAGTTTACACAGCTACATTCTCACCTGAAAATATGTTAAAAGGTTTTTTTGCGACCCAGAAAGAGAAATAGGAGTAATATTAAAACTAGAAAGTGCATTTTCTGAAGAAACTGCAGTGTGAATGCTTGAATCTGAATGTATGCACTGAAATGAATTAATTGCTGAATTTTGAGTTAAAAATATTGAATGAGATTAAAAAAAAAACAAAAAAAAAAAAACGAATTTAACCTGAAAACAAAGGTGCTGAACTGCTAAAAGCTGAAGGTTACACAGAAGAAGGAGTTGGAAAAAAGCTGAAAATGTTTTAAATGTAAATTAGAAAAACCTAAGAAATGAGAAAAGAACATTTAGAGTCAGAAAACATCTGAAAGAATATTAAAAGGTCATATTCTTTGAATCACTGAATGACTAAAATGTGATCCCTCCACTTTGATCCACACAGTTTAAAAAGTTTAAATGCCTGAGCTTTGAAAGACAAGATGTTGGAAAAAGAACAATAATGGCGACAATTTGAGGGTAAAATGATGGCTGTAACACTGTGGACACAGCAGCAGTTGAAAGAGAAGTGCTTAAGATGAATCTTGGTACAGTGGCAGGCAGAGCTCGTTAAGCAGGCAGGTGTGAGCCTGGTTGCTATAGTGACTGCACCCAATGGCTCCATACACACGTACACAGACATGCGCCTCACTTTTGCTGCTTAAAATGAACAGAAAAGTCAGGCCGAAACAAATCGCTCCCAAATGAAAAGTATAGGTCGTATTGACAAAATTCTTTCACCGTGAGCGACAGCCATGTCTAGTCTACCTAATTCTCAGTTTTCATGCCTGTGGAGCTTATTATATGGACGTGGTGACAGTGTAAAGACACCATGCTCTTCTGATTTTCAAACGAACCTTCTGAGCCATTTTAACATTAGAGTCTATGGAAGAGTTGGAGGGAGGAGGCTGTGCATTGGTGACATTTATGAAAGAACCATAACACCTAGGACAATAGTAAACACATTGGATGAAAGAGGACAGCCATGGCTACGTTTTGAGGGTAAAATCATACCTGTAGAGCAAACGCTGCGGACACAGCAGCAGTTTTAAAAAAGATTTTAAGATTAATTTTTTTGCTCCTCTCACTCTAGCAGTTGAGCTGCCTCACTCTAGCCCCAACATTCCGTCCCATACACACCCATTATAAACTCTGAAACGGGTGAAAAAACATCATGAAACTTAAACTGGAACTGAAGAAAAAGTATAATAGATATTGAAAAGATAAATACAAGTTGAATAGTTGAATGTCTTGTCTTCGTTTTAAAGTTTGAATGGTGGCTCTATGTCAATGTATGTGGAAGTAGTAAGAGTTTAAAAATGAGTAAGTTGAATGAGGATTTGAAGGGTCTCCCCATTGAAATACATTATAAATTTTTGTTGAATAAAGTTGAATAAAATTAAAAATATAAATGTTAAAAATATGAAAAATAGAAGCAGTGTTGTCCAAAAGAATAGGAATCTAACGGTGTTTGAATGGTTTTTCTAAGTTGAACGGTTTTGAAGTTATAGGATTATAAAAAACGTACGGAATACAGAATAAACTAGAAAGTGCATTTTCTGAAGAAACTGCAGTGTGAATGCTTGAATCTGAATGTATGCACTGAAATGAATTAATTGCTGAATTTTAAGTTAAAAATGTTGAACGAGATGAAAAATACAGAAATTTGCACATGAAAACAAAAAAGCTGAACTGCTAAAAGCTGACAATCACACAGAGAAGAAGTTGGAAAAAAGCTGAAAATGTTTAAAATGTAAATTAGAAAAAGATGAGTAATGAGAAAAGAAAATTTAGAGTCAGAAAACATCTGAATGAATATTAAAAGGTCATATTCTTTGAATCACTGAATGACTAAAATGTGATCCCTCCACTTTGATCCACACAGTTTAAAAATTTTAAATGTCTGAGATTTTAAAGACACAGTGTTAGAAAGAGAACAACGATGGCGACGTTTTGAGGGTAAAATGATGGCTGTAACACTGTGGACACAGCAGCAGTTGAAAGAGAAGTGTTTAAGATGAATCTTGGCAGAGTGAGAGAGAGAGCTCGTTAAGCAGGCAGGTGTGAGCCTGGTTGCTATAGTGACTGCACCCAATGGCTCCATACACACGACACAGACATGCACCTCACTTTTGCTGCTTAAAATGAACAGAAAAGTCAGGCCGAAACAAATCGTTCCCATATGAAAAGTACAAGTCGTATTGACGAAATTCTTTCACCGTGAGCGACAGCAATGTCTAGTCTACCTAATTCTCAGTTTTCATGCCTGTGGAGTTTATTATAAGGACGTGGTGACAGTGGAAAGACACCATGCTCTTCTGATTTTCAAAAGAACCTTCTGAGCCATTTTAACATTAGAGTCTATGGAAGAGTTGGAGGGAGGAGGCTGTGCATTGGTGACATTTATGAAAGAACCATAACACCTAGGACAATAGTAAACACATTGGATGAAAGAGGACAGCCATGGCTACGTTTTGAGGGTAAAATGGTGGCTGTAGAGCAAACGCTGCGGACACAGCAGCAGTTTTAAAAAATATTTTAAGATTAATTTTTTTGCTCCTCTCACTCTAGCAGTTGAGCTCTCTCACTCTAGCCCCAACATTCCGTCCCATACACACCCATTATAAACTCTGAAACGGGTGAAAAAACATCATGAAACTTAAACTGGAACTGAAGAAAAAGTATAATAGATATTGAAAAGATAAATACAAGTTGAATAGTTGAATGTCTTGTCTTCGTTTTAAAGTTTGAATGGTGGCTCTATGTCAATGTATGTGGAAGTAGTAAGAGTTTAAAAATGAGTAAGTTGAATGAGAATTTGAAGGGTCTCCCCATTGAAATACATTATAAATTTTTGTTGAATAAAGTTGAATAAAATTAAAAATATAAATGTTAAAAATATGAAAAATAGAAGCAGTGTTGTCCAAAAGAATAGGAATCTAACGGTGTTTGAATGGTTTTTCTAAGTTGAACGGTTTTGAAGGAGTAGGATTACAAAAAACGTACGGAATAGATAAAATATAATAACTAGAAAGTGCATTTTCTGAAGAAACTGCAGTGTGAATGCTTGAATCTGAATGTATGCACTGAAATGAATTAATTACTGAATTTTGAGTTAAAAATATTGAATGAGATTTAAAAAAAAAAAACAAAAAAAAAAACGAATTTAACCTGAAAACAAAGGTGCTGAACTGCTAAAAGCTGAAGGTTACACAGAAGAAGGAGTTGGAAAAAAACTGAAAATGTTTTAAATGTAAATTAGAAAACCCTAAGAAATGAGAAAAGAACATTTAGAGTCAGAAAACATCTGAATGAATATTAAAAGGTCATATTCTTTGAATCACTGAATGACTCAAATGTGATCCCTCCACTTTGATCCACACAGTTTAAAAAGTTTAAATGCCTGAGCTTTGAAAGATACGGTGTTGGAAAGAGAACAATAATGGCGACAATTTGAGGGTAAAATGATGGCTGTAACACTGTGGACACAGCAGCAGTTGAAAGAGAAGTGCTTAAGATGAATCTTGGTACAGTGGCAGGCAGAGCTCGTTAAGCAGGCAGGTGTGAGCCTGGTTGCTATAGTGACCGCACCCAATGGCTCCATACACACGTACACAGACATGCGCCTCACTTTTGCTGCTTAAAATGAACAGAAAAGTCAGGCCGAAACAAATCGTTCCCAAATGAAAAGTAAAAGTCGTATTGACAAAATTCTTTCACCGTGAGTGACAGCAATGTCTAGTCTACCTAATTCTCAGTTTTCATGCCTGTGGAGCTTATTATATGGACGTGGTGACAGTGGAAAGACACCATGCTCTTCTGATTTTCAAACGAACCTTCTGAGCCATTTTAACATTAGAGTCTATGGAAGAGTTGGAGGGAGGAGGCTGTGCATTGGTGACATTTACGAAAGAACCATAACACCTAGGACAATAGTAAACACATTGGATGAAAGAGGACAGCGATGGCTACGTTTTGAGGGTAAAATCATACCTGTAGAGCAAACGCTGCGGACACAGCAGCAGTTTTAAAAAAGATTTTAAGATTAATTTTTTTGCTCCTCTCACTCTAGCAGTTGAGCTGCCTCACTCTAGCCCCAACATTCCGTCCCATACACACCCATTATAAATTTTGAAACGGGTGAAAAAACATCATGAAACTTAAACTGGAACTGAAGAAAAAGTATAATAGATATTGAAAAGATAAATACAAGTTGAATAGTTGAATGTCTTGTCTTCGTTTTAAAGTTTGAATGGTGGCTCTATGTCAATGTATGTGGAAGTAGTAAGAGTTTAAAAATGAGTAAGTTGAATGAGAATTTGAAGGGTCTCCCCATTGAAATACATGGGAAATTTTTGTTGAATAAAGTTGAATAAAATTAAAAATATAAATGTTAAAAATGAGAAAAATACAAGCAATCATGTCCAAAATAATAGGAATCTAACGATGTTTGAATGGTTTTTCTAAGTTGAACGGTTTTGAAGGAGTAGGCTTTCAAAAAACGTACGGAATAGATAAAATATAACTAGAAAGTGCATTTTCTGAAGAAACTGCAGTGTGAATGCTTGAATCTGAATGTATGCACTGAAATGAATTAATTGCTGAATTTTGAGTTAAAAATATTGAATGAGATTAAAAAAAACCAAAAAAACCCCGAATTTAACCTGAAAACAAAAGTGCTGAACTGCTAAAAGCTGAAGGTTACACAGAAGAAGAAGTTGGAAAAAAGCTGAAAATGTTTTAATTGTAAATTAGAAAAACCTAAGAAATGAGAAAGGAACATTTAGAGTCAGAAAACATCTGAATGAATATTAAAAGGTCATATTCTTTGAATCACTGAATGACTAAAATGTGATCCCTCCACTTGGATCCACACAGTTTAAAAAGTTTACATCTCTGAGCTTTGAAAGACAAGATGTTGGAAAGAGAACAACGTTTTGAGGGTAAAATGATGGCTGTAACACTGTGGACACAGCAGCAGTTGAAAGAGAAGTGTTTAAGATGAATCTTGGCAGAGTGAGAGAGAGAGCTCGTTAAGCAGGCAGGTGTGAGCCTGGTTGCTATAGTGACCGCACCCAATGGCTCCATACACACGCACACAGACATGCACCTCACTTTTGCTGCTTAAAATGAACAGAAAAGTCAGGCCGAAACAAATCGCTCCCAAATGAAAAGTAAAAGTCGTATTGACGAAATTCTTTCACCGTGAGCGACAGCAATGTCTAGTCTACCTAATTCTCAGTTTTCATGCCTGTGGAGCTTATTATATGGACATGGTGACAGTGGAAAGACACCATGCTCTTCTGATTTTCAAACGAACCTTCTGAGCCATTTTAACATTAGAGTCTATGGAAGAGTTGGAGGGAGGAGGCTGTGCATTGGTGACATTTATGAAAGAACCATAACACCTAGTACAATAGTAAACACATTGGATGAAAGAGGACAGCGATGGCTACGTTTTGAGGGTAAAATCATACCTGTAGAGCAAACGCTGCGGACACAGCAGCAGTTTTAAAAAAGATTTTAAGATTAATTTTTTTGCTCCTCTCACTCTAGCAGTTGAGCTGCCTCACTCTAGCCCCAACATTCCGTCCCATACACACCCATTATAAATTTTGAAACGGGTGAAAAAACATCATGAAACTTAAACTGGAACTGAAGAAAAAGTATAATAGATATTGAAAAGATAAATACAAGTTGAATAGTTGAATGTCTTGTCTTCGTTTTAAAGTTTGAATGGTGGCTCTATGTCAATGTATGTGGAAGTAGTAAGAGTTTAAAAATGAGTAAGTTGAATGAGAATTTGAAGGGTCTCCCCATTGAAATACATGGGAAATTTTTGTTGAATAAAGTTGAATAAAATTAAAAATATAAATGTTAAAAATGAGAAAAGTAGAAGCAGTCATGTCCAAAATAATAGGAATCTAATGGTGTTTGAATGGTTTTTCTAAGTTGAACGGTTTTGAAGGAGTAGGCTTTCAAAAAACGTACGGAATAAGAAAATATAATAATAAAGATTAGAAGAACAATACTGTGAATGCTTTTCAAGCATTCACACTAATAACTAGAAAATGCATTTTCTGAAGAAACTGCAGTGTGAATGCTTGAATCTGAATGTATGCACTGAAATGAATTAATTACTGAATTTTGAGTTAAAAATATTGAATGAGATTAAAAAAAAACAAAAAAAACCCAAATTTAACCTGAAAACAAAAGTGCTGAACTGCTAAAAGCTGAAGGTTACACAGAAGAAGAAGTTGGAAAAAAGCTGAAAATGTTTTAATTGCAAATTAGAAAAACCTAAGAAATGAGAAAAGAACATTTAGAGTCAGAAAACATCTGAAAGAATATTAAAAGGTCATATTCTTTGAATCACTGAATGACTAAAATGTGATCCCTCCACTTGGATCCACACAGTTTAAAAAGTTTAAATGTCTGAGCTTTGAAAGACAAGATGTTGGAAAGAGAACAACGATGGCGACGTTTTGAGGGTAAAATGATGGCTTTAACACTGTGGACACAGCAGCAGTTGAAAGAGAAGTGTTTAAGATGAATCTTGGCAGAGTGGCAGAGAGAGCTCGTTAAGCAGGCAGGTGTGAGCCTGGTTGCTATAGTGACCGCACCCAATGGCTCCATACACACGTACACAGACATGCGCCTCACTTTTGCTGCTTAAAATGAACAGAAAAGTCAGGCCGAAACAAATCGTTCCCAAATGAAAAGTAAAAGTCGTATTGACAAAATTCTTTCACCGTGAGCGACAGCCATGTCTAGTCTACCTAATTCTCAGTTTTCATGCCTGTGGAGCTTATTATATGGACGTGGTGACAGTGTAAAGACACCATGCTCTTCTGATTTTCAAACGAACCTTCTGAGCCATTTTAACATTAGAGTCTATGGAAGAGTTGGAGGGAGGAGGCTGTGCATTGGTGACATTTACGAAAGAACCATAACACCTAGGACAATAGTAAACACATTGGATGAAAGAGGACAGCGATGGCTACGTTTTGAGGGTAAAATCATACCTGTAGAGCAAACGCTGCGGACATAGCAGCAGTTTTAAAAAAGATTTTAAGATTAATTTTTTTGCTCCTCTCACTCTAGCAGTTGAGCTGTCTCACTCTAGCCCCAACATTCCGTCCCATACACACCCATTATAAACTCTGAAACGGGTGAAAAAACATCATGAAACTTAAACTGGAACTGAAGAAAAAGTATAATAGATATTGAAAAGATAAATACAAGTTGAATAGTTGAATGTCTTGTCTTCGTTTTAAAGTTTGAATGGTGGCTCTATGTCAATGTATGTGGAAGTAGTAAGAGTTTAAAAATGAGTAAGTTGAATGAGAATTTGAAGGGTCTCCCCATTGAAATACATGGGAAATTTTTGTTGAATAAAGTTGAATAAAATTAAAAATATAAATGTTAAAAATGAGAAAAGTAGAAGCAGTCATGTCCAAAATAATAGGAATCTAATGGTGTTTGAATGGTTTTTCTAAGTTGAACGGTTTTGAAGGAGTAGGCTTTCAAAAAACGTACGGAATAAGAAAATATAATAATAAAGATTAGAAGAACAATACTGTGAATGCTTTTCAAGCATTCACACTAACTAGAAAGTGCATTTTCTGAAGAAACTGCAGTGTGAATGCTTGAATCTGAATGTATGCACTGAAATGAATTAATTGCTGAATTTTGAGTTAAAAATATTGAATGAGATTAAAAAAAAACAAAAACAAAAAACGAATTTAACCTGAAAACAAAGGTGCTGAACTGCTAAAAGCTGAAGGTTACACAGAAGAAGGAGTTGGAAAAAAACTGAAAATGTTTTAAATGTAAATTAGAAAACCCTAAGAAATGAGAAAAGAACATTTAGAGTCAGAAAACATCTGAATGAATATTAAAAGGTCATATTCTTTGAATCACTGAATGACTCAAATGTGATCCCTCCACTTTGATCCACACAGTTTAAAAAGTTTAAATGCCTGAGCTTTGAAAGATACGGTGTTGGAAAGAGAACAATAATGGCGACAATTTGAGGGTAAAATGATGGCTGTAACACTGTGGACACAGCAGCAGTTGAAAGAGAAGTGCTTAAGATGAATCTTGGTACAGTGGCAGGCAGAGCTCGTTAAGCAGGCAGGTGTGAGCCTGGTTGCTATAGTGACCGCACCCAATGGCTCCATACACACGTACACAGACATGCGCCTCACTTTTGCTGCTTAAAATGAACAGAAAAGTCAGGCCGAAACAAATCGTTCCCAAATGAAAAGTAAAAGTCGTATTGACAAAATTCTTTCACTGTGAGCGACAGCAATGTCTAGTCTACCAAATTCTCAGTTTTCATGTCTGTGGAGTTTATTATATGGACGTGGTGACAGTGGAAAGACACCATGCTCTTCTGATTTTCAAACGAACCTTCTGAGCCATTTTAACATTAGAGTCTATGGAAGAGTTGGAGGGAGGAGGCTGTGCATTGGTGACATTTATGAAAGAACCATAACACCTAGTACAATAGTAAACACATTGGATGAAAGAGGACAGCCATGGCTACGTTTTGAGGGTAAAATCATACCTGTAGAGCAAACGCTGTGGACACAGCAGCAGTTTTAAAAAATATTTTAAGATTAATTTTTTTGCTCCTCTCACTCTAGCAGTTGAGCTGCCTCACTCTAGCCCCAACATTCCGTCCCATACACACCCATTATAAACTCTGAAACGGGTGAAAAAACATCATGAAACTTAAACTGGAACTGAAGAAAAAGTATAATAGATATTGAAAAGATAAATACAAGTTGAATAGTTGAATGTCTTGTCTTCGTTTTAAAGTTTGAATGGTGGCTCTATGTCAACGTATGTTGAAGTAGTAAGAGTTTAAAAATGAGTAAGTTGAATGAGAATTTGAAGGGTCTCCCCATTGAAATACATGGGAAATTTTTGTTGAATAAAGTTGAATAAAATTAAAAATATAAATGTTAAAAATGAGAAAAATAGAAGCAATGTTGTCCAAAATAATAGGAATCTAACGATGTTTGAATGGTTTTTCTAAGTTGAACGGTTTTGAAGGAGTAGGCTTTCAAAAAACGTACGGAATACAGAATAAAATATAATAATAAAGATTAGAAGAACAATACTGTGAATGCTTTTCAAGCATTCACACTAACTAGAAAGTGCATTTTCTGAAGAAACTGCAGTGTGAATGCTTGAATCTGAATGTATGCACTGAAATGAATTAATTGAATTTTGAGTTAAAAATATTGAATGAGATTAAAAAAAAAAAAAAAAAAAAAAAACGAATTTAACCTGAAAACAAAAGTGCTGAACTGCTAAAAGCTGAAGGTTACACAGAAGAAGGAGTTGGAAAAAAACTGAAAATGTTTTAAATGTAAATTAGAAAACCCTAAGAAATGAGAAAAGAACATTTAGAGTCAGAAAACATCTGAATGAATATTAAAAGGTCATATTCTTTGAATCACTGAATGACTCAAATGTGATCCCTCCACTTTGATCCACACAGTTTAAAAAGTTTAAATGCCTGAGCTTTGAAAGATACGATGTTGGAAAGAGAACAATAATGGCGACAATTTGAGGGTAAAATGATGGCTGTAACACTGTGGACACAGCAGCAGTTGAAAGAGAAGTGTTTAAGATGAATCTTGGTACAGTGGCAGGCAGAGCCCGTTAAGCAGGCAGGTGTGAGCCTGGTTGCTATAGTGACCGCACCCAATGGCTCCATACACACGTACACAGACATGCGCCTCACTTTTGCTGCTTAAAATGAACAGAAAAGTCAGGCCGAAACAAATCGTTCCCAAATGAAAAGTAAAAGTCGTATTGACAAAATTCTTTCACCGTGAGCGACAGCAATGTCTAGTCTACCTAATTCTCAGTTTTCATGCCTGTGGAGCTTATTATATGGACGTGGTGACAGTGGAAAGACACCATGCTCTTCTGATTTTCAAACGAACCTTCTGAGCCATTTTAACATTAGAGTCTATGGAAGAGTTGGAGGGAGGAGGCTGTGCATTGGTGACATTTACGAAAGAACCATAACACCTAGGACAATAGTAAACACATTGGATGAAAGAGGACAGCGATGGCTACGTTTTGAGGGTAAAATCATACCTGTAGAGCAAACGCTGCGGACACAGCAGCAGTTTTAAAAAAGATTTTAAGATTAATTTTTTTGCTCCTCTCACTCTAGCAGTTGAGCTGTCTCACTCTAGCCCCAACATTCCGTCCCATACACACCCATTATAAACTCTGAAACGGGTGAAAAAACATCATGAAACTTAAACTGGAACTAAAGAAAAAGTATAATAGATATTGAAAAGATAAATACAAGGTGAATAGTTGAATGTCTTGTCTTCGTTTTAAAGTTTGAATGGTGGCTCTATGTCAACGTATGTGGAAGTAGTAAGAGTTTAAAAATGAGTAAATTGAATGAGAATTTGAAGGGTCTCCCCATTGAAATACATGGGAAATTTTTGTTGAAAAAAGTTAAATAAAATTAAAAATATAAATGTTAAAAATGAGAAAAATAGAAGCACACCATTCCAAAAGAAGAGGAATCTAATGGTGTTTGAATGGTTTTTCTAAGTTGAACGGTTTTGAAGGAGATAGTCGGCGAAAAACGTACGGAATAGGAAAAAATAATAATAAAGATTAGAAGAACAATACTGTGAATGCTTTTCAAGCATTCACACTAATAAAGATTAGAAGAACAATACTGTGAATGCTTTTCAAGCATTCACACTAATAACTAGAAAGTGCATTTTCTGAAGAAACTGCAGTGTGAATGCTTGAATCTGAATGTATGCACTGAAATGAATTAATTGCTGAATTTTGAGTTAAAAATATTGAATGAAATAAAAAAAAATCAAAAAATCAAATTTAACCTGAAAACAAAGGTGCTGAACTGCTAAAAGCTGAAGGTTACACAGAAGAAGAAGTTGGAAAAAAGCTGAAAATGCTTTAAATGTAAATTAGAAAACCCTAAGAAATGAGAAAAGAACATTTAGAGTCAGAAAACATCTGAATGAATATTAAAAGGTCATATTCTTTGAATCACTGAATGAAGAAAATGTGATCCCTCCACTTTGATCCACACAGTTTAAAAAGTTTAAATGCCTGAGCTTTGAAAGACACGGTGTTGGAAAGAGAACAACGATGGCGACGTTTTGAGGGTAAAATGATGGCTGTAACACTGTGGACAGAGCAGCAGTTGAAAGAGAAGTGTTTAAGATGAATCTTGGTACAGTGGCAGGCAGAGCTCGTTAAGCAGGCAGGTGTGAGCCTGGTTGCTATAGTGACCGCACCCAATGGCTCCATACACACGTACACAGACATGCGCCTCACTTTTGTTGCTTAAAATGAACAGAAAAGTCAGGCCAAAACAAATCGTTCCCAAATGAAAAGTAAAAGTCGTATTGACAAAATTCTTTCACCGTGAGTGACAGCAATGTCTAGTCTACTGAATTCTCAGTTTTCATGCCTGTGGAGTTTATTATATGGACGTGGTGACAGTGGAAAGACACCATGCTCTTCTGATTTTCAAACGAACCTTCTGAGCCATTTTAACATTAGAGTCTATGGAAGAGTTGGAGGGAGGAGGCTGTGCATTGGTGACATTTACGAAAGAACCATAACACCTAGGACAATAGTAAACACATTGGATGAAAGAGGACAGCGATGGCTACGTTTTGAGGGTAAAATCATACCTGTAGAGCAAACGCTGCGGACACAGCAGCAGTTTTAAAAAAGATTTTAAGATTAATTTTTTTGCTCCTCTCACTCTAGCAGTTGAGCTGCCTCACTCTAGCCCCAACATTCCGTCCCATACACACCCATTATAAACTCTGAAACGGGTGAAAAAACATAATGAAACTTAAACTGGAACTGAAGAAAAAATATAATAGATATTGAAAAGATAAATACAAGTTGAATAATTGAATGTCTTGTCTTCGTTTTAAAGTTTGAATGGTGGCTCTATGTCAATGTATGTGGAAGTAGTAAGAGTTTAAAAATGAGTAAGTTGAATGAGGATTTGAAGGGTCTCCCCATTGAAATACATTATAAATTTTTGTTGAATAAAGTTGAATAAAATTAAAAATATAAATGTTAAAAATATGAAAAATAGAAGCAGTGTTGTCCAAAAGAATAGGAATCTAACGGTGTTTGAATGGTTTTTCTAAGTTGAACGGTTTTGAAGTTATAGGATTACAAAAAACGTACGGAATAGATAATAATAATAAAATAGAATAATAATAATAAAGATTAGAAGAACAATACTGTGAATGCTTTTCAAGCATTCACACTAACTAGAAAGTGCATTTTCTGAAGAAACTGCAGTGTGAATGCTTGAATCTGAATGTATGCACTGAAATGAATTAATTACTGAATTTAAGTTAAAAATCTTGAATGAGATAAAAAAAAAAACCCGAATTTAACCTGAAAACAAAAGTGCTGAACTGCTAAAAGCTGAAGGTTACACAGAAGAAGAAGTTGGAAAAAAGCTGAAAATGTTTTAATTGTAAATTAGAAAAACCTAAGAAATGAGAAAAGAACTTTTAGAGTCAGAAAACATATGAAAGACTATTAAAAGGTCATATTCTTTGAATCACTGAATGACTAAAATGTGATCCCTCCACTTGGACCCACACAGTTTAAAAAGTTTACATCTCTGAGCTTTGAAAGACAAGATGTTGGAAAAAGAACAACGATGGCGACGTTTTGAGGGTAAAATGATGGCTTTAACACTGTGGACACAGCAGCAGTTGAAAGAGAAGTGCTTAAGATGAATCTTGGCACAGTGGCAGGCAGAGCTCGTTAAGCAGGCAGGTGTGAGCCTGGTTGCTATAGTGACCGCACCCAATGGCTCCATACACACGTACACAGACATGCGCCTCACTTTTGCTGCTTAAAATGAACAGAAAAGTCAGGCCGAAACAAATCGTTCCCAAATGAAAAGTAAAAGTCGTATTGACAAAATTCTTTCACCGTGAGCGACAGCAGCTTCTAGTCTACCTAATTCTCAGTTTTCATGTCTGTGGAGTTTATTATATGGACGTGGTGACAGTGTAAAAACACAATGCTCTTCGGATTTTCAAACCAACCTTCTGAGCCGTTTTAACATTAGAGTCTATGGAAGAGTTGGAGGGAGGAGGCTGTGCATTGGTGACATTTACGAAAGAACCATAACACCTAGGACAATAGTAAACACATTGGATGAAAGAGGACAGCGATGGCTACGTTTTGAGGGTAAAATCATACCTGTAGAGCAAACGCTGCGGACACAGCAGCAGTTTTAAAAAAGATTTTAAGATTAATTTTTTTGCTCCTCTCACTCTAGCAGTTGAGCTGCCTCACTCTAGCCCCAACATTCCGTCCCATACACACCCATTATAAACTCTGAAACGGGTGAAAAAACATCATGAAACTTAAACTGGAACTGAAGAAAAAGTATAATAGATATTGAAAAGATAAATACAAGTTGAATAGTTGAATGTCTTGTCTTCGTTTTAAAGTTTGAATGGTGGCTCTATGTCAATGTATGTGGAAGTAGTAAGAGTTTAAAAATGAGTAAGTTGAATGAGGATTTGAAGGGTCTCCCCATTGAAATACATTATAAATTTTTGTTGAATAAAGTTGAATAAAATTAAAAATATAAATGTTTAAAATATGAAAAATAGAAGCAGTGTTGTCCAAAAGAATAGGAATCTAACGGTGTTTGAATGGTTTTTCTAAGTTGAACGGTTTTGAAGTTATAGGATTACAAAAAACGTACGGAATAGATAAAATATAATAACTAGAAAGTGCATTTTCTGAAGAAACTGCAGTGTGAATGCTTGAATCTGAATGTATGCACTGAAATGAATTAATTGCTGAATTTTGAGTTAAAAATATTGAATGAGATAAAAAAAAAAAAAAAAACAAAAAAAAAAAAACGAATTTAACCTGAAAACAAAAGTGCTGAACTGCTAAAAGCTGAAGGTTACACAGAAGAAGGAGTTGGAAAAAAACTGAAAATGTTTTAAATGTAAATTAGAAAACCCTAAGAAATGAGAAAAGAACATTTAGAGTCAGAAAACATCTGAATGAATATTAAAAGGTCATATTCTTTGAATCACTGAATGACTCAAATGTGATCCCTCCACTTTGATCCACACAGTTTAAAAAGTTTAAATGCCTGAGCTTTGAAAGATACGGTGTTGGAAAGAGAACAATAATGGCGACAATTTGAGGGTAAAATGATGGCTGTAACACTGTGGACACAGCAGCAGTTGAAAGAGAAGTGCTTAAGATGGATCTTGGTACAGTGGCAGGCAGAGCTCGTTAAGCAGGCAGGTGTGAGCCTGGTTGCTATAGTGACCGCACCCAATGGCTCCATACACACGTACACAGACATGCGCCTCACTTTTGCTGCTTAAAATGAACAGAAAAGTCAGGCCGAAACAAATCGCTCCCAAATGAAAAGTAAAAGTCGTATTGACAAAATTCTTTCACCGTGAGCGACAGCAATGTCTAGTCTACCTAATTCTCAGTTTTCATGCCTGTGGAGCTTATTATATGGACGTGGTGACAGTGGAAAGACACCATGCTCTTCTGATTTTCAAACGAACCTTCTGAGCCATTTTAACATTAGAGTCTATGGAAGAGTTGGAGGGAGGAGGCTGTGCATTGGTGACATTTATGAAAGAACCATAACACCTAGTACAATAGTAAACACATTGGATGAAAGAGGACAGCCATGGCTACGTTTTGAGGGTAAAATCATACCTGTAGAGCAAACGCTGCGGACACAGCAGCAGTTTTAAAAAAGATTTTAAGATTAATTTTTTTGCTCCTCTCACTCTAGCAGTTAAGCTGCCTCACTCTAGCCCCAACATTCCGTCCCATACACACCCATTATAAACTCTGAAACGGGTGAAAAAACATCATGAAACTTAAACTGGAACTGAAGAAAAAGTATAAAAGATATTGAAAAGATAAATACAAGTTGAATAGTTGAATGTCTTGTCTTCGTTTTAAAGTTTGAATGGTGGCTCTATGTCAATGTATGTGGAAGTAGTAAGAGTTTAAAAATGAGTAAGTTGAATGAGGATTTGAAGGGTCTCCCCATTGAAATACATTATAAATTTTTGTTGAATAAAGTTGAATAAAATTAAAAATATAAATGTTAAAAATATGAAAAATAGAAGCAGTGTTGTCCAAAAGAATAGGAATCTAACGGTGTTTGAATGGTTTTTCTAAGTTGAACGGTTTTGAAGGAGTAGGCTTACAAAAAACGTACGGAAAAATAAAATATAATAATAATAATAATAAAGATTAGAATAACAATACTGTGAATGCTTTTCAAGCATTCACACTAATAACTAGAAAGTGCATTTTCTGAAGAAACTGCAGTGTGAATGCTTGAATCTGAATGTATGCACTGAAATGAATTAATTACTGAATGTTAAGTTAAAAATTCTGAATGAGCTGGAAAATACAGAATTTTTAAAGTGAAAACAAAAGTGCAGAACTTTTGAAAGCTGATGTTCACACAGAAGAAGTTGGAAAAAAGCTAAACATGTTTAAAATGTAAATAATAAAAAAATGAGTAATGACAAAAGAAAATTTAGAGTCAGAAAATCTCTGAATGAATATTAAAAGTTCAAATTCTTCTAACTGAAATGAACTTAAAAGATGAACAAAAATTCTGGAGAAAATGCAAACTTTAATATACAGCATAATGTTTTTCAGACATATACACATGTGTATATCATGTTTAATAGTATTACATACATCAATTTGTTTTGTATGTCATAGAAAATAAAAAAAAATTCTTAAGTCATATTTTACAGCTTCTTTCTGAAAAGGACTAGTAGAATAAATAAAAATAACTAAATTAAATAACTAAATAAAAAATAATAAGCAAGATATGAAATACATGAAAATTCAACTTTTAAAACCACAATCCTGAACCTTTAAATTGTGTTGGTTTCTTAGAACATGGCTGAACAGCTGTTTCTATCGTCCTACTTAATCTGTCTACACATCTTTTTATTACTCATTCTTCTTTATGTTTTAATGTAAACAGAGTCCACACAGTGGTAAAAGAGAACTGTATAGAGATTTTTGAGTAAACTCAAATGAAAGCCTAAGGTGGTGACACAGTTTAACATGTGCAAATAATCAAATAAACACATTAGTCCTTTTTGTGAACATGGATAAATAAGTATCAATACAGCATTGTTCAGCCATGCCACTAAATGCTTTTTTACACAGTGTTTTAACCTGGGCTCAGACACAAAGTCCCAAAATTAGTTAGTCCCTGACTTTGAGTTGTGGTTATGACTAATTATTATACACAAGGCTTTATCTATCTAAACTCTAAGTACACAAATATGAAAAAAACCCTATACTTACCAGCTGATACCCCACACTACACACTAGGTGTGCCATGTGACCTGAAACTTTGGTACAAAATCATCATAATCCTTCTGTTAACACTGTTTTTTAACACTGTTTGTGTTGCTGTTCAGCAGTTTAAAATGTTTTAGATTGGATTACATGGAATGAATTTGAATTTTCTTGGGGGGTTTTGTGTGTGTTTTGTTCTTAGCAGATTTTTTCTTCCATAACGTTGAATTCCAGTTACCACATTTCTGGTCATATGACATCCCGAGTGCCCACTTAAAAAAATACCCACAGTTAATTCAACATTAAAACAAAATAAAAATATGTTAAATAAATAAAGGTTTTCTCTGTGATGAAATACTAAATAAGCATACATTGTACAGAGCACTAACAATGACAACAATCCTTTAGCCTGTTGATCAGAGAGAGGCAGTCATTATGTCCATTTAAAACCTGTAATCACAGAGCACAACGTTTCTGTGAAACTATGAAGTCCCATATGATCCTCATCATGTCCAGTGACTTCAGAGTGGATCCTCCCTGTCATCCGGCCAGTGTTTGACGTGTGGCAAGCAGCACAGAAGCAGGATAGCTGAGGACTTTAAAAGAAGAGCAGAAAACAGGAATATGTAGTTGTAAATGTAAATATCAGTGATACTTGTCTTGTCAAAGGGAATAAAATAATGAAAATGTTAACTTACACACTCATTTAGGGAGGATCTTGACACTGCACAGAGGAGGCACAGTCAGTCTGACAATGATGGTGATCTCCAGGGATGTTTTCCTGCAGCAACATTCCTGCCAACTGGCCGTATGATCCAGAGTAGTTGGTTTGTAATAAACAGAAAGGTGTATATGTTAGGTAGTGTGCACTCAGAGCTGGTCCTAAGAAACAAACACATCCTGTAATAAACTGAATACCTGTAGTAGTGCTGCTGCAAATATGAAGCCCTTCTATCATGAGTGGTTTCAAAGAAGGTGTTTTGGAGGCTCAGTCACAGAAACTATGCAGTCTGTTCAGTCCTGAGTGTCTCGGCTCTGAAGGGGATGGATCACAGAGGGAAACACCTGAGTACAGATATTACAATACACTCTAACACTCCTAAGGTCAAGTGAAAACACAATTTAAACACTTCACAAAGAATGAATACATGTTTTCATGGAAATAATGTCATTAACCCTTTTTGTTGTTAGTAAATCTCACCGACTGCTTGTGGGACAAGCTAGAAGGAAGACTTATCACAGAATCTCTCCTGTGCTCCAGATGTGAAGTCTCACGCTCTGATCGTATGGCGATGAAGATGGTGATGATGAAGTTTCTCTGATCTGTGGCATTACAGTTTCTGGCTGCTATGTGCTTCACATTGTTGGATTTTACATGTGAAGATTGGAGAAGACACAGGAGGACTGTGTCTCTCTTAAAAAGAAAAAAAAAGAAAAACAAAGGAAACCTAACAGGAAAGGAAACCCCCCCCCCCTCAACTCCCACCGTACCCACCCCCCCCCTCCCACTCAACTCCCCAACCTCACACCATCAAATGTCTATACAAATGTAGGGTATCAGCTGGTAACAGAAAGCAAGTGTAACATATGCACTACATATGTAACACTGCTGAAACATTTCTGGCCAGAAATGTGCAGTTATCAACCCAGACCCACCCTGATGATTGCACTGGCCAGAAACATGATAAAAGCTCATAAAAATTTATGTTTCATAGAAAAATTTGTCCAAAAATATAATTGTGTACTTTTGAAAAAGTTTAAAGTTTATAACAAACCAAAATAATAATATTTTTGTAAATAGTATTTCAAAATAGAGGCACACATAAAGTGGCTTAACTGTCATTATTGCTGTAATTAGGTTTGTTTGTTTGTTTGTTTGTTTTTTTAAAAAGCAACCTTTAGTCATTATTGTTCTCTCAGAAACAATGAAGAAGCTGTTGAACATTTATGTGTTGTGTAGGCAATCCTCTGGTCCACCCTCCCTCCCTCCCAGCCACAGTGAGACTGGGGCAGCCTGGCAGGATGTTGAAGCCTGGCTGCAGAGAGGATATGCCTACACTGTTCGTTTCAAACTGCTATATTTGATTTTTCTGACATTTATAGGTTACTGTTAGTGAATTTTAGATTTTCTGTAATAAATAAAATTGTCATCTTTTACTGACATCATTACTTAATTCATGTAATTGTATTTTATGTAAACAATTCAACCATTATACTGCAATGCAGAGCGTCAACTTTTAAATATCGCTCTACTTTCTTAAGTCATTCAAAAATATAGAAATTACTTACTGTATTCAAAGATCTAGATCATGAATCATCACAGGACAATACACAGTATACTGGGTCATGGTAACTATGGTATGTCTTCATGACTCCAGAATGGAGACATCGATCTGACTGAGAAATGAAAATTAGGTCAAGCAGTGTGTTCTTCTCTGTGGTAGGGGCAGTGATGACCTGTGCGTATCCCCTAGACTCAAACAGCTCCAGGATTGGTTTGTTTGCACTGGATAAAACATTCTCATTAAAATCACCACAAACTATGATGGGATGACAGTCCATGATCTCCAATGAGTCTAATAGGCTTACCAGGTTTTTCAGGAATGGCCTCAGAGTGTAGTCTGGAGGTCTGTATACAACTGCAATCAGAGCACTGACTGGTGCTTCAACCTTTAAAGCCAGAAATTCAAGGTCAGTTACATTATGGATGTACTGTTTTTCATGCACTTGAATGTCACTTTTCACATAAACAGCAACTCCACCACCACTTCTGTTAGCCATCTGGGGAAAGTTTGTGTAGGACAGGTGTCTGTTGCGTTTGAACAAATTGTAATTTTCCAAGTGGAGACTCTCTGCGACAAAAGAGCCCCGCAGGTGTGTTTCTGTTAGGCACAAAACATCTGCTAGACACAATTCATGGTGACTTTTGATGTCATTAATGTGAGCTGGCAGTCCCTCTGTATTATGATGAACAATGGTGAAAACCTCTGACCTGCTGAGGGTTTGCCTCACGTGTAGAAGAGGCATCATGTCATCAAGGTTGGCTTGTCTCATGTTCTCAAGCGCTGCAGTGATTTCTGGGTTGGTGAATATTTTTTTCTCTTCCATATCAAGAAGATACAGTCCACTGAGAGACGTCACTCTACTGACAGCTACGTAGGCCATGCCGGGCTCAAAAATGCTCTTAAGAGAGACAACAGCTGATGTAGTTGTCATACCCTGTACCTTATGTATTGTACATGCAAAGGCCAGCTTCACTGGGAACTGTCTTCGTACCACTCCTTTCTGCTTCAGATTCTCCTCTGCTCTCTCAATGTACACCATGTCGTCTGCTGGTGTGCGGTTATTCTTTCCAGATTTCTCATTATCCATTTTAAGTCCAAGCTTGATGATGTGTTGGTCGTTTTCAGAGTGAACTACTCTAAGTAGTATTCCAAAAGCTCCATTAACCAAACCATTTTGTATGTCAATGTTTCTGGTGAGCATGACACGAGCTCCTTCTGCAACTTTCAGTGTGTCTGGTAACTCGTTTTTACCTCCTTTCAATGGTCTGTCTTGAAGTGCCATTCTGCCAGTTCTAGGATCTTTTCTATAATCATCTGCATGGATGTCAATGATATGAGTGTGGAGCAGAGCCAGTGTTGCAGAGTTGTGTGCATCCACTTCTTTATTAGTTGCAAAAATGTGCAACGCATCAGTTGGACAAAGGGCTGGTTCAGTTATGGCCTGTGACAACAAATTTCTATCTGCTTCGCAAAGCTCATCCAACTTTCCTTTCACACGAATTCTGTTCAGCATCTCTGCAAAGACAACATCATCTTTCTGACGCATAATCTCAGTCAGAGTGATCATCTGAAAATGCTCCCGCCACAGGTCGATCTCAGACGGGTCGTGCACACAGAGAGGTTTAGACTGTCGCACTGGGGGTAGCTGATAGAAGTCTCCGACAGCAATGACTGACATGCCTCCAAAGGGTCTCCGAGTCCCTTTGATCTGTTTGAGTCTTGCATCTACATATGCAAACAGATGTCTTGACACCATAGACACTTCGTCAATGACGATTATTTCAGCATTCAAAAGTTCTGATCTGACTTCATCCAGCTGATTGCCAAGTCCCTGAATGGGAGGTTTTAAGCTTCTAGGCAGCTTGAGAAGAGAATGCAGTGTTGTTCCAGAAATGTTAAAAGCTGCAGTCCCAGTGAAAGCAGTTAACAGGACAGTGGGTTTTGATATGTCAACGTCGTCTGCATATCTGGGCACTTTGCTCAGTATCTTAGATGCTTCTGAGTAGATGCATTTGATAAGATGTGATTTTCCTGTTCCAGCACCACCATTAATATAAAAGAAAAACTGCTCTGGATTTAGAGCACAGACTCTTTTAATGCACCAGTCTCTAACTGCATAAAATATGCAGGCTTGCTTCTTGTTCAGATTCTGAAACATCTGACGTAACAATGTGGGATCAATAGCAGGGGGTTCCCTGATGGCTCTGACTTCTGTTGAAGCATCAGCCTGACGGCTGTAGTCGGGCACATCTTCCTGTTCATTTTCATTGTCTCGCTCTCTTTCTTGTTCGACAAGTGGCAACCTTACGAGATCTGATTCAGGTGCCAGATTACACCATTCGTCAGTCACACCTCTGTTCTGCTCATATTCCTCAACAGCGCTCTCGATCTCCTCACTGTTTTTCTCATATTTTTCTCTGTTTCTTTTGACAATGTGTTGCACGTACTCAAGATGGTCAGTACCTGGTAGCTGTACACAGCCAGCACCATAGAAAGCCTGATAGGTTGGCAACGATGGTGTTTTC
Organism: Copadichromis virginalis; assembly: GCF_057382275.1. Taxonomy (NCBI): domain Eukaryota; kingdom Metazoa; phylum Chordata; class Actinopteri; order Cichliformes; family Cichlidae; genus Copadichromis; species Copadichromis virginalis. Next base: position 33,080,839 of record NC_140638.1, read on the forward strand.
AGTTCGTGGTCTGAACGATGAGGAAGGTACAGTTTAAGCAGTCTTCCGTAATATTGCTCTGGATGTTTTTCTTGTGAGCAGCGGTGAAATCTGATGATAGCAGGCTTATTGTTTTTGCGCCTTTGCACAAACCCCATCTCATTGAGAAGGGGCAAAACATCTTTACCTTTTTTCTGTTGGCCATAGACAATCCTGCAAGTAGCAGCAAAGTCTGCCATGCACATCTCCTCATACTCTGGTGTTTCAGGTCTGGCTTTGTATTTGTCATTCAAAGATGTCATCCAAACATTGGAAGACTCAGGTGTTGTGTTGTCCAGAACTGACAGGGGACGACTCATTTTCACAGGATTATCATCAGTTGGAATGAATATTACAGCACGTGAGCATTGCTTCATGTGAAGACCACATGCACGAGCAACACACTCCTGTGCACTGATCTCTCGCTTCTTTGAATATGCCTGCATGACGGCTCTCATTTCATCGCACTCATTTACACTGTCCTTATGGGAGTTCTCAATGACAGTTTTCAGGTACTCAGATAGCCCGCCCTCTTTTTTTGATATATATTTCATTAAATAATTTGCAGCACCAAAAGCATCTAAAACAAAGCTTATGTCGATATTACTGTTCCAGGCTTCAAGCAGATGTGGATTATAGCCGTTTATCCAAGAGTCTTTTGGATCACGCTTTAGTATGATCGTACTCCTCATGTTCATTTTATTCAGGTATCTCTCATATTCTGCATGTGTCAACTTGCATCTTTCCAAGAGCTGCTCTAAACTCATGGAAGCAGTTTCAGGTTCATTCAGCAGCTGGTTCAGTGGTCTGAGCTTGTTCTTTGCCGTTTCTACTTCCAGTGCATCATCCTCACTGGGTCTTGTGATCATTGTCTCATTGCAGGGTGGTTTGGGAAAACCAAAACGGCACCCGGAGCTTAAACTCCTAAAGCACGTCTTTGTGTGGTTCTTACTGTGTTTTTGCACTTCTGTTACTTTTTTGTACAGTTCAGGTTGTTTATGTGGATCAGGCAGCTGAGCTGTGATGTATTTGTTTATAAAATCAAGAACAGTTTGCTCATCATCCTCCTCAAACACAGGAGCACCTTCTACCCACAGGAGGCAGTGTATGTGTGGGCTTCCTCTGTGCTGAAACTCAACTCTGTAAAAGTAGTCAATGACTTTGCCAAGTGGCTCTGCGGGAGATAAGAGTAAATCTCTGAATAATGCTTCAACTCTCTTGTCAAACATGCGCATTGTTGTGACAGGATTGCTTCTCAGGATGTCACACTTTGCTGACCAGTCGAGTCCTTCAAAATTCACTTGTTCACCTTGCTGCCTTGTTATTGCCTCGATCACTTCAGGCCAGCGCATTTCAGCAGCTGAAAATGTGCAAAAGAACGTGGGAGTTCCCAACTGTCTGATCATGGCAAAAAGATCTCTTGTTGTTTTCTCCCAATAGGCTGGGGTTCCTCTCAGAGGCTGCATGAATCTCACTGCATCTTTATTTCGCACCAGTTTCTCCACCTCGTGTTTATCTTGTAACATGCCTGAGGTTATTTTTCTACCATCTCTGGTCAGAGGCTTTGCCTTCCTTAACTGTACTGTCATGCTGGATGTAGCCAAGTGTATTTCAGTCACAAACTGTGCAAAGAATAAATAGTTTGTGTCTTTGGCAAAACGATCATCAATGCAGAAAAGTCTTGATTTGAAATACCCACTGGGGGATACTTTGATCAGCCTTCTTTCATCAAGTGTGTTTTGGCCTGTAGGAAACTGCACAGGGAAGGCCATGGCCTCCAGTTTAGGTGTTTTGAAAAAACTTATTGGATTGTTTCTCTCTGCAGGAGCAACAGAGTAGATTCCTTCACTGAAACATAATATCTCCTCAGCCACATCAGGGGGCTGCAAACAGGACTCGAGTGCAAAACCACCATTAGTCAGTCCATCTGCTTGCTCTGAATCATCTCTCATCTGTTCATGCGATTGTTCACCATCACAGGGTAACATGTCAATGTCCTGTTCATTTATATTTTGTGCTTCACTCAGTGCATTTTTCTCACAGCTGTCAATTTCCATTAAATCAGCCTCATCATAATCGTCCTCATTCATGTTTTCATCATCATCATCCTCATCATCTTCATCAGGAAGAGTTGGATCACACAGCTCAGCATCATCTCTGATGCTCACATCCTTATACTGTGGATGAATCTGCTTGAGTTTATGCAGTGCTTGAACAAGTTTAGACCAGCTTACAGTCTGAAACAGCTGATGACCTTTGTAAGACAAGCGTCTCTTCAGTTTCACTCTGATCACCTGAGAATTAATTCTCAATCGAGGTAGTGTTTCAACAGTTTCCTGTACCTCTGATGGGACACAGACCACATTTCCTCTAATTGCTCTTTGTCTGCCTTTGGGAAGAGGAATGATCTTGGCAAATGGTATGCACTTGGCTATGAGATGTCTCTCCAGTATGTTGAGATCAGAAAGTTCAGCTGGAATATCAGCAAGATCCAACTTATTGGCAACAGCAAGTGCTGGCATGGATCCATTTTTAAGATGATCGTGGCAGGTGTGACATATCCACTCTCTCTTTCTCTCATCAGGCACTTTGCACTGCTCATTTCTGCAGTTTTCATCACAAACATGAACAAACTTTCCTGTCAAACATGTTGCAACTACATGTGGGTTTTTGACATACTTTGACCTTGTGCAGGGTCGCACTTGGTTTGGAAATGAAGCCTTGAAGCATACAGTACATGGGTATGATGGTCCAGCTTTGATTTGTGATTTGAACACAGATATGGCCTCGTTGATCACACTGTTGTCACTCTCTTGGGTTTGTCTGTTCACCCATCTGTATTTCCTTTTTATTTTCATTGCACATCTCATGTTGTGCATAATCCTGAATGCAAGATTACTTTGATACCTGTCTCGCATTAGTTGTTTCATTAGTTGTCTGTGTCTTACTCTGAATGCATTGTCACGTGCATAACGCTGAGTCACTCGAGATCTCTGTCTCTCTCTGAATTCAGGGTTTTCTTGATACCTTTTAGTGATATAGTTTTTTTGTTTTTGTCTAAATTCAGCATTGTCACAGTAGCGTCTTTTAATATATTGTTGTTGTTTCTTTCTGAATTCATCGTTCTCACAGTAGCGTCTTTTAATATATTGTTGTTGTTTCTTTCTGAATTCATCGTTCTCACAGTAGCGTCTTTTAATATATTGTTGTTGTTTCTTTCTGAATTCATCGTTCTCACAGTAGCGTCTTTTAATATATTGTTGTTGTTTCTTTCTGAATTCATCATTTTCACAGTAACGTCTTTTCATATACTGTTGTTGTTTTTGTCTAACTTCAGGATTGTTTTTATATGTCTCGCTTGCGCAAGATTTTTTCTTTTCTTTGTAATCTTTATTTGAAGCATACTTTTGTTGTTCTCTCCTTTTTTGGTTTTCTTTTCTCTGATTTCTGGGTTTCTCTGATGCCATTAATCTTCTTTTCATTTTGTGCCTTTGTTGTTTATTAACTTTTTTCAGTTTTTGTAAAACTATATCAGAAAGGTCACAGGCAGCAACATTTGTTATGGCAGCATTTGATTGACATGAAAAAGCATCACTTGATGGAAGGAAACTTAATTCACTGCATAGTTCTTCAGTTGGTATATTAGGAGGTTCATTCTGATCTTCATATGATGTGAACTGAGTCACGTGAACTTCTTTTTGTTTCACCGGTGGCGTACAAATGGACATTTGACAAAAGATGTTCTCAGTCAGATCAGTCGTTGTGTTTCTCCTTGGAGTAGAGGAGTTTGCTTCATCAACAGTTGTATCAGAGTGAGTAGATGCCACAGCAGTGGCAGCTGTTGGTCTGCAGACTGTGTCTGTGATAGTATCACTCAGGTTGACTGTGCTCATACTGTAGAACTGCACAGGCTTCAGTTCATAGTTACAAGAGGGTGATATCTCCATCATTTCATAAGAATCTTGGATCCTCTTAATCATGTCACTGAGGAGTGTGAATTTCAGCATCACAGCTGTACCACGATTACGTGACTGTAGTAATAGAGGAAGACCACTGGGTGTTCTGGAGTGTGGATCAAAGAAACCATATTTGCCTGATGTGGATCTGAACACTGCGATACACAATCCACTCATAATCAATAAGGCATACTGCACATCTGACAACAGGCAGCTCAGTCCTGCTTCTAAGCTGAGAAAGGTATCTACTGCTTCATCTGGAGGTTCTTCAAATGTCCCATACCGGGAAGGCTGTGTCATGTCGACATCATACATAGACCAGCGAGCATCAACTTTGTCTGGCAGCTCATCGGTTGCCAAATGAATATTTTTAGGAAATCTTTTCTTGGCCTCTTTGTACATCACATCACCTTTATCCAAGATCAGATTAAGGTCAGCTGTAGTCATGTTTTCATTCTCATGAAGGAAAGCAAGAAATGTGAGTGAGTTACATGTGCACTGCTTGTTTCTGGAGTCTCCATATTTAGGATGAGCCTGGCTGCGAGATGCACAGACATGTATAACAGAGGGCTGGTTTTCAAGGTTCACTCTTTCTGCATGAGATGGTCCTGCCACATCACTGTGACAGCCTCTTTTCAAAAAGTCAGCATAACCCACCTGTGGGGCACTTGACACCTCATGTTGTTCATTAACTTTATGCTGCAGTCCACTCTTTACAGCATCAGCATAAGATACCTGTTGTACATGTGCAGGAACATGTTGACCTGCCTGTTTGACACTGTCAGAATTGGTCTTTGTAGACACACTGTCTTCTGCAGAGCTCTGAGGAAAATCAAACTCAGCTTGTTCACATGTTGGTACTTTGTGAAACTCATGAAACTTTTTCCAGCGTTGTTTTGCAGCTTGTGACTTTTTCTGCTTCCTTGGCATTTTCACACACCTGCAAGTGTTTCTTAGTCTTTAGAAAATATGTTCACAAGATAAGAGTGGCACACACCAGGAGATGTTGTCTTTGTTTTTATATTTCAGTTTTTATTTGTCTTAAACAGTTGTCTTTCGTTTGACAGTTTGTTCTTCAGTTGAGAGAATATTATGCACTCTCTTTATTGGCTTGGCATTTTTCAGCAGCAAGCCAAGAGTGAAAAACAGGTAGAGAGAAAATTTAGAAGAGAGAACAGGCAGAGCAGGAGAGACACGGCTGGGAAATCACAATCAAACCGTGAATTAGTTTTCTTTGTTCAGTTTGTTCTCAGGTAGAGGCAATATATGCACTCTTTATTGCTTTAATGGCTTGGCGTTTTTCAGCAGCAAGCCAAGAGTGAAAAACAGGTAGAGAGAAAATTTAGCAGTGAGAACAGACAGAGCAGGAGAGACACGGCTTTAAATCAAACCGCAGATTTTTCTTTGTTTGTTCAGTTTGTTCATAGGTTGAGGCAAAATATGCACTCTTTATTGCTTTGTTGGCTTGGCGTTTTTCAGCAGCAAGCCAAGAGTGAAAAACAGGTAGAGAGAAAATTTAGCAGAGAGAACAGACAGAGCAGGAGAGACACGGCTTTAAATCAAACCGCAAAAGGATTGTTGGTTTGGCAAAATTTCTCACAAACCACAGAGTGAAATACAGATGGAAAGAAGGCAGAGACAATAGGTGGAGCAGGACAGAGGATAGAGGGGTTGGGGGGTTGGGATGTGAGAGAGAAGACTGGAGATCTGGTCCTTGTTCTTCTTCTTCTACACACTCTGAACAAAAAACAAGAAAAAAAAAATAATTTTATTAAAATTATATCACATGGTAATTGTATGAACTAAATGTGACTACTGCAAAAGGACAAAACAAATATTCAAGCTAAACTGTTGTCGGCTGCCATGTGCAAAAAGTTGCATAATTGGGCACTTTTTAAAAGAATAAATATTTAATTAAATTCAGCAATAATATTTTTAAATACAAATATGATTGAGTGAATCATTAATTAATCACATGTAGTGTGACTACAAAAATGTACGAAAAAAATATTTTAGCCCAATTGTTAAGCTGCACTTATGTGTATTTATTATAAAATTGTGTTTAAAAGGTCTAGCACAAAGTTTGAACCCATCACTTTACAGCTTATATTAGTCATATAATTTTTTTATTTTGGTCTACTTCTCTTACAGTATGTGCACACCTACCAGGCAAAGCACAGTGTCAGTCAGGTTCCTGAAAGAAACAAGAAATAATACGTTAGTTGTCTGTACAGTGTTATCAGACTAACAGAAATACAAAGCCCACACGACATGATACACTGAACTTCTAGTCAGCAGGGTAATTATAGAGTAATATAGCACACCAACTGATACAGCAGTCATTTTACAATTCAAACTAGTTAACTGAAGTATTGCCACTTATGTAAGGCTACTGTTAGACTGTTACTAGCCTTAGCATTGCTGCTAGCGCTAGCATTCCGGCTAGCATTAGCACTTCAGTTAGTGTTAGCATTGCAGCTAGCGTTAGCATTGCAGCTAGCGTTAGCATTGCAGCTAGCATTAGCAATGCTGCTAGCGCTAGCACTCTTACTGTTAAAACTGAGCCACAATGGCAATAATAAAGCTAATTTCTTACTTTTGTCTCACTGACCAGCAAGAAATATCACAGGAATATTATTTTTGTCAGTTAACAACTGCTAAGGCTAGTGTTAGCACTATAGCTAGCGTTAGCATTGTTGCTAGCATTAGCATTGAAGCTAGCGTTAGCACTGCTGCTAACAGCAAAACGTAATAAACGTATATAAATGATAGCGAAGGTTATTCTTTTTTCTTTCTTTCTTCTTTGAATTGTTTTTAACTCTGTTGGACTTGATATGTGAGTTTAAATGTCAAACATGTATTTTTTCCATCATAAAAATAAAACACTGCAGTACTGAGTGTACTGTACTTACCACAGCAGAGAGCAAAGCGGAATGACGACAGTTGGTCCAGTGATAGGTTAAAAACAGATGAGGCGTTCAGGTGGTGCTTGGAAATTTGACCATCAGTTTGAACAGCAATAATGAGCATATACATGTCTGTGTGTTGGTCTCTGTGTGTGACAGACATAGAGAGATAGAGGGAAAAAATACACTATACTAGTGTAAAAATTGGTCCTTTTTGCCCAAGTATAAGCGAATGAGTGACATACAGAAAAACAGGGCAACTGGCATTAAATGAGCAAATAAAAAGTATTAAATCTTGAACTGTTTTGTGGGTTTTATTTTAAGACTACTTTGAGTGTATTCGTGGGGAGATAAACTATACAGACTATAAACAGAGACATTAAATGAGATTAGGTTAGTGAAACGTTAGTTAAAAGCTGGGGAAATTAACTACAGACCGATAGATGCTGAGAGCTTTAATTATCCAGTCAGAAAGGATGATTTTGAAGTCATCAACTGACTCCAACTGCCCAGATCTGAAAAACCTTTGTGCCAATCACAATGCTCTACTTAGTTGGCATATACTAACTAGTGACAAACTATTAATCTGTGGCAAAACCCTGTCAAATCTGTCTTATTGTACTTTTGAAAAAGTTAATCTTACTACAATCTAACATTTTTAGGTTTAACCTTGGCAGAGTGAGAGAGAGCTCGTTAAGCAGGCAGGTGTGAGCCTGGTTGCTATAGTGACAATGGCTCCATACACACGACACAGACATGCGCCTCACTTTTGCTGCTTAAAATGAACAGAAAAGTCAGGCCGAAACAAATCGTTCCCAAATTAAAAGTACAAGTCGTATTGACAAAATTCTTTCACCGTGAGCGACAGCAGCTTCTAGTCTACCAAATTCTCAGTTTTCATGCCTGTGGAGTTTATTATATGGACGTGGTGACAGTGTAAAGACACCATGCTCTTCTGATTTTCAAACGAACCTTCTGAGCCATTTTAACATTAGAGTCTATGGAAGAGTTGGAAGGAGGAGGCTGTGCATTGGTGACATTTATGAAAGAACCGTAACACCTAGGACAATAGTAAACACATTGGATGAAAGAGGACAGCCATGGCTACGTTTTGAGGGTAAAATCATACCTGTAGAGCAAACGCTGTGGACACAGCAGCAGTTTTAAAAAAGATTTTAAGATTAATTTTTTTGCTCCTCTCACTCTAGCAGTTGAGCTGTCTCACTCTAGCCCCAACATTCCGTCCCATACACACCCATTATAAATTTTGAAACGGGTGAAAAAACATCATGAAACTTAAACTGGAACTGAAGAAAAAGTATAATAGATATTGAAAAGATAAATACAAGTTGAATAGTTGAATGTCTTGTCTTCGTTTTAAAGTTTGAATGGTGGCTCTATGTCAATGTATGTGGAAGTAGTAAGAGTTTAAAAATGAATAAGTTGAATGAGAATTTGAAGGGTCTCCCCATTGAAATACATGGGAAATTTTGGGAAATTTTTGTTGAATAAAGTTGAATAAAATTAAAAATATAAATGTTAAAAATATGAAAAATAGAAGCAGTGTTGTCCAAAAGAATAGGAATCTAACGGTGTTTGAATGGTTTTTCTAAGTTGAACGGTTTTGAAGGAGTAGGATTACAAAAAACGTACGGAATAGATAAAATATAATAATAATAATAACTAGAAAAATTTGCATTTCCTGCGAAAATGCAGTGTGGATGCTTAAAGCTGAAGCTGTATGCAAAAAGTAGCTGAAAAAGCTGAAAAGTTGCAGAAATTGTAAAAACTTTGCAGAAGCAAAAGAAGTTTGCTAAAATGGAATAACTTAGCAGAACTGCAATATCTTAGAGGAAACATAATACTTGGCAGAAATACAATAGCATAGCAGAATTTAGCAGAAATATTGTAACTTACCAGAAACATGATAACTTCTCAAAAATACAAGAATTTAGGAGAAATAGTATAAGATAACAGAAAGAATATATTTAGCCAAAAATACTTAAACATTACAGAAACACTATGATTTAGAAAAATAGTACAACAGAGCAGAAATATTGTGATTTACCAGAGACACTGTGATGAACTATGAATATTGTAATTTTAAATTAAGACTATGTTTTAGCACAAATATTATAATTTGGCAGAAATACTATAATTTAGCAGAAATACTATATTAAGCACAAATCCTATAAAAAGCAGAAATGGTATGATTAAGCACAAATACTACATTTAGTAGAAATACTTTGTTTTAGCACAAATCCCATAAAAAGCAGAAATACTGTACTATGATTTAGTAGAAAAACTATAATTAATCAGAAATACTAAATTTAGCAGAAATACTATATTAAGCACAAATACTATGAAAAGCAGAAATAGTATGATTAAGCATAAATACTACATTTAGCAGAAATACTATATTAAGCACAAATCCTATAAAAGCAGAAATAGTATATTAAGCACAAATCTTATAAAGTAGCAGAAATAGTATGATTTAGCACAATAGTAATAAGTTAAACAGAAAAATTGGAAAAGCAAAATGGACAGCTGAAAAAATGCTGAACATGCTGAGGGTCCCTCAAATATACTTGTTAAATGACAAAAATCTGCAAAAAAATTTAATACAGCCACACAATCACAAATATGTACACATGAGGAAACACACATGCACAGAGAGACCCACACACAAGATCCAATTCAGTCAACCAGTCTAAATATATTGAATTTAAATCTTAGAATGAGATCATCCCATTAAAAGCCTTTCTCTCTCTCTCTCTCTCTCTCTCTCTCTCTGTCACACACACACACACACACACAAACACACACACACACACACACACACACACACAGGGAGAGAGAAGTAAGTTTCTAGGTCAGCCTGGGAGCTGGTGAATTTGAATCCACCAATCAGAGAGGCTGTGCACTTTTCCCCACCAAAACAGGTGCATCTGTTTACACACGCAGCAGCACAGAGAGACACAGGATTTTTGCAGTCTATTTCTCATAGTGACGACTCCCCTCAAACAAATGACCGTAATTTCCTAACCGTAGGGGCTAGAACGGTCATTCTTACACCGTTTTGTTCAGAAGAGATGGGGGAATCTTCAAGTGTTGACAATTTAATATTAAAATATGAATTTTTAGAGATATATGACATGGATGACTTGTTGACTTAGAAGCCACGAATTCCCCAATATGCAAATTTGAATGCCTGAGACCACATATGTGATTGGCTGGCTGGGAAGCCGTGCAGGCCCTGATTTGTGGATTTGAATTCCTCAGCCCTCAGATATAATTGGCTGGCTTAGAAGCCACGAAGGCCCCAATATGCAAATTTGAATGCCTCAGGACACTTATTTGATTGGCTGGGAAACTGTGCAGGCCCTGATTTGAAAATTTGAATGTCTCAGTCCTCACAGAGGATTGGCTGCCTGGGGACCTGGCAGAAATATATAGAAATACTATTATTAAGCATAAATACTACATTTAGTAGAAATACTATGTTTTAGCACAAATATTATAAAAAGAAGAAAAACTATAATTTAGCAGAAATACTATATTAAGCACAAATCCTATAAAAAGCAGAAATACTATAATTTAGAACAAATAGTATAAAAAGCAGAAATACTATAATTTAGCAGAAATACTATGTTAGGCACAAATCCTATAAAAAGCAGAAATACTATAATTTAGCAGAAATACTATGTTAGGCACAAATCCTATAAAAAGCAGAAATACTATAATTTAGCAGAAATACTATATTAGGCATAAATCCTATGAAAAGCAGAAATAGTATGATTTAGCAGAAATACTGTATTTAGCACAAGTACCGAAAAGTACCAGAAATACTATGATTTAGCAGAATAGTAATAACTTATTGAAACACAAATGCACAGAGGGACACACAAACACAGGCTCTAATCCAGTCAACCAGTCTAACTATGTTCAATTTAAATCCTACAATGACATGCTGTCAAATAAGGGCAGGGTCCTCTCTCTCCCACTAAACACACACACACACACACACACACACACACACACACACACACACACACACACACACACACACAGGGAGAGAGGACTAAGTTTCTAGGTCAGCCTGGGAGCTGCTGAATTTGAATCCACCAATCAGAGAGGCTGTTTACGTTTTCCCGCCAAAACAGGTGCATCTTTTTACACACGCAGCACAGAGACATAGACCTGCTTCTTTCAGTTTATTTCACATAGTGAGGATTCCCCTCAAACAAATGACCATAATTTCCTAACCATAGGGGCTAGAGCGGTCATTCTTACACCGTTTTGTTCAGAAGAGATGGGGGAATCTTCAAGTGTTGACAATTTATCATTAAAATATGAATTTTTAGAGATATATGACATGGATGACTTGTTGACTTAGAAGCCACGAATTCCCCAATATGCAAATTTGAATACCTGGAGCCCACATACATGATTGGCTGGCTGGGAAGCTGTGCAGGCCCTGATTTGTGGATTTGAATTCCTCAGCCCTCAGATATGATTGGCTGGCTTAGAAGCCATGAAGGCCCCAATATGCAAATTTGAATGCCTCAGGACACATATATGATTGGCTGGGAAGCCGTGCAGGCCCTGATTTGAAAATTTGAATTTCTCAGTCCTCACAGAGGATTGGCTGCCTGGGGACCTGGCAGAAATATATAGAAATACTATCATTAAGCATAAATACTACATTTAGTAGAAATACTATGTTTTAGCACAAATACTATAAAAAGCAGAAATACTATATTAAGCACAAATCCTATAAAAAGCAGAAATAGGATGATTAAGCATAAACACTACATTTAGTAGAAATACTATGTTTGAGCAAAAATCCTATAAAAAGCAGAAATACTATATTAGGCACAAATCCCATAAAAAGCAGAAATAGTATGATTAAGCATAAATACTACATTTAGTAGAAATACTATGTTTTAGCACAAATAGTATAAAAAGCAGAAATATTGTAATTTAGCAGAAATACTATATTAGGCACAAATCTTATAAAATAGCAGAAATAGTATTATTTAGCACAATAGTAATAAGTTAAACAGAAAAATTGGAAAAGCAAAATGGACAGCTGAAAAAATGCTGAACATGCTGAGGGTCCCTCAAATATACTTGTTAAATGAAAAAATCAGCAAAAAAATGCACAGGGAGAGAGAAGTAAGTTTCTAGGTCAGCCTGGGAGCTGCTGAATTTGAATCCACCAATCAGAGAGCCTGTGTACTTTTTCCCGCCAAAACATGTGCCTCTTTTTACACAGGCAGCACAGAGAGGCACAGGATTATTGCAGCCTATTTCTCATAGTGAGGACTCCCCTCAAACAAATGACCATAATTTCCAAACCGTAGTGGCTAGAGCGGTCATTCTTACACCGTTTTGTTCAGAAGAGATGGGGGAATCTTCCAGTGTTTACAATTTATCATTAAAATATGAATTATTAAAGATATTTGACTTGTAATGCACCATAACTGAGTAGAGCGAAGCAAAAACTGCCTTGACTTGCCCTCAAACAACGCTTTCTAACTCGAAATCTATTTGGAGTATCGATATCATTCTTTCACCGTAAGAGACAGCAGGCTTTGGTGAACAATCATGGAAATTTTCAGGTCTCTGTGGAAATCCAACAAAAAGTTATGACGAGAGAAAAAAGTGGTTCATTTCCACAGTTTGAAATCTGAAGAAATCTGAGCGAAGGACGAATTTCCTACCCTCAAACAAGTCCAACTCATTTCAGAACGGTAATAGGTGAGAAAGAAATTCTTGAATTGTGAGCGTCAGGGGTGTCTGAAGATATTCGGGGACAAGCCTCATGTCTTAACTTTGCTTCGTTAAGGAGATATGACGATTCGAATATGCCTCTCATTACAGAAATCCAGCGGTGATTTTGAACAAGCTCTCCATTCACTTTATATGGAGAGTTTTCTGACCTTGTGTTAGTCTGAGGAGATTTGCAAAAATTCTATAAATCCCACAACAATGATGGTGACATTTTCTGAAAGCCAGCAAAAATACCTACGTTTTGATGTATAATTTGTGGAAGTTGAGTGAAAATTGAGCAAGTAGCAAACAGTTGTTCGGACATGAAGAGAAGACTGCAAAACCTTCAGTGACACACTGGAAGCCAAGAGCATAGCAACCATAACAACGCATGTATTTTGTGAAAAATCACAATTTTGCAACTCAAAACTTTAAGAGGCATAAAAGTAAAACAGTAGAAGATTTGAAAAAGCTGAATCATACCTGAATAGCCCAATAATTTGTGAACATTTTAAAATTTGAATGGTTGTTCTAGGTGAAAATATGAGGAAGTAGTTAAGTTTCAAAAACAAGCAAATTTTAGCAGAATTGCAGAAGTTTCCCATTCATTTCAATGGGACAAATTAAAGGAAAAAAGTGGAATATTTTAAAAAGTATAATAGTTAAAAATAGCAAAAATCGTAGCAGGAAAGAGCAAAAATAGCAGAATAGTTTAAAATTTGAACGGTGAAAATCGGCTGAAAATTGTGGAAGTAGTTAAACGGCGAAAAGTGTACGGAAGCAACTAGAATAATAATAATAATAACTAGAAAAATTTGCATTTCCTGCGAAAATGCAGTGTGGATGCTTTAAAGCTGAAGCTGTATGCAAAAAGTAGCTGAAAAAGCTGAAAAGTTGCAGAAATTGTAAAAACTTTGCAGAAGCAAAAGAAGTTTGCTAAAATGGAATAACTTAGCAGAACTGCAATATCTTAGAGGAAACATAATACTTGGCAGAAATACAATAGCATAGCAGAATTTAGCAGAAATATTGTAACTTACCAGAAACATGATAACTTCTCAAAAATACAAGAATTTAGGAGAAATAGTATAAGATAACAGAAAGAATATATTTAGCCAAAAATACTTAAACATTACAGAAACACTATGATTTAGAAAAATAGTACAACAGAGCAGAAATATTGTGATTTACCAGAGACACTGTGATGAACTATGAATATTGTAATTTTAAATTGAGACTATGTTTTAGCACAAATATTATAATTTGGCAGAAATACTATAATTTAGCAGAAATACTATATTAAGCACAAATCTTATAAAAAGCAGAAATGGTATGATTAAGCACAAATACTACATTTAGTAGAAATACTTTGTTTTAGCACAAATCCCATAAAAAGCAGAAATACTGTACTATGATTTAGTAGAAAAACTATAATTAATCAGAAATACTAAATTTAGCAGAAATACTATATTAAGCACAAATACTATGAAAAGCAGAAATAGTATGATTAAGCATAAATACTACATTTAGCAGAAATACCATATTAAGCACAAATCCTATAAAAGCAGAAATAGTATATTAAGCACAAATCTTATAAAATAGCAGAAATAGTATGATTTAGCACAATAGTAATAAGTTAAACAGAAAAATTGGAAAAGCAAAATGGACAGCTGAAAAAATGCTGAACATGCTGAGGGTCCCTCAAATATACTTGTTAAATGACAAAAATCTGCAAAAAAAATTATTACAGCCACACAATCACAAATATGTAAACATGAGGAAACACACATGCACAGAGAGACCCACACACAAGATCCAATTCAGTCAACCAGTCTAAATATATTGAATTTAAATCTTAGAATGAGATCATCCCATTAAAAGCCTCTCTCTCTCTCTCTCTCTCTCTCTCTCTCTCTCTCTCTCTCTCTCTCTCTCTCTCTCTCTGTCACATACACACACACACACACACACACAGGGAGAGAGAAGTAAGTTTCTAGGTCAGCCTGGGAGCTGGTGAATTTGAATCCACCAATCAGAGAGGCTGTGCACTTTTCCCTCCAAAACAGGTGCATCTGTTTACACACGCAGCAGCACAGAGAGACACAGGATTTTTGCAGTCTATTTCTCATAGTGACGACTCCCCTCAAACAAATGACCGTAATTTCCTAACCGTAGGGGCTAGAACGGTCATTCTTACACCGTTTTGTTCAGAAGAGATGGGGGAATCTTCAAGTGTTGACAATTTATCATTAAAATATGAATTTTTAGAGATATATGACATGGATGACTTGTTGACTTAGAAGCCACGAATTCCCCAATATGCAAATTTGAATGCCTGAGACCACATATGTGATTGGCTGGCTGGGAAGCCGTGCAGGCCCTGATTTGTGGATTTGAATTCCTCAGCCCTCAGATATGATTGGCTGGCTTAGAAGCCATGAAGGCCCCAATATGCAAATTTGAATGCCTCAGGACACTTATTTGATTGGCTGGGAAACTGTGCAGGCCCTGATTTGAAAATTTGAATGTCTCAGTCCTCACAGAGGATTGGCTGCCTGGGGACCTGGCAGAAATATATAGAAATACTATTATTAAGCATAAATACTACATTTAGTAGAAATACTATGTTTTAGCACAAATATTATAAAAAGAAGAAAAACTATAATTTAGCAGAAATACTATATTAAGCACAAATCCTATAAAAAGCAGAAATACTATAATTTAGAACAAATAGTATAAAAAGCAGAAATACTATAATTTAGCAGAAATACTATGTTAGGCACAAATCCTATAAAAAGCAGAAATACTATAATTTAGCAGAAATACTATGTTAGGCACAAATCCTATAAAAAGCAGAAATACTATAATTTAGCAGAAATACTATATTAGGCATAAATCCTATGAAAAGCAGAAATAGTATGATTTAGCAGAAATACTGTATTTAGCACAAGTACCGAAAAGTACCAGAAATACTATGATTTAGCAGAATAGTAATAACTTATTGAAACACAAATGCACAGAGGGACACACAAACACAGGCTCTAATCCAGTCAACCAGTCTAACTATGTTCAATTTAAATCCTACAATGACATGCTGTCAAATAAGGGCGGGTCCTCTCTCTCCCACTAAACACACACACACACACACACACACACACACACACACACACACACACACACACACACACACAGGGAGAGAGAAGTAAGTTTCTAGGTCAGCCTGGGAGCTGCTGAATTTGAATCCACCAATCAGAGAGGCTGTTTACGTTTTCCCGCCAAAACAGGTGCATCTTTTTACACACGCAGCACAGAGACATAGACCTGCTTCTTTCAGTTTATTTCACATAGTGAGGATTCCCCTCAAACAAATGACCATAATTTCCTAACCATAGGGGCTAGAGCGGTCATTCTTACACCGTTTTGTTCAGAAGAGATGGGGGAATCTTCAAGTGTTGACAATTTATCATTAAAATATGAATTTTTAGAGATATATGACATGGATGACTTGTTGACTTAGAAGCCACGAATTCCCCAATATGCAAATTTGAATACCTGGAGCCCACATACATGATTGGCTGGCTGGGAAGCTGTGCAGGCCCTGATTTGTGGATTTGAATTCCTCAGCCCTCAGATATGATTGGCTGGCTTAGAAGCCATGAAGGCCCCAATATGCAAATTTGAATGCCTCAGGACACATATATGATTGGCTGGGAAGCCGTGCAGGCCCTGATTTGAAAATTTGAATTTCTCAGTCCTCACAGAGGATTGGCTGCCTGGGGACCTGGCAGAAATATATAGAAATACTATGATTAAGCATAAATACTACATTTGGTAGAAATACTATGTTTTAGCACAAATACTATAAAAAGCAGAAATACTATAATTTAGCAGAAATACTATATTAAGCACAAATCCTATAAAAAGCAGAAATAGGATGATTAAGCATAAACACTACATTTAGTAGAAATACTATGTTTGAGCAAAAATCCTATAAAAAGCAGAAATACTATATTAGGCACAAATCCCATAAAAAGCAGAAATAGTATGATTAAGCATAAATACTACATTTAGTAGAAATACTATGTTTTAGCACAAATAGTATAAAAAGCAGAAATATTGTAATTTAGCAGAAATACTATATTAGGCACAAATCTTATAAAATAGCAGAAATAGTATTATTTAGCACAATAGTAATAAGTTAAACAGAAAAATTGGAAAAGCAAAATGGACAGCTGAAAAAATGCTGAACATGCTGAGGGTCCCTCAAATATACTTGTTAAATGAAAAAATCAGCAAAAAAATGCACAGGGAGAGAGAAGTAAGTTTCTAGGTCAGCCTGGGAGCTGCTGAATTTGAATCCACCAATCAGAGAGCCTGTGTACTTTTTCCCGCCAAAACATGTGCCTCTTTTTACACACGCAGCACAGAGAGGCACAGGATTATTGCAGCCTATTTCTCATAGTGAGGACTCCCCTCAAACAAATGACCATAATTTCCAAACCGTAGGGGCTAGAGCGGTCATTCTTACACCGTTTTGTTCAGAAGAGATGGGGGAATCTTCCAGTGTTTACAATTTATCATTAAAATATGAATTATTAAAGATATTTGACTTCTAATGCACCATAACTGAGTAGAGCGAAGCAAAAACTGCCTTGACTTGCCCTCAAACAACGCTTTGTAACTTGAAATCTATTTTGAGTATCGATATCATTCTTTCACCGTAAGAGACAGCAGGCTTTGGTGAACAGTCATGGAAATTTTCAGGTCTCTGTGGAAATCCAAAAAAAAGTTATGACGAGAGAAAAAAGTGGTTCATTTCCAGAGTTTTAAATCTGAAGAAATCTGAGCGAAGGACGAATTTCCTACCCTCAAACAAGTCCAACTCATTTCAGAACGGTAATAGGTGAGAAAGAAATTCTTGAATTGTGAGCGTCAGGGGTGTCTGAAGATATTCGGGGACAAGCCTCATGTCTTAAAGTCGCTTCGTTAAGGAGATATGACGATTCGAATATGCCTCTCATTACAGAAATCCAGCGATGATTTTGAACAAGCTCTCCATTGACTTTATATGGAGAGTTTTGAGACCTTGTGTTGGTCTGAGGAGATTTGCAAAAATTCTATAAATCCCACAACAATGATAGTGACATTTTCTGAAAGCCAGCAAAAATACCTACGTTTTGATGTATAATTTGTGGAAGTTGAGTGAAAATTGAGCAAGTAGCAAACAGTTGTTCGGACATGAAGAGAAGACTGCAAAACCTTCAGTGACACACTGGAAGCCAAGAGCATAGCAACCATAACAACGCATGTATTTTGTGAAAAATCACAATTTTGCAACTCAAAACTTTAAGAGGCATAAAAGTAAAACAGTAGAAGATTTGAAAAAGCTGAATCATACCTGAATAGCCCAATAATTTGTGAACATTTTAAAATTTGAATGGTTGTTCTAGGTGAAAATATGAGGAAGTAGTTAAGTTTCAAAAACAAGCAAATTTTAGCAGAATTGCAGAAGTTTCCCATTCATTTCAATGGGACAAATTAAAGGAAAAAAGTGGAATATTTTAAAAAGTATAATAGTTAAAAATAGCAAAAATCGTAGCAGGAAAGAGCAAAAATAGCAGAATAGTTTAAAATTTGAATGGTGAAAATCGGCTGAAAATTGTGGAAGTAGTTAAACGGCGAAAAGTGTACGGAAGCAACTAGAATAATAATAATAATAATAATAAAGAATAAAGAGAAACAGGAACTCAATAGTGTGGATGCTTAAAGCATCCACACAATAATAAAGAATAAAGAGAAACAGGAACTCAATAGTGTGGATGCTTAAAGCATCCACACAATAAAGATTCGAATAACAATACTGTGAATGCTTTTCAAGCATTCACACTAATAATAACTAGAAAGTGCATTTTCTGAAGAAACTGCAGTGTGAATGCTTGAATCTGAATGTATGGACTGAAATGAATTAATTGCTGAATTTTGAGTTAAAAATTTTGAATGAGATAAAAAAAAAAGTCAGAATTTAACCTGAAAACAAAAGTGCTGAACTGCTAAAAGCTGAAGGTTAGACAGAAGAAGTTGGAAAAAAGCTGAAAATGTTTTAATTGTAAATTAGAAAACCCTAAGAAATGAGAAAGGAACATTTAGAGTCAGAAAACATCTGAATGAATATTAAAAGGTCATTCTTTGAATCACTGAATGACTAAAATGTGATCCCTCCACTTGGATCCACACAGTTTAAAAAGTTTACATCTCTGAGCTTTGAAAGACAAGATGTTGGAAAGAGAACAACGTTTTGAGGGTAAAATGATGGCTGTAACACTGTGGACACAGCAGCAGTTGAAAGAGAAGTGTTTAAGATGAATCTTGGCAGAGTGAGAGAGAGAGCTCGTTAAGCAGGCAGGTGTGAGCCTGGTTGCTATAGTGACCGCACCCAATGGCTCCATACACACGCACACAGACATGCGCCTCACTTTTGCTGCTTAAAATGAACAGAAAAGTCAGGCCGAAACAAATCGCTCCCAAATGAAAAGTAAAAGTCGTATTGACAAAATTCTTTCACCGTGAGCGACAGCAATGTCTAGTCTACCTAATTCTCAGTTTTCATGCCTGTGGAGTTTATTATATGGACATGGTGACAGTGGAAAGACACCATGCTCTTCTGATTTTCAAACGAACCTTCTGAGCCATTTTAACATTAGAGTCTATGGAAGAGTTGGAGGGAGGAGGCTGTGCATTGGTGACATTTATGAAAGAACCATAACACCTAGTACAATAGTAAACACATTGGATGAAAGAGGACAGCGATGGCTACGTTTTGAGGGTAAAATCATACCTGTAGAGCAAACGCTGCGGACACAGCAGCAGTTTTAAAAAAGATTTTAAGATTAATTTTTTTGCTCCTCTCACTCTAGCAGTTGAGCTGCCTCACTCTAGCCCCAACATTCCGTCCCATACACACCCATTATAAATTTTGAAACGGGTGAAAAAACATCATGAAACTTAAACTGGAACTGAAGAAAAAGTATAATAGATATTGAAAAGATAAATACAAGTTGAATAGTTGAATGTCTTGTCTTCGTTTTAAAGTTTGAATGGTGGCTCTATGTCAATGTATGTGGAAGTAGTAAGAGTTTAAAAATGAGTAAGTTGAATGAGAATTTGAAGGGTCTCCCCATTGAAATACATGGGAAATTTTTGTTGAATAAAGTTGAATAAAATTAAAAATATAAATGTTAAAAATGAGAAAAGTAGAAGCAGTCATGTCCAAAATAATAGGAATCTAACGGTGTTTGAATGGTTTTTCTAAGTTGAACGGTTTTGAAGGAGTAGGCTTTCAAAAAACGTACGGAATAAGAAAATATAATAATAAAGATTAGAAGAACAATACTGTGAATGCTTTTCAAGCATTCACACTAATAAAGATTAGAAGAACAATACTGTGAATGCTTTTCAAGCATTCACACTAATAACTAGAAAGTGCATTTTCTGAAGAAACTGCAGTGTGAATGCTTGAATCTGAATGTATGCACTGAAATGAATTAATTGCTGAATTTTGAGTTAAAAATATTGAATGAGATAAAAAAAACAAAAAAAAAAACGAATTTAACCTGAAAACAAAGGTGCTGAACTGCTAAAAGCTGAAGGTTACACAGAAGAAGAAGTTGGAAAAAAGCTGAAAATGTTTTAAATGTAAATTAGAAAACCCTAAGAAATGAGAAAAGAACATTTAGAGTCAAAAAACATCTGAATGAATATTAAAAGGTCATATTCTTTGAATCACTGAATGAAGAAAATGTGATCCCTCCACTTTGATCCACACAGTTTAAAAAGTTTAAATGCCTGAGCTTTGAAAGACACTGTCTTGGAAAGAGAACAATAATGGCGACATTTTGAGGGTAAAATGATGGCTGTAACACTGTGGACACAGCAGCAGTTGAAAGAGAAGTGTTTAAGATGAATCTTGGTACAGTGGCAGGCAGAGCTCGTTAAGCAGGCAGGTGTGAGCCTGGTTGCTATAGTGACTGCACCCAATGGCTCCATACACACGTACACAGACATGCACCTCACTTTTGCTCCTTAAAATGAACAGAAAAGTCAGGCCGAAACAAATCGTTCCCAAATGAAAAGTAAAAGTCGTATTGACAAAATTCTTTCACCGTGAGCGGCAGCAATGTCTAGTCTACCTAATTCTCAGTTTTCATGCCTGTGGAGTTTATTATATGGACGTGGTGACAGTGTAAAAACACCATGCTCTTCTGATTTTCAAACCAACCTTCTGAGCCGTTTTAACATTAGAGTCTATGGAAGAGTTGGAGGGAGGAGGCTGTGCATTGGTGACATTTACGAAAGAACCATAACACCTAGGACAATAGTAAACACATTGGATGAAAGAGGACAGCGATGGCTACGTTTTGAGGGTAAAATCATACCTGTAGAGCAAACGCTGCGGACACAGCAGCAGTTTTAAAAAAGATTTTAAGATTAATTTTTTTGCTTCTCTCACTCTAGCAGTTGAGCTGCCTCACTCTAGCCCCAACATTCCGTCCCATACACACCCATTATAAACTCTGAAACGGGTGAAAAAACATCATGAAACTTAAACTGGAACTGAAGAAAAAGTATAATAGATATTGAAAAGATAAATACAAGTTGAATAGTTGAATGTCTTGTCTTCGTTTTAAAGTTTGAATGGTGGCTCTATGTCAATGTATGTGGAAGTAGTAAGAGTTTAAAAATGAGTAAGTTGAATGAGGATTTGAAGGGTCTCCCCATTGAAATACATTATAAATTTTTGTTGAATAAAGTTGAATAAAATTAAAAATATAAATGTTAAAAATATGAAAAATAGAAGCAGTGTTGTCCAAAAGAATAGGAATCTAACGGTGTTTGAATGGTTTTTCTAAGTTGAACGGTTTTGAAGGAGTAGGATTACAAAAAACGTACGGAATAGATAAAATATAATAATAATAATAACTAGAAAGTGCATTTTCTGAAGAAACTGCAGTGTGAATGCTTGAATCTGAATGTATGCACTGAAATGAATTAATTGCTGAATTTTGAGTTAAAAATATTGAATGAGATAAAAAAAAAACAAAAAAAAACCCGAATTTAACCTGAAAACAAAGGTGCTGAACTGCTAAAAGCTGAAGGTTACACAGAAGAAGGAGTTGGAAAAAAACTGAAAATGTTTTAAATGTAAATTAGAAAACCCTAAGAAATGAGAAAAGAACATTTAGAGTCAGAAAACATCTGAATGAATATTAAAAGGTCATATTCTTTGAATCACTGAATGACTCATGTGATCCCTCCACTTTGATCCACACAGTTTAAAAAGTTTAAATGCCTGAGCTTTGAAAGACACGGTGTTGGAAAGAGAACAATAATGGCGACAATTTGAGGGTAAAATGATGGCTGTAACACTGTGGACACAGCAGCAGTTGAAAGAGAAGTGCTTAAGATGAATCTTGGCAGAGTGGCAGGCAGAGCTCATTAAGCAGGCAGGTGTGAGCCTGGTTGCTATAGTGACCGCACCCAATGGCTCCATACACACGTACACAGACATGCACCTCACTTTTGCTGCTTAAAATGAACAGAAAAGTCAGGCCCAAACAAATTCTTCCCAAATGAAAAGTACATGTCGTATTGACAAAATTCTTTCACCGTGAGCGACAGCCATGTCTAGTCTACCTAATTCTCAGTTTTCATGCCTGTGGAGTTTATTATATGGACGTGGTGACAGTGTAAAGACACCATGCTCTTCTGATTTTCAAACGAACCTTCTGACCCATTTTAACATTAGAGTCTATGGAAGAGTTGGAGGGAGGAGGCTGTGCATTGGTGACATTTATGAAAGAACCATAACACCTAGTACAATAGTAAACACATTGGATGAAAGAGGACAGCCATGGCTACGTTTTGAGGGTAAAATCATACCTGTAGAGCAAACGCTGTGGACACAGCAGCAGTTTTAAAAAAGATTTTAAGATTAATTTTTTTGCTCCTCTCACTCTAGCAGTTGAGCTGCCTCACTCTAGCCCCAACATTCCGTCCCATACACACCCATTATAAACTCTGAAACGGCTGAAAAAACATCATGAAACTTAAACTGGAACTGAAGAAAAAGTATAATAGATATTGAAAAGATAAATACAAGTTGAATAGTTGAATGTCTTGTCTTCGTTTTAACGTTTGAATGGTGGCTCTATGTCAATGTATGTGGAAGTAGTAAGAGTTTAAAAATGAGTAAGTTGAATGAGGATTTGAAGGGTCTCCCCATTGAAATACATTATAAATTTTTGTTGAATAAAGTTGAATAAAATTAAAAATATAAATGTTAAAAATATGAAAAATAGAAGCAGTGTTGTCCAAAAGAATAGGAATCTAACGGTGTTTGAATGGTTTTTCTAAGTTGAACGGTTTTGAAGGAGTAGGATTACAAAAAACGTACGGAATAGATAAAATATAATAATAATAATAATAATAAAGATTCGAATAACAATACTGTGAATGCTTTTCAAGCATTCACACTAACTAGAAAGTGCATTTTCTGAAGAAACTGCAGTGTGAATGCTTGAATCTGAATGTATGCACTGAAATGAATTAATTGCTGAATTTTGAGTTAAAAATATTGAATGAAATTTAAAAAAAAATCAAAAAATCAAATTTAACCTGAAAACAAAGGTGCTGAACTGCTAAAAGCTGAAGGTTACACAGAAGAAGAAGTTGGAAAAAAGCTGAAAATGCTTTAAATGTAAATTAGAAAACCCTAAGAAATGAGAAAAGAACATTTAGAGTCAGAAAACATCTGAATGAATATTAAAAGGTCATATTCTTTGAATCACTGAATGAAGAAAATGTGATCCCTCCACTTTGATCCACACGGTTTAAAAAGTTTAAATGCCTGAGCTTTGAAAGACACGGTGTTGGAAAGAGAACAATAATGGCGACAATTTGAGGGTAAAATGATGGCTGTAACACTGTGGACACAGCAGCAGTTGAAAGAGAAGTGCTTAAGATGAATCTTGGTACAGTGGCAGGCAGAGCTCGTTAAGCAGGCAGGTGTGAGCCTGGTTGCTATAGTGACCGCACCCAATGGCTCCATACACACGTACACAGACATGCGCCTCACTTTTGCTGCTTAAAATGAACAGAAAAGTCAGGCCGAAACAAATCGTTCCCAAATGAAAAGTAAAAGTCGTATTGACAAAATTATTTCACCGTGAGCGACAGCAGCTTCTAGTCTACTGAATTCTCAGTTTTCATGCCTGTGGAGTTTATTATATGGACATGGTGACAGTGGAAAGACACCATGCTCTTCTGATTTTCAAACCAACCTTCTGAGCGATTTTAACATTAGAGTCTATGGAAGAGTTGGAGGGAGGAGGCTGTGCATTGGTGACATTTATGAAAGAACCATAACACCTAGTACAATAGTAAACACATTGGATGAAAGAGGACAGCGATGGCTACATTTTGAGGGTAAAATCATACCTGTAGAGCAAACGCTGCGGACACAGCAGCAGTTTTAAAAAAGATTTTAAGATTAATTTTTTTGCTCCTCTCACTCTAGCAGTTGAGCTGCCTCACTCTAGCCCCAACATTCCGTCCCATACACACCCATTATAAACTCTGAAACGGGTGAAAAAACATCATGAAACTTAAACTGGAACTGAAGAAAAAGTATAATAGATATTGAAAAGATAAATACAAGTTGAATAGTTGAATGTCTTGTCTTCGTTTTAAAGTTTGAATGGTGGCTCTATGTCAATGTATGTGGAAGTAGATACAGTTTAAAGAGGATGAAGTTGAATGAGAATTTGAAGGGTCTCCCCATTGAAATACATTATAAATTTTTGTTGAAAAAAGTTGAATAAAATTAAAAATATAAATGTTAAAAATGAGAAAAATAGAAGCAATGTTGTCCAAAAGAATAGGAATCTAACGGTGTTTGAATGGTTTTTCTAAGTTGAACGGTTTTGAAGGAGTTGGCTTTCAAAAAACGTACGGAATAGATAATAATAATAAAATATAATAATAAAGATTAGAAGAACAATACTGTGAATGCTTTTCAAGCATTCACACTAACTAGAAAGTGCATTTTCTGAAGAAACTGCAGTGTGAATGCTTGAATCTGAATGTATGCACTGAAATGAATTAATTACTGAATTTAAGTTAAAAATCTTGAATGAGATAAAAAAAAAACCCGAATTTAACCTGAAAACAAAAGTGCTGAACTGCTAAAAGCTGAAGGTTACACAGAAGAAGAAGTTGGAAAAAAGCTGAAAATGTTTTAATTGTAAATTAGAAAAACCTAAGAAATGAGAAAAGAACTTTTAGAGTCAGAAAACATATGAAAGACTATTAAAAGGTCATATTCTTTGAATCACTGAATGACTAAAATGTGATCCCTCCACTTGGACCCACACAGTTTAAAAAGTTTACATCTCTGAGCTTTGAAAGACAAGATGTTGGAAAAAGAACAACGATGGCGACGTTTTGAGGGTAAAATGATGGCTTTAACACTGTGGACACAGCAGCAGTTGAAAGAGAAGTGCTTAAGATGAATCTTGGCACAGTGGCAGGCAGAGCTCGTTAAGCAGGCAGGTGTGAGCCTGGTTGCTATAGTGACCGCACCCAATGGCTCCATACACACGTACACAGACATGCGCCTCACTTTTGCTGCTTAAAATGAACAGAAAAGTCAGGCCGAAACAAATCGTTCCCAAATGAAAAGTAAAAGTCGTATTGACAAAATTCTTTCACCGTGAGCGGCAGCAGCTTCTAGTCTACCTAATTCTCAGTTTTCATGTCTGTGGAGTTTATTATATGGACGTGGTGACAGTGTAAAAACACCATGCTCTTCGGATTTTCAAACCAACCTTCTTAGCCGTTTTAACATTAGAGTCTATGGAAGAGTTGGAGGGAGGAGGCTGTGCATTGGTGACATTTACGAAAGAACCATAACACCTAGGACAATAGTAAACACATTGGATGAAAGAGGACAGCGATGGCTACGTTTTGAGGGTAAAATCATACCTGTAGAGCAAACGCTGCGGACACAGCAGCAGTTTTAAAAAAGATTTTAAGATTAATTTTTTTGCTCCTCTCACTCTAGCAGTTGAGCTGCCTCACTCTAGCCCCAACATTCCGTCCCATACACACCCATTATAAACTCTGAAACGGGTGAAAAAACATCATGAAACTTAAACTGGAACTGAAGAAAAAGTATAATAGATATTGAAAAGATAAATACAAGTTGAATAGTTGAATGTCTTGTCTTCGTTTTAAAGTTTGAATGGTGGCTCTATGTGAACGTATGTTGAAGTAGTAAGAGTTTAAAAATGAGTAAGTTGAATGAGAATTTGAAGGGTCTCCCCATTGAAATACATGGGAAATTTTTGTTGAATAAAGTTGAATAAAATTAAAAATATAAATGTTAAAAATGAGAAAAATAGAAGCAGTCATGTCCAAAATAATAGGAATCTAACGATGTTTGAATGGTTTTTCTAAGTTGAACGGTTTTGAAGGAGTAGGCTTTCAAAAAACGTACGGAAAAATAATAAAATATAATAATAAAGATTAGAAGAACAATACTGTGAATGCTTTTCAAGCATTCACACTAATAATAAAGATTCGAATAACAATACTGTGAATGCTTTTCAAGCATTCACACTAACTAGAAAGTGCATTTTCTGAAGAAACTGCAGTGTGAATGCTTGAATCTGAATGTATGCACTGAAATGAATTAATTGCTGAATTTTGAGTTAAAAATATTGAATGAGATTAAAAAAAAAACAAAAAAAAACGAATTTAACCTGAAAACAAAGGTGCTGAACTGCTAAAAGCTGAAGGTTACACAGAAGAAGGAGTTGGAAAAAAACTGAAAATGTTTTAAATGTAAATTAGAAAACCCTAAGAAATGAGAAAAGAACATTTAGAGTCAGAAAACATCTGAATGAATATCAAAAGGTCATATTCTTTGAATCACTGAATGACTCAAATGTGATCCCTCCACTTTGATCCACACAGTTTAAAAAGTTTAAATGCCTGAGCTTTGATAGATACGGTGTTGGAAAGAGAACAATAATGGCGACAATTTGAGGGTAAAATGATGGCTTTAACACTGTGGACACAGCAGCAGTTGAAAGAGAAGTGTTTAAGATTAATTTTGGCAGAGTGGCAGAGAGAGCTCGTTAAGCAGGCAGGTGTGAGCCTGGTTGCTATAGTGACCGCACCCAATGGCTCCATACACACGGACACAGACATGCGCCTCACTTTTGCTGCTTAAAATGAACAGAAAAGTCAGGCCGAAACAAATCGTTCCCAAATGAAAAGTAAAAGTCGTATTGACAAAATTCTTTCACCGTGAGCGACAGCCATGTCTAGTCTACCAAATTCTCAGTTTTCATGCCTGTGGAGTTTATTATATGGACGTGGTGACAGTGTAAAGACACCATGCTCTTCTGATTTTCAAACGAACCTTCTGAGCCATTTTAACATTAGAGTCTATGGAAGAGTTGGAGGGAGGAGGCTGTGCATTGGTGACATTTATGAAAGAACCGTAACACCTAGGACAATAGTAAACACATTGGATGAAAGAGGACAGCCATGGCTACGTTTTGAGGGTAAAATCATACCTGTAGAGCAAACGCTGCGGACACAGCAGCAGTTTTAAAAAAGATTTTAAGATTAATTTTTTTGCTCCTCTCACTCTAGCAGTTGAGCTGTCTCACTCTAGCCCCAACATTCCGTCCCATACACACCCATTATAAACTTTGAAACGGGTGAAAAAACATCATGAAACTTAAACTGGAACTGAAGAAAAAGTATAATAGATATTGAAAAGATAAATACAAGTTGAATAGTTGAATGTCTTGTCTTCGTTTTAAAGTTTGAATGGTGGCTCTATGTCAATGTATGTGGAAGTAGATACAGTTTAAAGAGGAGGAAGTTGAATGAGAATTTGAAGGGTCTCCCCATTGAAATACATTATAAATTTTTGTTGAAAAAAGTTGAATAAAATTAAAAATATAAATGTTAAAAATGAGAAAAATAGAAGCAATGTTGTCCAAAAGAATAGGAATCTAACGGTGTTTGAATGGTTTTTCTAAGTTGAACGGTTTTGAAGGAGTAGGCTTTCAAAAAACGTACGGAAAAATAATAAAATATAATAATAATAAAGATTAGAAGAACAATACTGTGAATGCTTTTCAAGCATTCACACTAACTAGAAAGTGCATTTTCTGAAGAAACTGCAGTGTGAATGCTTGAATCTGAATGTATGCATTGAAATGAAATAATTACTGAATTTAAGTTAAAAATTTTGAATGAGATAAAAAAAAAACCCCGAATTTAACCTGAAAACAAAAGTGCTGAACTGCTAAAAGCTGAAGGTTACACAGAAGAAGAAGTTGGAAAAAAGCTGAAAATGTTTTAATTGTAAATTAGAAAAACCTAAGAAATGAGAAAAGAACATTTAGAGTCAGAAAACATCTGAAAGAATATTAAAAGGTCATATTCTTTGAATCACTGAATGACTCAAATGTGATCCCTCCACTTGGACCCACACAGTTTAAAAAGTTTACATCTCTGAGCTTTGAAAGACAAGATGTTGGAAAAAGAACAACGATGGCGACGTTTTGAGGGTAAAATGATGGCTGTGACACTGTGGACACAGCAGCAGTTGAAAGAGAAGTGTTTAAGATGAATCTTGGCAGAGTGGCAGAGAGAGCTCGTTAAGCAGGCAGGTGTGAGCCTGGTTGCTATAGTGACCGCACCCAATGGCTCCATACACACGGACACAGACATGCGCCTCACTTTTGCTGCTTAAAATGAACAGAAAAGTCAGGCCGAAACAAATCGTTCCCAAATGAAAAGTAAAAGTCGTATTGACAAAATTCTTTCACCGTGAGCGACAGCAGCTTCTAGTCTACTGAATTCTCAGTTTTCATGCCTGTGGAGTTTATTATATGGACGTGGTGACAGTGGAAAGACACCATGCTCTTCTGATTTTCAAACGAACCTTCTGAGCCATTTTAACATTAGAGTCTATGGAACAGTTGGAGGGAGGAGGCTGTGCATTGGTGACATTTACGAAAGAACCATAACACCTAGGACAATAGTAAACACATTGGATGAAAGAGGACAGCGATGGCTACATTTTGAGGGTAAAATCATACCTGTAGAGCAAACGCTGCGGACACAGCAGCAGTTTTAAAAAAGATTTTAAGATTAATTTTTTTGCTCCTCTCACTCTAGCAGTTGAGCTGCCTCACTCTAGCCCCAACATTCCGTCCCATACACACCCATTATAAACTCTGAAACGGGTGAAAAAACATCATGAAACTTAAACTGGAACTGAAGAAAAAGTATAATAGATATTGAAAAGATAAATACAAGTTGAATAGTTGAATGTCTTGTCTTCGTTTTAAAGTTTGAATGGTGGCTCTATGTCAATGTATGTGGAAGTAGTAAGAGTTTAAAAATGAGTAAATTGAATGAGAATTTGAAGGGTCTCCCCATTGAAATACATGGGAAATTTTTGTTGAATAAAGTTGAATAAAATTAAAAATATAAATGTTAAAAATGAGAAAAATAGAAGCAGTGTTGTCCAAAAGAATAGGAATCTAACGGTGTTTGAATGGTTTTTCTAAGTTGAATGGTTTTGAAGGAGTAGGATTACAAAAAACGTACGGAATAGATAAAATATAATAACTAGAAAGTGCATTTTCTGAAGAAACTGCAGTGTGAATGCTTGAATCTGAATGTATGCATTGAAATGAAATAATTACTGAATTTAAGTTAAAAATTTTGAATGAGATTAAAAAAAAAAACCCGAATTTAACCTGAAAACAAAAGTGCTGAACTGCTAAAAGCTGAAGGTTACACAGAAGAAGAAGTTGGAAAAAAGCTGAAAATGTTTTAATTGTAAATTAGAAAAACCTAAGAAATGAGAAAAGAACATTTAGAGTCAGAAAACATCTGAAAGAATATTAAAAGGTCATATTCTTTGAATCACTGAATGACTAAAATGTGATCCCTCCACTTGGACCCACACAGTTTAAAAAGTTTACATCTCTGAGCTTTGAAAGACAAGATGTTGGAAAAAGAACAACGATGGCGACGTTTTGAGGGTAAAATGATGGCTTTAACACTGTGGACACAGCAGCAGTTGAAAGAGAAGTGTTTAAGATAAATCTTGGCAGAGAGAGAGAGAGAGAGAGAGAGAGAGCTCGTTAAGCAGGCAGGTGGGAGCCTGGTTGCTATAGTGACCGCACCCAATGGCTCCATACACACGCACACAGACATGCACCTCACTTTTGCTGCTTAAAATGAACAGAAAAGTCAGGCCGAAACAAATCGCTCCCAAATGAAAAGTAAAAGTCGTATTGACAAAATTCTTTCACTGTGAGCGACAGCAATGTCTAGTCTACCAAATTCTCAGTTTTCATGTCTGTGGAGTTTATTATATGGACGTGGTGACAGTGGAAAGACACCATGCTCTTCTGATTTTCAAACGAACCTTCTGAGCCATTTTAACATTAGAGTCTATGGAAGAGTTGGAGGGAGGAGGCTGTGCATTGGTGACATTTATGAAAGAACCATAACACCTAGGACAATAGTAAACACATTGGATGAAAGAGGACAGCCATGGCTACGTTTTGAGGGTAAAATCATACCTGTAGAGCAAACGCTGCGAACACAGCAGCAGTTTTAAAAAAGATTTTAAGATTAATTTTTTTGCTCCTCTCACTCTAGCAGTTGAGCTGTCTCACTCTAGCTCCAACATTCCGTCCCATACACACCCATTATAAATTTTGAAACGGGTGAAAAAACATCATGAAACTTAAACTGGAACTGAAGAAAAAGTATAATAGATATTGAAAAGATAAATACAAGTTGAATAGTTGAATGTCTTGTCTTCGTTTTAAAGTTTGAATGGTGGCTCTATGTCAATGTATGTGGAAGTAGTAAGAGTTTAAAAATGAGTAAGTTGAATGAGGATTTGAAGGGTCTCCCCATTGAAATACATTATAATTTTTTGTTGAATAAAGTTGAATAAAATTAAAAATATAAATGTTAAAAATGAGAAAATTAGAAGCAGTCATGTCCAAAATAATAGGAATCTAACGATGTTTGAATGGTTTTTCT
Organism: Copadichromis virginalis; assembly: GCF_057382275.1. Classification (NCBI taxonomy): domain Eukaryota; kingdom Metazoa; phylum Chordata; class Actinopteri; order Cichliformes; family Cichlidae; genus Copadichromis; species Copadichromis virginalis. The sequence goes on from NC_140638.1 coordinate 33,111,647, forward strand.
AAGTTGAACGGTTTTGAAGGAGTAGGCTTTGAAAAAACGTACGGAAAAATAAAATATAATAATAACTAGAAAAATTTGCATTTCCTGCGAAAATGCAGTGTGGATGCTTAAAGCTGAAGCTGTATGCAAAAAGTAGCTGAAAAAGCTGAAAAGTTGCAGAAATTGTAAAAACTTTGCAGAAGCAAAAGAAGTTTGCTAAAATGGAATAACTTAGCAGAACTGCAATATCTTAGAGGAAACATAATACTTGGCAGAAATACAATAGCATAGCAGAATTTAGCAGAAATATTGTAACTTACCAGAAACATGATAACTTCTCAAAAATACAAGAATTTAGGAGAAATAGTATAAGATAACAGAAAGAATATATTTAGCCAAAAATACTTAAACATTACAGAAACACTATGATTTAGAAAAATAGTACAACAGAGCAGAAATATTGTGATTTACCAGAGACACTGTGATGAACTATGAATATTGTAATTTTAAATTGAGACTATGTTTTAGCACAAATATTATAATTTGGCAGAAATACTATAATTTAGCAGAAATACTATATTAAGCACAAATCCTATAAAAAGCAGAAATGGTATGATTAAGCATAAATACTACATTTAGTAGAAATACTTTGTTTTAGCACAAATCCCATAAAAAGCAGAAATACTGTACTATGATTTAGTAGAAAAACTATAATTAATCAGAAATACTAAATTTAGCAGAAATACTATATTAAGCACAAATACTATGAAAACCTGAAGTAGTATAATTAAGCATAAATACTACATTTAGCAGAAATACTATATTAAGCACAAATCCTATAAAAGCAGAAATAGTATATTAGGCACAAATCTTATAAAATAGCAGAAATAGTATGATTTAGCACAATAGTAATAAGTTAAACAGAAAAATTGGAAAAGCAAAATGGACAGCTGAAAAAATGCTGAACATGCTGAGGGTCCCTCAAATATACTTGTTAAATGACAAAAATCTGCAAAAAAATTTATTACAGCCACACAATCACAAATATGTACACATGAGGAAACACACATGCACAGAGAGACCCACACACAAGATCCAATTCAGTCAACCAGTCTAAATATATTGAATTTAAATCTTAGAATGAGATCATCCCATTAAAAGCCTTTCTCTCTCTCTCTCTCTCTCTCTCTCTCTCTCTCTGTCACACACACACACACACACACACACACACACACACACACACACACACACAGGGAGAGAGAAGTAAGTTTCTAGGTCAGCCTGGGAGCTGGTGAATTTGAATCCACCAATCAGAGAGGCTGTGCACTTTTCCCCACCAAAACAGGTGCATCTGTTTACACACGCAGCAGCACAGAGAGACACAGGATTTTTGCAGTCTATTTCTCATAGTGACGACTCCCCTCAAACAAATGACCGTAATTTCCTAACCGTAGGGGCTAGAACGGTCATTCTTACACCGTTTTGTTCAGAAGAGATGGGGGAATCTTCAAGTGTTGACAATTTATCATTAAAATATGAATTTTTAGAGATATATGACACGGATGACTTGTTGACTTAGAAGCCACGAATTCCCCAATATGCAAATTTGAATACCTGGAGCCCACATACATGATTGGCTGGCTGGGAAGCTGTGCAGGCCCTGATTTGTGGATTTGAATTCCTCAGCCCTCAGATATGATTGGCTGGCTTAGAAGCCATGAAGTCCCCAATATGCAAATTTGAATGCCTCAGGACACATTTATGATTGGCTGGGAAACCGTGCAGGACCTGATTTGAAAATTTGAATGTCTAAGTCCTCACAGAGGATTGGCTGCCTGGGGACCAGGCAGAAATATATAGAAATACTATGATTAAGCATAAATACTACATTTAGTAGAAATACTATGTTTTAGCACAAATCCTATAAAAAGCAGAAATACTATAATTTAGCAGAAATACTATATTAAGCACAAATCCTATAAAAAGCAGAAATACTATATTAAGCACAAATCATATAAAAAGCAGAAATACTATATTAAGCACAAATTCTATAAAAAGCAGAAATACTATATTAAGCACAAATTCTATTAAAAGCAGAAATAGGATGTTTAAGCATAAACACTACATTTAGTAGAAATACTATGTTTGAGCAAAAATCCTATAAAAAGCATAAATACTATATTAGGCACAAATCCCATAAAAAGCAGAAATAGTATGATTAAGCATAAATACTACATTTAGTAGAAATACTATGTTTTAGCACAAATAGTATAAAAAGCAGAAATATTGTAATTTAGCAGAAATACTATAATAGGCACAAATCTTATAAAATAGCAGAAATAGTATTATTTAGCACAATAGTAATAAGTTAAACAGAAAAATTGGAAAAGCAAAATGGACAGCTGAAAAAATGCTGAACATGCTGAGGGTCCCTCAAATATACTTGTTAAATGAAAAAATCAGCAAAAAAATGCACAGGGAGAGAGAAGTAAGTTTCTAGGTCAGCCTGGGAGCTGCTGAATTTGAATCCACCAATCAGAGAGCCTGTGTACTTTTTCCCGCCAAAACATGTGCCTCTTTTTACACACGCAGCACAGAGAGGCACAGGATTATTGCAGCCTATTTCTCATAGTGAGGACTCCCCTCAAACAAATGACCATAATTTCCAAACCGTAGGGGCTAGAACGGTCATTCTTACACCGTTTTGTTCAGAAGAGATGGGGGAATCTTCCAGTGTTTACAATTTATCATTACAATATGAATTATTAAAGATATTTGACTTGTAATGCACCATAACTGAGTAGAGCGAAGCAAAAACTGCCTTGACTTGCCCTCAAACAACGCTTTCTAACTCGAAATCTATTTGGAGTATCGATATCATTCTTTCACCGTAAGAGACAGCAGGCTTTGGTGAACAATCATGGAAATTTTCAGGTCTCTGTGGAAATCCAACAAAAAGTTATGACGAGAGAAAAAAGTGGTTCATTTCCACAGTTTGAAATCTGAAGAAATCTGAGCGAAGGACGAATTTCCTACCCTCAAACAAGTCCAACTCATTTCAGAACGGTAATAGGTGAGAAAGAAATTCTTGAATTGTGAGCGTCAGGGGTGTCTGAAGATATTCGGGGACAAGCCTCATGTCTTAACTTTGCTTCGTTAAGGAGATATGACGATTCGAATATGCCTCTCATTACAGAAATCCAGCGGTGATTTTGAACAAGCTCTCCATTCACTTTATATGGAGAGTTTTCTGACCTTGTGTTAGTCTGAGGAGATTTGCAAAAATTCTATAAATCCCACAACAATGATGGTGACATTTTCTGAAAGCCAGCAAAAATACCTACGTTTTGATGTATAATTTGTGGAAGTTGAGTGAAAATTGAGCAAGTAGCAAACATTTGTTCGGACATGAAGAGAAGACTGCAAAACCTTCAGTGACACACTGGAAGCCAAGAGCATAGCAACCATAACAACGCATGTATTTTGTGAAAAATCACAATTTTGCAACTCAAAACTTTAAGAGGCATAAAAGTAAAACAGTAGAAGATTTGAAAAAGCTGAATCATACCTGAATAGCCCAATAATTTGTGAACATTTTAAAGTTTGAATGGTTGTTCTAGGTGAAAGTATGAGGAAGTAGTTAAGTTTCAAAAACAAGCAAAATTTAGCAGAATTTTGGAAGATTTCCATTCATTTCAATGGGACAAATTAAAGGAAAAAAGTGGAATATTTTAAAAAGTATAATAGTTAAAAATAGCAAAAATCATAGCAGAAATTAGCAAAAATAGTTGAATAGTTTAAAATTTGAACGGTGAAAATCGGCTGAAAATTGTGGAAGTAGTTTAACGGCGAAAAGTGTACGGAAACACCCAGAATAATAATAACTAGAAAAATTTGCATTTCCTGCGAAAATGCAGTGTGGATGCTTAAAGCTGAAGCTGTATGCAAAAAGTAGCTGATAAAGCTGAAAAGTTGCAGAAATTGTAAAAACTTTGCAGAAGCAAAGGAACTTTGCTAAAATGGAATAACTTAGCAGAACTGCAATCACTTAGAGGAAACTGTAAAGCTGAAGCTGTCTGCTGAAAATAGTTGAAAATAGCTGAAGAAGCTGAAGAAATCAAAGTCAGTGTTTAAAAAGTTGTTGAAATTTTAATAACTTTGCAGAAGAACATCAAGTTAGCAAAAATGTAATAACTTAGCAGAAATGCAATAACTTAGAAGAAACATAACAATTCAGCAGAAATGTTGTAGTTTACCAGAAGCTACAACTTAGCAGAAATGTAATAATTTATTAAAAAATTAATAACTTGGCAGAAATATTACAACTTACCAGAACTGCTATAATTTTGCAGAAATGTAATTATTAGGAAAAAAATGTATACAGATAACAGCTGAAAACGATGACGTAACCTCAAAGTTACTTGTTTAACTGTGAAAAATGACCAGAAACATTAGAAAAGAAAGAAAACCAATTCAATTCAATTTATATAGCAACAAATCACAACAAAAGTCGCCTTAAGGCGCTTCATAGATACAGAGAAAAACCCAACAATCATATGACATATGACCCCCTATGAGCAAGCACTTTGGCGACAGTGGGAAGGAAAAACTCCCTTTTAACAGGAAGAAACCTCCAGCAGAACCAGGCTCAGGGAGGGGCGGCCATCTGCTGCGACCGGTTGGGGTGAGAGAAGGAAGACAGGAATACCAGCCAGCAGATAAACTGATGTGAAACAAAACCAAGGTAAAATTGCAGAATTTACACAGTTGGTGAAAGGTAAAAATGGCAACAAAAAACCCCCAAACAAACAAACAAAAAAAACAAACAAACAACATTTAGTTAATAAGTGCACAAGATGATTCGATGATAAATATGGTACCAATCTACAAAATACTGTCGAAATGAAGTCCACATTGTGATATATTTCAGGTGTGGAGAGTCACAGAGCTAAACAATCGATGTGCATATTTAAAGAATCAAATAAAGAACATTGTTGTGGAATAAATTACAGTGAATAATAATCACTGCCCTGCGTTAGAGAGTGACTTATGATGATGTATTAATTGGCTTAACTTTACCTCTAACAGCTTTTCACATAGTGCTGTGACCAGGGTGAAATCCATCATAAAGTAACTGTAAACAGTAGAACCATTAGCATGAATGTTATGGTTCTACTCTGATCAAAACTCAAGTCAGCTGTGTGACCTGATATAAAATGATAAAGAGGAACACATATAAATGACCTTTATGAACTTTTCAAAATGACTTTATATGTCTGACCCATTATCTATATATATTAGAGCAGATGTGGAAAACCACTGTTAGACCTACTCTATACTAACACAAACACAGTCAAAAATTCATTGCTAGTGTGACATGTGGTCCTTTTTGCCTTTGACCAATGATATGCTGGTTACTTGGACCAGTTTAGTATTTGCTGTCACAGAGGAATGTTAACCATAAATCCAAAAGACAAAACTGAAAAAATATGTTAATTGCAAACATGTTTTTGTCACCTTAAAGCCTCATTGTAAATATCATCACAAACAGATGTTTTCCACACGGTTAACAAAGCTCCACCACATCCAATCACTGCATATAAATCTAAAAGAAAACAACAACAAATAAAATGTAATTAACACAAGTGAAGTCTAAGGAGCTTGGAAAGAAAAGCGTCTGGACTTCTTTGAGTTCCTTGAAGACGTTTCACCTCTCATCCGAGAAGCTTCTTCAGTTCTAAGGGTCAATGGTGGAGAGTCCCAGATTTAAACCCAGTGGGAGTTTCCCCCCAAAGAGGGACAAAGAACCCCCTGATGATCCTCTACCTAATCACATGAGCCAAGGTGTGAAAGTGGGTGTGGGTCCCAATCAGCCAGGGTTTCGGGTGAGCTCATTGTGAAACCTGGCCCCACCCTATCATGTGATTTCCCGAGGTCAGGAAATCACCCACGCCCACTCCCAGGATGTGAGTGGACGTTACGGTGTCTGGGGAGGGAACTCAAAACTGGATTATAGATGGCAGACAGTTGGTGTCGTAAACCACCGCCTCTGTTTAAAGATGGTCGCTCACAGTGGACGTAAATGGCTTCTTTCACTCCTCCATCTGTCCAAAATGTGAACATTGGCATCCTCAAAGACTGACCTTTGTCCTTTAGATGCAGATGAACTGCTGAGTCTTGTCCCGTGGAGGTGGCTCTTCTATGTTGTGCCATGTGCTTGTGAAGTGGCTGTTTGGTCTCTCCGATGTAGAAGTCTGGGCATTCCTCGCTGCACTGTACAGCGTACACCACATTGTTAAGTTTGTGTTTAGGAGTTTTGTCTTTCGGGTGAACCAGTTTCTGTCTGAGTGTGTTACTGGGTCTGAAGTACACTGGGATGTCGTATTTGGAGAAAACTCTCCTGAGTTTTTCTGATACACCGGCTACATAGGGGATGACAATGTTGTTGTGTCTGTCTTTCTTATCCTCCCTCGCTGGTGTCTGATGTTCTTTTCTGTGAAGCTGGAATGCAGGCACACTGGACGAGCTTATTCTAAAAAATACAGAAAAAGGAACATTTTAGTTGTGTTAAGGCCTAAAAACTACAAATAAGTTATACAATGAACAATGTTGAAATACCTTATAGGTGCTGCAGGCCATATAACCAGAATCCAGAGCAATCTCACACTCACATGATGGTGAGGAAAGACATGAGCTCTGCAGTGAGGTTTGAATGTCTCAGTTGGAACACTGAAGAACTCAGAAGACAGCAATACCTGCACAGAGAGACAGAGTAGAAAAAGCATAGATTTGTAATCCATAATGTGAATTAAAACTCAAAAAGTGTCAACAAGTATAATCATTTGAGTGTGGAATTATTTATGCAATAAACAGGATTTAAATTAATTAATTGAATTAAAAAACACTGACATTTTTTTTTAAAATCAAAGATAAAGAATCATACCGCTCTCTGCTCTGAGGATCACTGAGCATCTCTGACAGGAAATACAGTTTCCTCAGTATGAGTCATCATTGATGGTCTCAGAGGTGTGTAGTGTGGCAGCATGATGATGGTCTCCAGATCAGGCAGGAGGTCAGGTGATGGGTGTGTCATCTTCTCCATTGAAGACACACTGGTATGGCAATTCATAACACAGCAGTCTCCTTGTGGCATGTAGTTATCTGTGCAGTCCAGCACTGATGGATCAGGTTTGGCTCAGCAGTTCATGAAGATGGTGTCTGAAAAAATATATCTAACAAAACACGTGCTTATAACACCACCCACCCAGCTCAGCCCCCAAGTGTCTATGTAATGCTGGTATGGGGTGTCAGTTACTAAGTCTAATTAGTGCATCAGAAAGCGGGGGCTACACCTAAAGCCCACACTTTTTGATGTCTTTGTTTATTAGCAGCTTTTTCCAGCTGCTCAGAGAATTCTGACTTGGCCTTTATCCACCCAAACCCAAACCCACCCGGATAAAGGCCAAGTCAAACTCACACACCATACCAGCATTACATAGACACTTGGGGGCTGATCTGGGTGGGTGGTGTTAAACTGTAGTCGGGAACTTTCAGAAAACTATCCATTTACTTCTAAATCAGTTTTTATACATATTCTGTAAGCTGTACTAATGTTTTTCTCTACATAATGTATCATTATAGACATCTCTGGTAGCGTAAAGATAGTTTATAACTTTTGACATTTTTTACCTGTAAAACATGATAAGCAAAACCTCATTCATCACAAAAACTTTTGATTCTACAAAAGCTACTATAATCAAGAAAATATAATTGTCTGTATTTATTCATGTGAGCCATAATAAATACCTGCATTTATGTGGGATTTATTTATTTACTATTTCATATTTTCAAGCCCTTGGAGGGGAAGATCTCGTTTGTTGAGCTACATACGTCACAGTAAAAAGATTTAGTCATTTAAAACATGAGAATAAAAGAAATGATGTTGGTTTAATAAATGTTGCAGCACATTTCAGATCAGAGGTGCATGATAGCAGATGTTCTCTGCTCTGCATGAAGTTCAGCAATGATTTGGTGAAATGATTAATAACATTGCAATAAGAAAGGGTCTTCTGACAGACAGAGTAGGGAAGACCCTTTTTTCAATGAAAAATCTTTTTCATGCTCTACAATCAGTAAACTCTGTAACAAACATGATCTGTAATTGTTTCAAAACTCACCAGACGACTTCATGATTGGCTCGAGGACAGGACACAAAAGACAGGGTTGTGGTAACTGTAATATGATCTCAGAACACCTGAATACAGACATTTCTGTGGCTGAGAAATAAAAATGAGGTCAAGCAGGGTGTTCTTGTCTGTAGTGGCAGAAGTGATCAGCTGTGAATACCCTCTCGACTGAAACTGCTCCAGAATCTGTTTTCTTCCACTCTGCAACTGGTTCTCATTAAAATCTCCACACACAATGATTGGGTGACAGTCCATTATTTCAAGTGAATCTAAAAGACTTACCAGGTTTTGCATGAATGGTGTCAAACTGTAGTCAGGGGGTCTGTACACAACAGCAATGAGTGCAGGGAATGGAGCCTGAACCTTCAACACTAAAAACTCAAGATCAGTGACATTATGCAGATACTGTTTTACCTGAACCTGAAAATGATTCCTCAAATACACAACAACTCCCCCACCACTTCTGCTGGCCATGTGAGGAAAGTTTGTGTAGGACACATGTCTGTTGCGTTTGAACATGGTGTAGCCGTCCAAATGAAGACTGTCTGCAACAAAGGAGCCTTGAAGGTGAGACTCAGTGAGACACAAAACATCTGCTAAACACATTTCATGATGACTCTTGATGTCACTGATGTGAGATGGCAAACCCTCCGTATTGTGATGGATCAGTGTAAGAGTGTCAAGTCTGCTGGCTGTTTCTCTGACCTGAAGAAGAGGCATCATTTCCTCAACACTGGCTTGGCTCATGGTTTGGAGCGCTGCAGTTACCTCGGGATTGGCGTAAATCTTTTTCTCATCCAAGTCCTGCAAATAGAGTCCACTGAGAGACGTCACCCTGCTGAGAGCAACGTAAGCCATACCTGGTTCAAAAATGTTCTTCATTGAAACTACAGCTGTCTGTGTTGTAAGACCCTGAGTTTTGTGAATTGTGCAAGCGAATGCTAGCTTTACAGGAAACTGTCTGCGTACCGCTCCTTTAAACTTCAGACTCTCCTCTGCTCTCTCAATGTAAACCAGATCATCAGATGCTGCATTAGCACTGCGGTTGTGTCTCATAGGCTGCCGGTTGTCCATCCTGAGCCCCAGTTTAATTATGTGTCCATCATTTTCAGATCTCACCACCTTTACCAGTATACCAAAAGCACCGTTGACTAAACCGTTTAGTGTGTCCAAGTTTCTGGTCAGCATGACTCGAGCTCCTTCAGCAACATTCAGAGTGTCAGGTAAATCATTTCGCCCACCTGTAAATGGTTTGTCTCTTCGTTCCATTCTGCCTGTACATTTATCCTTCTGGAAATCGTCTGCATTGATGATTATGATGTTTGAATGAAGCTTCTTCAGGGTATCTGTGTTGTGGGATTCCACATTCTTGTTGGTGGCATAAATGTGTAAGACCTCAGTTGGACATTCTTCTGGTGCAGTCACAGCCTGTGACAACAAATCTCTGTCGCACTGAGAAAGCTCATCTGTCTTTTCTTTGACTCTAATCCTGTTCAGCATCTCTGCAAAGGCCACATCATCTTTCTGACGCATGATCTCGGTTAGAGTGATCATCTGAAAATGCTCCTGCCATAGGTCAATCTGTTCTGGATCGTAAACACAGAGAGGTTTAGACTGTCGCACTGGTGGCAGCTGGTAAAAATCTCCAACAGCTAAAACTGACATTCCACCAAAAGGTCTCTGAGTGCCTTTGATTTGTTTCAGTCTTGCATCCACATAAGCAAAAAGGGGTTTTGAAACCATTGAAATCTCATCAATAACAATAATTTCAGCATTCATCAGCTCAGATCTGACTTCATCCAGTTGGTTACCAAGTCCTTGAATGGGTGGTTTCAGACTCCTGGGTAGTTTGAGTAGAGAATGTAACGTAGAGCCACTGATAGAAAAAGCTGCTGTACCGGTAAATGAAGTCAGTAAAACAGTTGGATTTGATATGTCAGCTTCTTCTGCATTAGCAGGCAGTCTGCTCAGGATCTTTGATGCTTCAGAATGAATACACTTAATCAGATGTGACTTTCCAGTTCCTGCACCACCGTTGATATAGAAGAAAAATGGATCTGGGTTCAAACCACAAACTCGCTGAGTACACCAGTCTCTTATGGCATAGAACACGCAGGCCTGCTTCTGGTTCAGATTCTGATACATTACACGTACCACGGCTGGATCTACTGCAGGTTGTTCTCTGACGGCTCTGATCTTTGTTACAGCATCAGACTGACGACTGTAGTCGGGGACATTCTCCTGTTCGTTCTCATCATCAGAATGTCTCTCAGGAAGATTCTCATCGCATTGCAGCCTCACAACTTCAGATTCAGGAGCAAGATTACACCATTCATCAATCACAACATCCCTATTTTGTTCAAACTCTTCCAGTGCACTCTCAATATCCTCAGAGTTCTTCTCATACTTGTCTTTATTTCTTTTCACAACCCTTTTCACAGACTCACTGTGGTCTGAACATGGAAGTCGTACAAAACCTGAGTTGTAGAAGGACTGATAGGTTTGGAACCCTTGTGGTTTCAGTTCCTGCTCTGATCTGTGTGGAAGGTAAAGTCTCAACAGTCGACCATAATATTGCTCAGGATCTTTTTCCTGTGAACAGTGGTAATATCTGATTATAGCTGGTTTATCATTCTTTCGCCTTTGTACAAATCCAAGCTGGTTTAGAAGAGGAAGCACATCTTTTCCTTCATTTGGACCACTCACCAACCTGCACAAGGCAGCAAAATCAGCCAGTGACATTTCCTCATATTCTGGGGTCTCAGGTCTGCATTTGTATTTATCACTCAAACTTGTCATCCAAATATTACAACTGTCGTGTGTTGTGCTTTCCAGGAAGCTCATGGGCCGACTCATTTTTACTGGGTTATCATCTGTTGGTACAAATACAACACTGCGGGAACATTTTTTCATTTTTAGGCCACAGACTCGAGTCACACACTCCTGTGCGCTGATTTCTCTCTTTTTTGAGTAAGCTTGCATCACAGCTCTCATTTCATCACATTCATTGACGGTGTTCTTATCAGAGTTGTCAATAACTGTCTTCAGGTATTCAGAGAGGCCAGATTCTTTCTTTGTTATATATTTACAGAGGTATTCTATACATGAATAGGCATTCAAAATGAATGAGACATCTAAATTAGAGTTCCAGGCTTCAAGCAGGTCTGGGTTGTAATTGTTGATCCAACACTCATTTGGGTCACGTTTCAGAATCAGAGCTGTTTTCTTGTTTATGTCTTGGAGGCATTGTTCATACTCATTCATTGTTAAGTTGCATCGTGACAGAATCTGCTCTATGGTGAGGGAAGCAGCTTCAGGTTCCTTCAGCAGGTTCAACAAAGGTCTGAGTTTGGCTTTTGCAGCTTCAGTGTCTGAATCCTCATCCTGTCTCACAATCATTGTTCTTGTGGCTGGTGGTTTGGGAAACCCAAATCTACAACCAGAGTTCACACTCTTAAAGCATGTCTTTGTGTGGTTTTTGCTGTGCTTTTGTAGCTCAGTGACTTTTTTGTGCAGTTCAGGTTGTTTTTCTGGATCAGGGAGTTGAGCTGAGATGTATCTGTCCACAAAGTCACAGACAGTTTGGTCATCATCCACATCTGCTTCTACCTTTTCTCGAATCCACAGCAACATGTGTATATGTGGACTACCTCTGTGCTGGAACTCAACTCTGTAAAAGTAATCAATGATCTCACCAAGGGGCTGTGCAGGAGAAAAAAGCAAATCTCTGAACAAAGCCTCAACACGTTTATCAAACATTCGCATGGTGGTTACTGGATTTGATCTTAGAATTTCACACTTTTCTGACCAGTCCAGGGCTTCAAAATCAACCTCTTCACCTTGCTGTCTCTTTATTGCTTGAATCACTTCAGGCCATCTCATCTCAGCAGCAGAGAAAGTGACAAAGAACTGAGGTGTTCCTATTTGGCGAACCATGCTGAATAGATCTCTGGTAGTTTTCTGCCAGTAAGCTGGAGTTCCTCTGAGTGGCTGCATAAATCTGATTGCATCTTTATTTCTTACCAGCTTCTCTACTTCTGTCTTACTTTGTAACATTCCTGATGTGATTTTGCGTCCATCTTTCGTCATAGTTTTACCTTTCCTTAGCTGTATTGTCATGCTGGAATTAGCCAAGTGTATTTCAGTGACAAACTGTGAGAAAAACAGGTAATTTGTGTCTTTAGCAAATCTTGCATCAATGTTGAAAAGCCTTGACTTGAAGTATGCACTCGGTGTGAGCTTGAGACGTCTCATTTCATCCAGTGTATTCTGACCAGTAGGAAACTGCACAGGAAATGCCATGGCTTCCAAATGAGGAGTTCTGAAGAAGCTAACAGGATTGTTTCTTTCTGCAGGAGCCACACAATATGTGTTATCAGTGAAACAGAGAATCTCTTCTGAAATGTCAACAGGCTGCAGACAACTTTCTAGAGCAAAACCTCCATTGTTCAAATCACTTTCTGGTTCATCTGGATTTTGTTCCTCTGGTTGTTCATCACAGGATTGCATATTAATATCTTGGTCACTTTGAGACTCACTTTCACACAAAAGGGCATCTTTTTCATAGTTGTCAATTTCCATTAAATCTGCTTCATTATAATCATCACTTGCCATGCTGGCTTCATCACTGCTGTCATCATCAGGTAACGTTGGATCACAAAGCAATGCATCATCTCTGATAACAATATCTGTGTACTGTGGATGAATTTGTTTCAGTTTACGCAGAGCTTGAATGAGTTTAGACCAGGTGACAGTCTGGAACAGCTGATGGCCTTTGTAGCACAGTCGTCTTTTCAATTTCACCCTCATGATCTGTGATTGGCTTCTGATCCTCGGTAAAGAGTCAACTGTTTGTTGGACTTCAGATGGTACACACACCACATTACCACGTATGAGTCTCTGTCTCCCCTTTGGAAGAGGAATAATCTTAGCAAATGGTATGCATTTGGCAATCAGATGTCTCTCCAGAATGTTGAGATCACAAAGTTCAGCTGGAATATCCTGCAGTTCTAAACCATTAACAGCAGCAAGCCTGGGCATGCATCCACTTTTGAGGGAACTGTGACACGTGTGACAGATATACTCTTTTTTTCTCTCAACAGGAAAGCTGCAGTGATCATGACATGCTTCATCACACACATGAACAAATTTACCAGTTAGACACTGATGAGCTACAGTCTGGTGTTTTGAGTAATTTTGTCTTTTGCAGATTTTCACCTGATTAGGAAAAGAAGCTTTTAGACAAACAGTACAAACATAAGATGGTGCTGACTTAATGTTTGATCTGAAACGAGATATGGCCTCATTCATTAAAGTGTTCTCTGGATGACACTGTAAACTCTCAGCTGGTCGATGCATCTGGCGATATTTCCGTTTTATATTCATTGCACATCTGATATTATGCATCTGTCTGAAAGAAAAACCGTTCCAATATTTTACTCTCATTCGTTCTCTCATATTGTCCTTGTGTTGTTGCTGAAATTGTTTCTCTTCTCCATACCGCTTAGTCATGTAAAATCGTTTTTTCTTTTTAAATTCTTCGCTTTCTTTATATAGGTTATATACATATGACCTCATGTAAGCTTTATGTTTTTCTCTGAATCCAGCACAAGTTCTGTAAATTCTTCTTATACGCTCCTTCTGCTTATCTCTGAATATGGAAGACTCTCTATATTTTCTTGTTATACGTTCCTTCTGCTTATCTCTGAATAGGGGATTGTCTTTATATGTCCTTATGACACGTTCTCTTTTTCTATCTCTAATTTCAGCACTTTCTCTATACATCTTTCTCAAATGTTCTTTCTTTTTCTCGTTATAGGTAGCATTTAATTTATACAGTTCATTTCTGTACAGAATCCTTTTCTGTCTGTGATCAGGATCATCAGACTTCCGAGCTGAGTTTTTTTTCTTTGCCTTGAAGCTTTCATCAAACCTGTACATCTGCCTTTCTTTCGTCTTCTGATTTTCCTTTCTCTGTGGTAGCTTTTGTTGGGTCAATAATCTTCTCCTCATTTTTTGCCTTTCATGTTTACTATATTTCAGCAGTTTATCTGAGAGTTCCTCTGTTATCTTAGTTGAACTGGAGGCACTGTTTGAATCATTCTGAGGAATAGAATCTGGTGTTACCTGAGTTTCTCTCACAGAGGATGCAGAGGTTTCCTTTTCAAAATAATCAGAAGGATGATGTTTTTTTCTGGGAGCAGCGGTCTCATTTGAAGAATCAACTCTGGATGACATTACTTCACTGGTTAAATCTTTGGTCACAGGTTTCCGTGTCTGCTCAGTGTATATTTCAGAGTTTAATTCATGAACACGTTCATTTAAAGCTGGTGCTGGTGCACTTGTAGCTGTTTGTCTGTATTCGGTGGTTTGATTAGCATCTCTTTGGTCAGCAGCGTTTTCACTGTGAAACTCGATGGGCTGTAGCTCATAAGTACAGCTTGGTGCGATGCTGAACATTCTGTACAAACGTTTGATCCTGTCAATCATGTCATTAAGACGTGTGAATTTCAACATAACTGCAGTTCCACCACTTACACTTAGCGACAATGGCATACCAGTAGACTTACGTGGGTGAGGGTCAAAATATGCATATTCACCTGAATTCAGCCTGCTAACAGCGATGACTGTTCCTCCCATGACTAGCAAAGCATAGCGAACGTCTGAAGCCAAACACTGTAATCCCTGTTCAAGGCTCGGAAAGTGATCTGTACCATCAAATGTGCCGTAATGAGCAAACTGAGACATGTCGACTTGATACTCGTGTCTGCGGCTGATGACCACTGAGGGAAGTTCATCGCAGGCTAGAAACACACTGTTCACAAACCTCTTTCTGGCATCTGAATAGACAGCATGGCCTTTGTCCAACACACGGTTTAGATCTGCTCTGGTAATAAATTCATCCTCATGTAAGAATGACAGGAAAACCAAGCTGTTAGCCATGCATTGCTGATTCCGGTACTTTCCATACCTAGGAGCGGCCTGGCTTCGGGAAGCACAGACGCTACTCACTCGTGGACTTTCACTGTTTGTAACCTGTACATGAGACTGTACTGGAGCGTGTCCATCATGCTGTTTGTGTACAGTTAGCTGGGGTTCAGTCTGGATTACCTGCATAACTTCAGGCTCTGGGACAGACACTGAGGGAACACTTCTCTTTACCACATCTGCATAAGATACTTTGGCTGTCTCTCCATCATGCTGTGTTTGTACAGTTAGCTGGGGTTTAGTCTGGATTACCTGCATAACTTCAGACTCTGGGACAGACACTGAGGGAACACCTTTCTTTACCACATCTGCATAAGACACTGTGGCTGTCTGAACACTGCTCTGCACTTCTGTGCTGGGAAAAGCTGAAACACACACCTTTACCTGCTCACTGCTCTGAGAAACATTCACCTGTTCTTTCTGCTTTTGCCATCTAAGCTTCTGGGACTGCGACCTTTGACCTTTTCTTGGCATTTTGCTGAAGTACAATCTGGAGCTTATATGTGGTTATACACAAATATAAACAAAACTGAACCTTGAAACACAGAAAAACGTACAACTCCTCAAGTTACTGTTAAATCTGAGAAATGTACTATTATACTATAAAATGTTTTTATGAATATATGAATAGATGTTAAAAAGCTGATTTGTACTCCAAATTCAAAATAAAGGAAATTCAAAGTTCTCTGGAAACAATTTGGTCCGTTTTATTGTAGCTCTTAGAAACTGTATAATTTTACTTATATTTTTTTTAACCAGACTGGTAAATAATTACAACTTCTATAAAATGATATGCAGAATAAATCTCAACAATCAACAGGCTATAATAAAAGTCTTAGCTCTTAGGGGAGTTTATGTAAATCTTTCAGATATCTAAAATTGAAATCAAATATATGGAGCTGTGGTGGTGTGGTGATAAGATGACAGGTGATGAGGATTCTTCAGCTGGATTTTCTGCAGCAGTCAGGAAACAGGAAGTCTGGGTCCACAGGCACTTCTCGATGACAATACTAACTGAATACTTACACTGAGTGACAAAATGGGTTTGTCCTTAAATAATAGTACTATAAACTTGCAGTCAAATGTTATAGCCAATGAAACAGACTAACAGACTGGATCTAATTTATTATTTATCTGAATGTATGTATTACAAAATAACCAGATTATCTTATTACAAGTAAACTTATAAAGAGGTGATATTTTATACAATTGATCAAAGTAAGCCAAACTAGAAGTGTTAATTCCAAAGTGTAATGCAAAATTAAAATGACAAATGTAGGGCTGTGTAAGTAGTTTCTACTATAAGTTCCACTGTACTGTAATTCTACTACTGTATATTCAACTTGTAATTTCCAGCAAAATGACTGAATGTGAGAGAGCTTAATGACAGGAAAGAAAGAGCAGTGAGAGCAGAGATCTCTCAGAATTCTGTAACAGATAGATCAAGTTCTGGTAACTTGGATTTCTGAAAATTGGATTCTGAAAGGATTCTCAAAACTTGGATTCTCAAATTAGATAGAGCAGTAGAGATAGAGGGATACAAGATGGAATGGCTTTCAAATTAGATAGAGCGGTAGAGATAGAGGGATACAAGATAGAATGGCTTTCAAATTAGATAGAGCAGTAGAGATAGAGGGATACAAGATAGAATGGCTTTCAAATTAGATAGAGCAGTAGAGATAGAGGGATACAAGATAGAATGGCTTTCAAATTAGATAGAGTTGGGAGAGTGATAGGATAGACAGAATTGCTTATAATGATAGAGAGAGAGGATCTTCTGCAGCAGGTCACCTGTAAGACACAAAAGGCCTGGAATTAGTCGTATTTCCAATATGCTTGGATTTACCATATTCTTCAGACTATATGGCACACCTAAAACCCTGTCATTTTCTCAAAAACATACAATGTGCCTAGTGTATCGATTCTGGTTATGCTTACTGACCTAGAACGGGATTTCTGTGGTACACAGCGCTCAAAATTCTGTCAAATATTTTAGTAATACTTTGGTAAGCTACAAAGCTGCGCTGCTTGATGTATTGTCAGAGCATTATGGCTACCATAGTCAGGACCCTCGTAGAGTAATTTGTACGGTGCTTCAACATAACATTATGGTGTGTGTACAAGGACCTGGCACGTGCTAAGAGACATGCTTATGAAGCAGATTTCAACCTGATCAACCCATGAAGAGTTTGATGGATTTGTAGATGAGGAATGAACTGAAAAAGTGAGTGTATTGGTCTGTATTTTATGTGTTACAACTGAACAGTGTTGAGAGTTGTTGTGAATGACTTGAATAAAGTTTGACTTATCTGACTGTTTGTTTGGCTTAATCTGCCTTAAAAACAGAATTGTTTATTGACGTTATGCCTTATAATTTCAAAAATACAGTACATGTAGGGCTTTAAATACTAAAGACTTCTACAGTAAATTATTGGAGTGAACAGAATGACAATGTTTAACAAATGATGGTGGAACTGTTATAAGGACATTTTTACGTTCTATTAAAACAATAAACTAAGTCTATAAACTCAAACCAAGACGTGCTGCTACAGTAACTTACTGTAAATATTATATGGTCCAAATAAACCCGCACACTGAGGTTACAGCAGAGTTTCAGGCCTCCTGCTTTAAATACTTTATATCCATTAAACTCAAAATTATTTATTGACTGGCCAAAAAGAACACAAACCTTCTCACATTTGCCTAAAAACATCTTGATGATCAGCAAGAGCTGTGAAATGATTTCAAAACACTATTTTGGACCTTAATTAAGACAATTGAAATTCAAACAGCAGTCGCTTTCTAAAATATCGGATTTGTGCCGTTCACACTGTCATACCATGATACCATCACTGATACCAACATGACAAAAAAATCAGATTTGATGCGCTTTCGCCTGCAGTGTGAACTGCACTCAGGCCAGTCACTCAGGAAAAATACTTCTAGCGTTTTGACTTCATGCTAATTCATAAGTGGAATGAGAGAGACAATAAAAATCGATAGCTGTGGTGCTCTTAAGTGTTTAAGGTACCACCTATACTCACACTTCAATCCACAAACATAAGGAGAAATCAAACAACTGCATAAAGATGTCTCTGACATTTAACTATGTTTGGACTTGATAAGCCATCAAAAATTAAAATCAGACATTAATGGGCTATTAAACTTCATTGACATTTTCTGGGGCAGTCAGTGGTCCTGTGTGGGGGCTTTGCTGCTACAGATTCTAAATCCTGACTATTTGTCTTTGCCCATGAGTGAATGGCAAGATAACACAAATAGCCAAACTACTGTAAGTAAATTACTAAACATTACCATTACTGTCTACTTACCAGCAAAGGCAAAGCCAAAGAGCTGTTCACTCTGTGTAACAAAAGACAAAGAACAAAAATACAGGCTCAGACAACTCCAATCAGCATTAGACAGCAACAACTCTCCTCTGTTTTCTTTTTCCGCACCCTAATAAAGATGATCATCTTCATAAAAGGTAATATGTAGTTTTATCCATTTGCAATAAGCCACACAAGTTTCTGAGTCATGTAATGCTCCAAAATTTAGGTTCAGTTACATAAGAGAGTAGAGATCGTAACCAATGATTTGCTTCACCTACTACTACACACTTTATCAAATGGTGATGTCACAATTTAAAAGTAGGCAACAATCACAAATGATAGCTTGTATGGAATGTTTGTAGGCTTTGACATTTGAGGTGGCCTGCATTCAAATTCTATTAACACAATAAAAAAAAAAACACTCTATAAACTTACACCAAGACGTGCTGCTACAGTAACTTACTGTAAATATTATATGGTCCAACAAAACCAACACACTGAGGTTAGAGCAGACAGTTTCAAGCCACTCTGTATGTATTTTGGCAAAATGAGAAATTTGGAGACAGCTAGTTTCTACACAGCAGTTTCTACATATTTCAGTCACATTTGGGGCATGTTTGATACACAGCAATAAGCACTACACTAAATCTATGATAAACTTATCATAGCTGATATTAAGGCCTAATTAGCAAAATTTAGTATGATGGTAATTTCTTTGTAGATCATTTCATGATAAAAAGAACAGAAGTGAGTGCTGTATCTGAGCTGTTGCATGTAAGATCTTTGCTGGACATTCCCACATTTCTTAAACAAACAAACATGACTTTCAGACAGTTCATCTTTTGTAAATTAAGCCAGGATTATTTTCAAAAAAACAGCCTTGATAAAAATATCAGGCCACTATAAAATGTCTTATGTTTATGTTTTCATCCCACCTATATTTTGCAAGTCATTATGACAAATTACAAAAAGCAGTTTCTAGGCAGTGATTTAAGGGAAGAAGCTTTTGAAATCCACAATGCCCTACCACCAGTGGTCTCAAACTCTGGTCCTTAAGGCCTGGTGTCCAGAAACTTTTCTATGTGTCCCTGTTGCAACACACCTGAATAACATTAGTAGGTCATTAGCAAAACTCTACAGAACCTGACTGCATGCTGAGGTGGTAATTCAGCCATTTGATTCATGTTATAGCAGCTCATGAGTGAATGAACATGATGCAATGAAAGTACTTTTAGAAGTACATTTTTCCAAACACTTAATTACTTAAATTTGAGTAGTCTTAGGGGATGCCACTTCAGCACACAGTCAAATTCTATACTCTCACTAATGACCTACAAATGTTATTCAGGTGTTTTGTAACAGGGACACGTGGAAAAGCTTCAGGACACCGGCCCTTGAAGAGTGAAGTTTGAGACCCCTGCCCTATGTGAATATTTAATCGTCCCTAAACTGCCAGTCGTGAGCTGCTCTAATGTGAAACAAACACATATAGTTCTGTAAAAGTTTACAAATAGATTTCTAAGGATTTGGAGACCCCAGAAAACAAAAACCCTCCCAGATATTGTAGCTGAACAGGCAAAAACAAGTTGCCTAATAATATCTCGATGATAACCAACAGCTGTGCTGACGAACTGCACTAAACTGAATCATCTATAGTGAGAGAAAAACACCAGCATTAAAGTCAAACATGGTGCTGTTACTGTGATGTCCCAGAGTTCCTTTACTACTTCAGGACCATCAACTCATCAGGTCCTGGGCTTAAGTTTAATCATACTTAGGATCTGAAGCACACAAGCAAGTCCAATTGAATGAATGAAACAAAACACTTGGTATAAACTAATCAGTCTGGACTTTAATGAAATTAAGATACGT
Source organism: Copadichromis virginalis (assembly GCF_057382275.1). NCBI lineage: Eukaryota > Metazoa > Chordata > Actinopteri > Cichliformes > Cichlidae > Copadichromis > Copadichromis virginalis. The sequence goes on from NC_140638.1 coordinate 33,132,003, forward strand.
GGTATGACTTGAAAACCCTATATTGGGCCTTAATTACGACTTTTTTCTTTTCTTGCCTGCCCTGTTTGGATCTAATTAAGACAATTCTGAAATTGTAGTGGACCAAAATCAACCAGTGATGTAAACCAGTCATTACCAGTTACTGTAAATGCTTGATGGTAATTGTTGCTATCAGGGCATCCACAGCTGGGTATTAGAGACCAACATGTTTTTACATTAGACCAGGTTGTTCTGGTTCAAAAATGAAATCATCACTTTAAAACTGCTTTTTGTATTTATCCAGGTCATCCTTGTTAGATGATTTGAAACGTGAAAAAAGCATAAACAAAATAAATCTGCAAAGAAGAAAGACCTTTCTCAGCACTGTACCGCAGACAAAACCTTTACTTACCAGACTTGCGACAGTTAGATCAGTCTCCTAGAGAAAGGAAACAACACATCAGATCACTGTTTAATGACTTAGACTGTTAAACCTCTTCACACACAATCCAATTTACTGTGACATGAAATAACTAGTAAAATCCTCAATTTCTTCAAGCCTTTATGAACTCACTGTAGTCTGAAGAGGACAAACTTCAGTTACAGAGTCTGACATGGCGATAACATGTGTAATAAAGGCATGCATACTACAGAAGTGAAAAGAAGAGGCACCAATATTTGTTGGTACAGATTATGGCTTTTTAGCTCCATCATTTTCTATCACAAGTCAGTGCTTAATAAAGTGTGGAAAAACCACAACTGTTAGAATCAACGGAAAACCTCATCAGGTTTTAGTTCTGATCTGAATATGTAAATCCTAAAATACATGTAAATTTTGACATGTCATAGTAACAACAGTGGCACACCATTTTTGCAATTACAAAAATTATAATAAAGAGTCCTTCCATTGTACCTGTTGGCAGGAATCTTTTTGTATTTTGCAATATTTCCCTTTTGTATAAAATTTTCAAACACATTGTATCGAGCAAATTATTAAGAAACTAATTTAAACTTAGTGTACATAAATTACACACAGGCTTTAACATACACAACATTGCCTACTCACAACTCTGGTTCTCTTAGTCTTTTATTATTGCTTAAATGTTTAAATGCTTTTTTGTATTTATTCATATCATCCCTGTTAGATGATTTGAAACATGTGACAAAAAAGCATGAACAAAATAAATCTGCAAGGAAGAAAGACTTTTCCCAGCACTGTACCTCAGACAAAATGAACTCACTTTAGTCTAAAGAGGGCAAAATTTAATTGCAGAGTCTCAAATGGCCTTAACATGTGTAATAAAAACAATAATTACTACAGAAACGCTTTGATAAGCCTTTAAAATTAAAATTAGACATAAATGGCCTATTAAACTTCAGGGACATTTTTAGGGACACTCACAGGTCTAGTGGGGAGGCTTACTGCTTATAAAACCTAAATGTGTTTTTGCCCATGAGCAAATGGCAAGGTATCACAAAAAGCCAAACTATTGTATGTAAATTGCTAAACATGTTACACAATCCCAGTTTCATATTGCTTCAGTTACAATCACTGTTTACTTACCAGCAAAGGCAAAACCAAGCTTCTATTTCACTCTGTGTAACAAAAGACAAAGAGCAAAAATACAGGATCAGAAAACTCAAATTAGCATCAATACTGCATCACTCTCTGTTGTCAAAAAGATTCACTAAACTTCTTTGTTTACTACAGCTGGAATACAAACAACAACTCTCCTCTGTTTTCTTTGGTCTACCTCTCAGTTAAGATTGCAAAACACTCATACATGAAAAACTGCACGATATATTTTTAAGGCTTTAATATTTGAGGTGGTCTGCATTCAAATTCTACTTCCTAAAATATTATTAACTGCACATAGTATCATAGTAAATATACTGTATTTTTAAAATAAATATCTATGTACCATACTAATAATAATATACTGCCATATTTTATTTATGTGAAGGTGGGCTGTTGTTTGTTTCATTAACTTTCCACAAAGTGAGAATTTAAACTGTGCAGCAGATTTAGGTTGGCACAAACAAGCCTTTGTTAAACAGTTCTTAAAAATTAAAGTCTTCTGTTTAGGAGTTCTTATTATTCTTGGGCTATGTCCACACGTACACAGGTACTTTTGAAAATGGAGATTTTTCTATGCGTTTGCGGTCACTGAAAACGGAGATTTCTAAAAACGCTTGCCAGGATATCTTTTGAAAACTCCATTTTTGCATTTATGTGTGGACATGGAAACGGAGAAAACGCAGCGCCTTTTTTGACGTCACACTGTGCGCCACGTTATTGTTTCGGTGAAATGCATTTCTACAATACTGTTACTGTTAATTGTTCTCTCTGCAGTGTTTAAATGCTTACATATGCGCACACAGTTACTGTCCCCCCACAGATATGACTCGGTTCTGCTTCTATGCCCCATCTTTGTTTGCCATTTCCCACCGAGGTTTCTAGACTTCTGATTGGCCAACATTTCTACACGGTTAAGAATATAGCGCCACCTGCTGCTTTGGCATGTTCCTAGCAGTGTTCTCCTTCATTTCTGCATTTATGTGTGGACGGGATCGTTTTTTAAAACGGAAACGGAAAATCTCCGTTTTCAAAAATACCCGTGTATGTGGGGACATAGCCTATGATTAATCCTCAGTTTTCCCCCCCCCTTTGTCTTAATTAACCCACAAGACCTGCACACACACGACTCTTTTTCTCCCGTGTTCGGTCAGAGGCGGTAAAATGGCTCCTTTGATCTTGCCGACAGCTGACACTGAATCTAAGATGGCGGTTCGTTAAAAACTTTACAGCATAAAGAATGAGGCTGTTTTAACCAACTGATTTGTGAAGAGAACTAACTGCACCTTATGTAACAGACTGACAAACACACCAAATGTAATTAATAAAACAATACGATAACCGTGGTTCACAGTCAAATTTTCATTTCACACTGGGCTCAAAGGAGCGCTAGGCATTAGCATCGGGTTGTTAGCTCATCAAACACTCCTTTTACATACAAAAATGACAAAGTTTCACTAGGAAAAAGCAACCACTGTGTTACTCTAATATGAGTTATACCTCGGTTGGCTTTATAAATCACTAAAAGAACTCGTTAAATTGCACAAACAGACTATAAACATTTAGGAGAGAAGAGGAGAAGCAGAGCAGCGGCACTCACCCAGAGCGGACTCAACGAAGTGTGCGGAAAAGCGGATGTCCGGCAGTCAGGTAAAAGATGAGGCGTTCACAGTAGTAGGAAATTCCAGTATTACACACAATGGGCATTGTAAACATCAAAAATGTAGGTGATTTTAAATATTCTATACAATATTTATTTGCTAAAGAAAATACTCGCAGAACTTTAATTCTATAAGTTGAATAAATATTATTAGAAGGCTCTACTCCTGAATACCAACACCAAAGAGCTGAGTTCACCAGACCTGAAAAAAAAACCCAACCAGTCCAGGACAGTCAGTCTGCAAAGATGTTTTAAAGACAAAAAAAAAAAAAAATATATATATATATATATATATATATATATATATATATATATATTAGGGCTGAACGATTATGGAAAATAATCTAATTGCGATTTTTTGCCCCAATATTGCGATTGCGATGCGATATGCGATTATTTTTTAAGGTCTTTGTCTTCTGTATTATTAAACAAAGACAAGCAATACATCATATAGTATGGCCAATACTATATTACATTAATTTTAAACTGTTCTTTCCTGGAAGACAGACCTCTGTTATGATGACATGAGGTGATGCATGAATTGATGACTGACATTTTTATTTAACTTCTTCAATCACAACAGTATATTTGAACATACACAATAGTTTATTTTTAGCTTACAAACATCTGAGCATAAAGTGCTGACAAGGAACCCTGGTGTAAACATTAAAATGAAAGTCAGTACAATGTGCAGATTGCAGAAATATACATAAAAAAAAATCAGTGGCTTTACCACACTCAGTTTTTCGACATCTGTGAACTACTAGACAGTCATTCAATTAAAAAATAATATTAAATAAATAAAACTAATAAATAAAAAATACACACATCTTACTGATCTCTGCAGTCAGTAACATTACACATAAAGTGCAAACATAATAGCAATTGTATAAACACACACACAAACACGCCTTTAAAGTTTAAAGGCGTGAAATTGGACGGTCTAGTTCTGATTAGCGTCACCGCTGTCTCGGTGGAGTTTAATAAACTCGGCCGTCTGCTTCTTGCTATCTAAAATATAACCAGACACTGGTGTAAATTCTCGACTGTCTCATACTTCTGTTTAATCAGTTTTCTGTTTGACGTTTAGTCAGCTGTGTGAAAACCAAGGAGGAACCCACCCGGGGGATTAATAAAGTTTTATTTTATCTAATCTAATAACTTTAATCTCAGCCAAACCGATTTACTCACGAACAAACAAAACACTGAAAAAAGCCCAACAATAACATTTTTAGGTTGTCTAAGTGACTTATATATTACGTTTAACCCGAGCAGCGAAACTCCGCGGTGATCTGAAAATGATGTGCCGGGAGTTGTGCCGTTCTCGGCCGCATCAGTAACCCTCGAGCTCTCGGCTAGCTGTTGAGCTGGTGGGTAGCAGACGCCTCTGAAAACGTCCAAGCACTTTTGCACATATGGGATATCTTGATAAACCGAGCAGATATTTGATGTTTACACAACTACTTTCTCGCCTGAAAATATGTTAAAAGTTTATTTTGTGACCCAGAAAGATTAGTATGAGTAATTTTAAAACTTAGTAGCGGCCGCCATTGCTGGAAACTGGAGTTTGGCTGGGCCGCGCTATGAATTCTGGGATATGGTAGTAATTTGGACAACCTTCGGCGCGTCGCTGTAACGTAATCGGTCTACAAATGCGGCCTCAGGAGGATGCAGCCCATGAATTTGGACATGTCCAGAGTATAATCGCAGCCTCTGCGGTTAGAAAATTGCACTTGATCATGTCGCGATATTATCGCAAATGCGATATATCGTTCAGCCCTAATATATATATATATATATATATATATATATATATATATACATACACATATATACACATATATACATACACATATATACATATATATATATATATATATATATATATATATATATATATATATACACACACATATATATACATCTTTTTACACACGCAGCACAGAGAGGCACAGGATTATTGCAGCCTATTTCTCATAGTGAGGACTCCCCTCAAACAAATGACCATAATTTCCAAACCGTAGGGGCTAGAGCGGTCATTCTTACACCGTTTTGTTCAGAAGAGATGGGGGAATCTTCCAGTGTTAACAATTTATCATTAAAATGTGAAATTTTAGAGATATATGACATGGATGACTTGTTGACTTAGAAGCCACGAATTCCCCCAATATGCAAATTTGAATGCCTGAGGCCACATATATGATTGGCTGGCTGGGAAGCTGTGCAGGCCCTGATTTGTGGATTTGAATTCCTCAGCCCTCAGATATGATTGGCTGGCTTAGAAGCCATGAAGGCCCCAATATGCAAATTTGAATGCCTCAGGACACATATATGATTGGCTAGGAAACCGTGCAGACCCTGATTTGAAAATTTGAATGTCTAAGTCCTCACAGAGGATTGGCTGCCTGGGGACCTGGCAGAAGTATATAGAAATACTATAATTAAGCATAAATACTACATTTAGTAGAAATACTATGTTTTAGCACAAATACTATAAAAAGCAGAAATACTATAATTTAGCAGAAATACTATATTAAGCACAAATCCTATAAAAAGCAGAAATACTATATAATGCAAAAATCCTATAAAAAGCAAAAATAGTTTGATTAAGCATAAATACTACATTTAGTAGAAATACTATATTTTAGCACAAATCCTATAAAAAGCAGAAATACTGTACTATGATTTGGTAGAAAAAAACTATAATTAATCAGAAATACTATATTTGGCAGAAATACTGTATTTGGCACAAATCTTATAAAATAGCAGAAATAGTATGATTTAGCACAATAGTAATAACTTAAACAGAAAAATTGGAAAAGCAAAATGGACAGCTGAAAAAATGATGAACATGCTGAAGGTCCCTCAACTATACTTGTTAAATGAAAAAAATCAGCAAAAAAATCTATAACAGCCACACAATCACAAATATGTACACATAAGAAAACACACATGCACAGAGAGACACACACACAAGATCCAATTCAGTCAACCAGTCTAAATATATTGAATTTGAATCTTAGAATGAGATCATCCCATTAAAAGCCTTTCTCTCTCTGTCACACACACACACACACACACACACACACACACACACACACACACACACACACACACACACACACACACACACACACACACAGGGAGAGAGAAGTGAGTTTCTAGGTCAGCCTGGGAGCTGCTGAATTTGAATCCACCAATCAGAGAGCCTGTGCACTCTTTCCCTCCAAAACAGGTGCATCCTTTTTACACACGCAGCACAGAGAGACACAGGATCATTGCAGTCTATTTCTCATAATGACGACTCACCTCAAACAAATGACCATAATTTCCTAACCGTAGGAGCTAGAACGGTCATTCTTACACCGTTTTGTTCAGAAGAGATGGGGGAATCTTCAAGTGTTGACAATTTATCAATAAAATATGAATTTTTAGAGATATATGACACGGATGACTTGTTGACTTAGAAGCCACGAATTCCCCAATATGCAAATTTGAATACCTGGAGCCCACATACATGATTGGCTGGCTGGGAAGCTGTGCAGGCCCTGATTTGTGGATTTGAATTCCTCAGCCCTCAGATATGATTGGCTGGCTTAGAAGCCATGAAGGCCCCAATATGCAAATTTGAATGCCTCAGGACACATATATGATTGGCTGGGAAGCCGTGCAGGCCCTGATTTGAAAATTTGAATTTCTCAGTCCTCACAGAGGATTGGCTGCCTGGGGACCTGGCAAAAATATATAGAAATACTATGATTAAGCATAAATACTACATTTAGTAGAAATACTATGTTTTAGCACAAATACTATAAAAAGCAGAAATACTATAATTTAGCAGAAATACTATATTAAGCACAAATCCTATAAAAAGCAGAAATACTATATTAGGTACAAATCCTATAAAAAGCAGAAATACTATATTAGGCACAAATCCTATAAAAAGCAGAAATACTATATTAGGCACAAATAGTATAAAAAGCAGAAATACTATAATTTAGCAGAAATACTATGTTTGGCACAAATCCTATAAAAATAATAAATACTATAATTTAGCAGAAATACTATATTAGGCACAAATCTTATGAAAAGCAGAAATAGTATGATTTAGCAGAAATACTGTATTTAGCACAAGTACCAAAAAGTACCAGAAATACTATGATTTAGCAGAATAGTAATAACTTACAAAATTACAAATATGGAGGCATATTGAAACACAAATGCACAGAGGGACACACAAACACAGGCTCTAATCCAGTCAACCAGTCTAACTATATTCAATTTAAATCCTACAATGACATGCTGCCAAATAAGGGCAGGGTCCTCTCTCTCCCACTAAACACACACACACACACACACACACACACACACACACACACACACACAGAGGGAGAGAGCTGCCGAATTTAAATCCACCAATCAGAGTGGCTGTTTACGTTTTCCCGCCAAAACAGGTGCATCTTTTTACACACGCAGCAGCACAGAGAGGCACAGGATTATTGCAGCCTATTTCTCATAGTGAGGACTCCCCTCAAACAAATGACCATAATTTCCTAACCGTAGGGGCTAGAGCGGTCATTCTTACACTGTTTTGTTCAGAAGAGATGGGGGAATCTTCCAGTGTTAACAATTTATCATTAAAATGTGAATTTTTAGAGATATATGACATGGATGACTTGTTGACTTAGAAGCCACGAATTCCCCAATATGCAAATATGAATGCCTGAGACCACATATATGATTGGCTGGCTGGGAAGCCGTGCAGGCCCTGATTTGTGGATTTGAATTCCTCAGCCCTCAGATATGATTGGCTGGCTTAGAAGCCATGAAGGCCCCAATATGCAAATTTGAATGCCTCAGGACACATATATGATTGGCTGGGAAGCCGTGCAGGCCCTGATTTGAAAATTTGAATTTCTCAGTCCTCACAGAGGATTGGCTGCCTGGGGACCTGGCAGAAATATATAGAAATACTATGATTAAGCATAAATACTACATTTAGTAGAAATACTATGTTTTAGCACAAATACTATAAAAAGCAGAAATACTATAATTTAGCAGAAATACTATATTAAGCACAAATCCTATAAAAAGCAGAAATAGGATGATTAAGCATAAACACTACATTTAGTAGAAATACTATGTTTGAGCAAAAATCCTATAAAAAGCAGAAATACTATATTAGGCACAAATCCCATAAAAAGCAGAAATAGTATGATTAAGCATAAATACTACATTTAGTAGAAATACTATGTTTTAGCACAAATAGTATAAAAAGCAGAAATATTGTAATTTAGCAGAAATTCTATATTAGGCACAAATCTTATAAAATAGCAGAAATAGTATTATTTAGCACAATAGTAATAAGTTAAACAGAAAAATTGGAAAAGCAAAATGGACAGCTGAAAAAATGCTGAACATGCTGAGGGTCCCTCAAATATACTTGTTAAATGAAAAAATCAGCAAAAAAATGCACAGGGAGAGAGAAGTAAGTTTCTAGGTCAGCCTGGGAGCTGCTGAATTTGAATCCACCAATCAGAGAGCCTGTGTACTTTTTCCCGCCAAAACATGTGCCTCTTTTTACACACACAGCACAGAGAGGCACAGGATTATTGCAGTCTATTTCTCATAGTGACGACTCCCCTCAAACAAATGACCATAATTTCCAAACCGTAGGGGCTAGAGCGGTCATTCTTACACCGTTTTGTTCAGAAGAGATGGGGGAATCTTCCAGTGTTTACAATTTATCATTAAAATATGAATTATTAAAGATATTTGACTTGTAATGCACCATAACTGAGTAGAGCGAAGCAAAAACTGCCTTGACTTGCCCTCAAACAACGCTTTGTGACTTGAAATCTATTTGGAGTATCGATATCATTCTTTCACCGTAAGAGACAGCAGGCTTTGGTGAACAATCATGGAAATTTTCAGGTCTCTGTGGAAATCCAACAAAAAGTTATGACGAGAGAAAAAAGTGGTTCATTTCCACAGTTTGAAATCTGAAGAAATCTGAGCGAAGGACGAATTTCCTACCCTCAAACAAGTCCAACTCATTTCAGAACGGTAATAGGTGAGAAAGAAATTCTTGAATTGTGAGCGTCAGGGGTGTCTGAAGATATTCGGGGACAAGCCTCATGTCTTAACTTTGCTTCGTTAAGGAGATATGACGATTCGAATATGCCTCTCATTACAGAAATCCAGCGGTGATTTTGAACAAACTCTCCATTCACTTTATATGGAGAGTTTTCTGACCTTGTGTTAGTCTGAGGAGATTTGCAAAAATTCTATAAATCCCACAACAATGATGGTGACATTTTCTGAAAGCCAGCAAAAATACCTACGTTTTGATGTATAATTTGTGGAAGTTGAGTGAAAATTGAGCAAGTAGCAGGAAGTTGTTCGGACATGAAGTGAAAATTGCAAAACCTTCAGTGGCACACTGGAAGCCAAGAGCATAGCAACCATAACAACACATGTATTTTGTGAAAAATCACAATTTTGCAACTCAAAACTTTAAGAGGCATAAAAGTAAAACAGTAAAAGATTTGAAAAAGCTGAATCATACCTGAATAGCCCAATAATTTGTGAACATTTTAAAGTTTGAATGGTTGTTCTAGGTGAAAATATGAGGAAGTAGTTAAGTTTCAAAAACAAGCAAATTTTAGCAGAATTGCTGAAGTTTCCCATTCATTTCAATGGGACAAATTAAAGGAAAAAAGTGGAATATTTTAAAAAGTATAATAGTTAAAAATAGCAAAAATCATAGCAGGAATTAGCAAAAATAGCTGAATAGTTTAAAATTTGAACGGTGAAAATCGGCTGAAAATTGTGGAAGTAGTTTAACGGCGAAAAGTGTACGGAAACACCCGGAATAATAATAAAGAATAAAGAGAAACAGGAAAACAATAGTGTGGATGCTTAAAGCATCCACACAATAACTAGAAAAATTTGCATTTCCTGCGAAAATGCAGTGTGGATGCTTAAAGCTGAAGCTGTATGCAAAAAGTAGCTGAAAAAGCTGAAAAGTTGCAGAAATTGTAAAAACTTTGCAGAAGCAAAAGAAGTTTGCTAAAATGGAATAACTTAGCAGAACTGCAATATCTTAGAGGAAACATAATACTTGGCAGAAATACAATAGCATAGCAGAATTTAGCAGAAATATTGTAACTTACCAGAAACATGATAACTTCTCAAAAATACAAGAATTTAGGAGAAATAGTATAAGATAACAGAAAGAATATATTTAGCCAAAAATACTTAAACATTACAGAAACACTATGATTTAGAAAAATAGTACAACAGAGCAGAAATATTGTGATTTACCAGAGACACTGTGATGAACTATGAATATTGTAATTTTAAATTGAGACTATGTTTTAGCACAAATATTATAATTTGGCAGAAATACTATAATTTAGCAGAAATACTATATTAAGCACAAATCCTATAAAAAGCAGAAATGGTATGATTAAGCACAAATACTACATTTAGTAGAAATACTTTGTTTTAGCACAAATCCCATAAAAAGCAGAAATACTGTACTATGATTTAGTAGAAAAACTATAATTAATCAGAAATACTAAATTTAGCAGAAATACTATATTAAGCACAAATCCTATAAAAGCAGAAATAGTATATTAAGCACAAATCTTATAAAATAGCAGAAACAGTATGATTTAGCACAATAGTAATAACTTAAACAGAAAAACTGGAAAAGCAAAATGGACAGCTGAAAAAATGCTGAACATGCTGAGGGTCCCTCAAATATACTTGTTAAATGAAAAAAATTAGCAAAAAAATCTATAACAGCCACACAATCACAAATATGTACACATAAGGAAACACACATGCACAGAGAGACACACTACCAAGATCAAATTCAGTCACCCAGTCTAAATATATTAAATTAGAATCTTAGAATGAGATCATCCCATTAAAAGGCTTTCTCTCTCTCTCTCTCTCTCTCTCTCTCTCTCTCTCTCTGTCACACACAGACACACACACACACACAGACACACAGGGAGAGAGAAGTAAGTTTCTAGGTCAGCCTGGGAGCTGCTGAATTTGAATCCACCAATCAGAGTGCCTGTTTACGTTTTCCCGCCAAAAGAGGTGCACCTTTTTACACACGCAGGCACAGAGAGGCACAGGATTATTGCAGCCTACTTTTCATAGTGACGACTCCCCTCAAACAAATGACCATAATTTCCTAACCGTAGGGGCTAGAGCGGTCATTCTTACACCGTTTTGTTCAGAAGAGATGGGGGAATCTTCCAGTGTTAACAATTTATCATTAAAATATGAATTATTAAAGATATTTGACTTGTAATGCAGCATAACTGAGTAGAGCGAAGCAAAAACTGCCTTGACTTGCCCTCAAACAACGGTTTGTAACTTGAAATCTGTTTGGAGTATCGATATCATTCTTTCACCGTAAGAGACAGCAGGCTTTGGTGAACAATCATGGAAATTTTCAGGTCGCTGTGGAAATCCAACAAAAAGTTATGACGAGAGAAAAAAGTGGTTCATTTCCAGACTTTGAAATCTGAAGAAATCTGAGCGAAGGACGAATTTCCTACCCTCAAACAAGTCCAACTCATTTCAGAACGGTAATAGGTGAGAAAGAAATTCTTGAATTGTGAGCGTCAGGAGTGTCTGAAGATATACCGGGACAAGCCTCATGTCTTAACTTTGCTTCGTTAAGGAGATATGACGATTCGAATATGCCTCTCATTACAGAAATGCAGCGGTGATTTTGAACAAGCTCTCCATTGACTTTATATGGACAGTTTTCTGACCTTGTGTTAGTCTGAGGAGATTTGCGAAAGTTCTATGAATACCACAACAATGATAGTGACATTTTCTGAAAGCCAGCAAAAATGCCTACGTTTTGATGTATAATTTGTGGAAGTTGAGTGAAAATTGAGCAAGTAGCAGGAAGTTGTTCGGACATGAAGAGAAGACTGCAAAAGCTTCAGTGACACACTGGAAGCCAAGAGCATAGCAACCATAACAACGCATGTATTTTGTGAAAAATCACAATTTTGCAACTCAAAACTTTAAGAGGCATAAAAGTAAAACAGTAAAAGATTTGAAAAAGCTGAATCATACCTGAATAGCCCAATAATTTGTGAACATTTTAAAGTTTGAATGGTTGTTCTAGGTGAAAGTATGAGGAAGTAGTTAAGTTTCAAAAACAAGCAAAATTTAGCAGAATTTTGGAAGATTTCCATTCATTTCAATGGGACAAATTAAAGGAAAAAAGTGGAATATTTTAAAAAGTATAATAGTTAAAAATAGCAAAAATCATAGCAGAAATTAGCAAAAATAGTTGAATAGTTTAAAATTTGAACGGTGAAAATCGGCTGAAAATTGTGGAAGTAGTTTAACGGCGAAAAGTGTACGGAAACACCCAGAATAATAATAATAATAACTAGAAAAATTTGCATTTCCTGCGAAAATGCAGTGTGGATGCTTAAAGCTGAAGCTGTATGCAAAAACTAGCTGAAAAAGCTGAAAAGTTGCAGAAATTGTAAAAACTTTGCAGAAGCAAAAGAAGTTTGCTAAAATGGAATAACTTAGCAGAACTGCAATATCTTAGAGGAAACATAATACTTGGCAGAAATACAATAGCATAGCAGAATTTAGCAGAAATATTGTAACTTACCAGAAACATGATAACTTCTCAAAAATACAAGAATTTAGGAGAAATAGTATAAGATAACAGAAAGAATATATTTAGCCAAAAATACTTAAACATTACAGAAACACTATGATTTAGAAAAATAGTACAACAGAGCAGAAATATTGTGATTTACCAGAGACACTGTGATGAACTATGAATATTGTAATTTTAAATTAAGACTATGTTTTAGCACAAATACTATAATTTAGCACAAACCCTATAAAAAGCAGAAATACTGTACTATGATTTGGTAGAAAAAACTATAATTAATCAGAAATACTATATTTGGCAGAAATACGGTATTTGGCACAAATCTTATAAAATAGCAGAAATAGTATGATTTAGCACAATAGTAATAACTTAAACAGAAAAATTGGAAAAGCAAAAATGGACAGCTGAAAAAATGATGAACATGCTGAAGGTCCCTCAACTATACTTGTTAAATGAAAAAAATCAGCAAAAAAATCTATAACAGCCACACAATCACAAATATGTACACATAAGAAAACACACATGAACAGAGAGACACACACACAAGATCCAATTCAGTCAACCAGTCTAAATATATTGAATTTGAATCTTAGAATGAGATCATCCCATTAAAAGCCTTTCTCTCTCTCTCTCTCTCTCTCTGTCACACACACACACACACACACACACACACACACACACACACACACACACACACACACACACACAGGGAGAGAAAAGTAAGTTTCTAGGTCAGCCTGGGAGCTGCTGAATTTGAATCCACCAATCAGAGAGCCTGTGCACTCTTTCCCTCCAAAACAGGTGCATCCTTTTTACACACGCAGCACAGAGAGACACAGGATCATTGCAGTCTATTTCTCATAATGACGACTCCCCTCAAACAAATGACCATAATTTCCTAACCGTAGGAGCTAGAACGGTCATTCTTACACCGTTTTGTTCAGAAGAGATGGGGGAATCTTCAAGTGTTGACAATTTATCATTAAAATATGAATTTTTAGAGATATATGACACGGATGACTTGTTGACTTAGAAGCCACGAATTCCCCAATATGCAAATTTGAATGCCTCAGGACACATATATGATTGGCTGGGAAACCGTGCAGGCCCTGATTTGAAAATTTGAATGTCTAAGTCCTCACAGAGGATTGGCTGCCTGGGGACCAGGCAGAAATATATAGAAATACTATGATTAAGCACAAATCTTATGAAATAGCAGAAACAGTATGATTTAGCACAATAGTAATAAGTTAAACAGAAAAATTGGAAAAGCAAAATGGACAGCTGAAAAAATGCTGAACATGCTGAGGGTCCCTCAAATATACTTGTTAAATGAAAAAATCAGCATAAAAATGCACAGGGAGAGAGAAGTAAGTTTCTAGGTCAGCCTGGGAGCTGCTGAATTTGAATCCACCAATCAGAGAGCCTGTGTACTTTTTCCCGCCAAAACAGGTGCATCTTTTTACACACGCAGCAGAGAGAGGCACAGGATTATTGCAGCCTATTTCTCATAGTGAGGACTCCCCTCAAACAAATGACCATAATTTCCAAACCGTAGGGGCTAGAGCGGTCATTCTTACACCGTTTTGTTCAGAAGAGATGGGGGAATCTTCCAGTGTTAACAATTTATCATTAAAATGTGAATTTTTAGAGATATACGACATGGATGACTTGTTGACTTAGAAGCCACGAATTCCCCCAATATGCAAATTTGAATGCCTGAGGCCACATATATGATTGGCTGGCTGGGAAGCCGTGCAGGCCCTGATTTGTGGATTTGAATTCCTCAGCCCTCAGATATGATTGGCTGGCTTAGAAGCCATGAAGGCCCCAATATGCAAATTTGAATGCCTCAGGACACATATATGATTGGCTGGGAAACCGTGCAGGCCCTGATTTGAAAATTTGAATGTCTAAGTCCTCACAGAGGATTGGCTGCCTGGGGACCTGGCAGAAATATATAGAAATACTATGATTAAGCATAAATACTACATTTAGTAGAAATACTATGTTTTAGCACAAATACTATAAAAAGCAGAAATACTATAATTTAGCAGAAATACTATATTAAGCACAAATCCTATAAAAAGCAGAAATACTATATTAAGCACAAATTCTATAAAAAGCAGAAATACTATATTAAGCACAAATTCTATAAAAAGCAGAAATACTATATTAAGCACAAATCCTATTAAAAGCAGAAATACTATATTAAGCACAAATCTTATAAAATAGCAGAAACAGTATGATTTAGCACAATAGTAATAAGTTAAATAGAAAAATTGGAAAAGCAAAATGGACAGCTGAAAAAATGCTGAACATGCTGAGGGTCCCTCAAATATACTTGTTAAATGAAAAAATCAGCAAAAAAATGCACAGGGAGAGAGAAGTAAGTTTCTAGGTCAGCCTGGGAGCTGCTGAATTTGAATCCACCAATCAGAGAGCCTGTGTACTTTTTCCCGCCAAAACATGTGCCTCTTTTTACACACGCAGCACAGAGAGGCACAGGATTATTGCAGCCTATTTCTCATAGTGAGGACTCCCCTCAAACAAATGACCATAATTTCCTAACCGTAGGGGCTAGAACGGTCATTCTTAAACCGTTTTGTTCAGAAGAGATGGGGGAATCTTCCAGTGTTTACAATTTATCATTAAAATATGAATTATTAAAGATATTTGACTTCTAATGCACCATAACTGAGTAGAGCGAAGCAAAAACTGCCTTGACTTGCCCTCAAACAACGCTTTGTGACTTGAAATCTATTTGGAGTATCGATATCATTCTTTCACCGTAAGAGACAGCAGGCTTTGGTGAACAATCATGGAAATTTTCAGGTCTCTGTGGAAATCCAACCAAAAGTTATGACGAGAGAAAAAAGTGGTTCATTTCCACAGTTTGAAATCTGAAGAAATCTGAGCGACGGACGAATTTCCTACCCTCAAACAAGTCCAACTCATTTCAGAACGTTAATAGTTGAGAAAGAAATTCTTGAATTGTGAGCGTCAGGAGTGTCTGAAGATATACCGGGACAAGCCTCATGTCTTAACTTTGCTTCGTTAAGGAGATATGACGATTCGAATATGCCTCTCATTACAGAAATGCAGCGGTGATTTTGAACAAACTCTCCATTGACTTTATATGGAGAGTTTTGAGACCTTGTGTTGGTCTGAGGAGATTTGCCAAAATTCTATAAATCCCACAACAATGATAGTGACATTTTCTGAAAGCCAGCAAAAATACCTACGTTTTGATGTATAATTTGTGGAAGTTGAGTGAAAATTGAGCAAGTAGCAAGAAGTTGTTCGGACATGAAGTGAAAATTGCAAAACCTTTAGTGACACACTGGAAGCCAAGAGCATAGCAACCATAACAACGCATGTATTTTGTGAAAAATCATAATTTTGAAGCTCAAAACTTTAAGGGGCATAAAAGTAAAACGGTAAAAGATTTGAAAAAGCTGCTTTATACCTGAATAGCCCAATAATTTGAGAACATTTTAAAGTTTGAATGGTTGTTCTAGGTGAAAGTATGAGGAAGTAGTTAAGTTTCAAAAACAAGCAAAATTTAGCAGAATTTTGGAAGTTTCCCATTCATTTCAATGGGACAAATTAAAGGAAAAAAGCTTAATATTTTAAAAAGTATAATAGCAAAAAATAGCAAAAGTCATAGCAGGAATTAGCAAAAATAGCAGAATAGTTTAAAATTTGAACGGTGAAAATCGGCTGAAAATTGTGGAAGTAGTTAGCGGACGAAAAACGAGCAACTTGAAGAATAATAAAGTATAAAGAGAAACAGGAACTCAATAGTGTGGATGCTTAAAGCATCCACACAATAATAAAGAATAAAGAGAAACAGGAACTCTATAGTGTGGATGCTTAAAGCATCCACACAATAATAACTAGAAAAATTTGCATTTCCTGCGAAAATGCAGTGTGGATGCTTAAAGCTGAAGCTGTATGCAAAAAGTAGCTGAAAAAGCTGAAAAGTTGCAGAAATTGTAAAAACTTTGCAGAAGCAAAAGAAGTTTGCTAAAATGGAATAACTTAGCAGAACTGCAATATCTTAGAGGAAACATAATACTTGGCAGAAATACAATAGCATAGCAGAATTTAGCAGAAATATTGTAACTTACCAGAAACATGATAACTTCTCAAAAATACAAGAATTTAGGAGAAATAGTATAAGATAACAGAAAGAATATATTTAGCCAAAAATACTTAAACATTACAGAAACACTATGATTTAGAAAAATAGTACAACAGAGCAGAAATATTGTGATTTACCAGAGACACTGTGATGAACTATGAATATTGTAATTTTAAATTGAGACTATGTTTTAGCACAAATATTATAATTTGGCAGAAATACTATAATTTAGCAGAAATACTATATTAAGCACAAATCCTATAAAAAGCAGAAATGGTATGATTAAGCACAAATACTACATTTAGTAGAAATACTTTGTTTTAGCACAAATCCCATAAAAAGCAGAAATACTGTACTATGATTTAGTAGAAAAACTACAATTAATCAGAAATACTAAATTTAGCAGAAATACTATATTAAGCACAAATCCTATGAAAAGCAAAAATAGTATGATTAAGCATAAATACTACATTTAGCAGAAATACTATATTAAGCACAAATCCTATAAAAGCAGAAATAGTATATTAAGCACAAATCTTATAAAATAGCAGAAATAGTATGATTTAGCACAATAGTAATAAGTTAAACAGAAAAATTGGAAAAGCAAAATGGACAGCTGAAAAAATGCTGAACATGCTGAGGGTCCGTTAAATGACAAAAATCTGCAAAAAAATTTATTACAGCCACACAATCACAAATATGTACACATGAGGAAACACACATGCACAGAGAGACCCACACACAAGATCCAATTCAGTCAACCAGTCTAAATATATTGAATTTAAATCTTAGAATGAGATCATCCCATTAAAAGCCTTTCTCTCTCTCTCTCTCTCTCTCTCTCTCTCTCTCTCTCTCTCTCTCTCTCTGTCACACACACACACACACACACACACACACACACACACACACAGGGAGAGAGAAGTAAGTTTCTAGGTCAGCCTGGGAGCTGCTGAATTTGAATCCACCAATCAGAGAGCCTGTGTACTTTTTCCCGCCAAAACAGGTGCATCTTTTTACACACGCAGCAGAGCGAGGCACAGGATTATTGCAGCCTATTTCTCATAGTTAGGACTCCCCTCAAACAAATGACCGTAATTTCCTAACCGTAGGGGCTAGAACGGTCATTCTTACACCGTTTTGTTCAGAAGAGATGGGGGAATCTTCAAGTGTTGACAATTTAATATTAAAATATGAATTTTTAGAGATATATGACATGGATGACTTGTTGACTTAGAAGCCACGAATTCCCAAATATGCAAATTTGAATGCCTGAGACCACATATGTGATTGGCTGGCTGGGAAGCCGTGCAGGCCCTGATTTGTGGATTTGAATTCCTCAGCCCTCAGATATGATTGGCTGGCTTAGAAGCCACGAAGGCCCCAATATGCAAATTTGAATGCCTCAGGACACTTATTTGATTGGCTGGGAAACTGTGCAGGCCCTGATTTGAAAATTTGAATGTCTCAGTCCTCACAGAGGATTGGCTGCCTGGGGACCTGGCAGAAATATATAGAAATACTATTATTAAGCATAAATACTACATTTAGTAGAAATACTATGTTTTAGCACAAATACTATAAAAAGAAGAAAAACTATAATTTAGCAGAAATACTATATTAAGCACAAATCCTATAAAAAGCAGAAATACTATAATTTAGAACAAATAGTATAAAAAGCATAAATACTATAATTTAGCAGAAATACTATGTTAGGCACAAATCCTATAAAAAGCAGAAATACTATAATTTAGCAGAAATACTATGTTAGGCACAAATCCTATAAAATAGCAGAAATACTATAATTTAGCAGAAATACTATATTAGGCATAAATCCTATAAAAAGCAGAAATACTATAATTTAGCAGAAATACTATGTTAGGCACAAATCCTATAAAATAGCAGAAATACTATAATTTAGCAGAAATACTATATTAGGCATAAATCCTATGAAAAGCAGAAATAGTATGATTTAGCAGAAATATTGTATTTAGCACAAGTACCGAAAAGTACCAGAAATACTATGATTTAGCAGAATAGTAATAACTTATTGAAACACAAATGCACAGAGGGACACACAAACACAGGCTCTAATCCAGTCAACCAGTCTAACTATGTTCAATTTAAATCCTACAATGACATGCTGTCAAATAAGGGCAGGGTCCTCTCTCTCCCACTAAACACACACACACACACACACACACACACACACACACACACACACACACACACACACACACACACACACACACACACACACAGGGAGAGAGGACTAAGTTTCTAGGTCAGCCTGGGAGCTGCTGAATTTGAATCCACCAATCAGAGAGGCTGTTTACGTTTTCCCGCCAAAACAGGTGCATCTTTTTACACACGCAGCACAGAGACATAGACCTGCTTCTTTCAGTTTATTTCACATAGTGAGGATTCCCCTCAAACAAATGACCATAATTTCCTAACCATAGGGGCTAGAGCGGTCATTCTTACACCGTTTTGTTCAGAAGAGATGGGGGAATCTTCAAGTGTTGACAATTTATCATTAAAATATGAATTTTTAGAGATATATGACATGGATGACTTGTTGACTTAGAAGCCACGAATTCCCCAATATGCAAATTTGAATACCTGGAGCCCACATACATGATTGGCTGGCTGGGAAGCTGTGCAGGCCCTGATTTGTGGATTTGAATTCCTCAGCCCTCAGATATGATTGGCTGGCTTAGAAGCCATGAAGGCCCCAATATGCAAATTTGAATGCCTCAGGACACATATATGATTGGCTGGGAAGCCGTGCAGGCCCTGATTTGAAAATTTGAATTTCTCAGTCCTCACAGAGGATTGGCTGCCTGGGGACCTGGCAGAAATATATAGAAATACTATGATTAAGCATAAATACTACATTTAGTAGAAATACTATGTTTTAGCACAAATACTATAAAAAGCAGAAATACTATAATTTAGCAGAAATACTATATTAAGCACAAATCCTATAAAAAGCAGAAATAGGATGATTAAGCATAAATACTACATTTAGTAGAAATACTATGTTTTAGCACAAATAGTATAAAAAGCAGAAATACTATAATTTAGCAGAAATACTATATTAAGCACAAATCCTATAAAAAGCAGAAATAGGATGATTAAGCATAAACACTACATTTAGTAGAAATACTATGTTTGAGCAAAAATCCTATAAAAAGCAGAAATACTATATTAGGCACAAATCCCATAAAAAGCAGAAATAGTATGATTAAGCATAAATACTACATTTAGTAGAAATACTATGTTTTAGCACAAATAGTATAAAAAGCAGAAATATTGTAATTTAGCAGAAATACTATATTAGGCACAAATCTTATAAAATAGCAGAAATAGTATTATTTAGCACAATAGTAATAAGTTAAACAGAAAAATTGGAAAAGCAAAATGGATAGCTGAAAAAATGCTGAACATGCTGAGGGTCCCTCAAATATACTTGTTAAATGAAAAAATCAGCAAAAAAATGCACAGGGAGAGAGAAGTAAGTTTCTAGGTCAGCCTGGGAGCTGCTGAATTTGAATCCACCAATCAGAGAGCCTGTGTACTTTTTCCCGCCAAAACAGGTGCCTCTTTTTACACACGCAGCAGAGAGAGGCACAGGATTATTGCAGCCTATTTCTCATAGTGAGGACTCCCCTCAAACAAATGACCATAATTTCCAAACCGTAGGGGCTAGAGCGGTCATTATTACACCGTTTTGTTCAGAAGAGATGGGGGAATCTTCCAGTGTTTACAATTTATCATTAAAATATGAATTATTAAAGATATTTGACTTGTAATGCAGCATAACTGAGTAGAGCGAAGCAAAAACTGCCTTGACTTGCCCTCAAACAACGCTTTCTAACTCGAAATCTATTTGGAGTATCGATATCATTCTTTCACCGTAAGAGACAGCAGGCTTTGGTGAACAATCATGGAAATTTTCAGGTCTCTGTGGAAATCCAACAAAAAGTTATGACGAGAGAAAAAAGTTGTTCATTTCCACAGTTTGAAATCTGAAGAAATCTGAGCGAAGGACGAATTTCCTACCCTCAAACAAGTCCAACTCATTTCAGAACGGTAATAGGTGAGAAAGAAATTCTTGAATTGTGAGCGTCAGGGGTGTCTGAAGATATTCGGGGACAAGCCTCATGTCTTAACTTTGCTTCGTTAAGGAGATATGACGATTCGAATATGCCTCTCATTACAGAAATCCAGCGGTGATTTTGAACAAACTCTCCATTCACTTTATATGGAGAGTTTTCTGACCTTGTGTTAGTCTGAGGAGATTTGCAAAAATTCTATAAATCCCACAACAATGATGGTGACATTTTCTGAAAGCCAGCAAAAATACCTACGTTTTGATGTATAATTTGTGGAAGTTGAGTGAAAATTGAGCAAGTAGCAGGAAGTTGTTCGGACATGAAGTGAAAATTGCAAAACCTTCAGTGGCACACTGGAAGCCAAGAGCATAGCAACCATAACAACACATGTATTTTGTGAAAAATCACAATTTTGCAACTCAAAACTTTAAGAGGCATAAAAGTAAAACAGTAAAAGATTTGAAAAAGCTGAATCATACCTGAAAAGCCCAATAATTTGTGAACATTTTAAAGTTTGAATGGTTGTTCTAGGTGAAAATATGAGGAAGTAGTTAAGTTTCAAAAACAAGCAAATTTTAGCAGAATTGCTGAAGTTTCCCATTCATTTCAATGGGACAAATTAAAGGAAAAAAGTGGAATATTTTAAAAAGTATAATAGTTAAAAATAGCAAAAATCATAGCAGGAATTAGCAAAAATAGCTGAATAGTTTAAAATTTGAACGGTGAAAATCGGCTGAAAATTGTGGAAGTAGTTTAACGGCGAAAAGTGTACGGAAACACCCGGAATAATAATAATAAAGAATAAAGAGAAACAGGAACTCAATAGTGTGGATGCTTAAAGCATCCACACAATAAAGAATAAAGAGAAACAGGAACTCTATAGTGTGGATGCTTAAAGCATCCACACAATAATAACTAGAAAGTGCATTTTCTGAAGAAACTGCAGTGTGAATGCTTGAATCTGAATGTATGCACTGAAATGAATTAATTGCTGAATTTTGAGTTAAAAATATTGAATGAAATAAAAAAAAATCAAAAAATCAAATTTAACCTGAAAACAAAGGTGCTGAACTGCTAAAAGCTGAAGGTTACACAGAAGAAGAAGTTGGAAAAAAGCTGAAAATGCTTTAAATGTAAATTAGAAAACCCTAAGAAATGAGAAAAGAACATTTAGAGTCAGAAAACATCTGAATGAATATTAAAAGGTCATATTCTTTGAATCACTGAATGAAGAAAATGTGATCCCTCCACTTTGATCCACACAGTTTAAAAAGTTTAAATGCCTGAGCTTTGAAAGACACGGTGTTGGAAAGAGAACAATAATGGGGACAATTTGAGGGTAAAATGATGGCTGTAACACTGTGGACACAGCAGCAGTTGAAAGAGAAGTGCTTAAGATGAATCTTGGTACAGTGGCAGGCAGAGCTCGTTAAGCAGGCAGGTGTGAGCCTGGTTGCTATAGTGACCGCACCCAATGGCTCCATACACACGTACACAGACATGCGCCTCACTTTTGCTGCTTAAAATGAACAGAAAAGTCAGGCCGAAACAAATCGTTCCCAAATGAAAAGTAAAAGTCGTATTGACGAAATTCTTTCACCGTGAGCGACAGCAATGTCTAGTCTACCTAATTCTCAGTTTTCATGCCTGTGGAGCTTATTATATGGACGTGGTGACAGTGGAAAGACACCATGCTCTTCTGATTTTCAAACGAACCTTCTGAGCCATTTTAACATTAGAGTCTATGGAAGAGTTGGAGGGAGGAGGCTGTGCATTGGTGACATTTATGAAAGAACCATAACACCTAGGACAATAGTAAACACATTGGATGAAAGAGGACAGCCATGGCTACGTTTTGAGGGTAAAATGATGGCTGTAGAGCAAACGCTGCGGACACAGCAGCAGTTTTAAAAAAGATTTTAAGATTAATTTTTTTGCTCCTCTCACTCTAGCAGTTGAGCTGCCTCACTCTAGCCCCAACATTCCGTCCCATACACACCCATTATAAACTCTGAAACGGGTGAAAAAACATCATGAAACTTAAACTGGAACTGAAGAAAAAGTATAATAGATATTGAAAAGATAAATACAAGTTGAATAGTTGAATGTCTTGTCTTCGTTTTAAAGTTTGAATGGTGGCTCTATGTGAACGTATGTTGAAATAGTAAGAGTTTAAAAATGAGTAAGTTGAATGAGAATTTGAAGGGTCTCCCCATTGAAATACATGGGAAATTTTTGTTGAATAAAGTTGAATAAAATTAAAAATATAAATGTTAAAAATGAGAAAAATAGAAGCAATGTTGTCCAAAATAATAGGAATCTAACGATGTTTGAATGGTTTTTCTAAGTTGAACGGTTTTGAAGGAGTAGGCTTTCAAAAAACGTACGGAAAAATAAAATATAATAATAAAGATTAGAAGAACAATACTGTGAATGCTTTTCAAGCATTCACACTAATAATAATAAAGATTAGAAGAACAATACTGTGAATGCTTTTCAAGCATTCACACTAATAAAGATTCGAATAACAATACTGTGAATGCTTTTCAAGCATTCACACTAATAACTAGAAAGTGCATTTTCTGAAGAAACTGCAGTGTGAATGCTTGAATCTGAATGTATGCACTGAAATGAATTAATTGCTGAATTTTGAGTTAAAAATATTGAATGAGATTAAAAAAAAACAAAAAAAAAAACGAATTTAACCTGAAAACAAAGGTGCTGAACTGCTAAAAGCTGAAGGTTACACAGAAGAAGGAGTTGGAAAAAAACTGAAAATGTTTTAAATGTAAATTAGAAAACCCTAAGAAATGAGAAAAGAACATTTAGAGTCAGAAAACATCTGAATGAATATTAAAAGGTCATATTCTTTGAATCACTGAATGACTCAAATGTGATCCCTCCACTTTGATCCACACAGTTTAAAAAGTTTAAATGCCTGAGCTTTGAAAGATACGGTGTTGGAAAGAGAACAATAATGGCGACAATTTGAGGGTAAAATGATGGCTGTAACACTGTGGACACAGCAGCAGTTGAAAGAGAAGTGCTTAAGATGAATCTTGGTACAGTGGCAGGCAGAGCTCGTTAAGCAGGCAGGTGTGAGCCTGGTTGCTATAGTGACCGCACCCAAAGGCTCCATACACACGTACACAGACATGCGCCTCACTTTTGCTGCTTAAAATGAACAGAAAAGTCAGGCCGAAACAAATCGTTCCCAAATGAAAAGTAAAAGTCGCATTGAAAAAATTCTTTCACCGTGAGCGACAGCAGCTTCTAGTCTACTGAATTCTCAGTTTTCATGCCTGTGGAGTTTATTATATGGACGTGGTGACAGTGGAAAGACACCATGCTCTTCTGATTTTCAAACGAACCTTCTGAGCCATTTTAACATTAGAGTCTATGGAAGAGTTGGAGGGAGGAGGCTGTGCATTGGTGACATTTATGAAAGAACCATAACACCTAGTACAATAGTAAACACATTGGATGAAAGAGGACAGCCATGGCTACGTTTTGAGGGTAAAATCATACCTGTAGAGCAAACGCTGCGGACACAGCAGCAGTTTTAAAAAATATTTTAAGATTAATTTTTTTGCTCCTCTCACTCTAGCAGTTGAGCTGTCTCACTCTAGCCCCAACATTCCGTCCCATACACACCCATTATAAATTTTGAAACGGGTGAAAAAACATCATGAAACTTAAACTGGAACTGAAGAAAAAGTATAATAGATATTGAAAAGATAAATACAAGTTGAATAGTTGAATGTCTTGTCTTCGTTTTAAAGTTTGAATGGTGGCTCTATGTCAATGTATGTGGAAGTAGTAAGAGTTTAAAAATGAGTAAGTTGAATGAGAATTTGAAGGGTCTCCCCATTGAAATACATGGGAAATTTTTGTTGAATAAAGTTGAATAAAATTAAAAATATAAATGTTAAAAATGAGAAAAGTAGAAGCAGTCATGTCCAAAAGAATAGGAATCTAATGATGTTTGAATGGTTTTTCTAAGTTGAACGGTTTTGAAGGAGTTAGATGCCAAAAAACGTACGGAATATATAATAATAAAGATTCGAAGAACAATACTGTGAATGCTTTTCAAGCATTCACACTAATAAAGATTAGAAGAACAATACTGTGAATGCTTTTCAAGCATTCACACTAATAAAGATTAGAAGAACAATACTGTGAATGCTTTTCAAGCATTCACACTAATAATAACTAGAAAGTGCATTTTCTGAAGAAACTGCAGTGTGAATGCTTGAATCTGAATGTATGCACTGAAATGAATTAATTGCTGAATTTTGAGTTAAAAATGTTGAATGATAAAAAAAAAAAACCCCGAATTTAACGTGAAAACAAAAGTGCTGAACTGCTAAAAGCTGAAGGTTACACAGAAGAAGAAGTTGGAAAAAAGCTGAAAATGTTTTAATTGTAAATTAGAAAAATCTAAGAAATGAGAAAAGAAACTTTAGAGTCAGAAAACACCTGAATGAATATTAAAAGTTCATATTCTTTGAATCACTGAATGACTAAAATGTGAGCCCTCCACTTGGATCCACACAGTTTTAAAGGTTTACATCTCTGAGCTTTTGAAAGACACGGTGTTGGAAAGAGAAGAACGATGGATACGTTTTGAGGGTAAAATGATGGCTGTAGAGCAAACACTGTGGACACAGCAGCAGTTGAAAGAGAAGTGTTTAAGATGAATCTTGGCAGAGTGAGAGAGAGCTCGTTAAGCAGGCAGGTGTGAGCCTGGTTGCTATAGTGACTGCACCCAATGGCTCCATACACAGACACAGACATGCACCTCACTTTTGCTGCTTAAAATGAACAGAAAAGTCAGGCCGAAACAAATCGTTCCCATATGAAAAGTACAAGTCGTATTGACGAAATTCTTTCACCGTGAGCGACAGCAATGTCTAGTCTACTGAATTCTCAGTTTTCATGCCTGTGGAGTTTATTATATGGACGTGGTGACAGTGGAAAGACACCATGCTCTTCTGATTTTCAAACGAACCTTCTGAGCCATTTTAACATTAGAGTCTATGGAAGAGTTGGAGGGAGGAGGCTGTGCATTGGTGACATTTATGAAAGAACCATAACACCTAGTACAATAGTAAACACATTGGATGAAAGAGGACAGCCATGGCTACGTTTTGAGGGTAAAATCATACCTGTAGAGCAAACGCTGCGGACACAGCAGCAGTTTTAAAAAATATTTTAAGATTAATTTTTTTGCTCCTCTCACTCTAGCAGTTGAGCTGTCTCACTCTAGCCCCAACATTCCGTCCCATACACACCCATTATAAATTTTGAAACGGGTGAAAAAACATCATGAAACTTAAACTGGAACTGAAGAAAAAGTATAATAGATATTGAAAAGATAAATACAAGTTGAATAGTTGAATGTCTTGTCTTCGTTTTAAAGTTTGAATGGTGGCTCTATGTCAATGTATGTGGAAGTAGTAAGAGTTTAAAAATGAGTAAGTTGAATGAGAATTTGAAGGGTCTCCCCATTGAAATACATGGGAAATTTTTGTTGAATAAAGTTGAATAAAATTAAAAATATAAATGTTAAAAATGAGAAAAGTAGAAGCAGTCATGTCCAAAAGAATAGGAATCTAATGATGTTTGAATGGTTTTTCTAAGTTGAACGGTTTTGAAGGAGTTAGATGCCAAAAAACGTACGGAATATATAATAATAAAGATTCGAAGAACAATACTGTGAATGCTTTTCAAGCATTCACACTAATAAAGATTAGAAGAACAATACTGTGAATGCTTTTCAAGCATTCACACTAATAAAGATTAGAAGAACAATACTGTGAATGCTTTTCAAGCATTCACACTAATAATAACTAGAAAGTGCATTTTCTGAAGAAACTGCAGTGTGAATGCTTGAATCTGAATGTATGCACTGAAATGAATTAATTGCTGAATTTTGAGTTAAAAATGTTGAATGATAAAAAAAAAAAACCCCGAATTTAACGTGAAAACAAAAGTGCTGAACTGCTAAAAGCTGAAGGTTACACAGAAGAAGAAGTTGGAAAAAAGCTGAAAATGTTTTAATTGTAAATTAGAAAAATCTAAGAAATGAGAAAAGAAACTTTAGAGTCAGAAAACACCTGAATGAATATTAAAAGTTCATATTCTTTGAATCACTGAATGACTAAAATGTGAGCCCTCCACTTGGATCCACACAGTTTTAAAGGTTTACATCTCTGAGCTTTTGAAAGACACGGTGTTGGAAAGAGAAGAACGATGGATACGTTTTGAGGGTAAAATGATGGCTGTAGAGCAAACACTGTGGACACAGCAGCAGTTGAAAGAGAAGTGTTTAAGATGAATCTTGGCAGAGTGAGAGAGAGCTCGTTAAGCAGGCAGGTGTGAGCCTGGTTGCTATAGTGACTGCACCCAATGGCTCCATACACAGACACAGACATGCACCTCACTTTTGCTGCTTAAAATGAACAGAAAAGTCAGCCCCAAACAAATCGCTCCCAAATGAAAAGTACAAGTCGTATTGACGAAATTCTTTCACCGTGAGCGACAGCAATGTCTAGTCTACTGAATTCTCAGTTTTCATGCCTGTGGAGTATATTATATGGACGTGGTGACAGTGTAAAGACACCCTGTACTTCTGATTTTCAAACGAACCTTCTGAGCCATTTTAACATTAGAGTCTATGGAAGAGTTGGAGGGAGGAGGCTGTGCATTGGTGACATTTATGAAAGAACCATAACACCTAGTACAATAGTAAACACATTGGATGAAAGAGGACAGCGATGGCTACGTTTTGAGGGTAAAATCATACCTGTACAGTAAACGCTGTGGACACAGCAGCAGTTTTAAAAAAGATTTTAAGATTAATTTTTTTGCTCCTCTCACTCTAGCAGTTGAGCTGTCTCACTCTAGCCCCAACATTCCGTCCCATACACACCCATTATAAACTCTGAAACGGGTGAAAAGACATCATGAAACTTAAACTGGAACTGAAGAAAAAGTATAATAGATATTGAAAAGATAAATACAAGTTGGATAGTTGAACGTCTTGTCTTCGTTTTAAAGTTTGAATGGTGGCTCTATGTCAATGTATGTGGAAGTAGATACAGTTTAAAGAAGAGTAAGTTGAATGAGAATTTGAAGCGTCTCTCCATTGAAATACATGGGAAATTTTTGTTGAAAAAAGTTGAATAATTTTAAAAATATAAATGTTAAAAATGAGAAAAATAGAAGCAGTCATGTCCAAAAGAAGAGGAATCTAACGGTGTTTGAATGGTTTTTCTAAGTTGAACGGTTTTGAAGGAGATAGAGTACAAAAAACGTACGGAATAGATAATAAAATAGTTTAAAGATTAGAAGAACAAATACTGTGAATGCTTTTCAAGCATTCACACTAATAATAAAGATTCGAAGAACAATACTGTGAATGCTTTTCAAGCATTCACACTAACTAAGACGCTGCCGCCATTGTTGGAAACTGGAATTGGCTGGCCACACTATGAATTCTGCGATATGGTTTTTCAATTTTGTTGTCCGGGTGGAAAATTGGGAGAAATTTGGGAGAATGGTGGCTCCGGGAGATTTTCAGGAGGGGCACTGAAATTCGTGATTCTCCCGGAAAAATCAGCAGGGTTGGCATGTATGGTTGTGGCAACATCACTAACCTTGTCAAACACCTCAGTGTAAATCACATCACAGAACATGACGAGCGTATGTTCAGGCGAACTGAAGAGGAGGAGAGGGACAGGTGCTGCTAGGGCGAGACAGACGTCTCTCACGGAGTACTTTAGTGCTGCAGGCAGGCAAGCTGTTCAAATAGCACACAACTGTGTTTTTTTTTTTATTTCTATATGATGAACTCTGCATTATTAAGTGATAAGAACAAGTAATCTGATGTCCTGTAATTATTATGATGCTATAATTTGAGATACAATAAATAAAATACGTTTTTGTACAAAGTATCGGTATCAGATCAGTATCGTTGATACCACCCTGGATATTATTTGGTATCGGATCAGAAAGGAAATCAGTGGTATCGCACATCACTAGCTGCCTGGTTCTTAACGGAGCCACAGTGTCCAAAGCAATCTGGTAGGTGGAATAAAACCATGAGCTCAGTTCCTCAGTCTGGCTGCACAAAAATTCCGGGATTTTACAGTTCTGGTTAAAAACTGTTAAAAACTGCTCAGCAGTGGGTCAAAAATACGACAGCGGCGAGCAGCAGCGCGGTTTAACTGAGGTACAGACAAGAGGAACTTGAAGCATCACAGGACTGTGGTCAGAAAACACAGCATCACAAATCTCTATGTTAAAAACAGAAAAACCATGAGATAAAACAAGATCAAGTGTGTGTCCATGTTCATGTATGGGACTGACTGAATAACACAAAGTTAGAATGCTTAGTCTGTTTTTTTTTGTTTTTTTGTTTTTTTTCCTTTGCCTGTCCCATTTGGTTCTTTAGCCATCAGAATTGTTGTCTGAAGACCAACAAGGATACCCAATGGATTTACTTTGCCAAATGGATCATCGTGGCATTGCCGTATTGGTCCATTTGGTCGATTTTTGTTTTTATTATTTATTATATTTTATTTTCAGACGTTACAGACGGGACAGACATGAGTGAGGGATAGGAAAGGGAGAAAGAAAGAGGAAGGAAAGGAAAAACAGAAGGGGAGAGGGACAGTGAGAAAGGGGGGGAGAAAAAAAAATAAAAATCTCCTGGATCACCTGTTGAGAGAAAAATAGAAAACAAGCAAAAAAAACAAAGCAACATACTAAACACAACACCATCGCATTAATCTAGCTAAGTGTAAACAGCAGTAAATACTAAATATTCAATGTTGTTGTGCAGCACGCAGGACAGATGTGCTTCGAAGTAGCGGCCAAGAAAGGTGTAATTTGGGTCTACGAGCAGTGAACACCTGTGTGCATACCTGTGTGGATCAGCGCGCTTGTATTCCAAAGGTTTCTCCATGTGACGATCTGCTAGGGAGTGTGGGGGGGCCACAGCCCCGTCCTCCAGGGTGTGAAGCGGGTATGGAGGAGATCAAAACTCCAGACATCCAGAGGCCCCCAGAACACAAGAGACCAAGGAAGACCAACAGAGGGGCAGCTGCGCCACTGTTCCAGTAAGAGCTGAGGAGAGTCCCAGATGAGGGTTCACTCAGCAGCCGCGGAGCAGAAGCCAGGGGGAGTTGCAGTGACGCGCCCATGAGCTCCGCCGGCCCCCAGCTGTGCCTGAGTGACCGAGCCCCAGGCCGAGAGGCCGGGGGCACCCCACCTCCGAAGGGGCCCGAGCGAGCCCCAGGCTCCAGGCCCCGACAAGCGGCCGCCAAGGAGTGAGCCGGTGTGTACCTGGACGCCCACCCCCAGACACAAAGAACCACCAACGCACCGACACCTGAGGGAGTCCGCCACCGGCAGGGGAAGTGGTGGTGGGTGGAGATAGGCCTCCAAACCTTGGAGGGCCTGAGATGTCCCCAGAGAGGTGGCGTCTGATACCCAACCTGACATATAGACACAGACATACAGGCACACACAGACACAAACATTCATTCCCACCCTCATGCTCTCATGTGCACTTACTCCACACTCAACCAACGTGGAGACAGACATAAAGAGACGCTGTACACACGATCACACTCCCCAAGCGTACTCTACAAACCGGGTCTAGGTACCCTTGCCCCTGGAGGGGGGAACTGCACCTAGACCCAGGTGGTGTTACCCTTTTCCCTGCGGTGGGGAGAGGCAGACCACCCCGACTCCGTAGCAGCAGGGAGGCCCCACACCCCAGACCGCAGTCGGACGGCCAACTCTAAAAAAAAAAAATGAATGCTTAGTCTGTTTTTTAGGCTATTTCACAATATGAAATAATGGATTGGATTTATATAGCGCTTTTCAAGGCACCCAAAGCGCTTTACAATGCCATTGTTCATTCACTCTCACATTCACACACTGGTAGAGGCAAGCTACAGTTGTAGCCACAGCTGCCCTGGGGCAGACTGACAGAAGCGAGGCTGCCATATCGCGCCATCGGCCCATCTGAAAATAAATGACCTATTAAAACAGATCATATACACATCCAATAACTAAATGAAAATGATTTTTTTTTGTTTTTTTATTTGCTAATAAAAGTGTCAGTGCAGTCAACCATCGTTTTTGTCCTCGTGCATTAGTTTTGATTTGGTTATCAAGTAAAATTTAATAGTAATTTTTTTACTTTGATTTTTGGGATGTAGGATGATTGTGTCAGCTGTGTTACCACTTCCCTCCTTTCTCTTCTGTGTATTTAAGTCCGCTGTCTTCCTCTGGTCAGTGTTGGTGCGTCTGTTTTCCTCTGTTCACGTTATTCCGGGTTTCAGGTTATCTCCTGATTCTGTTTAGGTTCATGTTCATGTTTTTTCATCAGAGTTTCTCGCATGCACCTCCTCGGATTCATGCTCATGTTTTTCCTGTCACAGTTGTCATAGTCATACCGAGTTATTCCCAGTGTAGGTTTTAGTTTTCGCCCCTGTTTGCTGGGCCTTGTTTTGTGTTCATGTTTTTCAACCTAATAAATGGTTTGCTTTTTGTTAAGATTCAGTTCCATCTCTCCCTTGTCTGCTTTTGGGTTCATACTGCAATCACATCAGCCACAGTGACAATAAACTTATTTTGATTTTTAACTTTATTTTTTCAACAATATTATGTATATATAAACATTTTGCATCTTACAATATAAAGCCTGGATCCTGCACATATTGCACTTTGAACTTGAACTGTGTTGTCTGTTTATTGGAGATTGTACTGCTTGAATTCATTATCCTGGTGATATAACACATTAATTCTCCATTTGGAATCAATATAGTATATAATACAGTATCTAATAAAATATCTGTCTATCCATCTATATAGCTATTGAATTGAACTGGAGTGAATGGAAGAGAATTAAATAATGGATTTCGTGTTTATGTTTATCTATGTTGTAACAGTGACGACTTGAGACATCTGTTTGGCCGTATATGAAGAGAATTAAATAAAATGTAAATAAAAATGATATTAACTGTATTTATACATTTTATATTTTTGTATGAGACACTGTTAGTGTGCTGTTATATAACTCTGGTATTTTTAAGGCCTGACTGGTGGCATTGGTGCCCATTGCTTTACTGTGCTGTTGGATGTGTATGTGGGCTATCCCTTGTACCTGACATTTGATTGGGTATCACTGTGCTGCTATGGTATGATCCCGGTAGTTGTTGTTAATATAACAAATTCAAATTCAAACATTGCTGCATTCTTCTGTCACTGAGGATTCCAAACCTGCACTCAGTCTCCTCATTACTTTGGTATTGAACAGACAAACTTTGGAGCTCTTGCAAACTTTATTCACAAACTGCAACTATTTTACACAAATCTGCGACTGACAACAAGCACAGAGACTTCAAACAATCACTGAAGTAAGGACTGAAAGATTTACTTTTAAACAATAATGATTAAGACCTTTTTCATAAGGTTGTTTTCCCTTGATTGCCAGCTGTTACTGTTTTTATCTTCATATCTTTCATATTTGTCCACCTAAACAACGCTTTAATGATACAGTTTGAGAAGTTTGATATGAATTTATCCAACTGACTTGAAAATGAAACTGACAACTGTCCTGTAATGTTACACAGAGAAACCAAATCCTGCGTCTTTGCCTTGACAGACGCCTAAAATGGCTCGAGCTGTGGTAAGTTACCCTTCACTGTGTCTGTTTCTAAACATTAAATCGTGTGAATTTTTAAAGAAAAATCCAACAACAACAATAATAATATGTAACAGAGCAAAACGTCAGATGACTTGAATGTTCCTCTGCAACACGAGATCCCTTTGGCTCAAAGTCTGCCTCCTCCACGGGCAAAGGAGAAGCTCCCACACTCATCCAATGCAGACCGTTGTGCTCTGGACAATGAAGTTCCCGCTTTCATGTTCAGACCTATCAGCGCACCTGCATGTGAGCTCCTAAGTCCACCAGCTGCTGATGCCAGCTTTCAGTCAAAGGACACAGACAAGATCATGCATCCAGATTTTAAATATGATTGTTCATCCCTGGATGATGATTTGGCCTTTTTGATGTGTCCTCTGCCTCTGACACCTCCACCCATTGCAGAGTTAGGTCTGGGTAGAAAGCGCAGATATTCAAGTGTTATTTCTGTGGAGGATGAAGAGGAACATTTGATGCCTAAACGCATGAGGCTGATGACTTGGGATGTTCCAGTTTCTTCAAATCCTCCACCTGCTGATGCCAGCTTTCATTCAAAGGACACTGACAAGATCATTCATCCAGATTTGAAAAATGATCGTTCATCCCTGGATGATGAAGTGACGTTTTTCATGTGTCCTAGTGATGTTCCTCTGCCTCCGAGACCCATGCATCCAGATTTTAAATATGATTGTTCATCCCTGGATGATGATTTGGCCTTTTTAATGTGTCCTCTGCCTCTGACACCTCCACCCATTGCAGAGTTAGGTCTGGGCAGAAAGCGCAGATATTCAAGCGTTTTTTCTGTGGAGGATGAAGAGGAACATTTGATGCCTAAACGCATGAGGCTGATGACTTGGGATGTCTCTAAGTCTCCAGCTGCTGAGAAGAAGTGTGTTTGCTTTCCGTGTCCTGAAGATAAGAGGTCTGAGTTACCTCTCAGCTCCCTCCAAGGCCATCCACCATCACAGGTCAATAATAATGACACTGACCAGTGTACCATTCTGCTGCCTCCTGAAATCCCAGTACCTCCGAGTCCTGCCCCTGTTCGAGTTCTAGAAACTGTTGATTTTCCTTGTGTTAATAATTAAATATGTGTTCGTAGTAATAAATAATTTTTTGAGCAAATACATGTTGAGATGATTCGGTTGCTTATGATGGTTATAATTATCCAAACAATATTATTCCTAATAAGATCTTTACTTTTTCTACTCATTTTCTCCATGAACTATTTTGATGTCTATTTTGAAGATCCACTGACAGTATGTTTATTCTCAGTAGAGTGTATAGCCACATCGGAACAAATAATAAATTAAAGTCACTCATTAACAACTTACCACATACGCCGGAGCTGAATTCAAGATGTAAGCAGACGTTTCACAGATATCTTGGTTGTCTTTCCATTTCCTACACTAACAGTATCCTGAGAATTGTCCTATACAGCTAATATAAAGGTGAAATTTGATGACTTAATCCAAGCATCATCAGCTTAAATGCAAATGAATGCACTGTACTTGAGGTAACCTAACACTGACCATGAACGCCACAATCACTGTGCGCCAGTCCAACACAGTGCTTTACTGTGAACTCACCACAGTACTGCAAACTAAAGTCTTTATCTTCCAGTCCAATCCAATCCATCTTTATTGAGAAAGCACTTTAAAATACCCAGGACAAAACCAAAGTGCTGTACAGTAAATGAGTTAAGAACAATAGAATAAAACATAACAGTAAAAAAATAAAACACATAATACATAAAAAATTTAAACAGCCCTATATTTAAAAACAAGATAAAACAGCAAAAATAAACTAAAAAACTCAAACTAAAAACCAACATCTTACAAGGTGTCAAAGGTCAGGGTGAAGAGATGAGTTTTCAGGAGTGATTTAAGAACAGGCAGAGAAGAAGCCTGTCTAATCTCTAAAGGCAGATCGTGTCACAGTTTCAGAGATGCTACAGCAAAAGCACGATCTCCTCTAAGTTTACGCTCAGTCCTGGGTAGATTCAGGAACAGCTGATCAGCTGACCTGAGACAGCAGGTGGGTTTATAAGACTGTGGCAGCTCAGAGAGTTAAGATGCAGCTAGGTCATGGAGAGCTTTAAAGGCAAATAAAAGAATTTTAAAATGAATGCCAAAAGAAAGTTGACACTTCTAGTTGACACTAGAAGGGGGAATTATGTTAAAATGCTCTTCATAGACTACAGCTCTGCATTTAATACCATAATTCCCTCCACACTCACCACCAAGCTGGAGCATCTGGGACTCAGCTCATCTATGTGTCAGTTGATCTCCAACTTCCTAACTGGCAGACCACAGGCAGTAAGGATGGGCAGACATGTCTCAGCCTCCACCACTCTCAGCACTGGAGCCCCCTGCTGTACTCTTTGTACACATATGACTGTGTGGCCACTACCAGCTCCACCACCATCATCAAGTTTGCTGACGACACCGTCGTGGTGGGCCTGATCTCTGATAACAACGAGACGGCCTACCTGAAGGAGATTAGGAATCTGGAGAACTGGTGCCAGAGGAACAACCTCCTTCTAAACGTCAGTAAGACAAAGGAGCTGATAGTGGACTTCAGCACTAAGCAGGAGAGGAACTACCAGACCCCCGTCATCAACGAGTGCCCAGTGGAGAGAGTGGACAGCTTCAAATACCTCGGAGTTCACATCACGCAGGACCTGTCATGGTCCTGTCACATCAACACCGTGGTGAAAAAGGCCCGTCAGCATCTCTACCACCTCAGACGCTTGAGAGACTTCCAACTGCCCTCCAAGGTGCTCAGGAACTTTTACTCGTGCACCATAGAGAGCATCCTGGCGGGAAACATCTTAACCTGGTTCGGGAACAGCACCATGCAGGACAGATGAGCTCTACAGAGGGTTGTGCGGTCAGCTAACCGCACCATCCGCTCCGAGCTCCCTGACCTGCACTCAATCTACAGCAGGCGGTGCTGGACCAAGGCCAGGAAGATCGTGAAGGACCTCAGCCATCCCAACAACAGACTGTTCTCTCTGTTGAGGTCAGGAAAGCGATTCCGCTCCCTGAAGACCAACACAGAGAGACTGAGGAGGAGCTTCTTCCCGCAGGCGATACTGTCTCTCAATCACACCACCACACAGTACTGACCCACACATATAGTTCTTACACACACACTGGACATTCTGGACATTGCCTTCACTTCATCACTTAAATCACTTTAAGCATATTTGCACTGCACAAGACATAATGTGGATTGCACAACACTGGTCACTACCTTCTTCATTTCCGGTTAATACTTGTACAGCTGCTGTTATTGTGTATATATATATTTATTTATATTTATATTTCTTCATACATTCTTATATAGTTCCACATTGTGTATTTTGTTGTACAGTTATTTTATTTTCAACCTTAATTTATATTTTATTCCTTCCTAGTTAAATTTACCCTTTTTAATTTTTCATATTTATTTCCTATCTTATTCATAGCCTTTTCCTTTTTTGTTTTCTTTAGGTCACGAGCAGTTGTCCAAGCATTTCACTACATATCGTACTGTGTATGACTGTGTACGTGACAAATAAAATTTGAATTTGATTTGATTTGAATTTAACTAAAGTTAATGCAGTACTTGATCCTTTTATTGATTTCATACAGATACATTCAGGTCATTTCCTAAAAAAAGGGAAATGTACTATTAACCATTCTATTTCATGTATTTGATTATTTCAGATGTAATTCATATTGTTACGCCCCTAGTCTAGGCGTGTAGAGATGCACATAAGGTTGGAGGAGAGAGAGACAAATCCCTGCCCTGGTTCCCAAGCCAGACATCCAAAACCAGTTGTGAGTAAATAAGGTGATTTTATTGAAGGTAATGAAGCATAGCTCCAGGGTGAACCCAGGCCAAAATAATAAACAATACCAACTAAGTCCCACCAGAGAAAACTAACTAAACCCTAAGAAAGAAACAGAACAAACAAATGACAATACTAACCCTCGCTCCCTAACCCGGAAAACAGGAGAAAACTGTTCCAAAGAAAAAGGCGGCGCACCCCTTCCGCTTCAGCCTAAGAGTGCCTAAGCACTAAGTTAATGCACCAAGAGCGGCTCTCACAGATCACGCTCACACAAATACACAGTAAAAGTATAGGCTGGGAGAACCAGGGTCAGGACCGCGTCGGCTGTCAAGCTACTCGCTCACTCCACTCTCTCTCTCTTTCGGGAGCTGTCAGAGCGGCTTTTTGAACGTGGTCACCTGTTCCATGGTCCAATCAGCTGCTCACTACTCTTCATTAGGGGAGGGACCTGTAAAGAGTCTTAAACACAGTATAGAGACACAGAACAAAACAGCCCACACAGTGTTCTTATGGCCACAGCCGTAACAATATTTTAGAGTAGTAATAGTAAATTACGTCGTGTAATCAAGATGAGAGACCACGGCTATAAAAGCGAAGGTGGATTTGGGAAGTCTGTCACAGCCATGTCCTGTCCGTTTGTACGCGAGCCACCCATTGCGGAAGGTGCAAGATTGATAAGGAGAGTTTTCAGAATTCAGCGTATATTGCGGGATAGACAGGATCCTTTAGCTCAGCGCGACAGTGTGCTCATAGAGAGATACCGATTTTCCCGTGAGGGTATTATCTACTTAACCAACTTGTTGGATCCCTATGTTAAGAGTTCCACTCACCGCAGTCGGGCATTAACAACTGCACAAACTGTGTGCATTGCCTTGCGTTTCTTTGCAAGTGGCACGTTTCTGTACGCTGTTGGAGACGCAGAAAACATTGGCAAAAGTGCGGTCTGCCGTTCCATTCGCAAAGTATACCTGGCACTCAAGCATTTCCTGGGTGTGTTTGTGGTTTTTCCAAGCCACTTAAGACCACAGGTTGTCAAACAGGGCTTTTTTGCCATTGCAGGTACATTACATTCGATAATGAATGTGATGCAATCATGACCTATGTCTGTAACTATAGCTCGATTGTCTGCAGGCTTCCCTAATGTGATTGGTACCATAGACTGCACACACATTGCGATCAAGGCCCCCCCAGGCCCCAATGAAGGGGACTTTGTCAATCGAAAGGGGGTTCACAGTATAAATATGCAGGTGAGTAATACTAATATTTCAGATGGTAATATATAATGGAAGGAGTGTGTTCACATATAATGAAATCTCTTAGATGGTGTGTGACTCTATGTGCCATATCACAAATGTGGAAGCTAAATGGCCTGGATCAGTGCATGACTCGAGGATTTTCAGAGAGTCAGGGTTATGCACATTATTTGAGCGTGGTAAGAAAAACAGACTTATTTTGATATTTCATACTTATTTTGGGCCTAACATAACAGCATTCCTCCATTACACAGGGGCCTACGATGGGATTCTCCTTGGAGACAGGGGTTATGCATGCAGGCAGTACTTCATGACACCGTTCCCTGACCCCAACCCTGGGCCACAAACCCGCTACAATGCAGCTCTAGCCAGGACAAGGGCACGCATTGAAATGACCTTTGGGCAAATGAAGGGAAGATTTCAGTGTCTGAAAAGCCTGAGGGTTGCACCTGACAGGGCATGTGACATTATTGTTGCATGTGCTGTACTGCACAACATTGCCACCATCAGAAAAGAGAGGACTCCTGTGGTGGAGGTGCAGCCTGATGATGACCTCCAGCCAGTACACTTGGACCAACCTAGTGGCAGAGCTGCACGGGACAGAATTGTGCAACACAATTTCGAATATTAAAAACATGACAAAACATATTTGTCATTGAAATTTATTTGAGCATCTTTGTCTGTCTCATCAAAAACAAGCCAGTCATCATTTGCCTGGAAAAACAAATCATATATACTGTATCACGCAAGGTCATCAATAGTGCTCTGTATGAAAGTGTATTTTTACTTACTCTGAAGTTCCTTTTGAAGCAACTCGATTTCTAGTTGAAGTTTTTGCCTCATTAGAGCTTGAAGTTCGATTTCACCTAGGAGCTTTGGTTTCTTCAGCTCAGTATACTCCATTTTTTGCTGGAGACTGCTCTTATAGAGCAAACGAATGTCACCCTGTTTCAATTGTAGAAACAACATTTAACGGTCAATACATGTCATATAGGAAGTAAAATTAATTACAACACTGCCCACCTCTGTATCAGGCCTCTCTGCCGGCCTCTTGGCCTGCAAATCATACTGCAGTCAGAAACACATAGCAGTACACAAGTAGATGGAAATTCAGGCCAAATTATGCATGAACTTACAGGGACTTCCTCTAAACCACAGTCATCTGACAGGGTTGCGTCACTGTCCTGTGCAATGGAAACAAAATGGTGTTACAAAGGGATGTGGTACAGCCTATTGGTCTAAATAATTGAAAAAAGAAAGATATATATATCTCCCAACTTACTGTGCATGCTTCAGTCACCCCTTGCATGGGAACAGGTAAAAGTGATGGAGTGTCATGTAAAACTACACACAAAAAACCCACAATGTCAATAAATGTCAAAGTACAAAAAGCATGTTAATTAAGGCAACAACCAAATATTTTACATTCTACAAATAGAATTATGAGCTCATTTACCAGTTATGTAGGTGCTGCTGCTACTGCACCCCGGCTGCTGGTCTAAGGAAGAGCTGCCCCCAGGGATGCCCTCAACAATGGGTCTGGTGGCATTCAACCCTAGGGCCAGCTCCTCTGCCGGGGTGTGACGAGGGGGTGCAGGACCACCACCTGTCTTTTTTTGCTCTGCCCTTTTCTTGGTTGCTGTTATACACAACCAAACAGATTGTTTCAGGGTCTCTTTTCAAGAGACTAAAAGCAATATAAGTGATGAATATTACCATTCTGTAGAACATTCTTATATTTCACTTTTACTTGTTCCCATGTTCTAGTGGGTCCTGTTGTTGCTCTAATGTGAAAGAGGATATAATGTAATATAATATGATATAATATAATATGGTATAATGTCATATAATATAATGAATTACTTACGTGTTTAATTTGTCAGCAACTTTCTGCCAGCCCTCTCTCCTTGCTTTTGCAGCCTTTGCAGTGTTCCCTTGCGTTTTATTAAACTATGGAACTCCTGAAATCCCTCAATAAAGAGTTCTTGCTCTGCTGCCGAAAAATACTGAGCGCGCTTGTCAGCTAACACACGACTCCTTCCAAAATAAAACAGGAAGCATAATGAAACGCAGACATGACAACCAGAACTTGACAACGTAAGACACAGACATGAAACACATGAAGAGCAGGGGAGACTTAACATGGGTTGGAAACATGAGGGGGAATTAATAAGAACTAAAATCACCTAGACATGGTAATAAATGAACTTAGAAAACCTGAAGGGCTTAACATAAACTATAAACATCAAAATGAACTCAAACTCAAAACACTGGGTCATAAGACCCAGGACCGTGACAGCGCTCCTTCGACATTTTCGCAGACCAATCAAAGGGTTGCCGATCAATGTTTCTACTATCGATGTATAGCCCCTTTTAAGCCACCCAGTGATCTCACATTACTTCATCCAGCTGTACTAAGCGTCATCAACAGGTGTGTTCGGAGAACCGGAATAGCGAGCTCAAAGTTGGCGCGATGATTTGATCTTGGATGTAAGCGAGGTACGAAGAACGGACCCCAGAACAGAGTTTGAATCAAAACAATGGAATTTGAATGAAAACAATGGAATTTTAAAACAAACAAAAGAATTAGAATGAAAACAACGGAATTAACATGAAAATGACGGAATTAGAATGTACAGAACAGAGTTTGAATGAAAACAACGGAATTTGAATCAAAACAACAGAATTTGAATGAAAAAAACGGAATTAAAATGTACAGAACAGAGTTTGAATGAAAACAATGGAATTTGAATGAAAACAACGGAATTTGAATGAAAACAACGGAATTTGAATAAAAAGAGTAGAATTAGAATGAAAACAACGGAATTAGAGTGTACAGAACAGAGTTTGAATGAAAACAACGGAAATAACATGAAACAATGGAATTTTAATGAAAACAACATAATTTGAATACAAAGAGTAGCATTAGAATGAAAACAAAAGCATTTGAATGAAAACAATGGAATTTCAATAAAAAGAACAGAATTAGAATGGAATGAATAGAATTTGAATGAAAACAATGGAATTAGAATGAACAGGGCCCTGTTTCAGGAAGCCGGTTTGGAAAACTCAGAGTGAAAAACGACACTCACGGTTGAGTAACCCCGAACTGTCCAACTCGGAATATTCAGTTTCAGAAAGGCTGATAACAATTAGTTCAATCAACGCGGAGTTGCTTTAACCCCAAGTGAAGCGCGCGGACGAGGATACATAAAGCTCTGATAAGCGGAGCACAGATTAAGCGAGTCACCATGGAGACGGAGGGAAAGAAGGCGCGGTCAATGTATTTCACAGCGCTTGAGGCCGAAATTCTGATGGCAGCATATGCCGATAACATGCAAATTCCGCGGAAAAAAGTAACACAGCCACAGCTGCAAAAGCATGCATGGCAAAACATAGCCGACAGAGTCAATGCGTGAGTGTTAATTTAAACATTGATCGAGGGATTTCCACCCATTTAACACGTTATTTTATTATATGTTATTTTATTTGTTATTTTATACATTTTATTTTGTGATGTGATTTGAGCGCAGGTGCAACCCAACAGGCCCCAAACGTTCCTGGCAGCAAGTAAAAATGAAATATAAAAATATAGTCCAAACAGGTAAGGTGTAATTGTATTATGAGCCATAGTGCTTGGTCTGTTTGTCCCATGTAAATCAATTGCAGTTAGAGGCTACATTAATTTTCTTTCTGTAAGCACTTATTGAAATTATCTGAGCACATTACAAGTACATA
This sequence comes from Copadichromis virginalis, assembly GCF_057382275.1. Lineage (NCBI taxonomy): Eukaryota > Metazoa > Chordata > Actinopteri > Cichliformes > Cichlidae > Copadichromis > Copadichromis virginalis. The sequence goes on from NC_140638.1 coordinate 33,173,716, forward strand.
TTTGCTTACTCTGTATGCTCAAATGTGGCCCGTTATAGCCAACAGAAAAAAAGCGGAGGCCCGAAAAACAGGTGGGGGTCCTCCACCACCACCACTCACAGAGGCTGAGCAGTTGGCCCTCAGCCAAAACAGTGGGCGCCCTGTGGCCGAAGGCATCTCTGCGGGGACATCCTCTGAGGCAATAACCCCGCAAGACACAAGTGCCTACATAAGGGGTAAATTCAAAATAATACATGATGTGCATACATCCTTTCTTCACAGTCACCTTTGCAGTGCGACACATTCATTTGATAAACTCTTTACCATAATGGATTATTTTGTAGTGAAGTTATTTTCCGACTGATCTTGCCTTCCCTCAGCCTTGGTTGTCTTTGAGAGCATAATGACAATGAAGTGTAAGGTGCTTGGTATGTTTGTTAATTGCCATTTGGTCCCTTGTAAGTTATAAGTGACCTGTATAAACCTCATATTCTATCAGTTGATGGTGATGGTGTACTGCATCTGGTGCAGCCTCCTGTTGAGCCAGACCAACATGCAGTTGTGAGTAATACTCCACAGATTATATGAGTTTACAGTAGAACAGCAATGTTGTCTATTTCTTTACTACAGGAAAATAATGAAGAAACATTGACAGCTGTTAAGGAGGAGGAAGCAACAGAGACACTTTATGAGGTTTACATCTTTTAATACTTTGTGTACAGGAAATACAGGCGACCAATAAAGCCAGTTGAACAAAAAATCTGTTTATTCTTCTTTCAACATGTTGAGGTGATGGGTCAAAAGAAATGATTGTGACATATGGTGTCTCTGACTGCTCTTCCATCTTGTATGTCCGTGGGAGGGTCAGGATGTTCATGGTTTGGATCACTGCTGATGTTTGGTTCAGAAGGACAGTGTTCTCCTCTAATTGTGGCAATGTTGTGAAGAATCACACATGCCACAATAATGTCACATGCCCTTTCTGGGGTGACCCTGAGTCTTTGCAGGCACTGGAACCGGGCCTTAAGCATTCCGATAGTCATTTCAATTCTGGCTCTTGTCCTGCAATTAGCCAGATTATATCGCTGCTGTGGGCCCGGTTCAGGGTCAGGGTAAGGGGTAAGCAAATAGGGTAAACATGGATACCCCCTATCACCAAGCAAGTAGCCAGTGAACTCTCCTAAGACAGAAGGGTACACTTCAGTTCAAATGTCCCTGAAGCAATTGGTCTTTATATATTTTAAAGTATTCTCAACTCACCATGTCCAAATTTTGTGCTCAGTGTACATTCACGGAATATTTGTGAGTCATGGACAGAGCCTGGCCACTTGGCTTCCACATTTGTGATAATGTTGGCAGCATCACATATGATCTTCACAGTGCAGAGAACACAAATTAGCATCCATTACTATAATGAAATAATTTGTTAGTTTGAAATGGTACAGGGAACTATGTACCTGCACATTAATGCTGTGGAAAGACTTCCTGTTCACATAGTCTCCTTCATTTACTGAAGGAGCAATGATTGGAATGTGAGTGCCATCTGTACAGCCAATCACGCCTGGGAACCCTGAAAATAAATGTGCAATTTAAGTAGTAGTCCAAGTATCACCACATCATACATTAAGTTTTGGTCATCCTGATACCTGCAATTTTGTGGCATCCCTCTTTGATAAATCTTGTGGGTCTGTGACCGGGGAACACCACAGACGAGTACAGGAGACGTTTCAGTGCAACTGTAACATTCCTGACTGCCCGACAGACGGTAGCCTTGGAAACGTGCTCAGCGTCACCAATATTATACAGAAAGCTCCTGTTTGCAAGAAACCGAAGTGCAATACAAATAATATGCAATGAACTGAGAGCATGTCCGCGATGTGTCACATGCGTAATATATGGCCTGAGGATGTTATCCAAATAAATTATAGATTGTGCTGAGAAACGGTAACGTTCGCACAGAAAATCATCAGGAAATGATAAAATGTCCAAACGCGCTCTGATCACTCTCTCCCGGCGGAGAGCTCTGCGGAGAATTTGGGCTTCACGATCTACTGGCTCTTCAAGGAAGTGGCACGCCATGTCCGACACTTCCTACTGTCAGGTTTCCGACAAAGGGGCGGAGACAGTCAGGGTTAGTTGTGGTAAACCTGCTAGGGGGCAGGTTAGCTTCACGGCGTGTGTCGTCATAGTGACTCACTCAGGCTGCAGCTGAACTCGCTTTGTGAAACCGAAAACCCAGAGTTTTCGTTAATTCAGGGTATACTTACTCAGTTTTTCCACTAAACCGGCTTCCTGAAACAGGGCCCAGAACAGAATTTGAATCAAAACAATGGAATTTGAATGAAAATAATGGAAGTTTAAAACAAACAACAGAATTAGAATGAAAACAACGGAATTTGAATGAAAACAATGAAATTAGAATGTACAGAACAGAGTTTGAATAAAAACAACGGAAATAACATGAAAACAATGGAATTTTTATGAAAACAGTGGAATTTGAATAAAAAGAGTAGAATTAGAATGAAAACAAAAGCATTTGAATGAAAACAATGGACTTTCAATAAAAAGAACAGAATTAGAATGGAATGAATAGAATTAGAATGAAAACAACGGAATTAGAATGTACAGAACAGAATTTGAATGAAAACGAAATTAGAATGTACAGAACAGAGTTTGAATAAAAAAACAACGGAATTAGAATGAAAACAATGGAAGTTTAAAACAAACAACAGAATTAGAATGGAAACAACAGAATTAACATGAAAACGACGGAATTTTTCATGAAAACAACAGAATTTGAATAAAATGAGTAGAATTAGAATGAAAACAAAAGCATTTGAATGAAAATAATGGAATTTCAAAGAAAAAGAACAGACTTAGAATGGAATGAATAGAATTTGAATCAAAACAATGGAATTTGAATGAAAACAACAAAATTTGAATGAAAACAATGGAAGTTTAAAACAAACAACAGAATTAGAATGAAAACAACGGAATTTGAATGAAAACAACGGAATTAGAATGTACAGAACAGAGTTTGAATGAAAACAACGGAATTAGAATGTACAGAACAGAGTTTGAATGAAAACAACGGAATTTGAATCAAAACAACAGAATTTGAATGAAAAAAACGGAATTAAAATGTACAGAACAGAGTTTGAATGAAAACAATGGAATTTGAATGAAAACAACGGAATTTGAATGAAAACAACGGAATTTGAATAAAAAGAGTAGAATTAGAATGAAAACAACGGAATTAGAGTGTACAGAACAGAGTTTGAATGAAAACAACGGAAATAACATGAAACAATGGAATTTTAATGAAAACAACATAATTTGAATACAAAGAGTAGCATTAGAATGAAAACAAAAGCATTTGAATGAAAACAATGGAATTTCAATAAAAAGAACAGAATTAGAATGGAATGAATAGAATTTGAATGAAAACAATGGAATTAGAATGAACAGAACAGAATTTGAATCAAAACAATGGAATTTGAATGAAAACAATGGCAGTTTAAAACAAACAACAGAATTAGAATGAAAACAACGGAATTTGAATGAAAACAATGGAATTAGAATGTACAGAACAGAGTTTGAATGAAAACCACGGAAATAACATGAAAACCATGGAATTTTTATGAAAACAACGGAATTTGAATAATAAGAGTAGAATTAGAATGAAAACAACAGAATTTGAATGAAAATAATGGAGGTTTAAAACAAACAACAGAGTTTGAATGAAAACAACGGAATTAGAATGTACAGGGGCCCGTTCTTCGTGCCTCGCTAAGTAAGTTAGCCGGATTTGACTGTTGACGATTTCGCGTGATCCTGGATCGTTCGGTTCTTCGAAGCCCATCCGGGACTTGCTGTCATAGCAACAGAGCCGTAAGCGTAAACCTGCTCGGGAGCAGGTTTACTTTATGTAAACAGGATTAGATCGCGGCCACTCAGGTATGTCCGCTTCATGTATACGAAAGCAACAGCAATATTTTACCACTGTTTTACCATAAATAAATATTATCAATGTAACTAAAGATAATGCAGCACTTGATCCTTTTATTGATTTCACACAGATACATACAGGTCATTTCCTAAAAAAGGGAAATGTACTATTAACATTCTATTACATGTATGTGATTATTACAGATGTAATTCATATTTCAGAGTAGTAATTGCAAATTACTTCGTGTAATCAAGATGGGAGACCACGGCTATAAAAGCGAAGGTGGATTTGGGAAGCCTGTCGCAGCCATGTCCTGTCCGTATACGCGAGCCACCCATTGCGGAAGGTGCAAGATTGATAAGGAGAGTCCTCAGAATTCAGTGTATATTGCGGGATAGACAGGATCCTTTAGCGCAGCGCGACAGTGTGCTCATAGAGAGATATCAATTTTCCCGTGAGGGTATTATTCACTTAACCAACTTGTTGACGAGGGGGTGCAGGACCACCACCTGTCTTTTTTTCCTCTGCCCCTTTTCTTGGTTGCTGTTATAAACAAACAAACAGATTATTTCAGGGTCTCTTTCCAAGAGACGAAAAGCAATATAAGTGATAAATATTACCATTCTGTAGAATGTTCTTATATTTCACTTTTACTTGTTCCCATGTTCTAGTGGGTCCTGTTGTGGCTCTAATGTGAAAGGGGATATAATATAACATAATGTAATATAATATAATGTAATATAATATTGGATAATATGATAAATCTACCCTACCACCTACTGGTGTTGGCCAGAGGGGCCGATGGCGCAATACGGCAGCCTGGCTTCTGTCAGTCTGCCCCAGGGCAGCTGTGGCTACAACCGTAGCTGCCTCCACCAGTGTGTGAATGTGAGAGTGACTGAATAGTGGCATTGTAAAACGCTTTGGGTGCCTTGAAAAGCGCTATATAGATCCACTCCATTATTATTGTTATTATTAAATTACTTACGAGTTTAATTTGTCAGCAACTTTCTGCCAGCCCTCTCTCCTTGCTTTTGCAGCCTTTGCAGTGTTCCCTTGCGTTTTAATTAGACTCTGAAACTCCTAAAATCCCTCACTCAAGAGTTCTTGCTCTGCTGCCGAAAATTACCGAGCGCGCTCCTTCGACATTTTCGCCGACCAATCAAAGGGTTGCCGATCAATGTTTCTACTATCGATGCGTAGCCCCTGTTGGGCCACCCAGTGATCTCACATTACTTCATCCAGCTATACTAATCGTCAACAACAGGTGTGTTCGGGGAACCGGAATAGCGAGCTCAGAGTTAGCGCGATGATTTGATCTTGGATGTGTCATTTGATCTTGGATGTAGTAAGCGAGGTACGAAGAACGGGCCCCAGAACAGAGTTTGAATCAAAACAACAGAATTAGAATGAACAGAACAGAATTTGAATCAAAACAATGGAATTTGAATGAAAACAACGGAATTTGAATGAAAACAATGAAAGTTTAACAACAAACAACAGAATTAGAATGAAAACAACAGAATTAACATGAAAACAATGGAATTTGAATGAAAACAACAGAATTTGAATGAAAATAATGGAAGTTTAAAACAAACAACAGAATTAGAATGAAAACAACGGAATTTGAATGAAAACAATGAAATTAGAATGTACAGAACAGAGTTTGAATAAAAACAACGGAAATAACATGAAAACAATGGAATTTTTATGAAAACAGTGGAATTTGAATAAAAAGAGTAGAATTAGAATGAAAACAAAAGCATTTGAATGAAAACAATGGACTTTCAATAAAAAGAACAGAATTAGAATGGAATGAATAGAATTAGAATGAAAACAACGGAATTAGAATGTACAGAACAGAATTTGAATGAAAACGAAATTAGAATGTACAGAACAGAGTTTGAATAAAAAAACAACGGAATTAGAATGAAAACAATGGAAGTTTAAAACAAACAACAGAATTAGAATGGAAACAACAGAATTAACATGAAAACGACGGAATTTTTCATGAAAACAACAGAATTTGAATAAAATGAGTAGAATTAGAATGAAAACAAAAGCATTTGAATGAAAATAATGGAATTTCAATGAAAAAGAACAGACTTAGAATGGAATGAATAGAATTTGAATCAAAACAATGGAATTTGAATGAAAACAACAAAATTTGAATGAAAACAATGGAAGTTTAAAACAAACAACAGAATTAGAATGAAAACAACGGAATTTGAATGAAAACAACGGAATTAGAATGTACAGAACAGAGTTTGAATGAAAACAAAAAAATTAGAATGTACAGAACAGAGTTTGAATGAAAACAACGGAATTAGAATGAACAGAACAGAATTTGAATCAAAACAATGGAATTTGAATGAAAACAATGAAAGTTTAAAACAAACAACAGAATTAGAATGAAAACAACGACAATCCGACGCGGCTTCATCCAGAAGGGCTCCCGCGCTGTCATCGCTGTGGACCGGCTGTATTAACCTCACACCAGATAAGAATCAGCTACACCCTTTCCCTATCCACTCACACTAACTTGCATTAACATCTGTTTAACTTACCAGTATCAAATCGCATCTTAAAGTGTGATTTCATAGCAGAATTAACACCGTCACTCTCCGTCAGTGATTTAATTGGAATGTTTACGTTTTGTTTTTGTTTGTTTTTTTCTTCTCGTTTTTTTTTTTCCTCTCTTTTCCCCCTCTTGGTTTTATGCTGCTCAGCCCTGTCCTTGGTTTCTTTCTTTATTCCTTTCACTGCCTCGATCGCCTGCTTCGACACTCATCCACAAACATCTTTTATTTCGACACATACGCACCATGCGCTCAACGGCAGCACATTTACTTCAGTCAGACAGCGCACACAGTCGTTTAGGATACACACACTTAAGCCAAGCCTACTCATATTAGTAAATATGCATACACATAGTCAGACTCAGGGAGCATCTTGCCACACATTTTTTCTCTCTCTCCTTCTCTTTATTTATGAACAAGTGACGTATTCTCTCCACCTGTCTAAGCGACGCACACAGCATACATCCCTAGTTATACACAAACATCTATGGGTACACTGAGGTTCGATACATGGAATATAAATGGAGCTGGCTCCAGAGAAAAGAGGTTAAAAATATTTAACCAACTCAAAAAACTACAGGCAGATGTTGTCCTATTACAAGAGACCCACAGACCTCTTAGAGGTTCGAATGAACTTAAAACACCTGAGTTTCCCAATGTTTTCTCAGCTTGTTATAATTCTAGACAAAGGGGAGTAGCAATTTTAATACATAAAAATATTAATTTCACAGTACTCGATACAGTTATAGATCCAGAGGGCAGATTCTTAATCATTAAACTATCTATACTTGATAAAAAGCTATGTATTGCAAGTGTATATGGTCCAAATGTTGATGATCTCTCATTCTTTCACGGTTTTTTCAGTGCACTCTCTGAACACTTAGATGGCACACTTGTTCTTGGAGGCAACCTCAACCTTGGACTAAATGAAGACATGGATAGGCTCAATACAGCGGGAACTCAGCGTAATTGGCAGTCAAGGTCAAGGTCAAGGTCAGATTTATTTATATAGCACATTTCCAACAGCCGATGCTGCACAAAGTGCTTAACAATAACAATAAAATTAAAAACTACAGTGTAGTACAATAATAACAATAGAAACAATAAAATAGAAGAATTGAAACAATACTAACTAATTCAAATAAATCCAAAATGCTTGGGTCATAATGTGTTAAAAGCCAGAGCGTAAAAGTGTGTCTTTAGTAAAGATTTAAATTGCTCAAGAGTTTGAGCAGATCTAATATTAAAGGGGAGACTATTCCAAAGTCTGGGACCTGCCACAGAGAAGGATCTATCACCACGAGATTTGAGGTTAGTCCGTGGAATGGACAACAATAGTTTTGAACTAGATCTCGTGGGTTTTCCTGGAGCATAGGCAGAGAGGAGCTCTGACAAGTAGGGGGGGGCTCGGGCGTTGAGTGACTTAAAAACAAAAAGTAAGAGTTTAAATTGGATCCTGTAGGGGACAGGGAGCCAGTGTAAAGAGGCTAAAATTGGGGTCATATGCTCTCTCCGTTTGGTACCGGTTAGCAGGCGAGCAGCAGCATTTTGAACCATCTGAAGGTGATGGATGGTGGCATGATCTAGGCCATAATACAATGAATTGCAGTAGTCCAATCTGCAAGTAAGAAAAAGGTGGATGATACGCTCGAAGACGTCAGCCGGAAGGTATGGCTTTATCCTGGCTAGCTGTCTTAGCTGAAAAAAACAGGACTGAACTACTGCACTCACCTGCTTATTCAATTTAAAAGAACCATCAATGTAAACTCCGAGGTTTTTTACATGTGTTTTACAATACGAGGAGAGGGTACCCAACGTGCTGTCGATATGATTGAAATTGCCAAAAATGACAACCTCAGTTTTGTTTTCGTTTAGCTGTAAAAAATTTAATGATAACCACTGTTTAACGTCGTCAAGGCAGCGTAATAAGAGCTGCGGTTGATCTGATCCTGATTTTAAAGGTAGATAAATCTGTAGATCATCCGCAAAGCAATGAAATGAAATGCTGTACCGCGAGAAGATGGAGCCCAATGGCAGCAAATAGAGTGCGAAGAGGGCGGGACCCAAAATAGAGCCTTGAGGAACGCCGTATTTAAGAGGAGCTAATTTGGAGTTGTGGGGGCCCATATTGACATAAAAGAACCTTTCTGTCAAGTAGGAGCGAAACCACTGAAGGGCAGATCCTTTTAGGCCAGCATGCGATTCTAGCCGTGATAACAGGATGTCGTGGTCAACCGTATCAAAAGCTGCTGACAAGTCCAACAGTAAAAGGGCAGCAGGGCTGCCAGAATCCATAGTTAAGAGAATATCGTTAAAAATCCTTAAAAGTGCTGTCTCAGTGCTATGTAATGATTTAAAACCAGATTGAAATTTTTCTGAGATCATATTAGAATCGAGGTGTGCCTGCAACTGTAGATAGACCACTTTCTCCAAAACTTTAGATAGAAAAGGAAGCTTTGAGATGGGCCTGTAATTAGACAGAACAGTTGGGTCCAGGTTTTGTTTTTTAAGAAGAGGCTGAACTACAGCTTGTTTGAAGCATAGTGGGACGCAAATGGTCCACAAATACAATCAAACAGTATATGAGCGACTTTGGTCTTTGCGATGCATGGCGCTCCCTTCACCCCACCAGTAAGGAATATACTTTTTTCTCACATGTCCATCACTCTTACTCTCGTCTGGATTATTTTTTGGTCAGCAGCTCACTGCTGAACGACATTTCAGACACTGAGATTCACCCTATAGCTGTCAGCGATCATGGTCCTGTATCTTTAACACTAATGCACAAGAATAATACTACACCAAGAAAAAACTGGAGATTTAATATATCACTACTTAAAGATGAAGACTTTATTAAATATTTTAAAAAAGAGTGGACTTCATATTTGGACTATAATGACACTCCCGAAACATCAGCTTCTGTTCTATGGGAAGCAGGGAAAGCTGTGATGAGAGGTAAAATAATTTCTTTCTCATCACATAAAAAGAAAAAAGAAAACAAAAATATTCAGGAATTAGAAAAAAACATCAAATCACTAGAAGAAGCCTACGCGTCCCACCAAGATCAGGAAACATTGAACAAAATACGCAAAACAAAACTAGAATTAAATGAGATAATTGATAAAAAAAAACTAAATTCTTAGTACAAAGACTACGCCTACAAAATTATGAACATGGTAATAAATCCGGTCAATTTCTAGCAAACCAGCTAAAAATAAATAAAGAAAAAACAACTACAGGTGCTGTTCAAGATTCATCTGGGAACACAATATATGAACCAATACAAATAAACAACATTTTCAGGGATTTCTATAAAACGTTGTATTCACCACAAATAAACCCATCTAAAAAAGAAATTGATCCGTTTTTGGACAACATAACTCTTCCAAAATTATTGGACACTCAAGCAATGGCACTGGATTCACCACTGACACCAGGTGAACTCCAGGAAGCCCTGATAAGTATGCCCAATAATAAGGCTCCAGGTCCAGACGGCTTTCCTGCAGAATTCTACAAAGAATTCTGGTCGATTCTAGCACCAGTTTTCTACAGAACGTTGTTGGAAATTAAAGAAAAGGGCAGACTTCCATCAAATATGAATTCTGCAAACATTAATCTCCTGCTAAAATCAGGCAAAGACCCCGTATATCCCTCAAGCTATCGTCCAATATCCCTTATAAATGTAGACCTTAAAATAATCTGCAAAGCTCTTTCAAAGAGACTGGAGAAAATAACCCCCCTCTTAATTCATCCAGACCAAACTGCTTTCATAAAAGGTCGGCACTCATCAACAAATACACGTAGATTACTTAATTTGATAGACTACTCATACAGTAAAAACCTAGAAACTACAATATTCTCTTTAGATGCAGAAAAAGCATTTGACAGAGTTAACTGGAAATTTCTATTTGCAACTTTACACAAATTTGGTTTTGGATCCTCTTTCATAAACTGGTTAAAAATATTATATAAATCCCCAACAGCTTGTGTTAGAACAAATGACCAGACATCCTCCAGCTTCTGTCTCTTGAGGGGCACCAGGCAGGGATGCCCACTCTCCCCTTCACTGTTTGCAATTTTTATCGAACCACTAGCAGCAGCAATTAGACAGAATTCAGTAATTAAGGGCATAAAATGCAAGAACGTGGAACATAAAATCAGCCTTTATGCGGATGATGTGTTACTCTTTCTCCAAAATTCACAAACCAATATCTCTGGGGTGATTGAATTGATAAACTCTTTTGCAAGAATATCAGATTACTCAATTAACTGGTCAAAATCTACAGTCCTACCGATTAATTGCTCCCTCCATAATTCCTCTTCTACACCACTGCAATCGGGAAATATAAAATATTTAGGTATTAATGTTTCTCCCAAGCTTGCAGATCTAACTAAATTAAACCATATCCCACTTTTAAAGAAGGTAGAAGATGATCTGGCTAGATGGAAATGTCTACCCATATCACTCATGGGAAGGGTTGCCGCTATAAAAATGATGGTCTTACCAAAAATAAATTATTTGTTCTCAATGATCCCAACTAAACCGCCACAAGATTGGTTCAGATCTCTAGATTCATATATGTCCAAATTCCTTTGGAAAAATAAACCCCCACGTATAAGCTTAAAAAACACTACAAAAGACCAAGGATAAAGGAGGACTAGAACTGCCTAACTTTCAGCACTACTTCTTAGCCAACAGGCTTCAGTTTATCTCAGGATGGCTAAAACATACCCTCTTAGATGAACCTTGGCTAGATGTAGAACAAGCACTTTGCAATAATCTAGAGATCTCAGACCTACCATTTATCAGCTCAAACATCCAACGACATGAATGCTTTAAAAGCATCAACATCAGCTCTTCTCTGACAGCATGGTGGGAGTTTCTAAAATTGACGGCGTCTTCATTAATCCCATGCAAATGTACACCTATCTGGAACAACCCTGACATATTACAAAACAATAATATGATAAACTGTTCAGATTGGAGTGGCAAAGGAATCAAATATTTAGAACATATACTAGAAGGAACAGAATTTATTTCATTTGACGGACTAGTTACACAATATGGGATCAACAAGAAAATATTTTTAGAATATCAACAAATTAAATCCATAGTAAAAAAGAAATTTAAACCGGGTCAAGTTGAACTACAAACACCACCAAGTGTGGTTCAATTTCTTACTCTTAAAACCCCCAAATTACTATCCAAAATATACAGAGTGCTTTCTAAAACAGATGAATCAATATCACTTCCTATTGCAAAATGGGAAGCGGATTTATCAGTTAACTTAGACCTAAACTTCTGGTCTCAGATTTGCTTAAAAACCTTTTATCTAATTAGAAATCCCAGTCTTCAATTAATTCAATACAAAATATTACATAGAGTGCACTATACAGGTCATCGGATGTTCAAGATGGGCTTTACGTCTACCAACAACTGCTCACACTGCCAAACCAATTCACCGGACAATTATATCCATGCTCTTTGGTTCTGTCCACCAGTTCAGAAGTTTTGGCGCGAGATATGCGGAGACTTATCGAAGTGTCTGAAATGTAACATTCCAACTTCCCCCTTAGTGTGTTTGTTGGGCAGCTTAGATAATGTCACTTCAGAAAAGAATATCGCCCATATGGTTTTCACTGCCCTATGCATAGCCAAGAAAACAGTCCTCATGAACTGGAAAAATAAAAATAATCTTAATTCTAACCAATATAGAAATTATCTATTAGATTACATTAGTCTTGATACAGCCTCTGCCACCACATCTGGGGTCAGCGGGGGAGCTGGCCCCAGGGAGGGGTCACTTGCCCCTCCCTTCCTTCCCTCCCCATCTCCAGCTGCCTCCCTCTTCCCGCTCCACCACAAGCACCCACACATGCAGGACCTTGGAGTAGGGGTATGTCACCAGGGTGCAGAGGAGGCTACCCCCCCCCCCCCCCTTCTGTCCCCTTCTGGCTGCCTCTGCCTCAATTTTATCCCACAACTTAGACATTCACATTACTCACACTCTCATTACACATACATATAGGATCTTGGGGGTGGGCACGATACACGGAATCCAAAGTATCATCAGGGTGTACACCTCACCCCTGGCGTCGTTGCCCACCTCTCAATTTTAAATACACGTGGACATTGAAGGCTAGCAGGAGGGACCATGCGCTTACCTGCTGCTCTCTGGCAGGTAGCTCCATGCCCTCCTGAGTTTTAAATGCACCTTAGAACACACATGCATCAACACTACAATGAGCGGGTGGAGGGAGGTTTGGAGTCTTCTCTCACCCCCATTCTCTGCGGCCTGCTGGAGCGGGGGGGCTAGGAGGAGGAGTTGGCCATCCGACTGCGGTCTGGAGTGTGGGGCCTCCCTGCTGCTGCGGAGTCGGGGCGGTCTGCCTCCCCCCACCGCAGGGAAATGGGTAACACCCCCTGGGTCTGGGTGCAGTTCCCCCCTCCAGGGGCAAGGGTACCTAGACCCGGTTTGTAGAGTACGCTTGGGGAGTGTGATCGTGTGTACAGCGTCTCTTTATGTCTGTCTCCACGTTGGTTGAGTGTGGAGTAAGTGCATATGAGGGCAAGGCTGGGATGGTCAATTTACGCGAACACTCTCGAGAAGGAGATGATGATGTGAAGTTGAGAGTTTTTTCCACCGGCAGTTCGGGGTCCCTCCATACCCCAGTGTTTGCCATCGTAACTTACGAATGTGCATTGGGGTTGCGAAATACCCCATCGCGATTCCTAAGGGGTCACACAGTACCCACGGAACACAGAGCGCCCGAGGTCCCAAGTTAGGCCTGTTTACGCATAACTCGGGGCCCATCCGGCAAAGTGCTCACCTGCAAGGCGCAGGAGAACGGAGCAGAAGGAGGAAAGAGGACAGGGAGTCAGAGAGAGTCCGAGGTCCTCGTTAAAGGCCGGTTTATGCATAACCCGGGGCTGATCTGGCAAGGTGCTCGCTTTCGAGGAGCAGGAAAATGGGGCAGAAGGAGGAAGGAGGACTAGGAGGCAGGGAGAGTCCGAGGTCCTCACTTAGGCCGGTTTACGTGTAACCTGGGCCCGTCCGGCTAAGCCATCCCTTGCGAGGAGCAGGAGAACCGAGGAACAAGAGGTAGGAGGACTAGGATGCAGGGGGCGTCCGAGGTCCTCATAGAGGCCGGTTTACGCGAACACTGCCTTCTGCAAAGCTAAGCGTCTGACAGCGAGGCACAGGAGAACCGAGGAGAAGGAGGAAGGAGGACTAGGAGGCAGGGAGTGTCCGAGGTCCTTACTTAGGCCGGTTTATGCGAACACTGCCAAGAAGGAGTTCGCTCGCTCTGCGGTAGAGTATCACTTCCTGTTCCTGCTCAAACACAGTGGTGTTTCTGAGTAGCTTATTTGCTTAGCAATTTAATTAACAACTTTTAAATATATTCTTCTTTCATAGTATAATTTTCACGTGCTTCATCCGAAGCACACTGTCTGTGTACTCACTACCTAATTTATAACCAAAGTATTCACTCACTGTCTCTGTACTGCTAGCTTAGCTTAGCTCGTAGCCGACTCGTTAGCACCATGGCTACTTCACCTGTCCCTCCTGCACTTTCTTGCTCATTGTGTCAGATGTTTAGTTACTCCTCGGCCTCCTTTAGCAGTAATGATATCTGTAACAAATGTAACATATTTGCAGCTCTGGAGGCCAGGATTACTGAATTGGAGACTCGGCTTCGCACCCTTCATTCACCTGTAGCTAGCCAGGCCCCTGTAGCTGGTGCAGCCGAAGATAGCATAGGCCCCGCTAGCTGTTCCCCGGCAGACCCCAAGCAGCTGGGGAAAGAGGGCGGCTGGGTCACGGTGAGGAGGAAGCATAGTCCTAAACAGAAGCCCCAGGTACACCACCAACCCGTTTATGTGTCTAACCGTTTTTCCCCACTCGGTGACACACCCGCTGGGGGTCAAACTCTGGTAATTGGTGATTCTGTTCTCAGACATGTGAAGCTAGAGACACCGGCAACCATAGTCAATTGTCTTCCGGGGGCCAGAGTAGGCGACATTGAAGGAAATTTAAAACTGCTGGCTAAGGGTAAACGTAAATTCAGTAAAATCATAATTCACGTCGGCAGTAATGACACCCGGTTACGCCAATCGGAGGTCACTAAAATCAATATTGAATCGGTGTGCAACTTTGCTAAAACAATGTCGGACTCTGTAGTTTTCTCTGGTCCCCTCCCCAATCAGACCAGGAGTGACATGTTTAGCCGCATGTTCTCCTTAAATTGCTGGCTGTCTGAGTGGTGTCGCAGAAACGATGTGGGCTTCATAGATAATTGGCAAACCTTCTGGACGAAACCTGGTCTTGTTAGGAGAGACGGCATCCATCCCACTTTGGATGGAGCAGCTCTCATTTCTAGAAATATGGACAAATTTATTAAACCCCCCAAAATATGACTATCCAGAGTTGGGACCAGGAAGCAGAGTTGCAGTCTTACACGCCTCTCTGCAGCTTCTCTCCTCCTGCTACCCCCCCAAAAACCCATCTCCATAGAGACTGTGTCAGCTTCCAAAAAGACAAAAAACAAACTAAAAACCAGCAACAAACGACTTAAACATAAACAATTACAAAGAAAGAACAATACAGTATCCACATCTGAACCAAAGAGTAAAACAGTGAAATGTGGATTATTAAATATTAGGTCTCTCTCCTCCAAGTCTCTGTTAGTACATGACTTAATAATTGATCAACAAATTGATTTACTCTGCCTTACAGAAACCTGGTTGCAGCAGGATGATTATGTTAGTTTAAATGAATCAACACCCCCGAATCATTCTAACTACCAGAAACCTCGAAGCACAGGCCGAGGGGGAGGTGTGGCAGCAATTTTTCACACCAGCCTATTAATTAATGAAAGACCAAGACAGACTTTTAATTCATTTGAAAGCCTGATGCTTAACATTGTCCACCCCAGCTGTGAAACTCAGAAACCAGTCTTACTTGTTATCATCTATCATCCACCTGGGCCTTACACAGAGTTTCTGTCTGATTTCTCAGACTTTATATCTAATTTAGTTCTGAGCTCAGATAAAATAATTATTGTGGGTGATTTTAACATCCATGTAGATGCTAAAAATGACAGCCTCAACATGGCATTTAGTCTGTTATTAGACTCAATTGGCTTCTCTCAAAATGTAAAAGAACCCACCCACCACTTTAATCACACTCTAGATCTTGTTTTAACATATGGCATCGAAACTGAACATTTAACAGTGTTTCCTGAAAATCCTCTCCTGTCTGATCATTTCCTGATAACATTTACATTTACAATAATTGATTACACAGCGGTGGAGAGTAGACTTTATCAAAGTAGATGTCTTTCTGAAAGCGCTGTAACTAAGTTTAAGAATATAATCCACCCACTGTTATCATCTCCAATGGCCTGTACCAACACAGAGCAGAGCAGCTACCTGAACGCTGCTCCAACAGAGGTCGATTATCTTGTTAATAATTTCACCTCCTCACTACGTACGTCTCTGGATACTGTAGCTCCTGTGAAAACTAAGGTCTCTAATCAGAAGTACCTGACTCCGTGGTATAATTCTCAAACACGTAGCCTAAAGCAGATGACTCGTAATCTGGAGAGGAAATGGCGTGTCACAAATTTAGAGGATCATCATTTAGCCTGGAGAAATAGTTTGCTGCTTTATAAGAAAGCCCTCCGCAAAGCCAGAACATCTTACTATTCATCACTGATTGAAGAAAATAAGAACAACCCCAGGTTTCTCTTCAGCACTGTAGCCAGGCTGACAAAAAGTCAGAGCTCTTGTGAGCCAACCATCCCTTTAATGACTTCATGAACTTCTTCACAAATAAAATTTTTATCATTAGAGAAAAAATTACCAGTAATCATCCCACAGATGTAATATTATCTACAGCTACTCTTAGTACCATTGATGTTAAGTTAGACTTTTTTTCTCCAATTGATCTTTCTGAGTTAACTTCAATAATTACTTCCTCCAAACCTTCAACGTGTCTTTTAGACCCCATTCCTACAAAACTGCTCAAAGAAGTCCTGCCATTAATTAATTCTTCGATCTTAAATATGATCAACCTATCTCTAATGACCGGCTATGTACCACAGGCCTTCAAGCTGGCTGTAGTTAAACCTTTACTCAAAAAGCCATCTCTAGACCCAGCAGTCTTAGCTAATTATAGGCCAATCTCCAACCTTCCTTTCATATCAAAAATCCTTGAAAGAGTAGTTGTCAAACAGCTAACAGATCATCTGCAGAGGAATGGTTTATTTCAAGAGTTTCAGTCAGGTTTCAGAGCTCATCACAGCACAGAAACAGCTTTAGTGAAGGTTACAAATGATCTTCTTATGGCCTCTGACAGTGGACTCATCTCTGTGCTTGTCCTGCTAGACCTGAGTGCAGCATTCAATACTGTTGACCATAATATCCTATTAGAGCGATTAGAACATGCTGTAGGTATTACAGGTACTGCACTGCTGTGGTTTGTATCATATCTATCTAATAGACTCCAATTTGTGCATGTAAATGGAGAGTCCTCTTCACACACTGAGGTTAATTATGGAGTTCCACAGGGTTCAGTGCTAGGACCAATTCTGTTTACATTATACATGCTTCCCTTAGGCAGCATCATTAGAAGACATAGCATACATTTTCACTGCTATGCCGATGACACCCAGCTCTATCTGTCCATGAAGCCAGATAACACACACCAATTAGTTAAACTGCAGGAATGTCTTAAAGACATAAAGACCTGGATGGCCGCTAACTTTCTGCTTCTTAATTCAGATAAAACTGAGGTTATTGTACTCGGCCCTGAAAATCTTAGAAATATGGTATCTAACCAGATTCTTACTCTGGATGGCATTACCTTGGCCTCCAGTAACACTGTGAGGAACCTTGGAGTCATTTTTGACCAGGACATGTCCTTCAAAGCACATATTAAACAAATATGTAAGACTGCTTTCTTCCATTTGCGCAACATCTCTAAAATTAGAAATATCCTGTCTCAGAGTGACGCTGAAAAACTAGTTCATGCATTTATTACTTCCAGGCTGGACTACTGTAATTCATTATTATCAGGATGTCCAAAAAACTCACTGAAAAGCCTTCAGCTAATCCAAAATGCTGCAGCAAGAGTACTGACAGGGACTAGAAAGAGAGAGCAGATTTCTCCTGTTTTGGCTTCCCTTCATTGGCTTCCTGTTAAATCCAGAATTGAATTCAAAATCCTGCTCCTCACATACAAGGTCTTAAATAATCAGGCCCCATCTTATCTTAATGACCTTGTAGTACCATATCACCCTATTAGAGCACTTCTCTCTCGCTCTGCAGGCCTACTTGTTGTTCCTAGAGTATTTAAAAGTAGAATGGGAGGCAGAGCCTTCAGTTTTCAGGCCCCTCTTCTGTGGAACCAGCTTCCAGTTTGGATTCGGGAGACAGACACTATCTCTACTTTCAAGATTAGGCTTAAAACTTTCCTTTTTGCTAAAGCATATAGTTAGGGCTGGACCAGGTGATCCTGAATCCTCCCTTAGTTATGCTGCAATAGACGTAGGCTGCCGGGGGATTCCCATGATGCATTGAGTTTTTCCTTTCCAGTCACCTTTCTCACTCACTATGTATTAACAGACCTCTCTGCATTGAATCATATCTGTTATTAACCTCTGTCTCTCTTCCACAGCATGTCTTTTATCCTGTCTTCCTTCTCTCACCCCAACCGGTCGCAGCAGATGGCCGCCCCTCCCTGAGCCTGGTTCTGCCGGAGGTTTCTTCCTGTTAAAAGGGAGTTTTTCCTTCCCACTGTCGCCAAAGTGCTTGCTCATAGGGGGTCATATGATTGTTGGGTTTTTCTCTGTATCTATGAAGCGCCTTGAGGCGACTTTTGTTGTGATTTGGCGCTATATAAATAAAATTGAATTGAATTGAATTGAAGGAGAAGATGATGATAGTGATGATCTGAAGTTGAGAGTTGTTTCCTACCAACTTTTTGGGGTCCCTCCAGACCCCAGTGTTTGTCATCGTAACTTACGAATGTGCATTGGGGTTGCGAAATACCCCATCGCCATTACTAAGGGGTCACAGTGTACCCACGGAGTAGAGAGCACCCCCAGTCCTCGCAAAGGCCGGTTTACGCGTAACTTGGGGCCCATAAGGCTAAGCGCTTGCCTGCGAGGAGCAGGAGAATGGAGCAGAAGGAGGTAGGAAGGCGGCAGGGAGAGTCTGAGGCCCTCAAGGAGGGCGGTTTACGCGAACTCTGCCCTCTGTAAAGCCAAGCGTCCAACAGCGAGGCCCAGGAGAACTAAGGAGAGGGCCGGTTTACGTGAAGACTACCCTCTGTAAAGCTGAGCGTTTGCAAGCACAGGGTAGAAGGACCAAGGAGAAGGAGGAAGGAGACGATGATGATGATGATGTGAAGTTGAGAGATGTTTGCTCCGGTGGTTCGGGGTCGCTCGAGACCCCAGTATTTGCCATCGTAACTTACGAATTTGGTGTGGGGTGGCGAAATACCCCATCATAATCACTAAGGGGTCACAGAGTACCCATGGAGCACGGAGCGCCTGCGGTCCCCACTTAGGCCGGCTAAGCGCTTGCCTGCGGGGAGCAGGAGAACGTGGGAGAAGGAGGAAGGAGGTCGAGGAGGAACGAAGAGTCCGAGGTCCTCACTGAGGCCGGTGTACGCGAACACTCTCGAGAAGGAGATGACGATGATGATGATGTGAAGTTGAGAGTTGTTGCCGTGGCGCTTTGGGTTCCCTCCAGACCCCAAGGTTTGCCATCGTAACTTACGCGATCGATGGAGGGTTACAACCAATTAGGTGCCTTTGTCCGACGCTGTGACGAGACCGGCTATAGCCAGGGGTCCGCCTGACTCCCATCTGCCCCCACCGCGAATCGGAGCCCTGTTTCGCTGACGGGGTCTGCGTGACCCCCCCGCCCCCCCCCCCACTTCTTTTTTTTTGGTACAGGCCGCACAAGGGTTAACAAATTAAGTTGTATGTTGTTTTCATTTTTAATCTTTTGTTCTCTTCCTACTCTGTCCTGAGTACTGAGTCAGGATTTAGAGTGAGTACTCAGTACTGTTTTTTGAGGCAACGAGTTTCCCAAAAAATTTTTAAATTCTGGGAACTAATTCGACTGCAAACTCCCATGCACCCTCAAGTATCCTGGAGAGGATAAAGAGCTGGTCCAGTGTTCCGCGACCAGGACAAAAACCGCATTGTTCCTCCTGTATCCGAGGTTCGACTAACGGACGAACTCTCCTTTCCAGCACCCTGGCATAGACTTTCCCAGGGAAGCTGTGGAGTGTGATCCCCCTGTAGTTGGAACACACCCTCCGGTCCCCTTTCTTAAAGATGGGGACCACCACCCCGGTCTGCCAGTCCACAGGTACTGCCCCTGATCTCCACGCAACATTGCTGAGGCGTGTCAACCAGGACAGCCCTACAACGTCCAGAGCCTTCAGGAACTCGGGGCGGACCTCATCAACACCAGGGGCTCTGCCACCAAGGAGTTGTTTAACTGCCTCAGTGACCTCGCCCCCGGAAATTGGCGGGTCATTCCCCTCATCCCCAGTCTACATGTGTTTTGTGGACTTGGAGAAGGCATTCGACCGTGTCCCTCGGTGTGTCCTGTGGGAGGTGTTGCGGGAATATGGGGTGTCTGGCCCATTGCTACGGGCCATTCGATCCCTATACAACCGTTGCAAGAGCTTGGTTCACATTGCCGGCAATAAGTCGGACTCTTTCCCGGTGGGTGATGGGCTCCGCCAGGGCTGCCCTTTGTCTCCGGTTCTGTTCATAATTTTTATGGACAGGATTTCTAGGCGCAGCCAAGTGGCGGAGGGCTTTCGCTTTGGTGGCCTCAGAATCTCATCTCTGATTTTTGCAGATGATGTGGTTCTGTTGGCTTCATCGGGTGAGGGCCTCCAGCTCGCACTGGAACGGTTCGCAGCCGAGTGTGAAGCAGCGGGAATGAGGATCAGCACCTCCAAATCTGAGGCCATGGTTCTCAGCCGGAAAAGGGTGGAGTGCCCACTCCGAGTCGGGGATGAGTTCCTGCCCCAAGTGGAGGAGTTCAAGTATCTCGGGGTCTTGTTCGCGAGTGATGGGAGAAGGGAGCCGGAGATCGACAGACGGATTGGGGCTGCAGCTGCAGTAATGCGGACGCTGCACCGGTCCGTCGTGGTGAAGAGGGAGCTGAGTGTAAAAGCGAAGCTCTCAATTTACCAGTCGATCTACGTCCCTACCCTCACCTATGGCCACGAGCTGTGGGTAGTGACCGAAAGAACGAGATCGCGGATACAAGCGGCAGAAATGAGCTTCCTCCGAAGGGTGGCTGGCCTCTCCCTTAGAGATAGGGTGAGAAGTTCGGCCATCTGGGAGGGGCTCAGAGTAGAGCAGCTGCTGCTCCACATCGAAAGGAGCCAGCTGAGGTGGTTCGGGCATCTGACAAGGATGCCCCCTGGGCGCCTCCTGGGTGAGGTGTTCCAGGCATGTCCCACCGGGAGGAGGCCCCGGGGCAGACCCAGGACACGCTGGAGAGATTATATCTCTCGGCTGGCCTGGGAACGCCTTGGTATTCCCCCGGATAAGCTGGAGGAGGTGGCTGGGGAGAGGGAGGTCTGGGCCTCTTTGCTTAGGCTGCTGCCCCCGCGACCCGGCCCCGGACAAAGCAGATGAGGATGGATGGATGGATGGATGGATGGATGGATAATTCGACTGCACCTTTTTATGCCTTTACTGACCTCTTGTGGTAAGATATGATCATGTAAATACCGCGTTCCACATAAAATCCGTTCGAGGTCAACCAGAATTCATACATAAGGCGCACCGGATTATGAGGTGCACTGTCGATTTGAAAAATTCTCAAATATGTGTTAATGGAAACAAAAAAAATGTGCACTTTGTTTCCATAGCAGCACTGACAAATCATAATATCTATAAAACAAACTACTTTGAAAATGTATATGTATTAAATGGGAGATAATGCTGACTGTTCTTTCATTTCTTCTTTGAGTCCTTCCCTTATTCCTAGCGCTACAATAATAAAGCAATAAGAATAAAAGAAATGTATTAATAAATATAAAATAATGTATTTGTGATGATTCAATTTATTTGACTGACCACTGTGCAAGGCAGAAAGCTTATTAAATGTTGAAACTATAGAGTTACAATAACTTTGCTGTTGAAAATTTTCAGCATGATGTCATATTTGAAATATAAATCTAATATTATATTTTCATTATATTTTCTTTAAAATACAGTGTATGTTTTTAATATTGTAAATATAATAATCCATAATTATGTAGATATGCACATTAGTTTTTAGTGAAACACAAGCCCTCCAGAAAGGAAGGGAAAAGCCCTGTAACTTACATTAAACCAAAATATGTTCCCTAAAACTCACGGTTCTGGGTCCATCGGACCCAGTAGTTTGAGTTTTATTATGTTTTGGTTTTAGTTTGCATCAGGGATTGTTTTCTTGTTCTCTTGTAGTGTTGATTATGATGATGTTTATTATTTGAGTTTCATGTTTCTGTGGTGTTTAGGATTTGTTCTTCAGTTGTGTCTGCTTAGTATTTGTCTAGCTCCATGTGCCATTTTCTGTCTGTCTCTCTATGTCGAGTTTGTGTCTTAGTGTGATGGTTGCTTGTTCCTGTTTTATTGTGATGGTCTGCGTCTCATGTGAGTGTGTTCAGTTTTACCTTTGGCTCGTCTTGTTGATTATTCCCAGCTGTGTCCACCACCTGTGTGTAATTCCCCTGTGATTCTCTGTGTATTTAAGTCATGTCTGCCGTCATTGTAGTTGCTGGTCCGTCTGTGTTTCCACCCTGCTTCATCTGTGTGTTTCCCTGCAGTCTACCATCATCTGTTTCCGCCCGCTCTCATTCATGTCCAGGTTCGTGTTCTATAGTTAGTTTGTTCCCAGTTTAGTTTAGTCATTGCTCCGTTCGCCGTTTGTCCATTTCCTTTTTTGTGTTTAATAAACCACCCTCACACCCATACAGGTGCCTGCGTTTTGATCCTCCTTTATTTTCCACACGGCTCATCTCACTCGCCGTGACAAAAACGGTGGACAGAGCTACAGATCCATGACACCCTTAAGCAGCTAGCTAGCAGCTATCACCACCAGTACTTGAACTGCTAATAAAAGGACAGGTATCTTTGTCGCACAAGACAACTTACCAACATGTACATAATAACGTAATATTCCTGTGTGCTGTACACCCAATGACTGTAGAAAAGATGGACGACCTGGCTGCACTTCCTTCGATTGTGAAAAAATTAAGCCAAGCTTTATTTATTTGTATCTGCTGGTTGGTTTACCGTGCCTGACAACTCGTTAAATTAAGGTAAATACAACCACATCACTTATGAAAAAGACATACAGCTTAACATCTTCAGTTCTACAAAATCTAAAGTCACTCTATTAATTAATTTTCGAGATTAGCCGTTAGCATACACACTGTGTTAGCATTTGTTGCTCGTTAGTTAGCGATGCTACACACCTGTTACTCTAATAGTCTGTATTTTTGAATGATTTAACACTCCTTAGTTTTTGCTGTCTATTTTTAGACAGTGATAAGATCAGCTGTTCACTCCACAGAGGCCCAGAGTTACTTTTAATATCAGAATGTAATGTTGACCTGCTGATTTTTGAACATAAGAGTGAGGATGATATAAAACTGAAGATTTAAACAGTTTTAGATCAATAACACTCACAGGGTGCTTTACAGTCTGGTAACATGGAAACTTTAAATATAAACAGCAACAACAGGTTTCATAGAAGTGTCATTGGTCCTTTTCATTTAATAATAGAGTCCACATTATTATCAACGGCTACATCCACCCTGGGGGAAAACTAGTGAGGGAGACCATCAGGACCAAGCTCGGTTTCCTGGGTCAGGAGGTTTTGAGAAACTTCTTCCCTTTCTTTCATCAGAGCTGTCCTGTGCCAGATGTTCTGTTGACCCACTGAGAGAGGCATCGTTTCAAAAACATCAGGAAGACAGAAGCTCATTGGATCAAGAGGACTCATGATCTTCACCAGCAGCTCCCTCAAAGTGAAATCTTCAGAGCTCCACTGTAGGCCCGCCCAGAAGATGTATAAACCCAGCATTTCATGAACACTGTGATGGAGACCTCTGGTTTGTGTAATGCAGAAAACAGTGAAAGAAAGGTCAACTGTGATCAGTCAGCTGAGACTGAAGAAGTCACTTGGATGAGCGACGAAACGTTTCTCCCACTGAAAACGCTACGTCCAGGTGAACAGAATCAACTTTTGGGAAGTGGCACTTTTGGGGGTTTACTTACCTGGATGACTGACGATGCATCAAGAAATTTTAACCCACTTTGGCAAGAACTGCCTAAAGCTTGTACGTCAGTATGCGCAAACAGTATGTAAGATGGCTGATTACAGGAACCACCTGAGATTCAGCCTCAGATGCCAAAAAAACAGGACTATGCCTAAAACTCTGCAAGTCCTCCAGAAGGCACAGCACCAGCTGCTTAATGAATCGGTGAGGCAAACAAATTTTACCATTGATGTGCTAAAATCTGAAGAGGAGCAGATCCGACAGAGACGAATTTACTTATGAGTCCCTGAAACGAGACCCAGGGAGTGGTTACAAGAAGGGGGTGATAGACTGTCTGAAGCAGTTAGAACAAGACAATGCTATTGACCAGATGTCATACCACAGGCTGTACCCAGGGGAATCTACATCAAATCTCTATGGTTTACTGAAGATTCAGAAACAGGGTGCATCTTTAAGACCGACTGTTTGTTGTAGTGTGCTCTGCAGTCATAAGCCATCAGTGTGTAGTACAGTGAGCTGAGCACGCAGCCATGGGGTGAGCCAGAACTGAGGGTGATGGCAGAGGATGTGGTGTTAATCCTGACTCTCTGCAAGTAAGGAAATCCAGTTACACAAGGATGAGAAGGGTACCCAGTGCTGCCATCTTGGTCATCAGTTTCTGTGGGATGATGGTGTTAAATGCAGTAGTGAAATCTATAAACAGCATTGTCAGTGATAGTCTGAGCAGGCATATCTATGGAAGGACGCACATACCTCTCTCCCACACAATGGCACCCTGACTGCCATTGACTATGTGCACGTTAGCATATGCTACTTCCGGTGCGGAAACTCCTGTGGGGAGCTTTGTTTCCGGTGTCCTATTCGCGCCTGGTTTACGGTCCAAAACAAGTTAAGCAAATGAATGAATAAAGCAGCAATTTACATTTCTATAGATGTCTTGGGCATTTACCCAATATATCTGTAAATGATGTTCATCGACTTGTCAATATTTTTTCCCCGCGCCTCAGGGCAAAAAGAGAAAATGGATTCAAATGTTATATTTCTCAGCTGTCCCTTATGGAACGCCAGGACTGCCATAATGAATTAATTAAATACACCATTAAATAATTAATTAAATGTGGCAATAATTAATTAAAATTGGAATTAATTAATTAAATAAATAGTTATGACACATGTAATTAATTAATTATTGACACATTTAATTAATTATTTATGTATTTCACATTTTAATTAATTATTGACACATTTAATTAATTAATTATTGACACATTTAATTAATTATTGACACATTTAATTAATTATTTAATGATATATTTATTTATTTCATTTTGGCAGTCCTGACGCCTGGCTCTCGTCATGAAATAATTTTATCTGTCAGCCTCACCCATCAAACTCAGGGGGCGGGGTTAACGCTGCCCATGCAGCTTCTCTAACATTTGATTGGTTGCCGTGCAAAGTAAGTCAAAACAGGTCGATCCTAGAAAATCGATTGCTTGTGTAGACTTGGGGCAGCCAGTTATCCCAGAATGCAGATCAAATCACAGGCAGCAATGGTGGTGGTGTAGTTTTAAAATACCCCGTTTTTCTGTCACCAGCTACACTTTTAACAGTGTTTTAGCCGCGAATGTCGCAACGTATGTCTGGTCAGGTTGTCAACATAGAACATGTTTGCAAAAGTGCTCAGATGTTTTCAGAGATTTCACTCGCTCTGCTAACAGTTAGTATGCAGAGTGCACCCAGGGGGTTACGTTAACCGGTTTGTTTACATATTCCACTCTCCGTGTTCCACATGTTGCATTCGCAGATTCTCATTTTCACCGAACGATCGTCTCTTTCCGCCTGGTCTTGTGTCTCTGTGCTTCTGTAACATAAAGAACGAGCTGACATTTTTCTCACGAAACCAGCGATCAGCTCAACAGACCCTCAGTTTACCTGCATGCATCCTCCTCCTCATCTGTCAGCTGTTTAACACCTGCTGCTAATTCAAGAAACACGCCTAGTTACCTGATGATAGTCACAGTTTAACTGGGCAGCCGGTGCTCGATATAACGCAATGTCAGCGCATTTTTCTGCACAAGATAAGTAAATATAGTGTTTTCCCCGAGCGCAGAGCTGCTGGAGCTCGTTTCCTTACAGAGCACTTTATAGGCGAACAGCTTTATCAGCGGCTGATGTCCAATCACCGGCACACAGCTTTCAAACCTCAGCTGAGTTTTAGCTCTCAGTGGTTAAACGCTGGACTTCATTCACTCAGGTTCTGTCTGTCGGGTCACGTTTACTTCGCTGTTTTATTTACAACTGAGCAAATCGGTTTGGCTGAGGTTAAAGTTACGTTTCATAACTGCATAGTTTCACAGACGTTTAATGGTTCACTGGCACATGTGTTAGACTGAACTATCATCTAAATATCATCTGTTTTTTAATAGTTATTCAACTGTATTCTAAGCACCAGCTGTCTGTTAGAATGTGATTTTTTTTCTCTCTCTGTTGGCAGAGGTATAAAAATCTGACATGCATGGCGAACTTCACCGACGATATTTAGGGAGGAATAAACACACATCAAACATAAATGAACCATTTGTCTGTCTCCATAATTGAGAGAATTTTCTCTTCTTATGTCATCTCTCTCTCTCTCTCTCTCTCTCTCTCTCTCTCTCTCTCTCTCTCTTTTTTTTTTTTTTTTTTTGCTTTTTCGGTCATGTTATGTTTACCTGTCAAAGGCTTGTTACAAACTATGAAACACATTGTGCAGACTTCTGGATGTTAGAAGAAAACGAATACTGCTCATGAATGAGACTAAAGGCAGGAAGGTGTCCTTTAAAACTAAACATGTTAATAGGACCTCCCTGTTTATATCATAGTTTATGATATAGCACGTGTATTTCAGTAATAGCCTGCTGAGGCCACTATACGTGCTGGCCTCATATCAAATGTGAAGGCAGACTGAGTCTATGTTTGACGTTTTTTATATCTAATCTTCCTTTTCAAACATTTAAACAGCAGCGAGTCTGCAGCTGAGGGAATACAAATTCAAATTGTCGGAACAGGTTTGCTCGTTTCTTGGATTCATTTGGTGATTTATTAAATGTATAACTGTTATTCTAATCTGCTGCTGAGTCTCTTACACTTTTCTTTATGCTGTATATTTTCACGTCTCTGGAATAGTTGGCAGTTAGATAGTCAGCTGGGAAACTTTGTGTTAACTCATGGAGCTGAGGATATCGTGGATATGCTGACCTCGCTGCGTGGTGTACAGAGCGAGGTCAGCATGATTAATATTCACAATAAAAATATTAGCCGAACATCATGAAGTCTGTATGTGTTTCATAGTGTCGAACAACCTTTGTACAGTTAAAGCCAGCAGTTACTACATGACGGAAACACCAACGTTATCTCTTTTATGTGTTTATACACAGGTCACGCTGATTACTGAACAAAAACCCAAAGATCAGATGTTAAACAGATTTATTTGCTCTCTCTCCTCCTTAAACATGTTTTTAATGTTAGTTATAATTCAGAATTGGCGACTGAAACACGTAGGACACATAAGAACATCAGGAAATAAAACATCGATAAATATAACCTCAGTAAAAGAAGTCAGCGGGGGTTACTACAGCTGTGTACCGGGGCCTGCGCTTTGTCGGTGGGATTGCTTGCGAGGCGAGCGGGTCTATCCCACGCTTTGCCGTGAGACTGGGACGACATCTTCGAAATCATCGAAACACTTTTGCAAAGAGGCTGTATCTTGACAAACCGACCAGACACATGAAGATTAAACCACTACATTCTCAGCTAAAAAAATATTAAAACGGTATTTGGTAACACACAAACAGGGTTTTTCAAAGCTCAGTTCTGTTAGCTTCCACATGCCGGTTGTTGTGTGCTAGAAACAATGGCCACCAGGCCAAAGCAATGGTTTTGACTCGATCAGCGTTAACCCCGCCCCCTGAGTTTGATGGGTGAGGCTGACAGATAAAATTATTTCATGATGAGAGCCAGGCGCCAGGACTGCCAAAATGAAATAAATAAATATATCATTAAATAATTAATTAAATGTGTCAATAATTAATTAAATGTGTCAATAATTAATTAAAATGTGAAATATATAAATAATTAATTAAATGTGTCAATAATTAATTAATTAAATGTGTCAATAATTAATTAAAATGTGAAATACATAAATAATTAATTAAATGTGTCAATAATTAATTAATTACATGTGTCATAACTATTTATTTAATTAATTAATTCCAATTTTAATTAATTATTGACACATTTAATTAATTATTTAATGGTGTATTTAATTAATTCATTATGGCAGTCCTGGCGTTCCATAGTCCCTCGTTTATCGCGGGTGTTATGTTCTAGAAATAACCAGCGATAGGTGAAATCAAGTAGCCAATTTTATTTTTTGACTGTGCAAAACGTTTCGTGGACATCGTGGACATACAGTACTGCACTTCAGAGTCACACTGCTAGCGATCGATGCAGCAATTCTGTACTGTACAGGAGAGACGTCACGGAGGAGATCGTCTGCAGCGATCAGGACGCAGGACACAAGGTGGCGTAAAAAAAAAAAAGTATGCAAACTTGCACTAAAAAATCTGCGAAACAGCGAGGTGAAAGGTGAACCGCGTTATTAGCGAGGGACCACTGTAATTTTTAAGGTAAGTCACAACATACCCTTCGTACATACTAACCTATAGAAACCGTTACCAGCAGTCATTCATTTTTGTGTGGCTTTTTTCACAGTTTGTTAACATGCTGTGTAGGTGTGTACTTGACTAGCTGATATCGACATAACATGGAAACATCTGGTTTGACTGTTCTTCACCTGTAGTTTGAATGCTGAACATTTGCCTGTTTAAATCATTAGACCAGTCACTACACAGAGATGTGCTTCTGAATGTGGACGATGTGTCTTCTGCTGCAGTAATGCAGTTCTGCTTGTGTTGAGTGATGTAAACAACTGATCGATCTAAACTCTTTAAACGTCAAAATTGATCATTAGATTTTTTATGACACAACAGTGGTGAGTGTTCCCACCTTCTGCTCTTTGTAACTTAACGTGATCTTTCCGTTTTCGAGTTTTGGACATGATTTTGGAGTATATCTTCGCAGTAGAGAATGACCGCAAAGTAAAGCTACCGGAAATGTACAACCCCACATCCGGTCTCAAACCAGGAAGTTAGCATTTTCTCGTGCACAGGGTCAAATAGGTATCGGGATGAAACTCTTGGACCCATTGTCAGATCCTGTGCTGCTGCAGTGGGTTCTAGACTCTTCTTAGCACATAACAATGTGTCCAAATGTGGTGAGAGACGCTGTCAAGTTGTACCTCAGACTGTTAAAGGAGCTCAGTGATGTCCTGGTCCAGATCTGGGAGGCGATACTTCAGGACATCCATCCATTGTCTCATGATGTCTCTTTTTTTCTTGTTTTTTAAATGAAGTGAAGTATACAGAGGTGGGGGAAAGTCCCAGGTCAAGTAGGGAGTGCTTTTTGTATTTCACTAATTATATTGAGTAGTGTTGAAATCTCCCAATTCTTTGAATCTTTGGGCTGAAGGAAGGACAGTACTCGGTGTATTTATGCTCAATCAACAATACTTTATTTCCATACAATTCAACACTTAAGAGCATAAGGACCATCATGATGGGGAGACATGCCTGAAGAGGGTCACCGCAAGTCTCGAAATGGTGACGTGTTACTCAGCTTCTTATAGCCGCTAGTGGCCCCCACCTAGTCGTAAAAGCCCAAACATTTACATTCTTTCTCCCTTACGGCGCCTAAGTTATGACCTCAGCAGTTGTTTCTCTGCTCTCTGTAAGGTGGGGGTATGGAATGTGGTCTATCTCCCCTGTCTTAGACACAGAGTCTCCTGAACAATCTTTCTTTTTATGATTCAACAGTAAAGCATGTCACGAAAACAGTGTAACACATTCACAGCAGATCAAGGATACAGATTGATGCACACTTATCTAATAAACTACTACGTGAATATGTTCTTTTAACTCAAAAGTATAATGAGAACTAAACTACATACAGATCACACACTCTATATTAAAGGGTATAATATGATCTACAGCAGTATTCTAATTCAACTACTTTGATTACATACATAAGGTAACATATAATAACAGAATAATCTGATAGTAGATATTTCAACTTAGGAAAAAATGTGTTTATTTTTAATTTGACACCTTTGCAAATCATGACATTTTTGGAACATTTTCTGTTAAACCTTTTCTAATTAGCATAAAATGTTATGGTTGAAAGTTTGGACATAAATGATTACTGTAATTTTGTGTGTGTGTGTGTGTATTTTTTTATAGGTCATTAGACATGCTCCCTTGATGCCATCCGTCTTCAGTAGTGCATTTGAAGCTCAAGCATATGTCAAAAAAATCAACACACTGCTTCAGAAACACTGTGCTGAGGCTAGGTTCATCTGAGCAGAGTCACGTGATCATTGTTGTTAGAAGCTTCATTCTGCACATCACTGCTTCAGAACCTGATTTAATGCTTTCAATCATTGGTGGGATTTGTGCTGTGTTTTGGTGGTGATTTTGTGTGGGTGAGAGCGAACCAGTGTGGAGCCAGCAAGGAAGAGAGCACGTTCTGCCTATTCCTAAAAAAGGTCATAAGCAATTCAGCGACCATGTCTAAAATGTACTTAAGATATACTTTATATAGTAATAGTTGTTTCATATTATATATAAATGTGCCTGTCCACTGGTTAATTAAATAATCACATGGAGGCAGGTACCTCACACCACATGCATACTCCCAACCTATTATAAGATTGTATATTATTATATATCTTGTTTTGTGTGTGTGGGGCGGAGGTTGTTTTTTGTTTTTATTAATTAATAAAAAAATGTCAAAACATCACAAGTAAAAGGAGATTACACCATGGCACATATATAAAAAAAACCCAGAAAAACCCAAAACATGTTTAAAGCACCCTACAAGCCTAATATCAGGATATTTTATGATAAATAAAAAATTATGATAAATAAATTATAAATAAATTATGATATGATGTTTATGATATTAAACAGAAGCTTTCAATTCAGCTGTTTCAAACATAATGAAGGAGTTCATTTCAAGTTGTAGATTCAAGCTGCTCTTCATATTTTTGGCCACTAGATGTCACCAAAAATGTCTGTGTTGAGTAATGAGCCGTTTTTCAATACAAGCGTCAACACTTCGGAAAGGTTCGTTTGGCCAACACAATCAATAGATGTGGGATTACATAAATAAAACACAAAACTTACCTGTGTGTTAGATGCAGCTTTGAGTTGATTGTAGTGTTGACTGCTGCTTCTTCTAGAGCTAGGCAGACTGGACACAATTCTGGAGTACTGCTGCCATGTATTGTACTGTGTAGCGTAATCACTAAATAGTCTAATAGCACTTCACTTCACTCTTTAACTGGGTAAAAGAGTGAAGACTGTTACTCCAGCTGCTCCAGCTGCTCCTGTGCTTAAACAACTTCAGGAGGAGAAAAATAGTTCTTGCACAAGATGAGAATGTGATTGACTGTAAATCAAGTTCTGTTTTCTGGTGACCAACAGACAGGGAGGCAAACATTACAATGAATAGCATTTCCTTTTAAGAACTGAGTGAAAATGTTGTTTATTTTGCATGCACTTCTTCTTGTATTTAAAAACTTTCTAAATCCTCAGATTTTTTCAGGGTCTCATCTGCAGCACCACAGAACAACAAAGAGAAATGTAACTTCAAATGCACAAATATAACTTCTCATTATGTCTTTAAAGGCCTCAGCCTTTAAATACGTTTTTATGAATTCTAGATATTCAGTTCCCTCAACAAATAATTCTATACTTGAAGCTACCAGATGCAGCTCCTCTTCATTATAGCCGTATGTCTGTTGGTCTTTCCAGGTTATGAGAAAGAACTTTTCACACAGTGAAACAACAGTGAAGTTGTTGGTGGTTGGGATGCCTCCCACCCCAGCAGGATAAATTTTGCAAACAGTGACTTCTTAGAGGGGACATAGTTGTCTTTGTATGTAGATTCAAACTGTGTCCTCACGTGCAACAGAAGGCATGCGAACATCAGGTGTTTGCTTAAAGATGGAAAATAGGTAATATCACATTGCTTTAAATGTGGAGAAGATTTTTGCAGGGTATTTTTCTTTTGGGTGATATGAAATCAAACCCTCTGTGTGGCTGACGTCTCTTATGTCTGTTGTCCTGAAGTCAAAGCACCACAGTAATTTGGTTTGTGTGTTCATAAGCCGTAAGCTCAGCGAGCTGCTGTGTCTGCACACTGTGTGAACATGTAGCCAACTCTTTTTGTCTCATATTACCTCAGCACTGGTCTCTCCATTGTATGACTCTGAAGGAAATGGGAAGAAGGTTTGCAGGAGGATACAGGTAGAGAACTCATTCTAGAGTAAACAATAAACCAAGAAGAAGAAGAGGAACACGCTGTTTTACTGGCTCTGGTCATATGAAGGATCTCACAATGGTTAAAAAGAAAAAGACATTCTGGGAGTGACCAGGAGAAAACTACTGAGCAGAATACACAACAACTTATTTTTCTGAAGCAAACTTGTGGGCTGGGAATGTGATTCAAGTCTACAGTCCAGGGCTCAAAACACCACAGTCAGGGTACTAAAGAGGAAAGTGTGGGTTACTTTAAAGAATAGGTAACAAACTGCCACCATTTAGACACATTCAACCCGTTCTCACTCCCAAAGCGTAACATTTTACGCTATGTGACAAATCGTCACCATATTACGTTTTCGGCTACCCACCACGTTCCTAAATGACGACCTCGGAAAAAGAGGAAATATGAGAACCGTCTGGACTGAACCTACACATGTTCGCTCTTTTTCTTCAAATCGCTTAGAAACACGCTATTTAACATCATTAAAGTCCTGGTTAAGGTCAGGAATAAGGTTATGGTCAGGGCTAGGGATAAGGTTAGGTTTAGGGCTGGAATACAGGGCTGGAACGTCTATTACCGCGGGAGCGTCATTGCACTG
Source organism: Copadichromis virginalis (assembly GCF_057382275.1). NCBI lineage: Eukaryota > Metazoa > Chordata > Actinopteri > Cichliformes > Cichlidae > Copadichromis > Copadichromis virginalis. Next base: position 33,206,557 of record NC_140638.1, read on the forward strand.
GATTCCAGCAATAACCCGCCGCGTACCATAAGAACGCCGAAGGTCTCCTTTCGCGTTCCTCAGGAACGCCGCGGGACGTGACAAAACGTCGACATGTTACGCCTCGGGAGTGAGAACGCTCTGACACATTACTGCACAGTTTCTGCCACAAGGTGGTGCCACTATATAGGTAAGGCAAGATTTAAGGCAGAAGCATCAAAGCTTAGATGAAAACAGCCTGGTTAAGATGAATCCAGATGACAAAGGTTAATCTGTCACACAAGCACACTATCATCCACTCCATCTGAGAGTAATTCATGTAAAATGGCTACTTTTATTTATTGGACTCCCGTCATCAAATCACACATGTAGTAATACTACTACTACTACTACTAATAATAATAACGGCCACAACAAGATTTACCAAAGAATTTAAGAACTTTTCAATTTAGGAACTATTACTGATATTACACGAACTGAGCATTTCTCCATTATATTAAATATGTTGCATGGAGGGAGACAACACAGGAACCTGGAGGGTTCCTGTAAAAGGAATTACAGTGGAAAGCATACATAAGTATGCAAATACATTTACATTTACAAATGCACATTTGAATATTTTCCATGACATCTGGACACAGATTAACAAAGGGCACCCTTGTCTTGTAGAGCGGTGGAGGAGGAAAGGACTAGAAGTTATATTATAAGTGTATTATATAATATTATATATTATAAGTGTTACGGTCGCTGACCTCTAGTGGCTCTCCCTCTGTCGAAGAGTTGTTTTTCTCCTTTTTCTTGTGTTGCAGGTCTGCCTCATGAGCCGCAGCTGAGGTGTATTCCAGCTCGTCAGCCACGGCATATAGGCTGCCATCCTAAACTGCCACACCCCCTGCCATTTTCCCCATGTTGCCAGAGCTGTGAGCTGTAGAGTTTTGGGCAGCGGGCCTTTGTGTGTATGTGTGTGAGAACTTACCCTCTGTGAACTTTGGTTTTTCTTTCTTTTATTGTGAGCGAAGGTGTGCCCTTATTGTGATAATTAGTTTGTCATTGTGGAAGCAGGTAGGGGTTCTCTGCCATTTTTGTTTCACCTGTTTTCTCCTGGTTTGGTTAGACAGGGAGCTCAGCCATTGTATTTTGTTTTTGGTTAGTGAGTACTTGGTTTTGATTTCTAGCTAAAGGGGGGTGTTTTGTTTATTGTTTTGGCCTTGGAGACCCTGAAGAAAAGAGCTTCCCTGTGTTTTTGTACTGTAGTAGTTTTAGGCAATAAATCTTGTATACTGACATCTATTTCTCCAGTAGTTCATGTGTTCCCTTTCACTTTGTGTTACCCCTCACTCCAGTCGACACTCCGTTCATTAAGTGGGGCGTAACATAAGTGGGGGCTCGTCCGGGATTATTTGGGTTATGGCACAGTTTAGCCTGGGTGATTTTATAGCTAGGCCTGCATTGGACCAGCTTGATGCATGTCGAAAGGAGGATTTGTGTGCTGTTGCCGCGCATTATGACATCCTTGTGGCCAAGTCCATGAAGAAGAGCGAGTTAAAGACTCTTGTTGTCAGTGGGTTGGTTGGGCAAGGCGTGTTCCCCTTAGAGGTGGACTCGGGGGATGCCGCGTCACTCCTCGAAACCTCTGGTCAGCCTGAGGTTTGTGCTGAGGAGGGGGCGGGGACACCTACGGTGGTCAAACCAGGTGAGGGAAAGCTACCAGCCTCTCTTCCACGGTTTGAGCCCTTTGTCGAATCTAGTAATCCCAGTGTTAGTGCACGCGTAAAGGTACGTTTAGTTCGTCTTGAACTTGAGGCCAAAGAAAGGGAACGTAAGGATGAGCTTGAGTTCAAGTTAAAGTGTCGGGAGCTAGAAGCTGAGACATCTATTAGGTTGCGTCAACTGGAGTTGCAAGCTAACAAATTGTCTCCTGAGCCTTCTGCTCCACCTACAGTGAAGGATGAAGACAACAATAGCAATCCTTCAGATAATTCTCTCCCTGCTCCTGCACCTCCGGCATTTGATGTGGGCAAAAACATTGCCCTAGTTCCACCATTCAGGGAGACTGAGGTGGAGGCCTATTTTAATGCGTTTGAGCGCATTGCTATGGCGTTACATTGGCCCAAGGAGGTTTGGTCCCTTTTGCTTCAGTGCAAATTAATTGGTAAGGCACAGGAAGTATGCGCAGCTCTCACTATCGAGGACAGTCTTGTGTATGACAATGTCAAAAGCGCTATACTCAGAGCCTATGAGTTGGTGCCTGAAGCCTACAGGCAGCGTTTCAGGACCCTGAGGAAATCCGCTGCTCAAACATTCCTTGAGTTCGCAAGGGAAAAAGGGACACTATTTGATAGGTGGTGTCAAGCAAGCAAAGTGTCAGAGTTCAACGCATTGCGTGAACTGGTGTTGTTGGAGGAATCCAAAAACTGTGTTCCTGATCGTACAGTGCTGTACCTGAATGAACAAAAAGTGGCCACTTTGCAGGAGGCAGCTGTCCTGGCAGAAGAATTTGCTTTAACGCACAAAAGCGTGTTTGTGGGTAAATCCGAATCACACTATCGTGAACGACTGGAAAAGGACACAAAGCCTCAACAACATAGGGGTTCCTTGGGTTCCAAGTCTGATAGACAATGTTTCTACTGTCACAAAGTGGGGCATATAGTTTCTGAGTGTTTGGCTCTTAAACGTAAACAAGTGCCCCAGCAATTAAAACAAGCCAAAGGGGTTGGCCTAGTCAAGTCGCTGAGCTCCCCCCCCCCCCCCCATGTGACCATGAGTGAACCTGATAAGTGTTTTAAACCCTTCATTTTCGATGGTTTTGTCTCCTTAACAGGGTTTCCTGGGGATCAAAAGCCCGTGAGAATACTGAGGGACACGGGGGGCTCGCAGTCATTTCTATTGGCCGACGTTTTGCCAGTCAGTGATGAGTCATCTTGTAACGCTAGTACAATAGTGCAAGGTATTGGGATGGCCTACATACCTGCACCATTACATTGTGTTCATGTGCAGTCGAGGTTAGCCTCTGGTTTGTTCAAGGTTGCAGTAAGAAACTCATTTCCTATTCAGGGTGTTGAGTTTATAATGGGAAATGATATTGCTGGGGACAAAGTACTCCCTGTTCCTGAAGTGGTGGATAAACCCAGCTGTATCCCGGAAGAGGACGAGCTGTTGAAATCCCACCCTGATGTGTTTTCTGTCAGTGTTCTTACCAGGTCGCAAGCTCGGAAGCTGGAGGAAGTGAACCTGAGTGAGACTGTTCTTGGATCTGTTCTAACTGGGGACAGAGAGCCAGCTGCTAGCCCTCCTAAACCAGCGCTCGATGAATAGGGTCTGGCTACTCTGTCTGAGGTTCTTCCTTTGCCGGTCTCACGTGAGTGTTTGAGCCAGGCTCAGGAAAAGGATGAGTCACTCGCTAACTGTTTTAAAGAGGTAAGCGAGTTAGCAAACAATAAAAAGGCACACAGGTTTTATCTTGAGGATGGGTTACTGCTAAGAAAATGGGTCTCAAGACCTGCATTACAGCAGGAAGGAGGTGATGAGGGTTGGGGGGTGGTACGCCAAATAGTCATTCCTAGGGATTACCGGGGTGGCATATTGCAGCTTGCGCATGAACACCCATGGTCAGGTCATTTAGGTATTACTAAAACCTATGACCGCGTTCTTCAGCACTTTTTCTGGCCAGGTCTGAAGAAAGACGTTGCCAAGTTCTGCAAAACATGCCAGGTTTGCCAAATTGTGGGTAAACCTAATCAGACAGTGCCACCTGCACCTCTTAAACCCATCCCGGTAGTTGGGGAGCCTTTTGAGCGTGTTTTAGTGGACTGTGTGGGTCCTCTACCCAGAACAAAAACGGGTAATCAGTTCCTCTTGACAATCATGTGTGCCACAACCCGTTTTCCTGAAGCCATACCACTTCGAAAAATCACCGCTCCCACTGTGATTAAGGCTCTACTTAAATTCTTTTCAACATTCGGTCTGCCTAGAATTGTTCAGACCGACCAAGGCAGCAATTTCCAGTCAAAACTGTTCAAGCAGACATTACAATCACTTGGTATCAGACACATCCCTTCCAGCCCTTACCATCCCCAGTCACAAGGTGCACTAGAAAGATGGCACCAGACCATCAAGTTGATGATGCGAAAATATTGTCTGGTGACTGACAAGAACTGGGATGAGGGACTGCCATTCCTGCTGTTTGCAGCTCGTGAAGCAAAACAGGAGTCCCTTGGTTTCAGCCCTGCTGAATTAGTTTTTGGGCACAGTGTGAGAGGGCCTCTAAAAGCCCTGAAAGAACAGTTTTTGTCTGATGTGCAGCCGCAATCAAATGTGCTTGAGTTTGTCACGCAGTGTCGGGAACGTTTGTACCATGCTTGTGCAATAGCTAAGAAGTCTCTGTCAGCAGCCCAAGGGAAAATAAAGCGGCAGTATGACCGGAAGGCAGTGCAGCGTTCTTTTAAACCTGGTGATCAGGTACTAGTGTTGGTGCCCACATCTGGTCCGTCTCTGTCAGCCCAATTTGCGGGACCATATGTGGTAGAGAGCAAAGTCAATGACACAGACTACATTGTTCACACTCCGGATAGGAGGCGTAAAACACGGCTCTGCCATATAAACATGCTGAAACTGTTTCACTCTAGGGAAGACGATCGCGAGGGCTCCATCTCACTCATTTCTGTGCCCATAAACCATGATGATGGTTTGGTGAAGGGTAGTGAAGGTCAGCAGAGCGGCAGGCTTGCAAACTCAGAGGTTCTTGGTGCCTTAGACACGTACCTCTCCTATCTTCCTCATGACGAGAGAGACGATGTGAAAGATCTGATCCAAGCGCACCCTAGTCTGTTTGGGGATGTACCGTCTAAAACCCCAGTGTTAAAGCACGACATTGACGTGGGTGATGCGTGCCCTATTAAGCAACACGCATACCGGTGCCCCCCACTCAAGAGGGAATTAATGAAAAACGAGGTACAGTACCTGCTTGAAAATGGTTTGGCGATACCTAGCCATAGCTCTTGGAGCTCTCCATGTCTGCTGACACCAAAGTCAGACGGTTCTCCTCGTTTTTTGTACTGATTTTAGGAGAGTAAATGCAGTCACAGTCCCTGACTCATACCCATTGCCTCGCATGGAAGACTGCATAGACAGTATTGGAGCCGCCACCTACATAACAAAGCTAGATCTGTTAAAAGGGTACTGGCAGGTTCCTCTAACTAGCAGAGCCTCTGATATTTCAGCATTTGTTACTCCAGACTATTTCTTGCAGTACACAGTGATGGCGTTTGGCATGCGGAATGCACCAGCCACTTTCCAACGACTTATGAACCTTGTGTTAGCCGACATTCACAGTTGTAATGTGTATTTGGATGACATTGTGGTATATTCTTCTTGCTGGACTGATCACGTGAGTACTCTGAGGGATGTTTTTGCTCGTTTAACCCAGGCTTCCCTAACTCTGAACCTGGCAAAGTGTGAATTTGCCAAGGTGGTAGTGACATACCTCGGAAAACAAGTGGGACATGGCCAGGTGCGCCCCGTGAATGCAAAGGTGGAGGCCGTACTGAGCTACCCGGTGCCCACCACCAGACGGGAGCTCAGACGCTTCTTGGGTCTGGTGGGCTACTACAGGTGTTTCTGCCGGAACTTTTCAACAGTGGTGGCTCCCCTGACTCGTCTGTGCAGTCCAAAGGAACCCTTCGTATGGACTGCTGAGTGCCAACATGCATTTGACTGTGCCAAGTCTCTCCTTTGCAGTGCCCCTGTACTGGCTGCTCCCGACTTCAGCAAGGCCTTCAAGCTGGAAGTGGATGCAAGTGCTACTGGCGCTGGAGCAGTACTGTTACAGGATGGAGTTGATGGCATCAGTCACCCGGTTTCCTACTTCTCAGCTAAGTTCAAGCCTCATCAACTCAACTATTCCACCATTGAGAAGGAAACCCGGGCCATGTTGCTTGCTCTGCAGCATTTTGACGTGTACGTGGGGTCAACCACCACCCCTGTCATGGTTTATGCTGACCATAACCCTCTGGTATTTCTAAAGCACATGTACAATCATAACCAAAGATTGATGAGATGGGCGTTGCTTGCTCAGGAGTATAACATAGACATCCGACATCAGAGAGGTGTGGACAACGTGGTGGCTGACGCACTGTCCAGGACCCAGTATTAACCCCTTAACCCCAGTAACGGACTTGGTGGCAGTTGTTAAAGGTGTCTGTTTACTGTATGTGATATTTTATGTGGGGGGGGGTGTTACGGTCGCTGACCTCTAGTGGCTCTCCCTCTGTCGAAGAGTTGTTTTTCTCCTTTTTCTTGTGTTGCAGGTCTGCCTCATGAGCCGCAGCTGAGGTGTGTTCCAGCTCGTCAGCCACGGCATATAGGCTGCCATCCTAAACTGCCACACCCCCTGCCATTTTCCCCATGTTGCCAGAGCTGTGAGCTGTAGAGTTTTGGGCAGCGGGCCTTTGTGTGTATGTGTGTGAGAACTTACCCTCTGTGAACTTTGGTTTTTCTTTCTTTTATTGTGAGCGAAGGTGTGCCCTTATTGTGATAATTAGTTTGTCATTGTGGAAGCAGGTAGGGGTTCTCTGCCATTTTTGTTTCACCTGTTTTCTCCTGGTTTGGTTAGACAGGGAGCTCAGCCATTGTATTTTGTTTTTGGTTAGTGAGTACTTGGTTTTGATTTCTAGCTAAAGGGGGGTGTTTTGTTTATTGTTTTGGCCTTGGAGACCCTGAAGAAAAGAGCTTCCCTGTGTTTTTGTACTGTAGTAGTTTTAGGCAATAAATCTTGTATACTGACATCTATTTCTCCAGTAGTTCATGTGTTCCCTTTCACTTTGTGTTACCCCTCACTCCAGTCGACACTCCGTTCATTAAGTGGGGCGTAACAGGAACTATTACTGATATTACACGAACTGAGCATTTCTCCATTATATTAAATATGTTGCATGGAGGGAGACAACACAGGAACCTGGAGGGTTCCTGTAAAAGGAATTACAGTGGAAAGCATACATAAGTATGCAAATACATTTACATTTACAAATGCACATTTGAATATTTTCCATGACATCTGGACACAGATTAACAAAGGGCACCCTTGTCTTGTAGAGCGGTGGAGGAGGAAAGGACTAGAAGTTATATTATTTGTATTAACCGAGGCCTTAGGTTTTGTGTAAAGCAGCTTAACAAAGGAGATATAATTAGGGCCTATGCCATACTTTGACAGAGTTGAGTGGGATTTCCTCTTCTCGACCCTGTCAAAGGCCTTCTCTTCATCTAATGAGAGTAATATTTCAGATTGATCAGAAGTATTATGTATGTGTATGTATGTATGTATATGTATGTGTGTGTGTGTATGTATGTATGTATGTATATGTGTGTGTGTGTGTGTATATATATATATATATATATATATATATATATATATATATCCAGCAGCTGGATAGCGTAGTGGTTAGACTACACGCCTTTGGAACAGAGGATCGCAAGTTCGATTCCTGCCTGGGGCGTCTGTATCCAGTAAGGGTCCTAAGGCTAGACCCCCTATGCTAAGCAAGCCTACCGCAGACATGAGCGAGACAGATAAATATGAAGGCATGCCGGCTCGGACGTCGCCCGGATCAACAAGGTCCGCGTCAGGTGTTGAGGAACCAGGGCACCCTGACGAAAAGTGGGCTACTGGAACAAGAAGGCATCGGTGGGCAAGGGACGAAAACAGGGCGTTGTTGGAATGCTACTACGCAAGTAACCCCGGCGGAAGGGGCTACATGAATAGGATGAGGGACCTATGGATTCTTCGATACCCAACATCCACAATGACGGCGAAACAACTAGTAGCTCAGTGTTCCAACATTCGAAAGAAGGGACTGCTCTCACAGCTAGAGATTGACGAGGTACAACACAAATGCTACGGCAAGGAGGAGTCAGGACGCCAGGTCAGTGGGGAGATATCATCACCCCCACCCGAGATTGGGTACATAGCCCCAAGTGTGATAGGAGAAGGATCGTTGAGTGCGAGAGGAACTGACCTGAAAAATAGGATCATGGCCAAGCTTGAAACCTGGATCCCCCGTAGCCGGTTACCAAGATTACGTGAAGTACCCTCAGAAGGTCTGCTAGATGATGTTAATGCAGCACTACGGGCAATACCTACAACCACGATTACCGACACTAACAAGCTGATCTACAATACGGCAGCAGTGATCAGTGAGATGCTTGGCTACAAGTTGAACAGCCACAAGGGGCAGTACCCTCCATGGAGAAAGAGGCTAGAGGGCAAGATCAAAGTAGCACGGAGAGAGGTTAGCCAACTAACGGAGTTGCAGAAAGGTGCGACGAATAAGGTGCCTAAGAAATACAGCAAGCTGTCCATACCTGAGGCCTTGGAAACTGCCAAGCAAAGACTCACAGCCTTGGCCAGCCGCTTGAGGAGGTACACCAGAGAGATAGAAGGCAGGAGAATAAACCAGCTGTTCTCCACAGAACCAGCAAAGGTGTACTCTCAGTGGCAAGGGAACAATAAGAGAACAGCACCACCAAGGCTGGAGACGGAGCAATACTGGAAGAGCATATGGGAGAAGGATGCAACCCATAACGGCAATGCTCAGTGGCTAGAGGATCTGAGGGCAGACCACAGCGACCTCCCTGAACAGGGTCCAGTAACCATCACAGTGGCAGATATCCAAGAAAGGGTCTCCAGTATGAAGAGTTGGACAGCACCAGGGCCCGACATGGTTCACGCCTACTGGCTGAAGAAGCTAACTGCACTCCACGAGCGTCTGGCAGCACAAATGAACCAGCTGCTAGTTAACGAGAGACACCCGGAATGGCTAACTGAAGGCCGGACGGTCCTGATCCCCAAGGACCCCAAGAAGGGACCGGTCCCCTCCAACTACCGACCAATAACCTGCCTCAGTACTACATGGAAGCTCCTGTCAGGCATCATATCGGCTAAGATGAACAGGCACATGGGTCAATACATGAGCGGGACACAGAAAGGAATTGGCAAGAATACCAGAGGCGCAAAACACCAGCTACTGGTAGACAGAACAATCAGCCGAGACTGCAAGACCAGACTGACCAACCTGTGCACTGCCTGGATTGATTACAAGAAGGCCTATGACTCAATGCACCACAGCTGGATACTGGAATGCCTAGAATTGTACAAGATCAATGGGACCCTAAGAGCCTTCATCAGGAACTCAATGGGGATGTGGCGTACAACACTAGAGGCCAACTCCAAGCCCATAGCACAAGTCACCATCAAGTGCGGGATCTACCAAGGAGATGCTCTGTCCCCACTGCTGTTCTGCATAGGCCTGAACCCCCTCAGTGAGATCATTAACAAGACTGGCTACGGATACCGACTACGGAACGGAGCAGTTGTCAGCCACCTCCTGTACATGGATGACATCAAGCTGTATGCCAAGAGTGAACGAGACATCGATTCACTGATCCACACTACCAGGCTATACAGCAATGACATTGGAATGTCGTTCGGACTGGAGAAGTGTAGTCGGATGGTAACAAAGAGAGGGAAGGTAGTCAGAACTGAGGGGATTGAACTACCAGAAGGCAACATTGCAGACATAGAGGACAGTTACAAGTACTTGGGGATCCCGCAGGCGAATGGGAACCATGAAGAGGCCGCTAGAAAAGCTGCAACCACCAAGTACCTGCAGAGGGTCAGGCAAGTCCTGAGGAGTCAGCTGAATGGTAAGAACAAGATCCGGGCCATCAACACGTACGCCCTGCCCGTGATCAGGTACCCTGCTGGGGTAATAGGCTGGCCAAAGGAGGAGATAGAAGCCACTGACATAAAGACAAGAAAGCTCCTTACCATGCATGGAGGGTTTCACCCCAAGTCCAGCACCCTGAGGCTGTACGCTAAGCGGAAGGAAGGGGGCCGGGGACTGGTGAGTGTCAGCACCACAGTCCAGGATGAGACAACGAACATCCAAGAATACATTGGGAAGATGGCCCCAACTGACCGAGTGCTCAGTGAATACCTCAGGCAGCAGAAACCCAAGAAAGAGGAGGGAGACGAGGAACCATCATGGAAGGACAGAGCCCTGCACGGTATGTACCACCGGCAGATAGAGGAGGTGGCTGATATCCAGAAATCCTACCAGTGGCTGGACAAAGCTGGACTGAAAGACAGCACAGAGGCACTAATCATGGCAGCACAAGAACAAGCTCTGAGTACAAGATCCATAGAGGCTGGGGTCTATCACACCAGGCAAGACCCCAGGTGCAGGCTGTGTAAAGATGCCCCAGAGACAATCCAGCACATAACAGCAGGGTGCAAGATGCTAGCAGGCAAGGCATACATGGAACGCCATAACCAAGTGGCCGGCATAGTGTACAGGAACATCTGTGCCGAGTATAACCTGGAAGTCCCGAGGTCAAAATGGGAGATGCCCCCAAGGGTGGTGGAGAATGACAGAGCTAAGATCCTGTGGGACTTCCAGATACAGACGGACAAAATGGTGGTGGCTAACCAACCGGACATAGTGGTGGTAGACAAACAGAAGAAGACGGCCGTAGTGATCGATGTAGCGGTTCCGAATGACAGCAATATCAGGAAGAAGGAACACGAGAAGCTGGAGAAATACCAAGGGCTCAGAGAAGAGCTCGAGAGGATGTGGAGGGTGAAGGTAACGGTGGTCCCCGTGGTAATCGGAGCACTAGGTGCGGTGACTCCCAAGCTAGGCGAGTGGCTCCAGCAGATCCCGGGAACAACATCGGAGATCTCTGTCCAGAAGAGCGCAGTCCTGGGAACAGCTAAGATACTGCGCAGGACCCTCAAGCTCCCAGGCCTCTGGTAGAGGACCCGAGCTTGAAGGATAAACCGCCCGCAGGGGCGTGCTGGGTGTTTTTATAAATATTGAATAGCCTTCTAATATTAACACTGGCAGGCCCTGAGCCCAGCCATTTGGCTTTTCTACCTATAAAACCTGGAGAGTTGCCAAATGGCTTTCAGCTAGGCTTTAGCTTCAGCCAAGTGGAAGCTAAATTGGCTAGTCATTCATATGTAAATTGGGTTGTTACCTGGGAATTCTGGAGGGAGGGGAGTGGGGGTGTGTGATTGAGGGGGTGGGGGAGCTGCTAAAAGCTGTGCACAGTCACCAACTTGGAGTGTTTCAGTTTGATGCATTCTCAATCATCCAGGGAAATAAATCTCCAAAAGTCACCAACTTGGAGTGTTTCAGTTTGCCATCTTAGGGAGAAATCAACACACATGGGTGTATGTCCTTTGTTGCTGGGATTTATTGATAAAAACAGTACAAAAAACCAACCATTTGTACACATTTTTACAAATAATAATAAAAAGTGAGTGAGTACATTCCAACATTTTCAGCAATCACTCACAATCCTGGCACTGCCATGGTAGTCTGCATTTACCACATGTGTATCTGTTGCAGTGAACGACTGATCAAGCCCTGTCATCCTTTACAACAAAACAGGGTGTGATCACATTGATGCCACAATGGACGATGCCACAATGGACGACTGATCAAGCCCTGTCATCCTTTACAACAAAACAGGGTGTGATCACAGGGCTTGGCTTCCTTTTGGTAGTGGACAATTGATCAGGAAGCCAAGCCAAGGTAAATGCAGACTACAGATACCATGGCAGTGCCAGGATTGTGAGTGATTGCTGAAAATGTTGGAATGTACTCAATCACTTTTTATTATTATTTGTAAAAATGTCCTCCCTAAGACGGCAAACTGAAACACTCCAAGTTGGTGACTGTGCACAGCTTTTAGCAGCTCCCCCACGCCCTCAATCACACACCCCCACTCCCCTCCCTCCAGAATTCCCAGGTAACAACCCAATTTACATATGAATGACTAGCCAATTTAGCTTCCACTTGGCTGAAGCTAAAGCTTAGCTAAAAGTCTACCAGCCATTTGGCTGGTGGCGGCTTTTAAAGGTAGAAAGGTAGAATATGCAACAAATATGTTGCATGGAGGGAGACAAAACAGGAACCTGGAGGGTTCCTGTAAAAGGAATTACAGTGGAAAGCATACATAAGTATGCAAATACATTTACATTTACAAATGCACATTTGAATATTTTCCATGACATCTGGACACAGAAAGAAACCTAAACTAATTTGATGGAACATTTACAAGTCTACAGAACCTCTGTTTCACCCTCACCGGTCAGGAAGGGATTGTTAAAAAGGTGAAGGGATCCTGGCACATTATTTTCAAAATCCCTGCTGGCCCTCAGCAGTCAGTGGACATTAAATATGAGAGCTGAGTCACTCGGGTTATATCTAAGAGGTTATCTTTAGCTTATTTCAGTGATTTATTTGTTCCAGAGCAACTTGGTTTGACAGAAATTAAATTAAATGAAATATTTTAAAGTTTTTCTTTTTTTTAAATAAAATTTATTTATTTGCATTCACCGCCAGCGACGCTGGCTTACCTGTGTGCTTGATATGTGGCGAGAGAATATCGAACAACAAAAAATGTAACATTGAAAGACATTTTCAAAGCAAACACTTAGCATTCGCTGAAAAATACCCAACCGAAGATGAGCGAAAGAGAGCAATTTCAGAACTGCTGCGAAAAGCTGAAGAGAACAAACTATCTTTCAAGAAGTGGATCAGCTCTCCACAGCCAACTAGCACTGCTAGTTGTGTGGCAGCTCTGGAGATTGTAAAGAGGGGGAAGCCGTTCACAGACGGAGAATATTTGAAAGAATCGTTCATAAAAATATCAGAGCATCTATTCTCCGACTTTAAAAACAAGGGGGAAATTGTTCAGAAAATTAGAGAAATGCCTCTCTCCGCAAAGACCGTCACAGACAGGACCATTAAAATGGCGGAAAACATCAGCCGTAAGCAAATTGATGACATCAATTAAGCTCAAGCATTTTCAATTGCCTGCGATGAGTCAAGTGATGTAAACGATGTTGAGCAGACAGCACTGTTATGCAGATATGTCAACTGTGATAGGCCTCAGGAAGAACTGATTGAACTCATACCGCTAAAGGGCCAAACACGAGGGCAGGACATTTGTGAGGCTGTTGTGAGTTGTCTAGAAGCGAAAGGAATAAACACCACTCACCTGGTGTCAGTGTCTACTGATGGGGCACCCAGTATGAGAGGAGCACAGAAGGGCTTTGTGAATTTGCTTCAAAAGTCACTGGATCGAGAGCTGATGGCGTTTCACTGCATCCTCCACCAAGAACCACTGTGCGCACAAACATTCCCCCCCCCCCCCGAATGTGTCGAAGTGATGAACCTCGTTATCAAGATAGTGAACAAAATAATTGCAAATGGGTTAAGCCACCGACAGTTTTGTTCATTGTTAGAAGAAGTCGACAACGCATATTCAGATCTCCTGCTGCACAACAAAGTCCGGTGGCTGTCCAGGGGAGAGGTGCTGAAACGCTCCGCTACCTGTCTGGAGCATGTGAAAACGTTCTTGGAAAGCAAAGGCCTCCGCTATCCTGAACTGGAAGACCCCGATTGGCTGGGTAAATTTTACTTCATGGTGGATATGACAAGTCACTTGAACACGCTGAATACAAATCTACAAGGAAAGGGAAGCACGGCCCTGCAGATGCTGGAGAATTTTTTTGGCATTTGAGTGCAAAATGACAGTGTTCGCAAGAGATGCATAAAAACGTATGCTCTCTCACTTCCCCTCCCTAAGAGAGTTCAAAGAAGCAAACAATGAAATAAATTATGAATATTTCCACCGGACCATCATTGCAATGCAAGCTGCATTTGGAGAACGATTCCGTGATTTCAGAAAGGAGAAACATACTCTCTCTTTCCCTGTCACACCGCTGGACATCGACCCATCTCTGCTGAACACAGTTGCATTCACCAGAGTATGTAAGTCTGATCTAGAAATTGAACTGGCCGACATAGTGGATAAAGATTTGTGGGTAAATAAGTTCAAAACACTGACGGCGGATCTTGAAGAAGTTGCCCGTCAGAAGGCTACGCTCGCTAAAGAGCACAAATGGAGTGATATGGAAAAACTCCCCCACCGCGACAAACTGGTTTTTGAAACATGGAGTGCCATTCCTGACACGTATATTAACATGAAAAAGTATGCTTTTGGAGTCTTGTCCATCTTTGGCTCAACATACTTATGTGAGCAAGTTTTCTCAAGCATGAATTTTATAAAGTCCAAACACCGCTCCTGCCTCAAAGATGAGAGCCTACAGTCCTGTATGAAGATCAAAGTCACATCTTACAGCCCCGACATAGGGAAGATCTGCAGCGAACTTCAGACACAGAAGTCACATTAAAATGGTAAGGATAATAGTATTTTACAAGCTATTATTTTTCAGAAAAGAAATATTTTAGACTTATATTTTTCAAGCTGATGTAGATTTTTTGTATGTTCAGGTGCTTCAGTTGATTGCTGGCTGAGCAAAAAACCCGAAGAGGCCGAGAGAACACTGACATGGACTTGTCAAAGACTCTCCTAATTTTCTATTTCTTTTAAAAGCTGCTAAGTTGCAGCTAAATGTTTTATTTATATTAAAGTGGGCTAGTTTTTATTTTACTATTACAAAAATATACGGCGGACTTAAATAGGCCTACAGTTAACAGTTTAATTTATTTCAAAGCAGGCCTACAAATGCACATTGCACTTCTGTTTGTTTTATTCAGTGGTTGTAACAGGTAAGAAAAAAAAGATGAAAAGTTAAATTATTACGTTATTTTTTGCGGTTCCCTACGATTTTTTTTTGGCAGAAGAGGGGCAAAATGGCTCTTTTGATGATAAAGGTTGCAGACCCCTGGTATATGTGATAGACTGGTGAGCTGTCCACACTGAAAAAAAGGCCATGTTGGATTTACTTGATTCAATAATGGACATTTGTTGCACACAAATGTTTTGCTTTGGCAGAAAATTAAACAACTGAGTTAAATCAACACAACTTTTTCATATTCAATAAACCTGTGCATTTTGTGTTGCTAAAACGCGATTGAAACATGTTCAGATGAAGTAAGTTGAGCTCTTGGAATGTTGTAATCCTTCACAATTTTGTCATTTTATTTCAACACTATTCAATAACGTTTACCCCAATACTACTTGGTCACTTAAATACTACATGTTGTCTTCATATTACATAATGTTCAACAAAGTCTAGATCCTGGTTACCATAAAATTTGAATGGATTTACAATGACTACCATCCTCCGGGTTGCAGGAGGGCTGGGAAATAACCCTGAAATGATAGGTTATGAGGCAGGGTACACCCTGGACACCTCACCAGTCTATCACATAGAAACAAACAAGCATTTACACTTACATTCACAGGTAATTTAGAATAACCAGTTAACCCTAACTCTAATAACTGCATGACTTTTAACTGTGGGAGGAAACCAGAATACCCAGAGAGAAGCCACTGCAAACTAGCCAGAATGTGGATTTGAACCCAGGACCTTCTTACTGTGAAGCAACAGCACTAACCACCATGCCAACAATCTAGGAAACACAGGAAAGCTATGATTTCCTGTATTTGATGCAGAATTTTTTTGGTTTTGTCCTTGACAGGTTAATCCACAATAAATAGGAATAGCATGCACGTGGTGCGTGTGTAGTTCTCTCCCTCTTATAACTCCACTGATTTTCCTGCAGTTTGAAATCTTGTGCGATCTTGTGAATTTCATGAGTTCAGCAACTAACCACTCTTACTAGATTGTATCAGGTCGTCTCAACAAGAACAAATTAAGTTTTTGAATTCCATGCAAATCCTACATGATTTAATTACGTTCATAGTAACATGAAATTATTGTGTTCAAATTACAAGTTAGGCTTTTTTAATGTAACAACCACCTAATTTACTTTTTTTGGTATACCAAAAAAAGTAGTGGTGGCTGCTCGACTTGACTGAGATGGATGCCTTCCTGAAACCACGATCTAAAGAGCGCGAGTCTGAAACCCGTGCAGTGTCACGGGATTTAACATTGCTATATTATTGACTTACTTCACTTGAACATGATATGAACAATTTAATCTACACTGGAAAAAAAAGTTCTTTCAATTTACTTGATTTTGTTGTGTACATCCGTCCCACATAATATGAATAAGTATGACTGACTTAATTTTCCACTTTCCCTCAAGTAATTAATGCTTGTCAAATCAAAGTATTTTATTTACATCAGATTACTTTAAAAAATCATGTTTGATGTACTAATATTAATCTGTTATCATAATATCAATGTATTGCATAATGTCAATATATTTTAATGTTTAACACCAACTTATTTGTATTTGCCAGTGGTACGCAATGATATTATGTAATGTAAACACATTGCAATTATGTTCCTGCAACACAAATTATGGCTTTAAATCCTACTTAATTTTTTTCAATTGAAATATTAACTGATCATTATTGACAAAAAAGGCAAAGACTGTGAGTGCTACTGAACAATTCACCTTTATTAAACTGTAACAGCAGTGAAAGCAGCAATTCTGCCATGAACAAGTCCAAAATCACATCCATGTAAACTTGTTAACACATTTTTAAAGATAGCCTGCAGAAATAACTAAAAGAAAAAGTTAGTTTGAGAATATATTTGCAAATATTTCACAAAAAACTGACCTTAGCAGCAAATAAAAGAAAGTGCTTATAGATGAACCTGTCATCTCTTACATATAACATTTGTATTAATTACACAATTGAAAATGTAAACTAAATTAAGACTACCTAAAAAAAGCAACACGCTTTTATGAATAAACAGATTTACACAAATATAACTTGTGTATTATTTGACAACAGTTTCAGCTTCTGTACAAGTATTTACCTGTACAAGATTTCAACTAAGTTGAGCCTTAAATGACATTGTTCCATAACTAATACCAAACACCTACATGAATTTTAATTTTAATTTTAAACATGTAAGCAGGACATTAAGGTTGACTTAGAACATATTGCCAAAAATCGTCAGTAAAAATTTCTTACAACATGATACCAAAAGGAAAAATCATCCTGCATTGCAATCACATGAGGGGAAAGCAATAAAAACGTAAGCAGTATAACGTTACTGAACACAAAATGAAAAACTGCAAAGAATTGCAGAAGTGCAGTCTTTGACTTCTCAATGAAACAGGTGGTTTTTGAAAGCAAGAACTTTAGAGAGTTTAGCTCCATCCAGTTCCATGAAAACCTTCTGGAAAACGTCAAAGTTGTAGCGAAGGTCCGCAGGGTAGGCAAGGTTTAATGCATACATGAGTCCAAATAGCATTATCACAGCAAATGCTACATTATTCTTCGCCACCCTGATGCCTGTAAGGACAACTCTTGTTCATCTGCTGAAGCTTTCTCTTTAAGAAGATAAATTCAAACAGTGGTGTCTTCAACAGTCTCACTGATGGCACGTTCTTCCATGCCCTGTAAAAAAGAAGCCATGTTAGTCATTTCAAGTAAGTAATATGACACACTGTGGAAAGTCCAAAAAAAAAGAAAAAAAAAAGACAAGTACATACCACATACTCCCGGATAAGCATGCCAGCGTCTTCACCCATGTAGATACACACTCCCTTGACACACTCAGCATCAACATCTTCACACTGAAATGAAATGTATGTAATTAGCATCTTCATTCAGCCCTTGTCCTTCATTTAAGTTTTAATAGTGTACTTTACATGAATGTTTTTAAAGTAAAGGCACACAAATTAATAATAGGTTTACTGGCAATTAATAATAAGTTGACAAAGTGAAGGTTAAAAAAAACAAGCAGATGTAAAAATACAATATGAGAGAATTTATCATGGGAAAACATTTGAAATCTTCCACAATTATAAAGTTTCATCCAAAGAGGATCATGCTAAGTGAATGTTGTGGCTTTATCACTTACATTATCCATTTATAACTGTGCACAACTGTGCCTTAACCATTTTAGGCTAATACCACAAGAACACTGTGTATGAGGCAAACCTTACCTCATGGAAATCAAATAGATCAGGCCATCTTGCCATGAAAGCCTCCACCATCGGTGCATCACGAACAACTTCATGTCTTCTGTATGAAAAAGTCTTTTCCATCTTGAGTTTCACCAACTCTGTTACTCTTTTTTTATGTCCATGTGGTGGGCTTTGACATGTCAATAGCTTTAAGAGTCCCTTTGTCTGCTACTTCTGAAACTGAGGTAAGGTTAAGAAACTCATTCCCAAACAAGGAATCCATAAACTGAAGTCTGAAACTGCCCTGAAGACAACACTGTCTCTTGACTTCAACGATGAGATCCTCAGTTGATTCAGGCGCTCCATTAGAGAGTGAGCCTTCGACAGGTTCCGTCAGCCAAAACAGTCTTTAGGACCATAGGACTCTGTAGGCAACAAAGAATTACATATTCAGAAAGAATCATTTCAGTTTAGTTTTCATAAAGCTATCCATACCCAATAGTCAAAGTTATAAAGATCAGACATAAAAAAAAGAATTTATCTAATGAAATACATGCGACTGAACCTATTACACATATATGAACACCTTTTATTTCTATATGCCTTTTTAAAGTCACAATGTGGACTGATCCAATCTCATAGTCAACCAATGGATAAGTATCAAGGAGTTCACAGAGTGAAGCGAGAGTGTATATTCTTGTGGATACTGGGCGGAGCTCAAAAGCTCTGTCATACTCTCTGTACCAGCCACCAAGCTCTCTGACAATGTAGAATATGCTGTGGTACAATGCAGATATGGATTTTCAGTATTCTGGCAATCCTCCTGCTGCCCTTTGGGCCAGTACCATTCCCTTTCTATAAGTTATGCCCTTTAATGTCACACACTGTGCAAGGTTGACCTCTAGAATGTCAGGGAATATGTACCTAATGACTTAAGCTATCTCCTCTTTAAGCAAATCCACTAGAAAGGCTGATACAGCTGAGACCTCTAATTCAGACTTGCCAAGAGATGGGGAGTTTAGATGGTAAGCTATCATCATCTGATGTTTTGACTTCTGTAATCATAAAGGTAAAAATTCCACCATCACAAAAAACATTAATTTTAATTGAAAAAGGTATTCCAGTCCAGAAGAGCATCAATGGTTTCTTTAAAGTACCAATCTTTCTCTCATTTATACATAATGTTTTGAGAAGCAGCTCACATATGTTCTACACAAAGTAGAAGAAAAAAAAAGGGGGGGGGGGGTCCTAATTTTTGTTAGGACGATGTTGGAAAATTCACAATACATCCCTTAATAAGACATACTCTGTTGAACAAACTTATCTCCTTGTAGATATCTGCTGTATTATTTGGGCTTGACCAATAGAATAGTCAAGTAAGAGACACTTCACCTAAAACAATGACTAAATGGAAAAATGATTTGGCATTTATGGGCACAGGTTCTTAAACCCACGTCTAAGGTGGCAGGATCCTTATTATAACTTCATCTCTGTGCTTGTCCTGCTAGACCTCAGTGCAGCATTCGATACTGTCGACCATAATATCCTATTAGAGCGATTAGAACATGCTGTAGGTATTACAGGTACTGCACTGCAGTGGTTTGTATCATATCTATCTAATAGACTCCAGTTTGTTCATGTAAATGGAGAGTCCTCTTCACACACTGAGGTTAATTATGGAGTTCCACAGGGTTCAGTGCTAGGACCAATTCTGTTTACATTATACATGCTTCCCTTAGGCAGTATCATTAGAAGACATAGCATACATTTTCACTGCTATGCAGATGACACCCAGCTCTATCTGTCCATGAAGCCAGATAACCCACACCAATTAGTTAAACTGCAGGAATGTCTTAAAGACATAAAGACCTGGATGGCCGCTAACTTTCTGCTTCTTAATTCAGATAAAACTGAGGTTATTGTACTCGGCCCTGAAAAGCCTAGAAATATGGTATCTAAGCAGATTCTTACTCTGGATGGCATTACCTTGGCCTCCAGTAACGCTGTGAGGAACCTTGGAGTCATTTTTGACCAGGACATGTCCTTCAATGCACATATTAAACAAATATGTAAGACTGCGTTCTTCCATTTGCGCAACATCTCTAAAATTAGAAATATCCTGTCTCAGAGTGACGCTGAAAAACTAGTTCATGCATTTATTACTTCCAGGCTGGACTACTGTAATTCATTATTATCAGGATGTCCAAAAAACTCACTGAAAAGCCTTCAGCTAATCCAAAACGCTGCAGCAAGAGTACTGACAGGGACTAGAAAGAGAGAGCATATTTCTCCTGTTTTGGCTTCCCTTCATTGGCTTCCTGTTAAATCCAGAATTGAATTCAAAATCCTGCTCCTCACATACAAGGTCTTAAATAATCAGGCCCCATCTTATCTCAATGACCTTGTAGTACCATATCACCCTATTAGAGCACTTCGCTCTTGCTCTGCAGGCCTACTTGTTGTTCCTAGAGTATTTAAAAGTAAAATGGGAGGGAGAGCCTTCAGTTTTCAGGCCCCTCTTCTGTGGAACCAGCTTCCAGTTTGGATTCGGGAGACAGACACTATCTCTACTTTCAAGATTAGGCTTAAAACTTTCCTTTTTGCTAAAGCATATAGTTAGGGCTGGACCAGGTGACCCTGAATCCTCCCTTAGTTATGCTGCAATAGACATAGGCTGCTGGGGGATTCCCATGATGCATTGAGTTTTTCCTTTCCAGTCACCTTTCTCACTCACTATGTATTAACAGACCTCTCTGCATTAAATCATATCTGTTATTAACCTCTGTCTCTCTTCCACAGCATGTCTTTTATCCTGTCTTCCTTCTCTCACTCCAACCAATCACAGCAGATGGCCCCGCCCCTCCCTGAGCCTGGTTCTGCCGGAGGTTTCTTCCTGTTAAAAGGGAGTTTTTCCTTCCCACTGTTGCCAAAGTGCTTGCTCATAGGGGGTCATATGATTGTTGGGTTTTTTCTCTGTATCTATGAAGCGCCTTGAGGCGACTTATGTTGTGATTTGGCGCTATATAAATAAAATTGAATTGAAATTGAATTGAACTTGAGTGCGTGTCAGCAGCAAGAATTAAGGTATGGCACTGTGGGGCTCTCAGCTTCTTAAACTCTGACGTTACAGCCGGACTAATTAGCCACTGTAGCCATAACTAGCACGAGTAACACAAACACTATTGCGCTCTCAGTGACGTTTTAACTTGCTAAGCCATCAAAAACGTCAGTGCTCTCTGTCACATGCATAAATTCCATATCTGACTGACAACAGCTGCTTTCTCTGGCTATGTGCAATTTGTTACTATTTTTCAGCTTTAGTCACAAAGCTAATACCAACTTTAGCTAGCACTGTAAAAACAACATGCAGATGCATTACAGATTACTTTTCATATAGCATGCACTACAACAATTCTGTGAAAACGTACCCAACTAAAACAAATGTATTTAAATTACTTACCTTCTCAGTATGCCTGACTCAGTGCCAAAGATTGCATGTGGCTAAACAGTCTTCCAGAATCGGTCTTATTATCCAATCATATTTAGTTGTTGTCTTTGAATATATTGCATCATTTCCGGTTGTGGTCAAACATGATTACAATGGTTTTAGTATTCTAATTTAGTCACTTTAAATCAATGCAAGAAAAATAAGTAGTCTCAGTATTGTTTATAATCAAGTAACTGCAGTAACTGCACCACTAGCACTTTATATAGCCTCTGTAGAAACTATCTACACCCTCACTTATCTTAACTGCACTACTGTATAGCTCTGTGTAAATAATCATTCTGTACATACGATAATTTTTAACCCTACAACTGTTTACAACTTGCACAGTTCCCATTTCTGTATAGCTGTATATGTCAGATTCTGTAAAGTTATTTATTTCATATTCTGTATAGTTTTTCATATTTATATCCTGTTCATAGCCTGTACATAGCTTGTACTCACTACAGCCTGTACATACTTATAGTTATAGAATATTCACAACATACTTCATACCGTGTACATTATAACATACCATAATAGACCCATTTCTGTAATATACTCACATATCTATATTATTGCTAATATATATTGTAATATATCTATATCACTAAAGCACTTCTGGATGGATGCAAAATGCATTTTGTTGCCCTGTACCTGTGCATGTGCAATGACAATAAAGTTGAATTCTATTCTATTCTATTCTATTCTTTTCTAAATGGTACTTTATTTAATCATGTAAATAAGAGAAACATGAAAGGCTTGTGTAGCATTAACTAAATTCATTTGTGCAAATTCAAAAGCCTGCCAATTCCCATTTTTTCAGTGTACCCTCTCTGCATATCATGTAGTTTCTACACTATATAGTTACACTTAACTTTAAAGCATGAGGCAATTGTGTTAAATACACGCAAGATGCTTATGTAAATCCAAGAGGTGGCCAATCCCTTTTTTTCAGTGCAGGGTGTACTCTGCCTCTTATCCTATCACTTCTGGGTTATGGCAACCTGGATAAAGATAGGAGGATGGTAGTCGCTCAATAGATTGATCCAATTCTTATGTTAACCAGACTCTAAACTTTGAACATTATGATATGAAGACAACATGTAGTATTTAAGTGAGCAAGTATTCAATAACTAAAAGTTATTGAATAGTGTTGAAATAAAATGACCAAGAGCTCACCTTACTTCATCTAAACATGTGTCAATTGTGTATTATCAATATAAAATGCACAGATTTATTGAATATGAATAAGTTGTGTTTATTTAACTCAGTTGTTTAAGTTTCTGCCAAAGAAAAACAGTTGTGTGCAACCATTGTCCACTATTGAATTAAGTAAATTCAACATGGCCTTTTTTTCAGTGTATTACAAAGGGACCAGAGGGGCCGATGCCACAATGTGGCAGCCTCGCTTCTGTCAGTCTGCCCCAGGGCAGCTGTGGCTACAACTGTAGCTTGCCTCCACCAGTGTGTGAATGTGAGAGTGAATGAATAGTGGCATTGTAAAGTGCTATAGATGCCTTGAAAAGCGCTATATAAATCCAATCCATTATTATTACAAAGGGCTTTACAGGTTATTTAAAAATACAAAGGAAAAGAAATGATAGGTTTTATGTGAAGCTGGACACAAAAGAAGAAGAAATTGACTCTTTGACTGGCTAGGCAGAAAGATGAAGTTGAAAAGGACATGTTTGATTCCTCTCACCATTGCTTTCTCATAATACTTTATATTCTCACCGGCACACAATCCCAAATCCTGCTAGTGGCTAGAAGTGTTTTTTTTAATAGATAGATAGATGATACAATGATACAATCATGATAAACACACCTTTTTTAGTCTTTTGCATACTTCATGTTAACATGCTGACATTTATTGTAATTATCATTTTCATAAAATATAACTAGCACATTACACATAGCTGGAGAATAAACAGTTTCAGCGTGCTATGGTGTGTGTCTGTGAATACAACAAATCCACACTCATGCTGTCAGAGCAGAGCATCTTTTATTCATCAGAGTCATATCAAAGCACCTCATGCAGATGATTTCATGATATCTCATTCTGGGTTGTAAAATTCACCTGTCCAGGTGTTAAACTAAATTGTTTACAGCACGTTCATAGGATCCCTACAAACCTCTTCCTCTGCTCTCTGCCTGTTTTCAGCTGAGTACATGTAGTTTCATTTTTAACTTCTTCCACATTTGTAGGTGTGTTGCTCAGGCTCTCAGCTTCAGCACAGTTACCATAAGGCCAGTCTTTGGTTTCTTCTGTGTTCAAGCCAAACAAATTGTGACATGATCTGCAAGGAGGTAATTGTCCTCTATTCTAGATGTTAAACACCTCACATCTGATATTCCCAGGAACCTCAATGGTTCCATCAAAGTAAGTTTTCCTGACCATTTCTGGATAATAGGTCATCACTGCACCAGATACATATTCATGCCATTTGCTAAGACAGGAGGCACCAATCACAATTTCCCTCGGGTCAGGGCCTTTGGTGGACATGGAGGCTCCATAATACCAGGCTGGATTGTTATTGTTCTGAGAAATACAGATGGTGGTCGAAACCAGAAGATTTGATTTGAACATCTTTTAACATGATCTTGTAGACTCTTCTTTATTTGTTCTTCATTCTCAGGGTTTTTTTTTTTTTTTTGCTGGACAATCTGAAATTGGTTACAGATATTGATGTGACAATTCTTTTTCCAAATTTCCATAACTTTTGCTATCATATCAATACTGAGATTATGTTTTCATTTCTCACAGTTGCCATGAAATGAACCTTTAATCCTGTGACAGCCCTCTTAGATCATGTCATGCCAACAAGTTTAAACTTTAAGGTGAAACGTTTTTCTGTGGCTAAATTGATTTTAAAAAGAAACAAAGCAGTGGTATGTGTGTGTGAAAGTAAAATGCATTTGTAGGGCTTTTACATGCAGATGGTGGAATTGAACTCAGGACCTTCTTGCGGTGCAGCAACAGTGCTAACCGCCATGCCACTGTGCTGCCCCATCCCCAGATGGTCGCTCACAGTGGACATAGATGGCTTCTTTCAGTCCTCTTTCAAACCATCTGTCCTCTCTGTCCAAAATGTGAACATTGGCATCCTCGAAAGAGTGACCTTTATCCTTTAGTTGCAGATGAACTGCTGAGTCTTGTCCTGTGGAGGTGGCTCTTCTATGTTGTGCCATGCGCTTGTGAAGTGGCTGTTTGGTCTCTCCGATGTAGAAGTCTGGGCATTCCTCGCTACACTGTACAGCATACACCACATTGTTAAGTCTGTGTTTTGGAGTTTTGTCTTTCAGGTGAACCAGTTTTTGTCTGAGTGTATTGCTGGGTCTGAAATGCACTTGGATGTCGTACTTGGAGAAAACTCTCCTGAGTTACTATTACTGAAGGTTGCTGGGCATACCAATAGGGCTTTGGAGCGTGATGTCACAGGAGGGGGCGTGGTCACGATTTTTGGTCGAGTCGCCATCTTAGTAGGCGAAACAAAGGGCTACAATGAAAGCACACGGAAACATCAGCTATGGCTCGTACTTACTGTATTGTCGGTTGCAATGTTAGATCCCACGATCGGGAAGGGAATGAGCTGGAAAATGGGCTCTCTTTTTATCGTTTCCCCTCCTGGAAGCAACATGAGGGATCTCATGCATCTGATGTTACCAAACAAAGACGTCATGCTTGGATAGCAGCGGTGAGATCAGGTGATATCGAGTTCTCTGCCATCATTTTTTGTTGGTGTGCTCCCGACATTTTCAGTCCGGTAAGTTCATATTGCTCTTTATAGGCTTTTAGTTTTATTTTCAATGCGCTGAGGTCATAGAAAAATAGAACAAAAATAGAACTAATATGTGATGAAGCAGAACTGTGTTCCGTTTATGGAGTAGCTTATCGCTGAAAACTCCTCCAGAGTAAGTGGAATTTGCCTTTTTTGCAGATGGCTCCTTTTGCCTTTCACTGCAGACGGTGTGTTTATGTTTTCATCTAGAGCAATCTAGAGAAGTCAATGTTATGTGCAACCTCTGGCTGTATCTTGGTCATACGGTCAATGTACTCGCAGCGTGGAGGCTTAAAAACAGACAAATCTTGCACCCAGGCATTTGTGAATTGGATGTGCGCCTCCAGGGATTTATAATTCGGAAAATGATTCGCCATGTATGCGCTGACTCCACAGACAAGGTACGCAAAGATATCGGGATAGGACAATGGGGCCTGGGTTTTCACTCCACTGCCGTATTTTATACAGGTCCACATTACCAATGCACGCTATTTTTTCCAAGAACTGTCTCTTGGCGTCTCGGCACAATCGGTCGCAATACAGCCCTTTGTCTTTTGCGCTGATTTTAAGCATGGTTCTGGCAGTCCTGCTTCCAACACCGTGTGTTTGTTTTGATTCGTGGCCCTGTAAGACAGCAGCGTGCTCCCACAATGCTTTGCGCCGTGACGTCAACTCCAAAGCCCTATAACAACTAGATTTTTAAAACTTAATACAAAATGACTGATAGTAGGGTGGACGCTGGTCTTATTCGTACTGCTGCTGCTGGTAAAAACCTCTCTCCTACTTACCACGCTCACCTGCCTGCCTCCCTTCACAACTGCTTGGAATGTTGGACTCACCCAGACCTCTGCCTCTTGCCTTCCCCTGCTTCTTCTCTATGCAAACAAGGCATCATTGGACAAACAATTCACTGTGCTTCTGGACCCACCTGACTCTCTTCTCAATCTATTTCAGTGAACTTGACCTGCCACAATTTCCCCCGTCAAGTTCCCGCACCCAGCCAATCAACCAATCAATCAATCAATCAATCAATCAAGGCTTTATTCGCCACATGCAGGTTGCCCTGCAGTGAAATAGGACATATAAATAAAATGAAATATACACTACAATGGGAAAGTACAAGAGGAAAAATGAGACTGGGCTCCTGGGAGGACAGCATGAGAACAGGAAACAAAAAATCTCCTCTGCACAAAAAAGCACATAAATGTCCACAGCACAACATTATGGAACACGTGACAAGCCACAGGGTCGGGTGGAGGGTGAGGAGTAATCAGGAGCAAACACAGCAGCCATCCTGCCCAGTGCTACCATTCCAGCGCAGGCTCAGACCCGCCGTGTTCCCAGGAGGGAACAAGCATGTTTGGAAAGGGAGGGGGGATGAGTGTGTGCATATCAGTGTATATGTATGTGTGTGCGTGTCCAGAGTTCAACTGAGACAGTGTCCTTCGCCCTGCCAGACTAAGTAAACAGTCTTCCAGCCAACCCAGGTGGCCTTGCATGGAATGGGAAGGAACAGTCTAAACACAGTTGTTATCAGGGTGTTTTTGTTTGGCTCCAGCCTTGCGACCGCAGCTGGCGCCGAAAGGGTATCCGAATGGAGTGATGGTACTTTTCACTTTAGTGCGAACAGCTAATATGAATTTCAAAGCAGTTTTAACAGTCCAACACTGGTCTCTCAATCTCCCGTTGGAGAGCCGTGCGCTTCTCCATGATGTTATCAAACTTGCGTTCTGTGATGTTGTCATTCTTGTGCTCAAAGAGCCGATTCTGAGAACTCATGACCACAGTGAGCCTGCCCAAGATGTGATCCAAATTGTGCTCAGTGATGTTATTCCGAGCGAGCCCTTCCAAGATGTAATCCAGTCTGCACTCAGAGATCTTATTCTGAGTATTCACAGCAGCCGTAGCCTTTCCAAGATCTTATCCGTGCTGCACTCAATGAGCCCATTTTGAGAAACTCACGCCTCGTCCCATCGTTTCAATCCCAGCGGGCAGCCTTGTGGGGGTTTGAACAGCCGGTTCCGCTTTCTTAATTCTTCGATAAGTCAGGGCCAAGCCCTCACAGTTCATGTTATTTTGCCACTTCCCTCTGAGCTCTGAATCTCATAGTTCAGGTTCCTAGTTCCTGCTCAGTTCATAGTCATAGCTCTGTTTACTTTGTGCTTCTCATCATTGTTAAAGTTCTTTGTTTATCAGTTCCTTAGTCTCTGGTTGAATCTGCTTTTAAGTCCATCTCTCATCTCGGGCCACTGAACCCTGGCAATTCTTATCACAAAGGTAATACGGAACATTGTCTGTAACATTATTTACAATGAATCACCCTACAATTTACATAATAACTCTGTATGAATGACAATCTTCACATGAATTACCCATAAAACAATTTTAACATTTATTTTTAAAGTCATAGTTATTGACTGTAAAAAAAATTACTGTGAAATTCATTGTTACCCAAATAGTATACTGTCTTGTGTTCTACATTTGCAATTTATTTTTCCCAGTGAAATTGCAGTAATTTACTGTAAATTATACCTTTTTTTTTAACAGTGTGGATGACGACACAACTATTAACAAATTTCCAGCTTCTGATTTCTGCTGTGTTTCAGATTCTGCAGAATGCTGCCACCAGCTTCTTACACTCTTAGTCCAACCTTTTGCAAAAATCCCTCATGCTCGTGTCTGCCCGATTCCCACTGGGCTACACACAACAGACAATAATATAATTTAGTCACAGTGTTTACAGATGATCATCTTTATTAATGAACAAGTCCAGTAAACAAATGTATCTTCTCACCATGTCTTTAAACCTAAACTCCCAGAGAGCAGCAATTTGGCTTTTCTACCTATAAAACCCAGAGAGCAGCCAAATGGCTGGTAGGCTTTTAGCTAAGCTTTACCTTCAGCCAAGTGGAAGCTTAATTGGCTAGTCATTCATATGTATATTAGGTTGTTACCTGGGAATTCTGGAGGGAGGAGAGTGGGGGTGTGTGATTGAGGGGGTGGGGGAGCTGCTAAAAGCTGTGCACTTCCTTTTGTGTTTCATCTTGATGCATTCTCAATCATCCAGGGAAATAAATGAGAAGAAGAAGAAGGCTTTCAGGAGCAAAGTGAAGGAGGAGATGAAAGCAGCACAGCGGGAGGTGAAACGCTGCCTGAGGGAAGCAAAGGACACCTACAGGAGGAAGGTGGAGCAGGAGTTGGAGAGGAACAATATGAGGGAGGTCTGGAATGGTGTGAAAACCATCACAGGCCACAACACCAAGAAAAGCACAGTGGGGGGGACTGTGGAGAAGGCAAACGAACTCAACAACTTCTTCAACAGGTTTGACCAGCCCACAACCCCCCCACCCTCACCCTCACCTTCACTACAGAGTCCAATCCCCACTCTCCTACCTCCCTCGCTTCCCCCCCTTCCTGACACCATGACACCCCCCTCCTCCAATCCCTCTCTCAGCAGCAAGACATCTCCCCCCCTCCCCTCCTCCCAAACATCTCCCAGTGTCACAGTGGATCAGGTCAGGAGACAACTGAGGAAGCTTCGCCCCAGAAAGGCAGCAGGCCCAGACAAGGTGTGTCCTAGGATGCTAAAGGTGTGTGCTGCTGAACTAGGGGAGCCGCTACAACGAGTCTTCAACCTCAGTCTGCGACTGGGGAGAGTGCCCGCCCTATGGAAGACATCCTGCATCGTCCCGGTCCCCAAAAAGAACCGGCCCAATGAGCTGAATGACTTCCGACCGGTGGCACTGACGTCACATCTTATGAAGACTCTAGAGCGGCTCTTCCTCAACCTCCTCCGACCACAGGTACAACATGCCCAGGACCCACTACAGTTTGCATACAAGGCGGGTGTCGGAGTGGAGGATGCCATCCTGTACCTCCTACACAGAGCCCACTCACACCTGGATGGGGGAAAAGGCACGGTCAGGATCCTGTTTCTTGACTTTTCCAGTGCCTTTAATACCATCCGGCCCTGTATGCTTCAGGAAAAACTGAACAGGATGGAGGTGGACCCCTGCCTGGTCGCTTGGATCTCCGACTACCTCACCGACAGACCACAGTACGTCAGGCTGAAGGACATCACGTCTGACACAGTGGTCAGCAGCACAGGAGCACCACAGGGAACTGTGCTGTCCCCTCTTCTCTTCACCCTGTACACCTCTGACTTCTGCTACAACTCTGAATTATGCCACATTCAGAAGTTTGCAGATGACACGGCCATCATGGGGTGTATCTAGGATGATCAGGAAGCGGAGTACAGAAGTCTGGTGAGGAACTTTGTCGCATGGAGTCACACAAACCACCTGCAACTCAACACCTCAAAGACTAAGGAACTGGTTGTGGACTTCGGGAGGTCTAGAGCAGGTCCACTGCCGGTTCAGATAGAGGGGGAGGAGGTGGAGGTGGTCAACAAGTACAAGCACCTCGGGCTGTGGGTGAACAATAAACTGGACTGGTCATGCAACACAGAGCACCTGTATAAAAAAGCCCAAAGCCGACTGTACTTCCTCAGGAGGCTGAGGTCTTTTAACATCTGCAGGAAGCTCCTGAGGATGTTTTACCAGTCGGTGGTTGCTGGAGTACTTTTCTATGCTGTGGTGTGCTGGGGGAGCAGCACAGCAAAGAAGGACTCATCCAGGCTGGAGAAACTGATCAGGAGCTCTAGCTCTGTGGTCGGCATGAAGCTGGACACTCTGGTGACAGTGGCAGAGAAAAGGACATTAAAGAAACTGATGGACATTATGGACAATGCCAGGCATCCTCTGCACACGGCCATTAACAACCAGAAGAGTCTGTTCAGTGACAGGTTGCTTCTCCCAAAGACAAGAACTAACAGACTTAAAAACTCCTTTGTCCCACACGCCATCAGACTGTTTAACTCCTCTCTGGAGGGGAGAGGGAGGGGAAACAGGAGGACAAAGGAGGGGGGAACAACTAAGCTGTAGTGCCTCTTCACCTCACTGTGCAATACCTTTTGTGCAATACTTTTGTAAATAGTCAACAGTGCAATAGACTCAATACTTGAAATGTGCAATTCACTTGTATTTTTTATTTTTTATTCCTATTTATTCTATTTATCCCCTTCGTATATTTTATTTATATTGTCTCTGTATATATATATATATAATATTCTGCAACTCTGTAACTTCTGTCGGTGCTGTGCTTTTTTGGAAATCGAATTTCCCAGAGGAACCCACCCGAGGGATTAATAAAGTTCTATCTAATCTAATCTAATCTAAATCTCCAAAAGTCACCAATTTGGAGTGTTTCAGTTTGCCATCTTAGGGAGAAATCAACACACATGGGTGTATGTCCTTTGTTGCTGAGATTTATTGATAAAAACAGTACAAAAAACCAACCATTTGCACACATATTTACAAATAATAATAAAAAGTGAGTGAGTACATTTCAACATTTTCAGCAATCACTCACAATCCTGGCACTGCCATGTGCATTCAGTGCTGCCATGTCAATCATGTTCAAGGGTGACAGGGCTTGGCTTCCTTTTGGTAGTGGATTGTGGATCTGATTGATCAGTCGTCCACAGTGGACGACTGATCAACACTTTGATGACAAGTCCACCCGCAGTGATCGAGCAAAGACTGATAAGTTCGCTGCAATTTCCAGTGTGTGGGGATCATTTGTCACCAACTGCATCACGTGCTACAACCCTGGTCTACATATCACCGTTGATGAACAGCTTTTCCCATCAAAGACTCAGTGCTGTTTCCTGCAGTATATTGCAAGTAAACCTGACAAGTTTGGGATCAAGTTTTGGGTGGCTTGCAACCTAAAATCCAAGTACATTTGCAATGTCTTCCCATATCTTGGCAAGGACCCCAATCGTCCCACTGGGGAGAGACTTTCTGAAAATGTAGTAACATTTATAACATGATTGACATGGCAGCACTGAATGCACATGTGCTGTATCAAGCATGCACCGGGACGAAGGAAAGACGGGTGGACTTCCTGGTGGAGCTTGCAAGAGAGTTGGCTCACTCTCATGTAGCTGCGAAGAAGGCAAGAAAAGAACAGTTGCTTTGGACACAACCCTCCACACCTAGCCTTGGAAAAAGAGCCATGTGTCAGGTCAAACACAAATGCAAGAACAATCATGCCACTGTGTGATGTGTTCACTGCAACAGATACACATGTGGTAAATGCAGACTACAGATACCATGGCAGTGCCAGGATTGTGAGTGATTGCTGAAAATGTTGAAATGTACTCACTCACTTTTTATTATTATTTGTAAATATGTGTACAAATGGTTGGTTTTTTGTACTGTTTTTATCAATAAATCTCAGCAACAAAGGACATACACCCATGTGTGTTGATTTCTCCCTAAGATGGCAAACTGAAACACTCCAAATTGGTGACTTTTGGAGATTTGTTTCCCTGGATGATTGAGAATGCATCAAGATGAAACACAAAAGGAAGTGCACAGCTTTTAGCAGCTCCCCCACCCCCTCAATCACACACCCCCACTCTCCTCCCTCCAGAATTCCCAGGTAACAACCTAATATACATATGAATGACTAGCCAATTAAGCTTCCACTTGGCTGAAGCTAAAGCTTAGCTAAAAGCCTACCAGCCATTTGGCTGCTCTCTGGGTTTTATAGGTAGAAAGGTAGAAGCCTGGGGATGTGAGTGAGAGACCTGTCCCCTGTAATAGGTCGTGGAGGCTGGATACTCCATTCCCTCATGAAGTAGCAACGCACATATCAAACAAATATGTAAGACTGCGTTCTTCCATTTGCGCAACATCTCTAAAGTTAGAAATATCCTGTCTCAGAGTGATGCTGAAAAACTAGTTCATGCATTTATTACTTCCAGGCTGGACTACTGCAATTCATTATTATCAGGATGTCCAAAAAACTCACTGAAAAGCCTTCAGCTGATCCAAAATGCTGCAGCAAGAGTTCTGACAGGGATTAGAAAGAGAGAGCAGATTTCTCCTGTTTTGGCTTCCCTTCATTGGCTTCCTGTTAAATCCAGAATTGAATTCAAAATCCTGCTCCTCACATACATGGTCTTAAATAATCAGGCTCCATCTTATCTTAATGACCTTGTAGTACCATATCACCCTATTAGAGCACTTCTCTCTCGCTCTGCAGGCCTACTTGTTGTTCCTAGAGTATTTAAAAGTAGAATGGGAGGGAGAGTCTTCAGTTTTCAGGCCCCTCTTCTGTGTAACCAGCTTCCAGTTTGGATTCAGGAGACAGACACTATCTCTACTTTTAAGATTAGGCTTAAAACTTTCCTTTTTGCTAAAGCATATAGTTAGGGCCAGGTGACCCTGACTCCTCCCTTAGTTATGCTGCAATAGACGTAGGCTGCCGGGGATTCCCATGATGCATTGAGTTTTTCCTTTCCAGTCACCTTTCTCACTCACTATGTGTTATTAGACCTCTCTGCATTGAATCATATCTGTTATTAACCTCTGTCTCTCTTCCACAGCATGTCTTTTATCCTGTCTTCCTTCTCTCACCCCAACCGGTTGCAGCAGATGGCCCCGCCCCTCCCTGAGCCTGGTTCTGCCGGAGGTTTCTTCCTGTTAAAAGGGAGTTTTTCCTTCCCACTGTTGCCAAAGTGCTTGCTCATAGGGGGTCATATGATTGTTGGGTTTTTCTCTGTATCTATGAAGCGCCTTGAGGCGACTTTTGTTGTGATTTGGCGCTATATATATAAAATTGAATTGAATTGAATTGAATTGCTTTGTGCTTGAAGCCACCAGATGCAGCTCGTCTTCATCATAGACCTGTTTGTCCTCACAGGTCATCAGAAGGAGCTGCTCACACAGGCATGAAATGCCCTCGACCACACCAATAACCTGCATGGCTACAGCCTTTGGAAGGTAGAATTTCCCCCACAACAAAAAATTATTTGGTAAATGGTATCCTCGAGCCCTGCTTCCCTCAATGTGGCACCAGCTGGGTTCTTTAATAGGAAATGCTCACCTTTATCTGAAGATACAAACTGCGAAATACCTGCTGGGGAGTCATCCTCACCTGCAACATATGGCAACACATGCAGTTTCTTTAAGGATGGAAAATAATTATTTCAGCTTTCTTTTTACATGAGACAGAGATGATATTACTGTACTTTTTTCTCTTTTGACAGGTGGGACATGAGACACAACAGGAAGGTTATGTTTCAAGACAGAAGAGTTTATGATTGTAATAAAGTTTATAAGAACATTTTTCCTTTTATAATCTATTGTCATTGTTTCTCTCGTGCTCCTGTAGCCCCAATCAGTCAGCCTCACTGTATGGAGCTAAATGGCAAGTAATTACTGTTATGTCTATCCTCCTGAAGTCATAGCATCACAGTAATTTGTTTTGTATGTTCAGAAGCTTTGTGCTTGGGATATAAGTTGCCATTTCTGCACTAAACCATCTACAATCCTGAGTCCATACATCCTGTGAGTGTTTGGTTCAAGGGTTCAGTCTACAGTCAGTCAGGTCCTCATCCTCAACCACAACAGTGGTTGTTACTGTCTATCGACATTTTAGGATGTTGACTGTTATTTGTTTCATTTCACTTCTGTGTATCTCTTCTCCCTCTGTGTGAAAGGTGGTCATCAATAACCCACATAGCAAGCAGGTCTGGCCCAGATCTGGCAACAACTGCTGTTTGACTTCTGGCATGATACGATGTATGTCATCCAGATATGGACCAAGCCTGGCATAAATGGCACTGTCTATGCGATGGCATGCCATATCTGGCCTGATTGTGGTTTTGTTTATGTGACCCAGGCTCATAGACAACAGGTCTGGCATCAATCTGGCACCTCTGACTGACCGGTGTCGTGGTAGGGTGTATTTCAACCAGATGTGGGCCAGGTCTGGCAATGATGGCACTATTTATGTTCCTATTTTCCTATTTTAGTTAAAAGACCCAAATGCCATGTTGCAATACTTTACTGCTATAGTAGCCAACGTTTCAAATGCAGATTTGACAGGTTTGTGAGTGTACATACCTAGTGACGGTTTATTCATTTTTGCCAGTGGGTGGCTGTAGCTCAGGCGATAGAGCAGGTCACCTACTAATCAACAGGTTAGTGGTTCAATCCCTGGCTCCTCCAGTCTGCAAGTCAGGAATATGAATAGTTGTTAAGCACTCAGTTTAGCGAAAGTGTGTGGTTGAATATGGCATGCTGTATAGAGCACTTTAGGTAATCTAGTAGAGTAGTGCTATAGAAGAATCGGTCCATTCACTCTCTGAATGGAGATTCGTTAAGTTACTTTTGCACTATTATGTTCCGGCACATGTTGTTATTACATGGCTTGATTACGGTACACATTAAGCTGACATCTGGGCCAGCACAGGGCCGTCATTCTTTGTGGTATGTTGGCCATGTGTAAGCACATTGTGTGGGCCAGATCCGGACCATACCAATTTTGCTATGTGGGAAGAGGTTTTGTGGTCCATGCACAGATGTGCTCTATATTCCTCGATGCAGTCGCAAATTTTACTTTTCAGTTAGTCCAGCTCATTACAGGTTATGTCCATGATGCTTGGATTTCATATCACATATACATTATGTCAAAATGAAAAAAACCCTGTAAATTCAGATATGTGAGGTTGTACTGAAAAGAATGATACCAAACAAGGCAAGATGAATCATTTTTAAAGGTGAAATGTAGAGGTAAAATCATAAGTAGTCAAAAACAGCCAATTATACCCACTTTGGCAAGGACTGCCTAAACTTTAGGCAGTCTTGTATGTCCTAAAGCGTGTATGTCAATATGAGCAAACAACAAATGGTAAATGGCCTGCATTTGTATAGCACTTATCTAGTCCCTAAGGACCCCAAAGCGCTTCACACTACATTCAGTCATTCACCCATTCACACACACATTCACACACTGGTGATGGCAAGCTACACAAGTAATCATCTAGACCACACATGTCAAACTCAAGGCCCGCGGGCCACATCTGGCCCGGCGGACATATATATCTGGCCTGCAAGATCATTTTATATAGATTTATTATTATTGTTATGCACTGAGTTCGCATGGCGCTTTGGTGACTTTGAAGCACAAAATGAGAATTTGCACCTGTGCAGATTCAGATGGAGCTGCATTCTAATGGGACACTCAAGAGAAAGTATGACATGCAGAATTTATTAGTTCCATTCCTGAAGCAATGCCCCAGGTCCGTCTACATGCGGCTCGAACCTTGTATATGTTTTCATTTACTTTTTCTGGGGTTTTTGGCAGAAAAAACATATTTCATATTTCTAACTTGCATAATTTTGACAGGATACATTTTTATGGAAAGCAAAATATTTAAAGTTAAAGTTTATACTGTCTGTTTTTATTCATATTTATATTTAAAAAACATTGTTTTAGTGTGTTCAATAAATGTTTATCTTGTTTGGCCCGGGACCTAAAGTGTGCCTTCAGGTTTGGCCCCCTGTGCATTTGAGTTTGACACCCCTGACTTACAATGATTTGGACTCCCTTGTATCATCCTTTAATAATCAGTGTAATTCTATTTTAGACATAGTGGCACCTCTGAAAAAAAAGTACTGTCCTATGTTTGAAATCTCATCCTTGGATAAATGAAAACATTCGTAATTTCAGGAGATATTGTCGCAAGCTAGAACGTTTGTGGAAGGCTTCCAAACTTGAGGTTTATAGGTTACACCTTAAAGAATCTATCCTCTTACTAAATGACATGTGGAAAATGCCAGAACAGTGTATTTTTCACACCTCATAGCTTCAAAAAAGAAAGACCCTAAATTCTTGTTTAAAACAATTAAGTGCCTTGTTTTTCCTGATGCTCCTTGTGCACCAGTTCACTCAACGTCTGAATGCAATGAATTTATGAACTATTTCACAGATAAGGTCACTGCCATCAGGTCTAATATCTCTCCATCATCTTCTCAATACCAAACTTTCAACTTGCTCTCCTCTGATACTTGGTCCTTTTTTACTCCTGTTACATTACAAGACAGAGTCCTGCTTTGTCATATAAAAGAGACGTCAAGCCCCCTTGATGTCCTTCCCTCTTCACTTTTCACTAGTGTGTTTGATTCCATTGGCCCCTGTATTGTGGAAATGATAAATACTTCTCTTCATACTGGCTCAGTTCCCAGCTTCTTTATACAAGCTGTTGTTGAGACCTTAAAGAAACCTTACCTAGACCCATCTCTTCCTAACAGTTATAGGCCAATATCCAAGGTTTCAAGGTTCAAGATTCTTTATTTGTCACATGCATAGTTATACAAGTATAACACACAGTGAAATGTAACCTGACACGCTCCTTGACATGTGCAAAAATAGGAGGGGGGGGGGGGGGGGATAGAGGAAGAACATTATATATATATAGTATATACAGTGGGGCAAAAAGGTATTTAGTCAGCCACCGATTGTGCAAGTTCCCCCACCTAAAATGATGACAGAGGTCAGTAATTTGCACCAGAGGTACACTTCAACTGTGAGAGACAGAATGTGAAAAAAAAAAATCCATGAATTCACATGGTAGGATTTGTAAAGAATTTATTCGTAAATCAGGGTGGAAAATAAGTATTTGGTCAATAACAAAAATACAACTCAATACTTTGTAACATAACCTTTGTTGGCAATAACAGAGGTCAAACGTTTACTATAGGTCTTTACCAGGTTTGCACACACAGTAGCTGGTATTTTGGCCCATTCCTCCATGCAGATCTTCTCGAGAGCAGTGATGTTTTGGGGCTGTCGCCGAGCAACACGGACTTTCAACTCCCGCCACAGATTTTCTATGGGGTTGAGGTCTGGAGACTGGCTAGGCCACTCCAGGACTTTCAAATGCTTCTTACGGAGCCACTCCTTTGTTGCCCGGGCGGTGTGTTTTGGATCATTGTCATGTTGGAAGACCCAGCCTCGTTTCATCTTCAGAGTTCTCACTGATGGAAGGAGGTTTTGGCTCAAAATCCCACGATACATGGCCCCATTCATTCTGTCCTTAACACGGATCAGTCGTCCTGTCCCCTTGGCAGAAAAACAGCCCCATAGCATGATGTTTCCACCCCCATGCTTCACAGTAGGTATGGTGTTCTTGGGATGCAACTCAGTATTCTTCTTCCTCCAAACACGACGAGTTGAGTTTATACCAAAAAGTTCTACTTTGGTTTCATCTGACCACATGACATTCTCCCAATCCTCTGCTGTATCATCCATGTGCTCTCTGGCAAACTTCAGACGGGCCTGGACATGCACTGGCTTCAGCAGCGGAACACGTCTGGCACTGCGGGATTTGATTCCCTACCGTTGTAGTGTGTTACTGATGGTGACCTTTGTTACTTTGGTCCCAGCTCTCTGCAGGTCATTCACCAGGTCCCCCCGTGTGGTTCTGGGAACTTTGCTCACCATTCTCATGATCATTTTGACCCCACGGGATGAGATCTTGCGTGGAGCCCCAGATCGAGGGAGATTATCAGTGGTCTTGTATGTCTTCCATTTTCTGATGATTGCTCCCACAGTTGATTTTTTTCACACCAAGCTGCTTGCCTATTGTAGATTCACTCTTCCCAGTCTGGTGCAGGTCTACAATACTTTTCCTGGTGTCCTTCGAAAGCTCTTTGGTCTTGGCCATGGCGGAGTTTGGAGTCTGACTGTTTGAGGCTGTGGACAGGTGTCTTTTATACAGATGATGAGTTCAAATAGGTGCCATTCATACAGGTAACGAGTGGGGGACAGAAAAGCTTCTTACAGAAGATGTTACAGGTCTGTGAGAGCCAGAGATTTTCCTTGTTTGAGGTGACCAAATTTTCCACCCTAATTTACGAATAAATTCTTTACAAATCCTACCATGTGGATTCATGGATTTTTTTTTCACATTCTGTCTCTCACAGTTGAAGTGTACCTCTGGTGCAAATTACTGACCTCTGTCATCATTTTAAGTGGGGGAACTTGCACAATCGGTGGCTGACTAAATACTTTTTTGCCCCACTGTAGTATTTACATTGGGTGAATGTGCAGTAGTAGCAGCAAGCAGGTGAGTTCTGTACATTAATAAGAATAGACACTGACTATTTTACAGGATAGACAATATAAACATATTTAAAATTAAAGGAATTGAAATGTACATTGTGCCTTGGTTTAGAGTGTCTGGAAGAGTCCTGTCTCAGTCAATTATAGATGATGTGAGAGGGCGGGTGTGTGTGTTTAGGGCCCAGATGGCTTGTGGATAGAAGCTCCTCTTGAGTCTCTCTGTCCTTGCCCGGATGATGCGGAACCTTCTACCAGATTGCAGAAGTTGGAACCGTTTGTTGCCAGGATGGGACGGGTCCTTCAGTATCTGTGCTGCTCTAGTCCGGCATCTCCTGGTGTAGGTGTCCTGAAGCGGGGGGAGAGCAATCCTGCAGCAGCGTTCTCCTGTACGGCTCACTCTCTGGAGAGCTTTTTGGTCCTTCACACGGCTGTTCCCAAACCACGATGTCATGTTCTGTGTGAGGATGCTCTCCACAGCACCTGTATAGAAAATCCTGAGGATTTTTGGAGAGACCCTGAATCCAAATTGCCTTTTATATCGAAGATTTTAGAAAAAAGTAGCAGTAGATGTAACAGGGCGGCCCTTAGCGGCTGGAAACACAGTGAGATGGACCAAGGCAAGCGTAGTGGAACAAAAAAAAAAAAGCATTTATTTCCTATACAGCTCTCCTTACAACAATTAATTTGTCAAGCTTCTTCACAGCACAAAAATCTATCCTCTAATGACAACTGGCAGCCTTAAATATGTTCAGCTGTCACAGACGTAACCATTATTCCACTCTCAGGTAAATTCTTAAATCCCAACCTTCCACCACAGTATACAATATATTAATTAGAATAAATAAATACATAAATACATTTTCACATTTACATATTAATAAATATTTCACACTTTAATGTTACACCAAACCCAATATTATAAAAACCCAGAAACCCAAGCACAACAAGATTCACCACACTCTCTTTACCAATGGTCTCTCCCGGAACCTTTAAATGGTGTCTGGACCCCCAGGGAAACATTTGCCCAAACACCTTGAAGAGGACACAGGCAAGACAGGTGAGTAATCATTATCTTACACTTATTTGCACCACTTTTATCCCTAGATTTCACACACACACGCATTAGTTTTCCTTACTGGAAGGCAATAGGCAATAAAGGCAATAAAGGTGAGTAATCATTATCTTACACTTATTTGCACCACTTTTATCCCTAGATTTCACACACACACACACGCACACACACACGCATTAGTTTTCCTTACTGGTAAACCTTAATCAAAATCTCAATCACCACTCTTTTTTTTTCCTGACAGACAACCACCACATTCCTTGATGAGGAGCAGCTGTGCAGGATCTGAAATAAGGCTACCAACTGATTTTAAAATTCCCAATAAATAGTCAATACATATTTAAACTTCTTGTGTGCAAATCCATGGTTAAAGTGCAATGCTCATAAAGTGCTTGATAAGGTGCTTTTAATAAAGTGAAAGGTGTGCTCTAGAGTGCTATACAGATAATATAAATAAATATAGTAAGGGAGTCCTCTTCCTTACAGTAGAACAACTTAACTATTTCCTGCATAAAAATGGACACTTTCCAGTCTGGTTTTCGTAAATTGCATTCCACTGAAACGGCTTTACTTAGCGTGGTGTTGGCCAGAGGGGCCGATGGCGCGATATGGCAGCCTCGCTTCTGTCAGTCTGCCCCGGGGCAGCTGTGGCTACAACTGTAGCTGCCTCCACCAGTGTGTGAATGTGAGAGTGAATGAATAGTGGCATTGTAAAGCGCTTTGGGTGCCTTGAAAAGCGCTATATAAATCCAATCCATTATTATTATTATTATATCTTGATGGCAGCAGACTCTGGAGAGTACACTGTGTTGGTCCTGTTGGATCTCAGCTCTGCTTTTGATACTGTGGATCACAGTATCATGATAAACTTCAAGAACTTGTTTGGGATTACTGGTGTTGTTTTAAAAAGGTTTATGTCATATTTTTCTGAGAGATCTTTTACTGTTTGCATGAATCATGTCACATCAGAATCAACAGTTTTGCTGTGTGGGGTACCTCAGGGATCTGTCCTGGGTCCAATTCTCTTTCTACTCTATGTATTCCCCCTAGGCAAAATTATTAAGCGCTATAAAAATATCTCCTATCATCTCTATGCTGACGACATCCAACTATACTGTTCCTTCAAAATTTCTGAGTTTTATAAATTGTCTAATTTAAGAAATTGCATGACAGAAATCAACAAATGGTTAAATGACAATTTCCTCCAACTAAACTCTGATAAAACAGAAACTCTAATTATTGCTCCAGACCACATGGTCCCAGAAATTAGACAGCATATCAGCTTCTTAGACCCTTATGTAAAATCGAGCCTTAGAAACCTCGGTGTCATATTTGACAGCTCGATGTCGCTCGAGCAGCATTCTAACCAGCTGGTTTGAAACAGTTTTTATCATTTACGGAATATTTCTAAACTCAGACTAATGGTATCAAAGCTTGAACTTGAGATAATTATTCATGCTTTTATTTCCTCTCGTTTAGATTACTGCAACGGTCTGTTTACTTGTTTTAACAAATCAGCCTTAAATCATCTTCAGACAGTGCAGAATGCTGCAACAGGACTCTTAACAGGCACCAAGAACAGATCTCATATCACTCCAGTTTTGGCCTCCCTTCAGTAATTGCCTGTAAGTTTTAGGTTTCGTTTTAAAATTTTAGTTCTAAGCTTTAGGGCCCTACATGGTCGAGCTCCTCAATATTTATCTGACCTGCTGAAACTACATTCATCTTCTCGGGCTTTAAGGTCATTAGATCAGAGACTGCTGGTGGTACCGCACACTCATTTTAAAACTCGTGGTGATCGGACCTTTCAGCGGCACCACGGTTGTGGAATTCTCTCCCACTGTCTCTACGCTGCACGGACTCCATTGATTCTTTTAAAAAAACAGTTGAAGACATTTTTATTTAGAAAAGCATTTAATTTCCTCTTATGCTGTTTTTATAGTTTTATTGTTTTACATTGTTTTATTTGCTGTTATATTGTTTTATATTTCCATTTCCTGTGTTGTAAAGCACTTTGTGATTATTTTATCTGTGAAAAGCGCTATATAAATAAATTTTACTTACTTACTTAATGATAAAAATGTTATTTGTGAATTAGTTCATGAAGTCATTACTAGATAACGTTAAAGGGATTGTTGGCTCAAAAGAGCTCTGACTTTTTGTCAGCCTGGCTACAGTGCTGAAGAGAAACCTGGGGTTGTTCTTATTTTCTTCAATCAGTGATGAATAGTAAGATGTTCTGGCTTTGCGGAGGGCTTTCTTATAAAACACCAAACTATTTCTTCAGGCTAAATGATGATCCTCTAAATTTGTGACTCGGTGTTTCCTCTCCAGCTTACGAGTCATCTGCTTTAGGCTACATGTTTGAGAATTATACCACGGAGTCAGGTACTTCTGATTAGAGACCTTAGTTTTCACTGGAGCTACAGTATCCAGAGTCGTACGTAGTGAGGAGGTGAAATTATTAACAAGATAATCGACCTCTGTTGGAGCAGCGTTCAGGTAGCTGCTCTGCTCTGTGTTGGTACAGGCCATTGGAGATGATAACAGTGGGTGGATTATATTCTTAAACTTAGTTACAGCGCTTTCAGAAAGACATCTACTGTGATAAAGTCTACTCTCCACCGCTGTGTAATCAATTATTGTAAATGTAAATGTTATCAGGAAATGATCAGACAGGAGAGGGTTTTCAGGAAACACTGTTAAATGTTCAGTTTCTATGCCATATGTTAAAACAAGATCCAGAGTGTGATTAAAGTGGTGGGTGGGTTCTTTTACATATTGAGAGAAACCAATTGAGTCTAATAACAGACTAAATGCAATTTTGAGGTTCTCATTTTTAGCATCTACATGGATGTTAAAATCACCCACAATAATTATTTTATCTGAGCTCAGAACTAAATCAAATAAAAAGTCTGAGAAATTAGAGAGAACCGAGAACCATATTAACCATGCTTGACGATGCCTTTTCAAATTGTAAATATACATTAGATTGATGTTGTATTCTTACATTATTTATAAAAATGAGATTAGGCAGGACTGTTCTACCTTCTCTTCTTGTAAGAAAAAATGAACACCAGCTTGGAAAGAAAGACACCCTGACTTCTTTAGGTTTCTTGATGTTTTACCTAAAAACTCCAGACGCCTTTCTTTCCAAAATCCATAGACAAAAAGAATTATAGTGAGTTTTATGTGGGGCTGAACTAAAAAAATAACTTTTGGCTGGGCACTGGCTGGACAAAGAAATCAATCTGAAAAAGATGTGGGACAGGTTCAACTGATCAAGAGCAGAAATCTAAATTAACACTAACTATACTAACAAGTGAAGGAAGTGTGCTGAGCAGATAGAAGAAATACTTAGAGGAGCTGATGAATGTAAAATATGAATGAGAGACAGGATACTGTGTATATTGGGTATAAACCATTATAAGTGTTTAATTCCTCCCACCAATGCTGTCTGATAATAGTTCATATTCTCACCAACACACAATCCCAAATTTTCCTAGAAGAAGTTCAATTATTTTAATAGACTGCATCATATGATACGATGATACAAACACGATAAACACACCTTTTTTAGTCTTTTGTATACTTCATGCTAACATGCTGACATTTATTGTAATTATCACTTTCATAAAATATAGCTAGCACATTACACGTAGCTGGAGAATAAACAGTTTGAGTGTGCTAATGTGTGTGTGTCTGTGATTACAGCAAATCAACACTCTTTTATTAATCAGATTCATATCAAAGTAGATCTTCACCTTATGCAGAAGATTTCATGATATCTCACTCTGATTCTGGTTTGTAAAATTCACCTGTCCAGTTGTTAAACTGAATTGTTTGCAGCACATTCATAAGATTCTTACGAACCTCTTCCTCTGCTCTCTGCCTGTTTTCAGCTGAGTGTTCGTGCACATGTGTTTCATTTTTAACTTCTTCCTCATATGTAAGCAAGTTGCTCAGGCTCTCAGCTTCAGCACAGTTACCATAAGGCCAGTCTTTGGTGTCTTCTGTGTTCAAGCCAAACAAATTGTGACATGATCTGCAAGGAGGTAATTGTCCTCCATTCTTGATGTTAAATGCCTCACATCTGATATTCCCAGGAACCCGAATGGTTCCATCAAAGTAAGTTTTCCTGACCATTACTGGATAATAGGTCATCACTGCACCAGATACATATTCATGCCATTTGCTAAGACAGGAGGCACCAATCACAATTTTCCCTGGGTTAGAGCCTTTGGTGGACATGGAGACTCTGTAGTACCTGGCTGAACTGTTATTGTTCTGAGAGATACAGATGGTGGATGAGACCAGAAGATTTGATTCCAAGCTGTTAACAAGATCTTGTAGACTGTTCTTTATTTGTTCTTCATTCTCAGGATTTTTCTGCCGGACAATCTGGAAATGGTTACAGATATTGATGTTACAATTCTTTTTCCAAATTTCCATAACTATTACTATCATATCAATACTTAGAATATGTTTTTTACCAGTTATCATGAAATGAAACTCTGTGACAGCCCTGTTGGATCATGACATGCTCACAAGTTTAAACTTTATGCTGAAATATTTTGCTGCGTCTAAGCTGACTTTAAAAAGAAACAAAGCAGTGGTATGAGTGCGTGAGAGAAAATGCACTGGATGGATTTGTGGGCAATGTAAATTCAGAAATTACACAGGGAACAGTATTGTACACATGGAGAGTCATGACACTAGCTGATGTCTCAGTTAGATCAAATTAAAGTCAGCTGGTTCAGTCCCACCTGCCTATTAAAAGGTTTCTTATTACCAGATTGTCACACAAGACCAGTGTTGGGACTAACGCGTTACAGTAACTACATTATTATTGTGGTAACGAGCACGGTAACTAGTTATTATGCCAAAATCAGGACCGCGTTAATCGTTACTAGGATTAAGATAGGGTTGTTATTCATTACTTTGTGTGGTGGCTATCGGCTATCCACAGATTCAGTAACATTAGCAAGTGGTGAAGGCCAGCAGGTGGGTGAGGAAAGGGGACGCAGGAGGAGCAGAGACCCGAGGCGGCCCCCAGTCCGAGTGCCAGGTGAACTGAACTTCAGGTAAGAAGTTATGACCTGCAGTCTATCTGGGTCAGATATAAACCAAGTTTAGGTGCAGTTTATTTTCGTTATGCTGACTTTTCCGTAATGGGTACTAGCTAGCATGACGGAGTT
Organism: Copadichromis virginalis; assembly: GCF_057382275.1. Classification (NCBI taxonomy): domain Eukaryota; kingdom Metazoa; phylum Chordata; class Actinopteri; order Cichliformes; family Cichlidae; genus Copadichromis; species Copadichromis virginalis. The sequence goes on from NC_140638.1 coordinate 33,250,917, forward strand.
TCTATACAGCTGGGTGGTGCTATGATGTTACTGATGTTGAACTTTATTTTGTTCATAAGGTTAATTATTAGAGTTTCCAACCGTCCCATAAAAAACAGAATCGTCTCGTATTCAGAGAATATTATGTGTTTCGTATTGAGGTGAAAAGGAACAGTTTGTCCCGTAATTCAGCTACAATGAAAAAAGACACAAAGCTGGAGTTATTCTGTGTCTTTGCTGCACAGCTGCCTCTTCTTCTCTCATTCTCTCCCCTCTCTCCTGTTTCTACTTCAATCATGAAACTGATCAATGATCAGCTGATCAGCTTTTCTCTCGCCCACTTTGTGCCAGAAAGAGGAAACCAGCGGATGTCGCGTTAAACAACAGCAGCATGTTTAAGCTTGGTCAGCTGTTGTTAGAATTTATTTGATATTCATTCCTAGTATCAGCTGATGTTTGCTGGAGCCACAGCTGTAAAAGCTGCTGGTCATGATATCAGTTTGTATATGTGGTGAGAGGGAAACATGAAGATGAAACCAGGAGATGTCCTTACTGAATCATCAGAGCTGAACAGGTGATGGAGAAACAGGTTTACCTTTTAGGTGACATGAATGAGTTGAAGGGAAGTTATGAACTGTTTCTGAGAGACAAATAACCCCAGGATCCTTTTTTATGTAGCTGACAGCTGGTAACTGTGCAGGTGCGGGTCTAGCAAAGTGTTGCCAGGGGGGCCAGGTAGGGAATTAACAGGGAGAGGGGGGCACAAAGAAATACTTTTCTTTCTTATTCTCATTTAAAAGCTTTTAAAAAATAATTATCTGAATCTTACAACAAACGATCGATAGATTGATACATATATAACATGAAAACAGTGTGCATCGCTGTCACAACAGCGTTTGTTTTCATTCAAAGGCTTTATGATTTTTCCTATAATGGTGGGCCGGTCTCTAGTCAAAACGCCCGGGCTTATTTTTTGTCCCAGTCCAGCCCTGTGTGCAGCTCATCTGCAGTCTGGTGTTACCTACATCTTCCTATTCGGAAGGCAGAATTTCCGAGTTCTGAGTACAATCAAAGCACCACGACTGCAGTTTTTGTGTTGGATGTAAAAAGCGCACATGACGCTGTGATGTAGGCTAAAATCATGGCGGCGGTCAACGACGGTCGAGGCATGGGATTTCTCTCGTGGAAATATGCACATTATTTTTTCCTTTCTTTTTTTTTTTTTTTTTTTTTTTTTTTTTTTTTTTTTTAAATGACATCAGAAACAGCAGTATGCGACATTACGTGATGGCAGAGCTTCAGTTCATCCTTTGTCATTTTTTTTTTTTTCTTAATAAATAGGACAGGGGGAATGAATGAGAGAGAGAGGGGGAGAGAAAGAAAGAAAACCCAAGGGGAGAAGAGACGGTGAGAAGGGGGGGGAAGAGAGACAAAAAAAAAAAAAAAAAAAAAAAAAAAAACTCCTGGGTCACCTGTATGGAGAAAAAACAAACAAACAAACAAACAAACAGAGGAGACAGCAAACAACAAAGAGCAACATAATAATAGAGAAAACAAAGCACCATCACAATAAACTAGCTAGTCATAGATATCAGTATTTACTAAGTAATAAACGATATTGTGCAGCACGCAAGATAGACAGCGCACAGTGTGCTTTGAGGCAGCAGCCAAGAAAGCTTTAGTCCGCGTCTGTGAATACCCATGTGTGCATACCTGTGTGGATCAGCATGCTTGCATTCCAAAGGTTTCTCCATGTAATGATCTGCTAGGGAGTGTGGGGGGGCCACAGCCCCGTCCTCCAGGGTGTGAAGCGGGTATGGAGGAGATCAAAACTCCAGACATCCAGAGGCCCCCAGAACACAAGAGACCATGGAAGACTTTCTATTGGTAGAAAGGAAAAAATTATGTGGCCTTGTCTAACCCCCACAAAGACAAGGCCACATTCCTGTCCTGCCAGAAGAGAAGAGAAACTTCAGAGTCTTCATGCAGTTCAACCACACCTGTCATATTCCGTATGACAGGGGTCTCAAACTCCAGTCCTCAAGAGCCGGTGTCATGAAACTTTTCCATGTGTCCCTGGTGCAACACACCTGAATACAATTAGTAGGTCATTAGCAAGAGTATAGAACTTGACTGCTGAGGTGGCAACCCCTAACTAGGGGTGGGTTTTTATAATCGATTCATCAATTAAAATCGATTCTGGCTTGGATAACGTAAAATCGATTCATTAAAATCCTGAATCGATTTTTTAATATAAATTTATTTTGTCCGAAATGCCAGAATCTCTGGTGACATCTCACAAAATTTCAAGAACCACCAAACAGTAAATGAGAGCAGGTACAGGGATTCTGCACATAGACTTAAACACACAGTGCGACCCGCGGATCAGAATCAGTTAGATGTCGCCTTTCTCACAGTCGGGGCTGAAAGCCGACAGCTCGCTGATCCGGGTCCGCGCTTTGTGTTCACGCCCTTTACGTGCTGATTCTAAAGCTGTTAGTTTGATCTCTCTCCAAACAATATTGACCGAACCAGCAGCAAAAGAAGATCCAAACGCTTCACATAAACATCGTCATGAATTCACTCTTTTACTGTTTTGCTTCCATTGCGATGCGCAGCTCTCTCTCTCTCCCTCTCTCCCTCTCTCCCTCCCCCCCGTCCCCCCCTTCTCTCTCGAACAGTTTCGCTTTCTTCATTATTCGCTTGCTTGTTACACAAGTCTACTGTTGCTTACAGCGCTGTCGGCCGGTGTTTTTTTCCCTTTTACATTCTTCCGAAAAGAAAACCTCATTTCTGCTGTTCAATACTGAACAAATTGAAACTTTTTAAAATTATTCAAAATGCAAAATGTTTAGCCGTGTCTCTAATAAAACCGCTGTAACGTAAGAGGTAATGTTGATTAATTAATGGTTTTGTTTCGTTTTTGATCTACTGCAGAATATTTTTATAAAATCCCAGGCCAGGAAAATCACCTACATGTTTTTCTGTGTTTTATCTTCAGCTACTTTGACACAAAGGCATCTGCTGTGATGCTCACACCTTGGATAAAGTCTTGAGAGTGTCAGCTTCCTTTTTATAGATACAAAAATATGTAAATGTCCTGATCTGAATTATATCTCTGACTGTCAAAATTTCCCAGATTTAAATCAAATTTAATCGAATTAAATCGAATCGTGGATCGAATCGATTCGGGACCTTGTGAATCGGAATTGAATCGATTCTAGAAATCAGTGACGATACCCAGCCCTACCCCTAACCCCACTCAAGTAAATTTAAGTAAATGTATGTATTTGGAAACATCCATCCATCCATCCATCTTCAACCGCTTATCCGAGGCCGGGTCGCGGGGGCAGCAGCCTAAGCAAAGAGGCCCAGACTTCCCTCTCCCCAGCCACCTCCTCCAGCTTATCCGGGGGAATACCAAGGCGTTCCCAGGCCAGCCGAGAGATATAATCTCTCCATGGTGTCCTGGGTCTTCCCCGGGGCCTCCTCCCGGTGGGACATGCCTGGAACACCTCACCCAGGAGGCGCCCAGGGGGCATCGTTGTCAGATGCCCGAACCACCTCAGCTGGCTCCTATTTGGAAACATATACTTCTAAAATAGTTTTATTGCACCATGTTCATTCACTCATGAGCTGCTGTAACATGAATGAAATGGCTGAATTGCCACCTCAGCATGCAGTCAAGTTCTTTAGTCTTGCTAATGACCTACTAGGTGTATTGCAACAGGGACACATGGAAAAGTTGCAGGACAGCGGCCCTCGAGGACTGGAGTTTGAGACCCCTGCCGTATGGTGTTCATGCAGTTTTCTACCCCACAGTTACAGCATGTCTGACTGCCTGTTCAGCATGTGCAAAAATATATGATGAGTTTAAGCATGTGATGACAAAGGCCTTCCATTATGGTGTTTGTCATCACATGTCACAGACATCTGGATGATCATTTGGAATAAACAAAAAACTAAAAACTTGTTACTTCATCTTATCTTTATTATTATTATTATTATTATTATTATTATTTTACATTGTTAGGCATTAGGTTTATTTGTAGTAGTCCTTTCCAACTTCTTTCCCTCTTCCATGTTACTGTGGCAGCTTGTCAGCATCTATTTGGGGTTGGGAGTGGAACAGAAAGTAAGGAAATCCAAAGTGCCATTAAAACCAGGAGAGGTTCTTATATTTCAGAAGAAGGGATTAATTCAAAAGAAATGACCTCAATGCCATATTTTATTTAGGAACCCTAGAGAGCACTTTGCAAAATAACACATTCTTATAATTTCACCCTCAGATGAGCCAAGCTACGACTGTCAGGGAAGGTGATGTAGGTACAGAGCATATGAGAGTGGTTAAGTTTGTCTCTTGTCTAGATGAAGGCTCAAGAGAGATCAATGGCAAGGCGTAGAGATTCAGTATCTTCAGTGGACACTCCATTTCTGGCACAAAACACCTGTAAAAGATGGTCGATTTAGGAGGTGACCCGACAACTTCAGCCTGTCAAACATAGCAATGGAGTAGTGTGTTAAAAAAAAAACTAATTAAGCATGCAATCAGTACCCTAAGAATTATTATGGTAGTTAAACACAGTGACAGTCACATAACACTTCAAACAGAGGTGATCCAGTAATGCTGCACTAATGAATTAGACTAACTATTCACTTTAGCTAAAGTTATTAAGTTAGCTAAAGAGTTGGGATGCTGTGTAAGACATAAATAAAGCTAAAACACAAAGGTTTGGACACCGTTTTGCATGTTTCCCTACTGTAGGGGTCTCTGCAAGCATACAGAAGGGGTACTCTGAGAGGGTACAAGATGACAACTTTGGAATTCTACTAGAAACAGTCGATCATATTTGTTTGTCAAAGCTGAATTCAGGAGAAGGGTCTGGCTGCAGCCACTGTGGAGCTCCACAGTAGCCGGAAGCACGTGACCTCCACACTAGCCGTAAACACGCATGGATACCGTGGAAGTCTTGCAAGTTGATCACAAAGGTTGGTTAAGTCTTTCTTAAATAAATTTGCCGTTAGTGATTTTATAATTCTAGGAATCGTCTAGTTTTCTTACAATGATCATGTTGCCACTTATTTAGCGTTACAACAACATTCCTCCTTATTTTAATGTTTTTTCATCGTGCTCCATGGCAGAGAAACACACAAATATGCTTTTTACTGGGCCTGGTTTAAGTAAGAGAGCTGGATTAATGGCTTCTGTGGGCGAGAAGAAGCAAAAAACACATTTTGCATTAGAGTATGATTTATTGTTGGCGTCAGAGATGCAAAATAACAAATACTTCAATACTGTACTTAAGTAGAATTTTCTGGTATCTTTACTGCTGTACTTTTTTGTGCCTACTGTATACTTCTTTATACTTCTACTTCTCACATTTTAGCACGCGTATCTGTACTTTGTAATCCGTACATTTGTAAATCAGCCCCCCGCACGCGTGCTTTGGACGCAAGATTACTTCAAAATTTTGTACATAAATTATATTTTAGACCCTGTACTTCTTGCTTCGACTTGACTAAAAAGTCGAGTCAGTGCTTTCTAAATAGAGGTATCTAAACTGTAGTAAGGAACGTGTGTACTTGTGACACCTTTGGTTAGCGTCAACACTGTAAATTTCGTCACAAACAGATTTATATATTTATCAATACTTCTATTCATTATTCTTTTCTGTACAGCTTTTTTATTGCCCAGATTTTAGTTAGCCCCTGTTCAATTGACTGTTATATGTCAATAGAAACATGTCTCACAAATTAAAGTGTCTTGTAAAATATTTGTGGGGGTTTTTTTTTCAAGAATTTTTTTCCCAAATCTATTACATGCCAACTGTAAATTGTTATTTCTGCTAAATCCTTAACTTAAATGTATATATGGTGTTTATCTGTTTCTCTCTCTGTTTTAGATGCACACATCAATCTGGAATTCGGGCTTAAAGCCAGAATTGCAGGAATGCAACACGTGTTGCAGAGGACTCTTTCACTGCCCTCTGTGCCCCACTTTCAGCCCTACTGTCAGGGCAAAGATTGAGGAGCATCTAAGTGTGCATATAAAAAAATGCTTTGCCTTTCAAAGGTATGTTTGTATTAAATATACTTTATAGTTATAAATATGCACTTTTTTAAGCACTTCTGCAGTATCTTTGTTGACTTAAAAGTTGCTGTTGATATTGTACTGTTCATCTGCAACAAAAATAGTGTTTTTATAAAATATATTTTTATTTACTTTTCACCACTTTCCTTGACATAAGTTTTGTGATCCATACCATTTTGCTTTCATTATTGAGGTTGGCTTGGATGTTTTTGTTAACATGTACAATCTGATTGTTAGACAAATTGATTGCATTCTATACAACTACATTTAAATTACATCTGTTTGTTTGTTTGTTTTTTTCTCTTACAGATAAAATGATATGCCGGTGCAGGCTGCCTTGTAGGACAACAGGACACTTTCACTGCCCTGTCTGTAAGATTACAATCATACGGTGTGGGGATATGGCAAGGCATTTATTGTCTTGTCAGCATTCTTCAATACCAAGTCAGCCACCATTATCAGGACTGCTCCCCGCTGAACTCTTCGAGGAGCCCCGTCTCCCCCCCAAGGTTTTGTCTTCGGTATCTGAACCATTTTCTGAGTCTTTGTTAGAACATTCATTGGCTCTACCCTCTGTGTTCAATAAAACTACAGCTGATGGAAAGTCCATGAAAATGACATGCCCTCACTGTGGCCTTACTCTTCATAGCTCTGGCAAGCTATTTGCACACTGGAGAGAGGAAGCCAAAGCTGTGCTTGAAGGACAACACGTGCCCATTTTCAGACTGAAAAAGCGCAAGTTCCAGGAAGTCAGTCAAGTCAGTATTCACTTTAAACAGTAGTGTAATTACATGGTTAGTGAAATTTGAATAACTGTTAAAAAACTGTTCTGCAACAGAGAAATAACTATGTTTTCATCCCCATTTGCCTGACACAGGAGCCAGCAGTTGTTGAAGATCTGCGTCCTGCTGTGCAGTGGGTTGTCCAAAATAAGGCACTTTTCTGTGGACACGTAACAATGCCCAAATATCTGTCCTTAAATCAAGGGGACCAGCAGAGGGTCTTAATAGACATGTCAGAGGAAGAAGATACTGGAGCAAGGGACTTGTTCCTCTTTGTTTTCCAGTTTGCAGAGGACATGGAGCTCTTTTTGAAAGCATGTGCTGATGAGCAGGGGCTAAGGGTCAGTGCTATGTTTGACATGTAATGGACAAATGAAGGCACTGGCTGTGTTTGTTTGTTTAATATGTTGTTGTTGTTGTTTTTTTGTTTTGTTTTTTGCGTAGTACAAAATTCCAATTAAACTTATTTCAAAATGTTGTTCACTTTATTCTGTGTCCATACTTATAATAAAGGATTACAGTGTAACAGCATTAAATGTAAATGTAACAGCATTTTTTTTAAACTTGTAATTTCAAAATAAAAAGCTTATTGTTGATATTAACAGTAAAGAATTGCAATCAATAATATTTTTATACATTTTAAACATTAACACTCTGGGCTCTATCCTGGCCATCTGTGGACACTTCACTTATTCTTTTTTTTGACTACTGCACTGCAGTGGACCAAAAGAATGACACGGGTTTGATCTTAAGGATCTAATAGTTGTGTGTGTTGTGCATGACATTGCCACACAAATATGTATTTGCAAGATAGAGTAGAATAAATTATGATGCATGAAATATTACATAGGCTGCAGTGAATTTCTGTTGATACAGCCTATTGAGCTTTGAGTTTCCCAGTCAAACTTAGCTTTGAAGCACCTGCTAAAAACACTTTTACTCTTGTACATTTCATAACAAGACACCATAGCCAAAATATTAACAAAATATATATTATTAAAAAATTCAAAGCTGCAGCACATACAGCAACAAACACCGTTAGTAAATGTGTCCTGGAGTTTATGCAGGTGCAGAAAGTGCTGCTGCTGTAAGTAAGCCTAACAGCTTCCAGATCAATTATTTTTCTGGAAAGATGGTGGGAAGGGCATCACTGCTCATTTCTACAGTCTCCCAGATCTTGGAATACAATCCTTTTGTACCATGAAACCACTTCGCAGTACTAGGAGTCCACTAAAACCTATAAAGAGAGTGATCCCGGAAGAAATGGGGCACACACTAGTGACCTCAACAATTGCAAGACAGCCTTTTCCCCGATGCTCAGATACAATTTTGATTTTGATGAAAAGGACTGGTGCTATTTTAAAGAGTCACGTCGGCAAAAGTAGATAAATGTTTTAAGAAATATACATTTTATAGCATTTTGTGAACATACACAAAAAGTGGCCATTTTTGGCAACAAACAAGCTGAGAGAGAGTTTTATATTTTTTGCTCTCCTTGAACAAAAATAATAGTGCATAATAATCAATGTTGATGTTAATCAATTAGATGTCCCAGACACTACTATTAATAATACAGCAGCCCCTCGTTTATCGCTGGTGTTACGTTCAAAAAATAACCCGCGGTAGGTGAAATCCATGAAGTAGCCAACTTTATTTTTTACAATTATTATAGATGTTAAGACTGTGAAACCCCTCACTACATGCTTTATACACTTTTCTCAGACAGGCATGAACATTTTCACACTTTTCTCTTTTGTTTAAACACTCTTAGAGTTCAAACCTTCGTAGAAACATAAGTCCGGATTATGGAGTGAAACCTAAAGGTGCATTTGAGGGTGCAAAACGTTTCGTCGGCATTGTTGTGTTTGTTTGGGAGAAAACTTACAAACATACAGTACAGCACTTCAGAGTTACATTGCTAGCGATCGAAGATTTATGTAAATTCGACAAGCTAAACGCATTCTGTACTGTACAGCAGGAGTCCCCAACCTTTTTGCACCACAGACCACTTTAATGTCAGACAATATTTTCAGGGAACGACCTTTAAGGTGTCGCGGAGAAATACAACAAAAGAATTAAAAAAAGAAACTGTGGTATTTTGTAAATATAATAATAAACGTGACTTCAGCTGTGCGCCAGCAACAATGACAGTGACATCCTCCTCTCTGCTTCTTAACGGTCTCTGGTCGCTATGGTAACGCGTAAATAGTTCTTTCAAAATAAGACACACAACTACAACCATACATTTCACACCGGAGGATCAACTCTCGCGGAACGGTACCAAAAGACTCACGGACCGGGACCGGTCCGTGGGCCTATTAGGGACCGTTCCTGTACGGGAGACACTGGACTAGATTGATTGACAATGGTCTACAGCAATCAGAACGCACAACACGATGTACTGTAAAAAAAATAATAAATCAGCGAAACAGCAAGTGTCACTTTTGGCCACGAACAATTTAGGGGATGGTGAATTTTTTTGAACAAACCCAGAGTGTTTAAAAAAAACCCCACTTAAAACCATTTTTATTTCTCAGCAGCATCAATAGTAACAAAAACGCAATTTAGTTTTCGCTGTCATAGTCGATTTAACTGAAGTTACATGTTTGCGGTTACTGTGGAGGTCACGTGTTTCCGGTTACTGTGGAGCTCCACAGTGGCTGCAGCCAGGTGCTCTTGGAATTCAGGGCAAACTACGCTAAATTAACGTTTTTAGCTAGCAGCTACAATAAGCATAAAAGTTACCGTACGGCTATCATTTGTTAACATGACGCTTGTTCTTATACATGTAATACATTTATTACCAACCTGAGAGTTTATCCGCTGGTCATTCGACATGACGAATGACTTCTGAAGTCTTAATTCAGCTCAAGACGCTGTAGATTCCCGTCAGTAACACTTTCGGTCCGCTAGTAAAATGTAGTTCTATTAATCTGAGCTCGATCACTCTTGAACCGGAACCGGATGTAAGTTCCAAAAAACTGAATTTTGGAACTGAAATTGAATTGTAGAACTGAAACTGAATGGTGAGAAGTGAATCTGAAATTATTCGAGAGCTAAATTTTCAAAGGATAAAATACGGTTTCAACGCAAATTAATTCATTTTCAAAATATAAAATTCAATTTCAATTTAGTGATGATCATTTTCAAACCAATAAATTGAATTTCAAATTAGGATAATTCATATTCAGTTTTTAAAAGCATTTATTCAAGTTACAATTCAGATTCAATCTGAGCAATTCAAATTCAAATTTAACTTATTCAAATTCAGTTTCTGATGGCACAGATTTCTGCCCATATCACCTTCTGTTTGGCACTGAACCATAATGTACAGAAGGTGCTTTAGTTTTTCTTTGGATTTGATATTAATTTATACATGAAGTTTGAGTGAAAATGAATCATTACTGAATGAAAGTAGCAGTCATATTTTCTTACCATGTCAAGCACACAGGAGAATGGACTCCGCCTGGGCAGTTGAGTGGAATAGAGTTCAAAAGGCCTTCGATAGTCTTGCCTTAAGTTTTGAAAGATCTCCGTATCAGGGATGATGTCTTCAGGAGAAACTGATGTTTGCATGATATTTCCCAGAAAGAAGATGCTGTGAAGCATCTGTTTGCACAAAAATATATCATTTTCCATGCTGTATAAAAATGGTGTGTTCAAAACACGCTGACAGTACCATTCATTATGTCCCCATCAGATAAAGTACCTCATCAATCAATGTTGTAGTGTCTTGTTGAATCGTGGTCTTCAGTTTCAGCATTTCCTCAATCATTATCAAACTGTTTTTCTTAAAATTATATGCTTCAGTGTCTTCACATTCTCTTTTAAAATGATGAACAACAGTTAATTTTTTTAGAGTTAAATAAAAAAGTATAATGCTCTGATAAACTTTTAAGACCAGTTAATAGATACCTGCTGTCTTCCATAGAAGTCTAAAGCAATACGGAAGAAAACAACACATTACCAAATTAAACATTTCAGTGATAACCCAAAAAGATATTGAAGATATTTGTTTTAAAAAATAAAATAAAATTGAAAACTGCATAAAAGCAGAAACTCACCATTGCAAGTGCACAGTAAATGAAACTGGAAGTGTAGCTCTCCCACTTCAGTCAAACTATTCCTGCCTACATACTTTGACGTGACACGTCACATTACATAATTGCTCTGGGTGCATTCTTGTGCAACATGTGGCAGGATAAACAAATGAATGCACACACAAATGTGCCAGTTGCTAAGCAGAGGAATTACTTTTGTTTTGTGAATAGAGCTTGAATGAATTACCATTTAAGGGCTCTGATCTTGCACAACAGAAGATTTGCATTTCAATTAAAAATTGTAATGCAGTGACAAAGTTTTTAAATAAGTTGACTTCAGCATTTGCCCACTATGGCAGTCTGAAACAATGAAAAACTAGATGATGCAATTGCTGAAAAAATTGTGGTGGGATTGTCTGTTGATCGGTGTTTGGAGGTAAACAGAATGGTTATAAAAGCTGAAGGGATGTTACAGCACTAACGGCAGTGATAACTGCAAAAAGTTCAAAAAATGTAATTAAAGTCTTTCATCTTAGAAATAATGTATTGTGGCTCAGACAAGGAGGAGACAGAGGTGTCGTTTGGTCTTGCTTCCCGCGAGTTAGCCCGGGAGCACAGCCGTTTATTAGCATTCAACAGAAACACAACAACAACAACAAAAAGGCGCTCTCTCCACCCAGAAACACACAGTCGCAGAGAGACAGCGTCACCTGTAACCATGGCAACATAACCTGCGGCCTGGAACAACAGAACATAGCTGTCCCACCCCAAACAACCCTGACCCTCTACAGTATGCTGATAAACTCCTATAACACATTGATAGCTTATATTGTACAATTTACAACATGTGATGTATATTGGTCGTCCATTATAATAATGAGGGCCTTAAATTTGAAAATCTGACACATGAACAGTCCCTGCTGTTAATCAGCTGTTGTCTGGTGTCCATTAGTATGTGTGTGAGAGAGAGAGGCAAACAGAAGCTATTTTAAATTGTGGTTGTCAGCTTTAATACTTCACGCTATGATAAATAGGCTCCCAATTTTAGTATGACACAAACTGACTGAAAAAATATATATATATATTTTGTTTCCTACACTAAAATCAGTGTCAATACTCAAAATCACATGACAGTCAGGGACACTGACAAAGAAATAGATATGTTTTCAAATCAAAGATTTATCTTTCAGGTAAATGGTTGAATATGATTAAAGAACCACGCTTGAAATGAACAAATTTTCAGTTTAGCTAAACCACCATTAAGTGCATCCACCCGATTTAATTTTTTATTTATACAGAACCTTTCCAGTTGCTGCAGCTTGTTGTCTGATTTCTGTTATTTGCCTTAGAAAATGCAAATTAAACCCTCACAAAGGTTAAAACAACAAATATAACTTTTACAGTTGGGTATTAATTTTTTATGCAAAAACGGAATTATACTATGGAGTCCTCCATTCACCTAGGTCATCTTAGCACAAAGAGCAGAAGTCACCAAAACAGAACCTAATGGTACACAATAAGTAAAACAAATGGAAAAGGACTTACACTTAAAAATGTATGTAATAATTACTGTAAATAACTGAAATTTCAACTGTAAATGACCATCAAAAAGAGTAAATATTTGTAATGGGTATGCTAAATTACTGCAAATTGACAAATGATAAATTGCCTTTATTTTTACACTGCTAATGTGCTGAAAATACACTATTTTACAGTAATGCGGCACATTATCTTTGAAAACAACCTAAAAAATTTGTAACATTATTTGCAATTAATTACCTTACAATTTGAGTGCTCTGGAATGCACACAGTCTTTGCAGACTACTAAGGATCAGACATCCTATCAATATGCAATCAATTATACAACTCTAATCATTAATGAGTATATGTTTCTAAGCATAAATGACAATCCAACAATATAACTCTGACCACAACTTTTAAAAACTTTCAGACTTCTGTTTTCTGCTGTGTTTCAGATATTCCAGGATGCTGGATTTCCTTTCTGCCACCAGCTTCTTATACTCTTCGTCCAACCTCTTGCCCAAATCGCTCATGCTCGTGTCTGCCCGATTCTCCCTGGGCTACACACAACAGACAATAACATAATTTAGTGACAGTGTTTACAGATGATCATCTTTATTAACGAACAAGTCCAGTAAACAAATTTAACTTCTCACCATGTCTTTAAAGGCCTCTCCCCTGTAATAAACCGTGGAGCCTGGATACTCCATTCCCTCGTCACGTAACTGCTTCATGCTTGAAGCCACCAGATGCAGCTCCTCTTCATCATAGGCATATACCTGTTGGTCCTCACAGGTCATCAGAACGAGCTGCTCACATGGGAACGAGATGCCTTCGACCACACCAATAACCTGCATGGTTACAACCTTCGGAAGGTAGAATTTCCCCCAACCGTTCACCACAAGAAAATTATCTTTGTAAACGGTGTCCTCAAGCCTTGCTTTCCTCAATGTGGCACCAGCCGGCTTCTTTAAGGGGAAACGCTCACCTTTATTTGCAGATACAATCTGTGAAACACCTGCTGGGGAGTCATCCTCACCTGCAACATATGGCAACACATGCAGTTTCTTTAAGGATGGAAAATAATTATTTCAGCCTTCCTTTTACATGAGACAGAGATGATTGTACTGTACTTTTTTCTCTTTTGACAGGTGGGACATGAGACACAACAGGAAGGTTATGTTTCAACCTGAAATACAGAAGATATTATGATTGTTATAAAGTTTATAAGAACATTTTTCCTTTTACAATCCATTGTCATCCTGTCTCTCGTGCTCCTGTAGCCCAATCAGTCAGCCTCACTGTATGGAGCTTAATGCCAAATAATTACTGTTATGTCTATCCTCCTGAAGTCATAGCATCACAGTAATTTGTTTTGTATGTTCAGAAGCTTTGTGCTTGGGATATAAGTTTCCATTTCTGCACTGAACCATCTACAATCCTGAGTCCATACATCCTGTGAGTGTTTGGTTCAAGGGTTCAGTCTACAGTCAGAGTCGGGTCCTCATCTTCAGTCACAACAGTGGTTGTTATTGTCTGTCAATGTTTCTGAATTATTTAAGTATATTTCCTAGAAGTATTTGTTTCATTTCACTCCTGTGCATCTCTTCTCCCTCTGTGTGAAAGGCAGTCTTCAATAAGAGGTTAGGTCAGTGTACAGATGTGCTCCATATTCCTTGATTCAATTGGAAATTTCACTTTTCAGTTAATCCAGCTCATTACAGGTTATGTCCATGATGCTTGGATTTCATATCACACTCATGCCAATTTACAATCAACAATCAACTGGTGGGGGAGGCTGTTACATCTTGCAGGAGGTCTCCTCTCCAGGAACTCACTCTGCAGGAGGGGGAGATATTGCAATCCCCCCTGGCTTCTGCTCTGCGGCTGCTGAGCGACCCCTCATCTGGGACTCTCCTCAGCTCTTTCCGGGATAGTGGCGCGGCTGCCCCTCTGTTGGTCTTCCTTGGTCTCCTTTGCTCTGGGGGCCTCTGGATGTCTGGAGCCTTGATCTCCTCCATACCTGCTTCATGCCCTGGAGGACGGGGCTGTGGCTCCCCCACACCCTCTAGCAGATCATTGCATGAAGGAACCTTTTAAATACAAGCGCGTCCATGCTCACAGGTGTACACACGGGTGCTCACACACACAAACTACACCCTTTTTGGCTCCTACCTCAAAGCACACTTTGCGCTGTCGATCTTACGTGCTGCACAATAATGTTTAATATTTAGTATTTATGTTATATTCACATAGGTCATCGCGATGATGTTGTTTATTATATTGCTCTTTTTTTTTGCTTGTTTTCTCTTTTTTCTTTCTCAACAGGTGATCGAGGTGATTGATATATGTATTTTTTGTCAGACAATAATTCTGATGGCAAAAGAACCAAATGGGACAGGAAAAAAAAAAATTTACAATCAACAATAATTATTTGTTACTTTCTTTTGTTTTGTTTAAACATCATAGATTCCAGTTTACTTGTGCTGCAGATCAAGTACCATAAGTACACATCTCTAATCCTCACTACATACATAAATCCACAGGTCAGAAAAATTACATGACGATTAACACCATACTCATGACAAAACACAAAAACCTCACAGCTGGAAACATAAACAGAGCTGAAGTTTAATCTGACAAATCAGGTGTGTACAGCCTAAATATCAGAAAACTGCTTCTTACCTGTGACGCTTTACAGATGGAGCCATTCTGATTTTCTGTCACCTAAAAAATTAAATCACATCATTAAAAGCAGTGGTGGATAAATATTTGAAAACTTTATTGGTTCACTAAGACCACAGTGAAATAATATAACAAGCTTTTCTGCCTATTTATATCACTCAAAAACTTTCAGCCAATCAAATAGAGTTACTTTTCTGTTGTTTGCATCTATGTGGCTTTGCGTCTCCAATAGAAACACAATCACATACAAAAACAAACACACAAACAAACAAAAAAAGCAAACACTAAAATGTAAACCATCAAGACAACTGAGCTTAAAGTTGGGAACTGCAAATGGTCAACAGAACAACAAAGTAAAATAAATCCCAAATCAAGTCCCAAAATAATAATTACATAGGCTGCAACAACGGAACCCATATTCCCATAAAACGTCCCTCCACCCCAGATGCTGAGGAACAGGAAATAGCAAGAACTGCTTTTCCAGTGATTTCCAAGATCTATACATGGTCCCGGATTTTTTTAAACTCATCACTGACTGCTCAGTTTGAGAGAGGAAATCATAATACATTATTGCTTGGTGACAGTGGGTATCCTGTAAGGATTTTTTTGTTTACACCATACTTCCACCTAATTACACCTGTGTGCACTTTGGGTCTGGTGGAGCGCATGTTTGCGGCAGAGATAAAACTGGACACACCTGCAAGTGCCAGCAGCCGGTGCGGAAACCTGTGGCGAGGAGAAGTCGCAGGCTGACTGACGATGTGGACGCTTCTTACTATGAAGACAGAAATAACAGAGGGTGCACTAAACTAAACGGTCATGTTTTACTAGTTTTACATGGGTTTGCTTTCATATTAGAGCCAGTTTTTATTCAATCTTTTCTGCACAGTATTTTAAAAATATGCATGTATATATCATAAGTAAGTCAATATAAAATATATTTTAAAACATTTTAGTAAAATCTAAATTTAATAAATCTGAATCTTTTTTACATTTTTTGTTTGCCACCTGTACACATGATTTCTGTTGTGCATATTGTGAAATGTCAAATGAACAACAAGACCCAAAGTGTAGCTTCTGTTTTCTTGTTCAATCTCGCATGCGACCACGCTGAGTGTTTACAAAAGTAAAGAAAAAAACTCTAGCTCTGGATTTTCATAGAAGAGATGTATCCAACAGTTTTTACATGAGCAGCCAACACGAATTTGAAATAAAGGCATAATTAAATAAAACCCTTGCTCACTACTGTTTAACAAACAAGTAAAAGTTGCTGGTTACCACAGCCGAAGAATCATAGCTTTTGCTGCTTTGACCGATATAACGATATATTTCGCACAGTTATGCTCGAGAATGTGACGCAGAAGCTTTTTAGCTGGCTGCCATGAGCTTATTTTACATTTATTTTGGTTTGACAGAAAGGAATCCAAAAGGGGGAAACAATATGAAGATATTGGACAAAATTACCAATTGTTTTTTTAAACATACCATAAAGAATCACAACCAAAGTCCCGCGTGTGCACTGCTCAGAAAAGACAACTTTAGTTCAGGTAAGTCCTGCTCTGTTTCATCAACATCATCAACAACACGGCTCAGCTCTGACCATGTGTCTCCCACTTTTCTTACAAATGTTAACATTTGTAAAAGTTAAAAATATGTGTTTGACCTCAATTGATATTCGCCACAAAGTTATAGAGGACACGAGCATCATTATTGTTGTTACAAATAGGTAATAGAAATCTGAAAGCAAAAATTTTGTGATCAAAATAATTATTTACTCAAGTTTATTAAATAAATAAAAGACAATAGTTACCACAACAGTAGAACTGTGGGCTTGGCAGTCATCTTGGAAAAGGATACCTAAGCCTGCTGTGCAGCTTTTATTCACTGCAGCCACTCCCAGTTAGACAACCTTCGTCAGTGTTTGTATATACAGAGCCAGTATAATAAATAAATATTTAGCACAATCAGTATAAAATCCTGAAAGCTACAAAACATGGGATGGTTCATTTACAAACACAAGTTTCACTCTTTTTTTGTTGAAAAAATCAAATTGTTACACACTTAAATTTACAAAAAAAACCCAAAAATGTTAGAAATCTGTACTGTCATGAACAAAAATGTAAACCTGATTGAGGTCCAAAATATAATTGACTGTTTTGGACTACTTTTGATTTTACATTTGTATTTCACCTTCAAATAGTTTTATTTTAATATTTTCAGCTTGCCTTGCTTGGTATCATTCTTTTCAGCTCAACCTCATTACATAAAAACATAAAATCCTAGTAGTAGGGAAACTTTGTTACTGTAAAAACCACAGACATGTTTAGTAAATTATGCTCAACATGTAAATTGTAAATTCTGAAAACTTATGCACAAATTTTGTAAACAGACTTATATACAACTATTTATCTAAAAATGCAGCCAATGTATCTGGCTTTGTTTGTTTGTTTGTTTGTACACCCATTTAAAAATACTATGATAACTAAAATGAGAGAACAATCTACTGTCAAAAGGGAGAAAGGTCGGGTAAGCCCAGGCCTCAGGAGGGTAGCCAAGCTAGTGTAACACACCCAAAGAAAGATTCTAGGTCTACCATGTTACACTAGTGTTCAAGAAAGTGAGAAGGACAACCCAACCATTGGAGTGATCTGGAGGTGAGTGACGGGCAGGAGGGCAGGTAGATGTGGGCTCCGTGAATGTTTCCAGAGAAGATAGCCATCGGAGCCTTTTCAGGTGAGCAGTCTGGAAAAACCATTGTTGAAGTGACGGCAGGTGAAATGAGTAATGGTCCTGAATTTCGTAGTGGAGAGCACTAGAGTAAAATTCAAGTGTGCACCAAGTTCGGACTGGGCCTCAAATTACTGATTTAATGTATGTATAAAAGAAAATACAGAATGTCTCATTGTTAATGTTGGATTCTGTTGGATTCTGGATTGTTAAGACCAGTGTAAGCTAGTCACCCAACTTAAACATGGAACGTCTACTTAAATAAATGTTGGCCTATTCTTTGATTTAAAAAAAAAAGCAGAAAGAACAGACTGCTGGGTGAGTTAAACTTGCTCACATCAGCAGAGAGAGAACAGCCTTGCACTGTAAAAACATCTTGATAAAAAAATAAAACCGCTCTAAATGTTTAAGAGTTTTGCATAGCCTTGTTTTGGCCATCACAACCTTCAGGGAGCTTTGAAGGAATGTCCTTTCATGGTTCCCTGAAGGTTACAGATTGTTGGGTTATGTGAATAAAACAGAGAACTTAGATGTATTAGGAGCAGCTGGTTGTTAGGGAGCCTCTGCTCATGTTAGGCAGACAGAGTGCTGATGTGTTGCTGCCCTCTGCTGGACTGTGTGTTGTATTCAAAAGTCTAAAATTAAGATACCCATGTAATCCCTACGTACTATTAAAGTGCGTCAAGATTGAAAAATGCTACTCATGATGCTGAAACAGTTTCCTCCTGTGAAAAGAACAACTCAGTCTCCAGATGAGAATACGTTTGACTCTCTCTGATCATGCCCACTCTCACTTTCCATCAGGGTCTTTATTAAATCAGTCACCTCGATCACTAATCCACAACCACCAAGTATCCACCTGGTTATAAAAAAAACTATTTTGATTGTGGAGGGAAAGTTTATTATTCATGGCTTTCATGGATGAAAGGTTTTCTGTTTCCCTTGTTTCCCACATATTTTTTGCACAATTCCTCAGTGGTTATGACCGATGTATATTCTGTTCTTTCCTCAAGAGCGACTCTTTTTGCCAACTGATCTTCATCTGCACTGCCATGAACAAAAACATGCAAACATTGGAAGCCAAACAAAAACCACCTTATGAATAAACTGACCAAAACTATTTATCAAAATGAGGTCGGACATGAATGTAACTTCCTTTATTGTTGTCATTACTGTTACTGAGTCACTGCATGTGTCCGAGTAGTCATGCTTATTGTTCTCCACCTAACACATCTCTGCTGTAAATACTGATATATTGTCAGAAATTCAGCATATGTCTTTTTAATTCATAAATAATTACCCCAAATTCCACGTTTCCATAAATCTATCAGTACTTCTCATTGTGATTGATTTCCATCTGTTATGTGTATCGCTACTGGCTTCTGGATCTGAGGGTAGCTGTTCAACAGACAGGAAGAGATTACAGTGCATTACAGTGAATAACAGTCATTTCATTTAGTTCGTTTAGTTTGGTTGTTGTGGTTCTCAAGGGTTTCCAGCACTGATCTTGCATAAAGTTAGCTCGAAATATTTTACTTTGACCTTTTTATTTCATGCACCATTTCAAACCAAGCTTATAACATTAAAGAATCAAAAACAGATTAACAAAGTAAAACTAAGCCCCTCTACTCTTGAACAATATCGTTTTTTCCCCTCCCAAGTAGTGAGTGAGTTGCTGATCTGTATAAAGCCATACATCCACTGTCGGTAATATTTTAGGTCTTTGCTTGTTATATCATCATGATTCACTCTGTTTACCCTGAATGCAACATCTGCCTCACATCAAACAACACTTTTCCTTCTAGTTTGCACTTCTTGATGTTCTTTTTTCTAAACATATTCTGACATTTTCAAGATTTCTGTAAGGGAACATATGAAACGGTTAAAAACTATGCTGGTCTTTCAACTACAAGGTTTCTTACAACAACATCAGCCAAGACAGGAGTGTTGCAAGGATCTTAAAACATTGAGGGTTTAGCCCAGCCCCGAATTCTTTTGGATTTTCACTTTATTATTTTTACAGAGAAAATAATCTAAAATGTCATACATTATGCCTTACCTCAAGGTTGAAGTCAGAAAAGGATACTAAAAGAAACAATCAGTGCAATTTGATTAGCTCTTGTTGGTTCCTATTTTTTATTTTAAACAGAAGGAGTCAAATGAAGACTTCCCTTTGTGCAAGTGAGCTTTGACATTTGTAACTTTGAATCTAAACACTATATAGTACTGATAGATTACTACTCAAAATTTATTTACATGGATGAACTGAAACACCACCGCAGTCGTAGTGTCATTGAACGACTGAAAGCCCAGTTTAGTAGACATGGCATCCCGTGGACAGATGATCCAAAGTACACTGCAGAAGAGTTCAAAAGCTTTTGTGAGAAATATGGTATCTCACATCAGACTTCATCACCTCACACGATTCACGCTAATGGAGATGCTCAGACGGTGAAGAAACTGTGGAACAAAACAGTAGACAATCATTTAGCGTTGCTGGATTACCGTACCACCCCCCCTCAAATCAGTTGCTTTGTCACCTGCTCATCCACTGATGTGCCTGCAGCTAAAAAGCTTCTTGTTCCAAAAGCATACTGACAAGGCCAACCAGCTGCTACTACTAAAAGTTAGCATACTGTGGGTGCATGAATCAAAGCTCTGTTTCTGCTAGGGCTACACCTCCCTTTATTTAGCTACATTTGCACCAATCCAGAGTCCAGTGGCTGACACCACAACAGATACATGTATACTTTGGAAGCGTCTCTGTGCGATCACAGCATATTTAATAGCCCAACAGCCCAACGACTGTAACTGGCAGTGAAAAGCACAACATGTTTGTAGTTCCAATGTTGATAAAACCTCAACGTGTCAAACTTAAAATGTGCAATCCTGCTTAGTGGGTTTAAAATGGACTTGTATGGTTTGGAGGTAATTTACTACAGGGATGTTCAGCCTGCAGCTGACCAGCCCTGATCGTATAAATACAGCAGACAAAGTGGAACAAGTATCCATGAGGGCGAAATGGTGGTTTTCCTGTCTGAAATCTAAAAAAGTATGACCATAAAGTTTTCAAAAGGAAGGTACTATCATCAGAATAATGATGAGAGTTCGAATCATTATTTAAGGAGTTGGAGCAGGTGGACAATCAGTCAATCAGTGCCACCTAAAGGCATGAACTGACAAGTAATTCACCACAGTATTTACATGATCATATCTTACCACAAGAGGTCAGTAAAGGGATTTAAAAAAAACAACAACAGTCAAATTAGTTCCCAGAGCTTAAAAATGTTTTGGAAACTTGTTGCCTCAAAAAACAAACAAACAAACAAACAAAAAAACAGTACTGAGTACTCACTCTACATCCTGACTCAGGAGAGTGAGAATAGAACAAAAGATTAAAAAAGGAAAACAACACACAAACAAACAACTAGTCACCACTTAAGTTGTTAAGCTCCCCTATTTGAAACCACAACCTTTGGCTGTGTTATGTCTTTGTTGGAAATCTTCTGTTTAATCAAAAACATTTTTAATTCAGTGTCTTTTACTGTTGCATGTCATCCATACTCTGACGGATTTTGCCCCCTTTCAACAACTTTGTGAATAAAAATGTACAGGCACAAAGTCTGGTCAAAGTGTTCGTGCTTAACACGGTGCTGATCCTAACTCAGTAAGCTGTTGTGGAAATAACAAAAAAAAGTAAATAGTGCACAGCGTGCGGTGCCTTTTTGTTACCCACTGATCACCGGTTACAAGTTGACTTCTTAAATTAACCTGTTTTTATTAATATTTCAAACATCTTGTATCTGCTTTTGTCTCATCTCTCGTGCAGATTTCAGACAGGAGAATCACCATTTTACCCTCATTCTTGCTCCACTTCATTTGCTGTATTTGCTTTAAAAGCTTCGCCTCAGTGCCGTGACCCGGATTCGAACCGGGGTTGCTGTGGCCACAACGCAGAGTACAAACCACTATACGATCACGGCCGGTCAGCTACAGGCTGAACGTTCATGTAGTCGATCACCTCCAATCCACAGGAGTCAATTTTAAACCCACGAAGCAGGACTGTACATGTTAAGATTCACACGTTTAGGTCGTATCAACAATGGAACTACAAACATGTTGTGCTTTTCACTGCCAGTTACAGTCTGGATGTTGCGTTTTTTCTTATTCCACCATAAAAGCCTGGAATCTGCATGTAACAGCTGACCTGTACGATGTGCAGAAGAACACCAAAATGTATTTACAGTCAGACCACGAGACGTCCTAGTGTTAATGCAGATACTGTTACTGTGCCATGTGAGTAAATGAGTGCATCATTGACACAGATTTGAGGATCTATATGAAGAAGAAAAAGCACAATACAGACTGTAAGTGCAACAAAAAGTCCAGGTCCCTGTGTTCTGCAGGGCAGTTTCTGCTCTCTGTTCAGCAGCTTCTTCTTTGTGCAGATACTCCGGTCTGGAAAGTTGAAGAGATCTTTTGGAGAGAATCCTGCTGACAGAAGGGATTAGTGTACTCACCAGTGTCACCTGATCTCTGACATCACCACAAGGAGACCCCTGCATTGAGCATTTACACTGGTGTATGATAAATAAAGATGTGAACTTTTACACCAGAGATGTGTCTTTCAGTCCACCTGCTCCCACTGCTTATGAAACATATGTGTAATTTAAAAATGATTGAAACTGTAATCATTATTCTGATAGTACAAAGACAACAGACAGGGCTGGACTGGCCATCGGGCATACCGGGCATTTGCTCAGTGGGCCGCTCGTGATTTTTCGTTTTTATGGGCCGATGGGGGTTTGTTTCTTTTCTTTTTTTAACGGTGTAAATGAATGGTGGTGGATTGGCCAGTTGGTCATGAATGACTCTGGGCTGGACCAATTACAGCCAAGGAGGTTGGACTTTAAAGTTGAGGTGAAAAGGAACGTGATTTGTCCAGTACTACTTCACGTGCTAGAAAGTTGCTAATTCAATCATGAAACTGATCAATGATCAGCTGATCGGCTTTTCTCTCTGTGCCAGAAAGAGGAAACCGGCGGAGGTCGCGCTAAACAACAGCAGCACGTTTAAGGTGGATCAGCTGTTGTTAGGATTTATTTAATATTACTTTCAGGGGCGGATCTAGCAAAGTTTTGCCAGGGGGGGCCATGTAGGGCATTACCAGGGAAGGGGGGGCACAAAGAAATACTTTTATTTCTTATTCTCATTTAAAAATGTCTAGCTTTTAATAAATAATTATCTGAATCTTACAACCAAAGTTTTCATCTAATGTAAAATGTATAGAAATCCATTATTGTATTCAGTAAATATTAAGTCTAGTATATACCCTAGTAAGTTATATTATTCTTTCCTTTGGGAAGGTACCATCTGTGCAGTCTGCAATTCTGTTGAAGAAAGATGTTGAATCTATTTAATTACTTGAGAATAATAATCGATTTCTATGCATTTGTTTTATATGTGCATTAAATTAAAATCGGTTTTGTCAATTAAGCATCTTGAGGTAGAGGGTACGGGAGTGGTTCCCTATTTTTCTTCTTTTCTTTTTGTGCTAGGAGTTGGCAACCCTATTAGTTAGGTATATGTAATTATAAATTAGGTTGTTTTATATTTTTGCTGAGAACTGTTTAGAATACCAGAATAGGGAGGATGGTGTAGGTTTAAGTTTATTATAAAGGCTTTATGGCTTTTCCTTTAATACCATGGTGGGCCAGTCACTAGTCAAAATGCCCGGGCTGATTTTTTGTCCCAGTCCAGCCCTGGTTGGTAGTTATATACAGTCTGTATAAGTGTGGTTAATATAATATAATAAACATTTGTAAGGAGATGACAGTTACTGTGAATTTACAGCAGTCACACAGTGATTAGTAATAAACAGAGCCAGTGAGAGTGAGTGCATTTAAGAAAGTGAGTGATTCAGGTGTGTCAGTTGGTTTGTCATCTGTTTTTGAGTGTGGGGGAGAGTTAGAATTTCTTGGTTTTAAAGCTAAGTTAGAAATATTTATAATGTAATTTCCAAAACTTGCATATGATCTGTAATTTGTTGCAGATCTACTGACTGTCACGTAGCATCTGGAGCAGTCTCAAATGGAGGTCAGTCCACTACTGCCACCTGTGGCCAAGTGCCATAGCCTACTACTAGATTAACTCTTGACACATCTGCAGTAGAGGCTGAGTGGCTGCACTTACATCTGGATCATTCAAATCGACCCACAAACATGTTGAAAGATACGATGCCAGCAATGTGGATTGTCAGGACTAAAACCAGTCATTAAGCAAAGACAACAGGGATCATTTGTTTCTGTTTATTTAGCATGCACAACATTTGTAGTCGCCTTCCGTACAGGGGATGTCCACGCACAGTGTGTAGTGTGAATTCAAATGTGGCAATAGAGCCAGGTGCAGATGTGTGTCAAAAGTTAATCTGGCTGTAGGCTAGGCTATTTGCTGTTTTGTCGGTAGCGGCTCCTGAAAAGCAAGTCTACCACACATCTGTTTGACCAACGCCAGTTGATCTGCAACGCCAGTTAATCTGGAACACCGTTATCGTCACTCCCAAAACTCCGAACTTTCAACACGGGCTGAAAGACTCAGCGTGGCTGCAGCTTGTTGTTATGTCAGCTTAAATCAGTCATGTGATTTGGAGGTGCAGCGTGTCCGTGGACCCCAGAGGGTTAGTAACATATTAATTAACATATTAATTGCTTGGAAAATAAACTCATCCTGAAGATCAAGAATTCCCATCATGGAGAAGAAGAAAGCTGGATGCCAGAATCGCGGGTGCCTTGAAGGATGTTAGTCGTCTAACAGAGGCACAGAAGGGCATCATGAGATACGGGTCCTGGATGATGTAACAAAACAAAAACAAAAAAAGTCAACAGCAGAGGTTGAACGATTTAATGATTTAATTGATTGATTGATTGATTGATTGATTGATTGATTGATTGATTGATTGATTGATTGATTGATTGATTGATAATACTTTATTCATCCCGAGGGAAATTGGGTTAAGGCTGCCAGCCGTGCCAGCGCCATCTTACCCTCCGACCCGTGTTGTCCGACCATACATACATTACACAAAACATCACATGGGGAAGACAGGTCAGAGAGGTATAACAATGGAAAATGCACCACATGAGGAAAGATAAGGAGAAAAAAATAACTCCCCCCAGACTGAGCTCCAACAGGGAGATCAGTTTGAGAACAGAAAAAAAAACACCTCCATTTGGTCTCCAAAGTCCCATTCAGGGTTTATTCTTAGCTGCATGCAAGAGTGGAAGAACAAATTTTTCCCCCAGTGGCCCTAATCCTCTTCCATAGGACCGCCCTTCTTCATTCCACCAACCTTATTTAAACCCAGCAAAAACTGCAGTTAGACTCATATCTCCACGTAGTCCTTTGCTCCGTGTAAATCAGGTAGTCCTCTGGATTTGTCCTCGGTTTTGTGTGTGTATAGTTTTACTTTCCTTTGTCTTTGCGTCTTGCTTTGACTTTCTCGCACACAGCAAGTAAAGCGTTTTATGTGTGTATCACTTTTGAATAATGTGTTCTTGTGAATAAAGTAGGTTGTACTCTCATATAAGCGAGCAGAGAGTCGCTGTTGACAAGTTTCTGAAACGGGCTGCACCGTGTCCAGTGTCTTAGCTTCAGTGGGTGGGGCAGCTCCGGCTGTTGTTTCTGTATGTATGCACTCTCCTAAAAAAGTCACTTTTTCTTGATGCTTTAATCTAAAGTCTTTTGTTGTGTTTCCTGTATGTAACGCTGTAGCAGTTTAACGGTTGTTTGCATGTTACAGGAAAACACGATCAGCTATGTCCGCCGTCAGCAGCTCAAACACAGCCTTTGCCTTGGAGCGGTTCCACACTCTGAGCCAGACAAACCCTGCTGGGAACGTCTTGGTCTCTCCTCTGAGCATCAGCTCAACCCTGGCCATGGTCTACCTGGGAGCTAAAGGAGACACTGCAGCTCAGATGGCTCAGGTCAGCTCACTGTTACTTGTTACCTGCACCACCATCAGTTGATCAGCCAGCATGATCCCTGTGCAACTTCAAGCCCTCGTTGCGTTTTAAAAGCAGTTATGGAAGCGTTGAGCTGCCACCCAGGCAAAAGAAAAATCGAGCCATATCACATTATAATGTCAAAACTTCATTGTTCTAACAATATACCATCATGTAAGTACAATATACTTATTCTGAAGAATATGTGAGATTTGTTGGAGTTAATGCTACTCCAAAAGCACTCACAACAAGAGAGGTTGAAGAAGCCTCTGCTACAGACTCAGAATTAACAGAAGTGCGAAGAGCTATTGAAAACGGACACTTTGAAAAATGCAAAACATGTGCACCCATTGCAAATGAACTGTGTGTCATCGGCTACATAGTTTTGCGGGGAACTCGCATTGTATTGCCAGAAAACCTCAGAGCTCAAGCACTTTCACTAGCTCATGAAGGACATTTAGGAATTGTTGGAACCAAACAGCATCTCAGAACAAAAGTTTGGTGGCCAGGGATGGACAAAGCTGCAGAAAAATTTTGTAAAGCTTGTCACGGGTGTCAAATAGTAGCCAGACCAGATCCACCTGAACCACTGAGAAACACACTTTTACCGGATGGACCATGGCGAGATGTGGCGGTAGACTTACTGGGACCGCTACCTTCAAACCACTCAATACTTGTACTGATAGATTACTACAGTCGGTACTATGAGTATGATGTAATGTCATCTACAACTGCTGAAAAAGTCATTGACTCCGTGTCTGCTAAATATTTAGCAGACACGGGCTACCAGTTACCATCAAATCTGATAACGGCCCACAGTTCAAATCTGAGCTGTTCAGAGAATATTGTGAAACTAATGGAATCAAACATATAAGAACTACACCAAAATGGGCTCAAGCAAATGGAGAAGTGGAACGTCAAAATGCATCATTGATGAAAAGAATCAGGATTGCACCAGCCGAAGGACTTGTAACAGTGTATCGCAGCATTGAACATCCAACCACAGGCAAAAGTCCAGCAGAACTCCTGTTCAACTGCAAAATGAGAGGAAAGTTACAGAACATCAGTGAGGCAAAAACAACGGAATTGGACGTGCGTGACAGAGACGCTGAACAGAAAGGAAAATCTTTCTGCTGATGAACGAAGGGGAGCTGAGTATTCAAAGGTTGACACGAGAGACACAGTGCTGGTTCAACAAAACAAAGTGGACAAGTTTCTAACACCATTCAATGCAACACCACACAAAGTTGTAAGCAGAACTGGAAACCAAGTCATTATTGAATCACCAACAGGAGCTCGCTATCACTGGAATACGACATATGTGAAGAAATACGAGACAAATGAGACCAGAGAAAGACACTACGAACAAAACACAATACCTGAAAGGGAGGAAGATGAAACACCCACAAAGACTGACACCTTCACTCCAACACCACAAGAGGGCTCCCAGGGGCCAGAGAGACCAAGTAAATCACAGAGGGCTAAAAAGATGCCTGAGAGGTTTTGTGATTTTGTGGTGAAATGAACTATAATATGTTAAGGTGAAGAGGCAACTTAAAATTGGCAAGTTCCAAGTTCATATGTGTATGTCGACATGTATATATTGGAAAAAAAAAAGGTACATGTGTGGTGAGACAGTTAGAAAATATAACTGTTAGAAAGTAAGACAAGAAAGAATGTTCAATGTTGGAAAAAAAAAAGACATCAAAGTTATTACGACTAAAGTTTGAGTCTAAGGAAAAGGGGGATGCCGTGTATTGATATATGGCTGTCTTATTGTGGTGACTTTTGAACCGGATGTTGTTGTCAGAAGGAGGCCTCGTTAAGTGGCTAGTTGTCAGATCGACAGTATTCAATAAAGCAAGATAAAGACTGATAGGTTTGTAGCTTGAACCTATTCGCTGGAACGTTGAGGACAATATAATTACACAGCAAGCAAGACCCGAAGTAGGCAAAGTTCTTCATGTTACTCATGCATGAGGGAGACCTGCCTGGAGCCAAGTGTCGTTCCACCACTTGACCTCCGTCAGACTCTCAGCCAGGTTCCCCATAGCACTCCTTTTATTGTGGTTACATGAATATGCATAGGGTCATTAACATATAGCATCTTACATAGGTATACATGTGAACAAAGAATACTGTGTGTGTGTGTGTGTGTGTGTGTGTGTGTGTGTGTGTGTGTGTGTGTGTGTGTGTGTGTGTGTGTGTGGTACTGCTGATCAAAGGGTCATATAACATGAAAGCACAAAAGCAAACATCCTTGGTCAGGAAGAGGGTAGTCTCCCCCTCACCCTAGATGGTTCACCCTAGATAACATGGTGAGGAAGTCCAGCAGTTAAAGCACTTAGACTAAAACAGACGTAGCTACGTTAATCCTACCATAAAACAATAAGACAAGGTACGACCTCTCTCGTGCTCCCAAAGTGCTCTCTAATGCACACAAAGTTTGCAGACTATCACTACACAATTGATTATACACCTCTAAGCATATATGGTTAAATATCTCTAAGCATAAATGACAATCAACAATACAAAACCTAACAAAGACCGTGCTTTATGTCCTGATTTAATTCAGAGTGCTCTGCCTAATTCAGTAATAAGGTGGGCACACAACAAGTAGGAATCAAGCTCTTAGAATTTTGCGAGGCGTCTGACGACAAGGGGTGTTCGCATGAAAATGATAACAGCAGGTATTGGTGAAGGGGGACTTTTAGGGGCGTGAAAGAGGAGTGGTCCCGCTCCTGAAATTCAATACACTTATTTAGATTATTGCAATGATGTTGTGTGTATTGTGTTGCTCTCTTTTTGCTAGTTTTCTCTCTTTTTTTCTCGAAACAGGTGATTGTGGTGATTGTTTTCTTTTTTTAAGTCCCTTCTCTCACTGTCACTCTTCACCTCAAATAGACCAATACGGCTGTGATGATCCACTTGGTAAAGTAAATCCATTGGTCATCGTTCTTGGCCCTCAGACAACAATTCTGATGGCTAAAGAACCAAACAGGACCGGCAAAAAAAGAAAAGAAAAAAAGAATTGGGTATTGATATGGTTACATCCTGGAATTAATACTATATGTTATGTTAATTCTGACATAAATGAAATCCAATTAGAAACTTCTGAAATGCTGCATTTTCAAATTGTGAGCTAAGTAAAGGATGGCTACAACAGAAGATGAACAGTGAATGAGGCCTATAAGAAGGCGTAGAGTAGCTGAGACAGACGGTTAGACCAGCAGGTGTTTTGGAAAGCAGTGGCCATTCATATTTCACAGTTCATACACTCCAGTCCAGCATAACAGCTTGGGTGATGGGTAATGCAGTAGAGGGCTTAAAGCTATAGTTTTATTACTTGCTGTTTCAAAAGTGTGTTATAAGACCTCAAATACAGTTCTTATTGGTCTCACACTTTGTGTAAAATCTGCAGTAATGTTCTCGTCTCTGTCTGGGCAGGAGTCAGCCAAATCATGACATCATGGTCTGCCACTGTCCATCATGTCTGTTTGTTTGTTTGTTTTCCCCTCCACTGTAGCGCATTCTGTTAAATGCAATCTGATCTTGTAAGCTGGAAACCGGTGCTGATGTCATATGTATTTGAACAAATGCAATTTGGTGTCAAATTGTGCAAATGTGCCTGAAAACTAGAATCCATAGTGGAATGATAAAACAAATTACAGGACTGATAAAATGAGAAGCCTTTGTTATGCTAAGAAATTATGCCAAGGTAGTATTGGAGGTATAGGTTTCCTAGTCTCCTTATTATTTTATAAATAAACATGTTACTTCCTTAAGAGCATTGTAGGAAATGGATATTTGGAAAGTTAAATATTATAAAACAAGAATTGGAAATTATTTTGAAAAGTGACATTAAACAGTGTCTCTCCTGTTTTTTCCAAAGCAGATATTGTGTCAGGGTCCTGGGACTGGGCGACCCAGGATCCCTGGGCAGTCATGGACCTGCGTATTATTATTATGTATTTTTGGTGTCGTTTCTCCTTCTCTGTGCGTGTACATATGTGTGTTTCTCTGTGCTGTGTTAGTCTGTGTCCCACTCATATGTTTAGGCGAGGTATGGGTGTGTATGTCTGCGGGTGTGCCTGGAGGATGGAGCTCGGCCACCTGCAGGCCTGAGGGGTGTGGCCCTGCGGAGGGACTGGCCACACCCGAAGCCACACACCTGCCGCTGATCAGGGCTCGTCGGGGGAGCTACTTAGGAGAGTCTTGGAGCTCCCACCGACGCGGGATCATTGAGTTATCTTACCAAGTCAGTGTGTGTTAGCGTAGGTCTGTGCTGTGCGTATATGTGCTGGTTAGTGTTGACGGCTGCGTCTCTGGTTTCCCTACAGGAGGAGGAGTGGTCCGGAGAGGCAGCACGCACGGGGGTGCGGAAACACAACAGCGGGGAGCACGAGCACAGATATCGGAGGGAAGCACGCGCACGGGGTTCGAGGGAGCAACGGGGAGTTATTGTGTTTACAGCTTTCCACTGTAAATAAAGAGCACTGTTTGCATCGCAGAGTCTGCGTTTTGGGTCCTCCTTTCCCCACATCCCCACGGTCTGCCAGCCAGACCGTGACAGAATGATCCCGCCACCCACCATGGACCCAGCAAACTCAGGAGTTGCCACGGAGGAGAGATCGCTCACGCAGCTATGGGATTACTGCCGGAGCGTAATCCAGGCTGTAGACCCATCCAAGAGACATATACAGGTAGTGTTCTTTGACAATTACCTCTCATCCACTACCTTCACCACGAACATTCTGGACATTCACAAACTTAGGCACCTGGTCGCTAGTTTAAGGGAGAGCTCGAGTTTCGAACTATTTGGCTTGGGTGGTCCTAGCACGGACAGTTCGGCTGCTCTCCTAGAGACTCTTGCCGCTTGGTTTTTCACACGTCGGCGGAGGGCTTTCCCGTCGGTGCTCGCGGCACAATCGTTTGATCCGCCATTACAGAAGGCATGCCGCACTCTCCACCGCCATCCCATTACGCCTCAACCTACTCCTGCGGTTTCAGCCCGGTCAGCTGGCAACGGACCGACAGCGCTCATCACCGCAGTGAGTAAACCCGACTCGTTTGTCTATTAATCATGTCATTGAAAATCACAACCCAGATGAACAGCAGAAGACTGTTTCCATACACCCGGCCCCGCCTTCACGGAGGAGAAGGCGTCCTCGCAAACAGCGTTCAACCACATCCACACTCACTCCTGTGCTGGTCGAAGACTCAGGACCAGCGGCTCTGGATGCCACAGTGAGTAAAATGGACTCTGCCGGTGTTATAAATTCCCTTTCTGTAAACATAAAAATAGAAACTGTTTGCTGTACCTCCAAAGACCCAGCAAATATTCCCTCTGAGACTGTAAGCTGGGAGCTAGGGAGCTCCGAGCATACAGACCCAAATGACTTTTTGGCTCAGTCTGGCCGCATGGAGACGGAGGTTCTCCCCAGGGCTTCCCCAGAGACCGAACTGGAGGTCTCAGTTGCCTCTGGACCCCTGGAATTTGTTGGGCCAGCTGTAACATTTTCATCCTCTCCACCCTTCATAGTAGCCATCTCACCCTCACCTCAGCCTGCTGCCCAGCTGGTGGCTCAGTCTTCAGTCCTGTCAGCCTCTCACCTTCATCCTCAGTTGGAGGTCGATATGCCGGCCGGACCACCTCTGCCATCATTTCACCCATCTGTCCCTGCATCGCTGTCCAGTCTACCGGGAGTGGCTGCCACACCATCGTCGCCTCCGGATCATCCATCTGTGGCTGAAGCGCAGCCGTCGACTCATCCGCCTGCAGTCGCCCCTCAGCCGTCTGCTTCACTGGCCGCTACCTCACCACCCGCACCTGCCTTGCCCGAGTGGGAGCTCTGCGGGCCCCGGTGGGTGCTCAGCGAACGGGAGGAGCTCGCGCTGCCAGCCGAGAAGCCCGGCGAGCCGGAGAAGCTCGCGCTCGAGCCGGAGCCGGAGCAGCTCAGCGAGCCGGAGCAGCTCAGCGAACCACCAGCAGAGGAGCTCGGCGAGCGGAAGGAACAACCGGCGCTGCCAGCAGCCGAGGAGGAGCTGGCGCTGCCAGCAGCCGAGGAGGAGCTGGCGCTGCCAGCAGCCGAGGAGGAGCTGGCGCTGCCAGCAGCCGAGGAGGAGCTGGCGCTGCCAGCAGCCGAGGAGGAGCTCGCGCTGCCAGCAGCCGAGGAGGAGCGGACCGGAGGGACCTCCACGTCTAGCGCGGCCTCCTCGCCATCTACGTCCGGTGCGTCCACGTCAGCGATCGGCGCGTCATGGGCCTGGTGCCACGCCTCGCTGTTGCTCACCGGAGCAGCGCCGCCGCCACCGGACCCGTGGCAGGCCGCCGGAGGAGCAGCGCCGCTGCCACCGGACCCGTGGCAGGCCGCCAGAACCGTTCCGCTGCCACCGGACCCGTGGCAGGCCCCCTGAACTGTTTTGCTGCTGCTGCCGGACCCGGGGCCGTCCGCCGGAGCTGCTACGTCGCCGCCGTTGGGCTCGAGGTAGGCCCCCTGAACTCTTTTGTTATGTTGATGGGCCGCCTGAGACTGTTTTGTGGCGTTTTTTCTTTTTGTTGCTCCGCTGCGGGATGCGCGGTCGGACTCTGGGACTGTGACCTTGGGGGGGGGGTTGTTTTCTTTGGGGGTTTTTGCTTGTTTTGGTTCTGCCCTCCGTCCTGGACCTCCCGCCGCCCGCCCTGGGTTGGTTGTACTGTTTTTGGTTTGTGTTTTTGGGTCGTCGGGAGCCGACCCTTAGAGGGGGGGTACTGTCAGGGTCCTGGGACTGGGCGACCCAGGATCCCTGGGCAGTCATGGACCTGCGTATTATTATTATTATTATTATTATTATTATTATGTATTTTTGGTGTCGTTTCTCCTTCTCTGTGCGTGTACATGTGTGTTTCTCTGTGCTGTGTTAGTCTGTGTCCCACTCATATGTTTAGGCGAGGTATGGGTGTGTATGTCTGCGGGTGTGCCTGGAGGATGGAGCTCGGCCACCTGCAGGCCTGAGGGGTGTGGCCCTGCGGAGGGACTGGCCACACCCGAAGCCACACACCTGCCGCTGATCAGGGCTCGTCGGGGGAGCTACTTAGGAGAGTCTTGGAGCTCCCACCGACGCGGGATCATTGAGTTATCTTACCAAGTCAGTGTGTGTTAGCGTAGGTCTGTGCTGTGCGTATATGTGCTGGTTAGTGTTGACGGCTGCGTCTCTGGTTTCCCTACAGGAGGAGGAGTGGTCCGGAGAGGCAGCACGCACGGGGGTGCGGAAACACAACAGCGGGGAGCACGAGCACAGATATCGGAGGGAAGCACGCGCACGGGGTTCGAGGGAGCAACGGGGAGTTATTGTGTTTACAGCTTTCCACTGTAAATAAAGAGCACTGTTTGCATCGCAGAATCTGCGTTTTGGGTCCTCCTTTCCCCACATCCCCACGGTCTGCCAGCCAGACCGTGACATATTGGCAGTAGGGAATGTTCATGGGAAGAGTCTTCTATTGAGATCTTTAACCTTTTTTGTTTCCCATTGCAGTGAAAGAGTCATGATATGATGGTTTCATCCAACACATCAATTCTGAGGATCCAAAGCAACACCAAGGGTGGGAACCTACATGGTTGCTGTGCTCTAAAGAGGGCCTACACGAGTAATCTTTACAGGAACATGTAGAAAGTTGCTGCATAATGAGGTTTGATACTCTCATGCTGAAGAGACACTACAGCCTCTGCTCACAGTGATGTACGATGTGATCCCTGCACAGCTCATATGCTGAACAAAAAACTGCTAGGACAGGTAATCAGTCCCCTGCTGGGGCAGATTGGGGAGTAAGCAGTTCATTCAGCTTCTTAAAATAAGGACGTCATGTTCTCTTCAATGATTTTGTGTTTCTCCGTTAGTACACAATTGGTCCAGTCCAGATTCCAATTGTTCAGGCATTGTTCCTGGGTCTGAAATGCACTGAGATGTCGAGCTTGGAAAAAACTCTCCTGAGTTTCTCTGATACACCGGCTACATAGGGGACGATGTTCCCTCTAAGCTGCACGTGTGCACAATTGTGCACTGCTGGCACAGTCTCTACGCACAGAAAATCTGCGTTGCGTACAAAAAAAAAAATCGAACTTGATTTGAAATTAAAACAAAATGTATCATGTCGACCAATCAAAAAATGATATGGCAACATGGCATTTAGTTGTTTAGGAAGGGGGGAAGGTTTAGGAGTGACGGCGTGTTTCAGATGTGAGAGATTTGCACATTTAGCGCAAATCTTGTGTAGTTAGTGTGTAGTTAGTGTGTAGTGTAGTCAATAGTTTTGTTGTGTGTGTCAGAACAATGAGGCGACTGCTGAATGGTACAGGTGTTACAGCAGTGATACATCTCCTGTTGTCAGGCCTGCAGGTATCAGGCTGTTGTTCTCCTTTATCTCATAGTGGACAGAAAAAATTTTTTGGAGTTACACAAATAATGTGTGGCATCAGATTTGATGCAGAACAGCTGATTGTTCTGTAAATAGTTTGAAATGTTTATTTAAAAAAACGCCTTGGCTGCATTTTTAGGTAAACAGCTGCAAAAAACTTTGTTGTTTGCATAACTCAGTTACTTTTTTGAAGAAGTAACTATATAATTAATTGCAGACAGAGTTACAGGACTCTCTCCCAGACCACAGACTCAGACTCATAATGCAAGTCAGAGCTTTATAAAAAAAAAGAAAAAGAAATTCTTGTTTTCAAAATTGGAGTTCAAGTTATTTTTTACTTCCAATAGTGTTAACATACTACACAGGTCAGGAACAAGATTTTTTTTTTAAATTTTCATTGTAAGTGGGCTAAAGCAGTTAATTAAAAGTAGTCTAACATAAATGTAAATGCTGTAATTTGATTATTTTAATAAACCATGTAACTTGGATGGATTCAATGCTGGCGTGACCACAGTGCACACGTCTGCTGTTGCTCACAGTGGTAGTGATCATAAATTCGATTCTTTTTACTGAATCAGGTTTCTTGAGTCATTTGAGTCACTGAGTCAGTTGACCAGAGAGTGCAAAAATGTATATTTTTGCACTCTCTGGTCAACATTGATAGGGGACGACAATGTTGTTGCGTCTGTCTTTCTTATCCTCCCTAGCTGCTGTCTGATTGTCACCATTTGACCTTAGAACTGAAGAAGCTTCTCGGATGAGAGGTGAAATGTCTTCAAGCAACTTAAAGAAGTCCAGACGCTTTTCTTTCCAAGCTCCTTAAACTACAATGACCTGGATGACTGAGAACCTTCACAGACATACGAGATAAGGTAAACCAAAATGTGAATCAAAATGGCAGGAGACACTTTATTTTATCATTAAAATATAGGTATACAGGTCATTTCTTCACACAGAAGGAACTAGATTCCTGATTAAGGTTTTAAGGATAATTTATATCTTTTGATATTTATTTTGTGGGTTTTTGTGGATTTGTTGAATGAAAAAGAGATCTGTACCCACTTCTCAGACTTGTGATAATTATTAGCACTCTCCACTGGCACATCCTGTAGTGATCTTGGCAGCCTGTTGAGCCAATTGTGCAACCCTACAGTGATGCACTGTCGATCTCCGGCTCCCTTCTCTATTATCAATGTAACTAAAGATAATGCAGCACTTGATCCTTTTATTGATTTCATACAGATACATACAGGTCATTTCCTTAAAAAAGGGAAATGTACTATTAACATTCTATTTCATGTATGTGATTATTTCAGATGTAATTCATATTTCACAGTAGTAATAGTAAATTACTTCATGTATTCAAGATGAGAGACCACGGCTATAAAAGCGAAGGGGGATTTGGGAAGTCTGTCGCAGCCATGTCCTGTCCGTTTACGCGAGCCACCCATTGCAGAAGGTGCAAGATTGATAAGGAGAGTCCTCAGAATTCAGCGTATATTGCGGGACAGACAGGATCCTTTAGCTCAGCGCGACAGTGTGCTCATAGAGAGATATCGATTTTCCTGTGAGGGTATTATTCACTTAACCAACTTGTTGACGAGGGGGTGCAGGACCACCACCTGTCTTTTTTTGCTCTGCCCTTTTCTTGGTTGCTGTTATGAACAAACAGATTATTCCAGGGTCTCTTTCCAAGAGACGAAAAGCAATATAAGTGATAAATATTACCATTCTGTAGAATGTTCTTATATTTCACTTTTACTTGTTCCCATGTTCTAGTGGGTCCTGTTGTGGCTCTAATGTGAAAGAGGATATAATGTAATATAATATAATAAATGTACCCTACCGCCTACTGGTGTTGGCCAGAGTGGCCGATGGCGCGATATGGCAGCCTCGCTTCTGTCAGTCTGCCCCAGGGAAGCTGTGGCTACAACCGTAGCTGCTTCCACCAGTGTGTGTGAATGTGAGAGTGAATGAATAGTGGCATTGTAAAGCGCTTTGGGTGCCTTGAAAAGCGCTATATAAATCCAATTTATTATTATTATTATTATTATTATTAGCGCGATGATTTGATCTTGGATGTAGTAAGCGAAGTACGAAGAACGGACCCCTGGTCTGCACTTGAGACCCTGCTATCGACCGTGACAGCGCAGGCTTCAAAATAAGACGCAACCATTTACTTCTGAGATATGGCCTTCTTTTTGGTTTAATTGTTTTGTGTGGATTGGCATTTAATTGCTGGTTTTGTTTTTGGGTTTAGTTGTTGTTGTTGTTGTTATTATAGGAGCATTAATGTGTAAGCAGAGCAGGTGGGCTTCAGAACAACCCTCAAGGCTCATTCCTGAGCCAGAGACAGAAAGATTATCAGATGCTGCCTGCAGCTCCTTATGTCCTGTCAAAACCATCAAATATTAAAACACTTTTAGGTCTTTTCTCTTTCATAAATCCACAGCACTGTAACCTTTTCTCCTGAAAAGCCTCATGTAGCAGGTTTGACATGATAGCTATTAACAACCATAGCTGGCATATATGAGAGGGTCTGCCAGGAGGGGGGTAAAAGCACTTCCTGTTTTCTAGAGGTTGTGTGTAAAACCAATTCAATTTCACTTTGATTCCCCTCCTCTACTGACAAGTTATCATTTTTTTTTTAGTTTATGGTTTTCACACACAGTCCAAATAATCAAAACACACCTAGATGAAATCAAACCTAATCAGTTGTGTCACGGACACGGTTCCGGGGACTCGGGGTCCTTGAACAGTGTGGACCATTGTTATTGTTATTATTGTATTGGATGTATGTTTGCTGCACTGTGCTCTTGTGTTCCATGCTGGTGTGTGTGTGTGTGTGTGTGTGTGTGGGTGTCTGCAGGTGTGGCTGAAGGATGAAGGACAACCACCTGCAGGCCTGATGGGCGTGGCCCTGATGGGCGTGGCCCTGCCGGCTGCCGGTCACGCCTAGCTTCTCACACACCTGCTTCTGATCAGGCTCGTCGGGGGAGCTACTTAACAGTGCGATGGAGCTTCCTCCGGTGCAGAATCGTTGAGTTAGACTCCATGTCAGTGTTTAAAGTGCTGTTCAGTGTATGCCTGCTGGAGTTGGTGCCATAACGGCTGTCTGTTGTTTTTCCTCAGGAGGACAGCGGAACACAGGACTGCAAGACACACGGGGTGTGCGAAGGCACAGGGGCCGAGAGCACGAAATACCAGCACTTAGGAGAAGACACGTCACGGGAGTCGAGGGAGCATTTTTGGAGATTTAATGTGTGGTGTACATTTACCTCACTGTAAATAAACCCACTGCTCATTCCACTAAGTCCAGCATTTGGGTCCTTTCTCCAACATCCCCCACGGTCTGCCAGCCAGACCGTGACAAGTTGTGACATATTCCAATTCATATTGTCAATTCTTTTAGGAACAGATGCCTTTGATGACTGACTTATTCAGCAGTGAATTAGTAAACATAATAGAAGAATACTTAACATTCTAGACCGATCTTGGCATGCTTTGCTTTGCTGCTGATGGTGGACAGACTTTTACAAATGTTGGCCAGGGTGGCCAGAGGAAGATGTGAAACCAAACTGGAACGCGGGGAAGAGAGGAAACCTCAGGTGGCCTCAGTGTCCGAAGCCTCCAAGACATGAGGCTTGGCTGGTGGCCAGCGACGACAAAGAAATATGGAACCCAGAGATGACAAAGCAGGGCAGGTCAAGCACTTTAGTCACACCCGCCTGTTGTTATAGATGTTATAGAGCTCACACCAGTGCCAGCATTTTTTCATTGACAGAATAATTTCTTTAAAAAGAAGCTTACTGTACAATCTATCTATACAATCTGTAAATGCCGGCAAAGCCACTTTACTTTGCACTTTTATTTTGAAGAGTACCTTAGCACTTCCTCTTTTATTGTGTCAGACTTCCTGTTCTGTTCTCGGTGAGGCGACGCAAACACGTTGCTTCAGAGTGAGTAAAAGCGTTTGTTTTTGAGGGTACTCATGCAAAACTGTGTTTTATTTATCTGTCACATGCTATAACTTTGAAAGTTTACTCAATGTGGTTGAATTCGTTTTTTATTGTGTATGCA
Source organism: Copadichromis virginalis (assembly GCF_057382275.1). NCBI lineage: Eukaryota > Metazoa > Chordata > Actinopteri > Cichliformes > Cichlidae > Copadichromis > Copadichromis virginalis. The sequence goes on from NC_140638.1 coordinate 33,289,217, forward strand.
TGTCATTTGTTTGTGGTGTGGAAAGACTGGCTAAGAGATGCGCATGGAGGAGGTTGGCTAGCTGATTCAGCATGATTAGCACCCTTGGAAGCAGAAAGAGGTTGGTTAATGATTGCAAACGATTGTTTATGTATTTAAGACACAAAGGTTGTTGTTAATTCATTTTATTAAATGCTGTAACATAAATAGTTTAAAAACTATTGATTTATGTCAATATCACTATTTGGGTTAATCAAAATAATTTTCTATAGTAAAATGCGAACATTTCTGCACTTTCTACTTGAATGTTTAATGGTATTTGTTTGTGCATCTTTATAGTTTTCACGGTGCCATATTGTCGGTGGTTTAAAGAGGAGAGAATAAAGTTGCATCAGTCGAAGCTCTCTGCGTCACGAGTGGTAATTCCAAGTGGGCAGCTACAGTGAAAACTCCTTGACTGCAAGAGACCTGCCATCCCTGCAGAGATCCTGACACCATTTCATCAGAGATCCAGCTACCAACCTGTTACCAGCCAGCTGATTCCACTCGCAAGGTTAGAAAGAACAGCATACTAAAGCTCAAGACTCCAGATACTAAAAGAGACATTGACTACCAAGAAGAAACACGGGACTGCTTACACACATGCACAAGCTTAATGCATAACTAGAAACTCTTTAAATAATGTTACGAGGCCAAATTAATTCATGGACTGCCAACACATAATATTCCTGAATCTGGTTAATGTTTCTTGGTGAGCGAAATGTGTTTTTTGTGGAATAATAATTCACAGGATGTCTGTTTATGAAAAGGTTTAAAAGGTGAAGCTCATTAGCTAATTTATGAACATTTGTTGTTGCTGTCTTACACTAAACATACCTTTGAATGTCCATAATCAGTAAATGTTTGACATAGCGTTACTCTGTGGTAAAGATTAACTACAGCTTTAAAGTATAGTCAAGCAGTAAGGCAATCAAAGCTACAATCGACTTAAGGCAGCTACAGAAACAAAATGTCACTACCGGAAGAGCAAACAGACAACCCCACAAACGCACCATGTGAATCCAGCTCATCAGAAGAAGAAACAGACAACCCTATAAACGCACCATGCAAATCTAGCTCACGTGAGAGAAAATTAACAGAGAAAGGCCTAGAGATGCAAAAGCACGATATCAGAAAGCGTGAAAAATCATTCAACAAGACTTATAACTCTTGGAAGCTCGTAGCAAGGGAAACTAGAACAAAACTAAAATCCCTCTGCTCAGCAGAAAACCTTAATAAACTGCAGCAAAACATTGAAGCAAAGCACGACGCTGTAAGTTCACAGTATGAACCTATCCTGCGTAACAGTAACACCACACCTGACATTGTCAACAAAATGGACGCCTGTGTTACGCTAACAAAGGAGGTATGTAACCTCATAAGTGACCGTCTAAAGACTGTTCATGAGGAATATAATAACCATCTTGAGAAAGAAAGAGTAAGAGAAGTGTTAAGCAAGAACGAATATGGGTCTGTTTTTGGCAACAGCATGACAGAAACTGCAAGCTCTATAGAGTTGTCAGAGCAATTGAGCCGTCACTCTGGCTCATCCTGTACCCGCAACAGTAGAGTAGATGCAGAAGCAGAGCTTGCTGCCAAGCTGGAGCAATCAAAGGCTATGGAAGAAATTCAAGCACAGCAAGCACATCTTCACAAGTTAGAAAGTGAATGGAAACTCAAAGAGGCAAAAATGTTGTCAGAAATTAAACTAAAAGAGGTGGAAATGCAACAACAGTTGGAACAAGAAAGAGCAAAACTACAGCAGTTACAAGCAGACAAAGAAGTTGCTATAGCAATAGCTCGCGTGAAGGCGTACAACAGCCTTGAAGGGTTTGAGAACCACAACGGGGAAATTGATAGTAAAATTAGCTCTGCTTGCTACAGAAGGCAAATTGAACCTCAGCTGAATCCAAATGCCGCATCATTCCAACCCCACCAAGCAATTCCAGAAATGACAACGACCCAGGAGTCTGTCAGCTTAGCACAAGCAATCGCTAGCTCATTAAGTATGAATCGCTTGCCAGTTCCTGAGCCTGCCACATTCAGTGGGGACCCTTTGCAGTTCACCGATTGGAAAATGTCATTCATTAATCTGATTGACCGAAAACCCCTTCCAGCAAGCGAGAAGATGTTTTATCTGAAAAATTATCTCGCAGGAGAAGCACGCTAAGCGGTAGAAGGTTTCTTTTACCAAGATTCAGAAAATGCATACAAGGGAGCATGGAAGGTCTTAGAGGACAGATATGGGAACCCATTCATTATACAGAAAGCATTTCGTGATAAACTCATGAGATGGCCGAAAATCAGTGCAAATGACCCACTAGCGCTACGAGAGTTTGCTGATTTCCTCAAAGGATGCTCTGAAGCAATCCCACACGTCAAAGGACTAGCTATCCTAAACGATTGTGAAGAAAATCACAAATTGCTCAAAAAAACTGCCAGAATGGATCGTGCGCAAGTGGAGTCGAATTGTTGTAGATGAACTTGACGAATGTGGCACCTATCCAAATCTTGCATGCTTCAGACTTCCTGAGTAGAGAAGCACGGATAGCTTGCAACCCGATAGCTTCTCCACTGTTGATGAATTTCAAACCTGTAGATGATCGAATCCCAAAGAGAGCCAAAGTCTTCAACACAAACATGCAACCAAAGAGTTCCGCTCAGGAGAAACAAGACACAAACATTAGTAAACCAAAATCACCTTGTTCTGTTTGTAAAAGTGAAACTCATGGAATCTCAAAGTGTCCCATCTTTACAGCTAAGAGTGTTGAAGATAAAAGGGCATTCATCCATGAAAACCGGCTCTGCTTTGGATGTTTAAGAAAAGGTCATATCACCAAAGATTGCAAAAGGCGACACACGTGCAACATTTGTGAACGTCGTCATCCAACCTGCTTGCACGAAAACAGAAAGCGAAACCCTGCAGAAGCAGTAACAAATAGCTCCACTCCCAAGGAAGAACCTGTAAACCAGGAAACACACAAGGTCATGTCTCATACATCAACACAACGCGTTTCGGCTACCTCAAGTATTGTCCCAGTCTTTGTGTCTTCTGTACAAGAACCACAGAGAGAAATACTCACCTATGCATTGCTAGACACACAAAGTGACTCAACATTTGTCTTGGAGGACATACTTGATAAGCTGAATGTGGATGTCCAACCAGTAAAACTGAAACTCAGTACCATGACGGCTATTGACACAGTCATCTCGAGTAAGAGTGTTCATGGTTTACAAGTTAGAGGACTCCACTCTGAGAGTTGTATCCAACTACAACAGGCTTATAGCCGCGACTTTATCCCAGTGGACAAGTCGTACACCCCAACAAAGGAAACAGCATTACTGTGGCCTCATCTCAGAAGCTTGGCGGAAAAGTTGCCGCCTCTCCAAGATTGTGATGTAGGGCTCCTGATTGGATATGACTGTCCATCTGCGCTGGCTCCTCTTGAAGTCATCATAGGTGACAAGCATGAACCCTTCGCACAAAGGTCAGAACTAGGATGGAGTATAATTGGCTCATCAAACCCCCACCTAGACAGACAAGGAAACCAAAGCTTTGTGCATCGGCTCACAGTAAAAGAGTTGCCTGTTCCATCAGCGACAGATGTTCTAAAAGCCCTGGAATCAGATTTTGCTGAGAGAACCTATGAGAACAAATATGTGTCCCAAGAAGATGTCCATTTCATACAGTTCCTCAGTAATCACATCACACAAAGGAAAGACGGACATTACGAAATGCCTCTCCCTTTCAAAGGGAACAGCCCACCCAACCTGCCAAACAACAAGAGGTTAGCCACGGTACGTCTACAGTGTCTCAAGAAAAAACTAAAGGCCAACAAACAATACTACGATCAGTACCGAACATTCATGGAAGAAACCATCAACAGGGGTGATGCAGAGCCTGCTCCAACAGCATCTCAGGGGCAGACCGAGTGGTACCTACCACATCATGGAATCTATCACCCCAGGAAGCCGGACAAACTAAGAGTTGTTTTTGATTGTTCGGCCAAATCCCATGGTGTCTCTCTGAATGATACCCTATTAACTGGACCTGATCTTATCAACCCTCTGGTTGGAGTGCTTTGCAGATTTCGGAAAGAAGCCGTGGCCGTAATCTGTGACATTGAAAGAATGTTCTATCAATTCGCTGTCACCCCTGAATCCAGAAACTATCTGAAATTCCTCTGGTGGAAAGAAGGTGATTTGGAGAAAGAACCTCAGGAGTACAGAATGGCAGTTCATCTGTTTGGAGCTGCATCATCTCCAGGATGCGCCAATTTCGGTTTAAAGCATCTTGCACGACAACATCAAACCGACTATCCTCTAGCATCAGCCTTTGTGGAGAAAAACTTCTACGTTGATGATGGATTAGCCAGCGTTTCATCAGTTGAGGAAGCCAAAGAACTGATCATTCAGTCACAAGAGTTGTGCAGAAAAGGAGGCCTGCGCCTTCACAAATTCAACTCAAATGAAGAAGCTGCTCTCTCCAACTTAGACCCTTCTGAAAGAGCAGCAACCATTGAACCTCGTGGGTTTGACCCATCCCCTTCAGAACGCGCTCTTGGCATTCAGTGGTCGATAGAGGACGACACCTTCAGTTTTAACATCAGCCTGAAAGATCAGTCTTCGACTCGCCGTGGTTGTTTGTCCGTCATTGCCTCACTCTACGATCCACTTGGATTTATCGCTCCATTCAGCCTAAGTGGAAAACTTATCCTACAAGAGCTTTGTCACAGAGGCATTGGATGGGACGACCCACTCCCAGAAGATGTGAAGCCACGGTGGGAGAAATGGATAAATGGTCTTTTCAAGTTGAAGGAGGTCTCAATTCCAAGATGTTACCACCCACACGACTTCCAAAACATTGTCAGAGTAGAGCTACACCATTTTTCGGACGCCAGCTGCTTAGGATATGGTGCATGTTCTTACCTGAGATATAAAAATGACAAAGACGAGGTTCATTGCAGCCTTGTGATGGGAAAGGCAAGGGTGGCACCCTCAAAGGTCACAAGTATCCCGAGGCTTGAACTCGCAGCAGCGGTGGTTTCTGCAAAAGTAAGCGTCCTGTTAAAGGCTGAGCTTGACATGAAAATTGATGATGAATTCTTCTGGACCGATTCCCAAGTGGTACTTGGTTACATCAACAATGACGCTCGCAGGTTCCACATATTTGTCGCAAACCGTGTTCAACTCATTAGAGACAACAGCAATCCCAATCAATGGTATTATGTGGACACCTCAGAAAACCCAGCGGATCATGCATCCAGAGGGCTTCATGTTTCAGACATCCACTCTACAAACTGGCTGCAAGGACCAAAGTTTCTCTGGGAACGTGAGTTACGTCTAACACCTAGCACTCCAGCTGAGTTACTTGTTGGTGATCCCGAAGTCAAGACAATTCAGGTGCTCGCAACTGACGTCAGTACCTTCAATGATATTCTCGATCGTCTGAATCAGTTTTCATCTTGGACAAAACTCATAAAGGTGGTTGCAAGAATCAAAAGACTGAGATCTCAACAAAAGCATACTGAACATGTGACGATCGAGGAGCGTGAGAAGGCTGCTGAAGCAGTGATAAAGATCGTACAGCAGCACGCCTTCCCTCATGAAATAAAAACGTTTCAAGCCAAAGGTGACCTTCCAAACTCAAGCTCTCTCTTCAGTCTTGACCCCATCTGGTCTGATGGACTCTTGCGCGTTGGTGGGAGATTAAAGTGGTCGTCTCTTTGCCACAAAGTGAAGCATCCACTCATCGTACCAAGCAACAGTCATATAACCAAGCTCATTGTGTCCCACTACCATGCTAAGACATGCCATCAAGGTCGAAGCCAGACACAAATGGAGCTTAGAGCAAATGGATTCTGGGTCATTGGTGGGAGCAAGCTGGTGGCCAAAATGATACACACCTGTGTGCTTTGCAGGAAACTTCAACGACCTACAGAGAGCCAGCGAATGGCTGAACTCCCTAAAGAACGTCTTGAAGCCTCAGCACCCTTCACATTTAGCGGCATGGACTGCTTTGGCCCGTTCATTGTGAAGACAGCACGCAAAGAACACAAAAGATATGGTCTGATTTTCACGTGTCTGTATTCAAGAGCTGTCCATATTGAGATGCTTGAAGATTTGTCAACAGACTCTTTCATCAATGCATTGAGATGCTTCATCAGTCTTAGAGGAGCTGTCCAACAATTACACTGTGACCAAGGTTCTAACTTTGTTGGTGCTAGGAACGAATTCAAGGAAGCACTTAAGCAATGCGACGCCAAGCAATTGGAGACCTTCTTATCTGAAAAACAGTGCGAATTTGTCTTCAACGCCCCTTCTGCCAGCCATGCAGGAGGTGTCTGGGAAAGGCAAATAAGAACGGTTAGGAATGTGTTGAATGCAACCTTCGCACAGTGCCCAGGTCGGCTTGATGATGCCTCCCTCAGAACGCTGCTATATGAAGCCATGGCTATTGTCAACAGTCGCCCATTATCAGTTGACGGAATCAACGATCCTCATGCACTGGAACCTTTAACGCCGAATCATCTCATCACGATGAAAACAAAGGTTGCTCTTCCACCCCCCGGAGTGTTCATGAAAGAAGATTTGTATGCTACAAAAAGATGGAGAAGAGTCCAATACCTTATTGAACAGTTCTGGGGCCGCTGGAAAAGGGAGTATCTGCTCAACATATCAACAAGGCAAAAATGGCACTTACCTCGGCGTAACCTCAAAGTCAATGATATCGTTGTTATCAAGGACGACAATCTCCCACGAAACCATTGGCAACTAGGTCGAGTTGTGGAGACCTTTCAAGACCATGATGGCTTAGTCCGTCGAGTTAAAGTGCGAGTTGGAGAGAGAAAGCCTCGAAGAAAGCAAGATGCCCCTTCTAAACCTTCAATTATTGAGAGACCAATCCAAAAACTAGTACTACTCCTTGAGAATTAAATAAAACAAAATATGTTAAGACAATAATAGTTATGTTTATACACTACCTCAATGCATAAAGTACACTTACCTGTATACCTCTAATAGTTCAATTCAGTCATCCATCTATTAGTATAAGAAATCCTGTACAACTCACTTGCTTTGTGAATTTGTTCGTTCATTGTATCAGGATTTGGTGGGAGTGTAAATGCCGGCAAAGCCACTTTACTTTGCACTTTTATTTTGAAGAGTACCTTAGCACTTCCTCTTTTATTGTGTCAGACTTCCTGTTCTGTTCTCGGTGAGGCGACGCAAACACGTTGCTTCAGAGTGAGTAAAAGCGTTTGTTTTTGAGGGTACTCATGCAAAACTATGTGTTTTATTTATCTGTCACATGCTATAACTTTGAAAGTTTACTCAATGTGGTTGAATTCGTTTTTTATTGTGTATGCATGTCATTTGTTTGTGGTGTGGAAAGACTGGCTAAGAGATGCGCATGGAGGAGGTTGGCTAGCTGATTCAGCATGATTAGCACCCTTGGAAGCAGAAAGAGGTTGGTTAATGATTGCAAACGATTGTTTATGTATTTAAGACACAAAGGTTGTTGTTAATTCATTTTATTAAATGCTGTAACATAAATAGTTTAAAAACTATTGATTTATGTCAATATCACTATTTGGGTTAATCAAAATAATTTTCTATAGTAAAATGCGAACATTTCTGCACTTTCTACTTGAATGTTTAATGATATTTGTTTGTGCATCTTTATAGTTTTCACGGTGCCATATTGTCGGTGGTTTAAAGAGGAGAGAATAAAGTTGCATCAGTCGAAGCTCTCTGCGTCACGAGTGGTAATTCCAAGTGGGCAGCTACACAATCTATTTCCTCTTCGTTCTCCTGTAAGAGGACAAAGCCCTCCACATAGCTGGCATCTACTTGAAGTTTGAAAGGCAGGCCGACATGTTGGGCCAACAATACTGGTGCTTCACAGAGCAACATTTTCACTTCTCTAAATACTCAAAAATTTGTTTCTCATCAGCTATTTATTTTGCAAAGAAAAATGATATAAGACAATGACTGATTTCAGTTTATGAAATGAATCAAAATAAAATAACTGCTGTAACAGTTACTGCATGTCAATATTAATCAATATGTTATATTTTATTTCAAAATAAAACGCCAGGTTTCTGAAGTTCCATTGTTGCTTTCATTTGGGTAGTTACTGTTCTTACTGTCTTGGAGCAACTGTGACCACATCATTTCCTCAGGGATTAATAAAGTATTCTGATTTTTATCTAAAACTACACCTGCCACCACAACTTGTTATTGTTGTTGATCTGGGGATATTAGGGGATAACAGTTCATCTTGCCTCAAGGGCCCCTCTTTTAGCTTAATGCAGTCATTCTGCTCTGGAGTTAGATCTGTTTTCTAATTTAACTATTAGTATTCTTTGTTTCATGACTTAGCTGACCCTTTCCTGATCCAGTGAATGATTCTAGGTCCTGGTGTTCAAATATGTCCCAGTCTGTCTGTGTGAAGTAGTTGTGCAGTTTGGAGAGTGCATTTTCAGGCCAGGTTCTAACAGTCTTTGTGGTGGACCTTGCACTGCGTCTGAGGGGGGTATAGGCTGGGGAGAGCAGGAAGGAGAGGTGGTTGGACTGGCCGAGGTGGGGAAAGGGTATGGCTCAATATGCATGCTTAATGTTGTAGTAAACATGATCTGGAGTGTTCTCTCCCCTGGTCAAGGTCCAATTTATTTATATAGCACATTTCCAGACAGACGATGCTGCATAAAGTACTTAACATTATAAAAATGCCATTAAAAAGAAACAATGTAAAACAATAATAACAATATAATACGATGATAGGACAATAAAATAATTAAAACAATAATTAAGACTATTAAATAAGACCAAAATGCTTGGCTCATAGTGTGATAAAAGCCAGGGCATAAAAATGTGTTTTTAGTAGTGATTTGAATTGATCGAGTGTTTGTGCAGATCTAATATTTAGGGGAAGACTATTCCAAGGTCTGGGACCTGCCACAGAGAAGGCTCTTTCACCACAAAATTTGAGATTAGTCCATGTGAATAGCATTAATTTTGAGCTAGACCTCATGGTTTTTCCTGGAGCATAAACTGAAAGGAGCCCAGACAGGTAAGAAGGGGCGTTAAGTGACTTAAAAACAAAAAGTAAAAGTTTAAATTGGATCCTGTAGGAGACAGTGTAGAGAAGATAAAACTGGGGTTACATGCTGTCTCCGCTTGGTACCAGTTAGCAGGCGAGCAGCTGCATTTTGGACCATCTGAAGACGATGAATGGAGGCCTGGTCGAGACCAAAATACAATGAATTGCAGTAGTCCAGTCTGCAAGTAAGGAAAAGGTGAATGACGTGTTCGAAGTTTTCTGTCTTCATTTATGCTGGAAGTGATAACAGAGCTGTACGTTTTAATTTGTTTCCAAAACCCCGCAGTCAGGACATGCTATATTGTATTTAGATAGAAGCTAGCAAGCTAACTCCCTGCTAACTTCTAACTCCATTAAATGTCATAAATTCCGTTTTCATGGATGCCTGGATGTTAAACTCAATTGTTACACCTGGTAGAGCAGAACGCTGATCATTTTATTAAAGATGAAAGACTTTAGACAGTTTTTCAACTCTCAATAATGCCATCGTGATCGTTTGATATATGGACCTGCAGCGGAGTTTAGACCCAGACACGGCTAGTGACGTCAGACTGAACAACTGGATTGGGAGCCATGGGTTTTTTTTCTTTCTCTCACCCTCTCTCTCACACTTTTTTTCCGCTTCACTCCGCACGTGAGCCTTGTGCTATGCGCTGAGCAGAGGGGGGAGGGGCGGTAGTTAGATGCAGTACAGGAACAGAGTGGGAGGGAGAGAGAGAGAGCCAGGGACAACAACGTCACATTAGAAAGGTATAGTAATCATCCACAACTATTTTCAGTTGCGGATGATAAAGGATACAGAAAGTTTATTCATGCAGGCCCATATGACAGAGAAGGTGCATCTGCTTTTTGTTTTCATATTTTAATTTATATTTAATTGTGTTGTGGTTTGCAGTGTTTTGTGTTGTTTCACTTTAAATGTGTTTCAAAGGAAAAAGCTGAAAATTTAAATAGTTAAAAGTTGAAATGTAAATAGTTGGTTTTTGTATTATATGATTTATTTATTACATTTTATGTGGAGTGAATAAATAAAAGTATATTTATGGTGGCCCCTAGAGACAAAGCACATACGAACTCCAAAACACGTACAAAACACAACAGAAGTGCTCCAGGATGCTGGGCACAGTGTTGAGCTTTTGTTACCTAGTGGCTACACAAGCCAGGAAGTACCAACGACCGGATTTGGTGTGTGGTAGTAACAGGTAAATGAAATTTTTTTTTAAAATTTGAATTATTATGAGTGCTTGTGTATAAACACACAAACAATACACATATGCTTTCAATTGTGTAATTTAAGCGATCTAGGTAGATCTGTTTTGGAAGTTCAGTTCATGCTAGAAATGTGTTTTGGAGTTTGTACGTGCTTTGTTTCTAGGGGCCACCGTATATATTTATATATAAACATATATAAATAAAACCACATTTTTAAAAAAAAAATAGTAATTCCTTTTGTGCATAATTTTATATTGTTGTTAATAACAAATTAATTAAAGCAAGAAAACAACCTGAAGAGCCGGTTGGGAGCCGAAAGAGTCTGTTCTTTTTAGGATCCGAGCCGAAAGAGCCGGTTCTCTAAAAAGAGCTGGAAATCCCATCACTAATCACCTCAAGGTGCTTTACATTGTAAAGAGCCAACAATAAGAGAGAGAGAGAGAAAACCCCATCAGATGACAGTGGGGAAAAAAAAATTCCCTTTAACAGGAAGAATTATCTAGCAGAGCCATCCTCAGGGACCGGCGGCTATCTGCCACGACCAGTTGGGGGTAAGAGGAAAAAGACAGGACAAGGACACACAAGTTCATCTTAGTTTCTTTCCAAAATGTTGTTTTCCAAAATCGTGCAGGCTTTTTTTTGGGTAAAATCTAGGCAAAGTGTAAAAAACCAAATATAAACTGTTGTTGTTGTCCAAATACTTAGATACCAAATTGTATATTTAAAGAACCTCATTCACTACATTCAAAAGACATGCTGTGGAAGAGAGCCAGAGATGAATAATCATCAGAGATGATGATGATTAAATACAGAGTGGTGTATAAACACAGTGAGAAAAAGCTGAGTGAAGTAGAACTCACGTGTGTTTACTATGTGCATTGAAGGACATATGCTGGTCAAAAATGACCACGGTGTTATTGGAGGCAATGCTATCCAGAGTTGTCTCGTTAGATGCCATCTGGTCATGTTTCTGGGAGGAAACACTCAACGTTTTTGCAGGAAATAAAGCTTGAAATTATGAGAAAACCAGAATAAAGAAATCCGGAACCCATAGAAATAAAAACATCAAACATTGGAATAACAATAAAACCACAAACCCAAAATCACATTCACAAAGAATTCACGAACCCAAGACAACAAAAACCCTGTGGGTGCAGGACATACTGGGTCAAATCAAGTATCATCACAGTTGATGCTAAAGTATGTTTCAAAGCTACTTTGGGCTACTAACTTATTCAGATATGGTTGTCAACACCGGTAGTTATACGTTTGGTTTTTTTGTTTTTGTTTTGTTTACACTGGATGCCCTAAATGATGTAACCCCAAAGGGATTTGTAGAATGAAACCGGGTTTGCTTTTCATGAAAATGTGTAAAACACTTCACTAAGGAACCACTATACTACAGTATGTATAAATATTGTATCTTCCTCAGTCAAACTGGTCACATTTTATGGAGAAAAATGGAATAACACTCATGTATGTACGTGCATGGTACCTGAGATCAAGGTTATGTATTTGTTACCTCTTGCCATATTTAGCTTAAATACGAGAGAGTCATAAGACCAGTAGGGTCGGAGGTTTCCCTCAGCAGGGTGGGGGGCTAAAATGTACATGTACTGTGTAAATCCGGTCCTGCCCTTTTCATGACTGAACTGACATGACTGAATGAATTTCAGAGGACAGTTTTAGCCATTATAATCTTAATGATGTTTTTCCATGTTGGCGAGAATACAGTTGGTATTGTAATTGTGATCGGCAAACGCACGAGAGAGTAATAAGAGATTCTTTCGGGAAGGTGGAGTGTCGCTAAAAACCTACGGTCCACGCGGTGGCGTTCCTGTGACGGGTAATTAACGTTTATTCAGCAAGTCTGAGGTGTGGCAGGGAGTGTAAAGACTGGGGGGAGAGGTTCTTATCGGAGGAAAGATAAATGCTCGGGGCTGTGTAAAGGGATTGTAAAGTGGTTTGTGAAACGGAGGGACGAAGCATCCTCCTCCTCTCTCTCTCCGCTCTCGCACGCTGCTGCAGTCAGCCACAGCGGGCTCAGCAGCTCCCGTCATTTTTCTCGGCTCTCTCCCGAGCGGCCGACTGCATTCCAGCAACACCGAGGCCACTTTTTCATCTGAAGATCGACCTTGCTGTCTAGTCGACCGTTCTCCTATTGGATTACTGAAAGCCAGGCTTTTTCATTTGTATGGTGTGGTCTGTGTACAACATGTTTAAAACGTTCTAATAAGGCTTTGGACTGGAGATCCGTGAGTAGGCTATGGATGTAGGCGGATAAGATGGAGAAGGGCAGATAAATGACGGAGAGGACAAATTAAATCTCCGCGTGTCTTCGTGGGCTCGGTGTGGATGGTTCTCAATTTTTCATAAGCAGAAAAAGGAAAGCATCGTTACAGCAATCGGTTATCTCCTGGAAACAGAGAGAAGCTGAAATCCAGGCAGCCTCCGACACTTTCGGTACCTTAGACGGTGGAAAGAGCCTGAAGCCTGATTCAGTCACCAATCTCAACCTTCTATTCAACTCCAGCAACTTTAAAGCTGCTTTCTGCCAATGAATTGTCCCCCCGGTTTACCAGCTGCATTTAATAAGTTTGATGGAGATCGTTGTACCTGTGGACAGAGTACTTTATAAAAGCGTTGAAGCTGCGTGTTTACAAGTTCTGTTCCAAACACAAGCGATGATAGGTTTCCTAGTTTTAATGTAACGGGAGAAGAGCTTGATGACAGTCATCTGCGTTGATTTGAATTGTTTGTCGGTTGCAAAAAGCTTACGATCACATTAAAATTATGTAAATAACACAGAATTGCAAATGGGCTCTCTTCTCTCAGGAACACCAGCGTGTGCTCATTCATAGAATTTCATTCTTCACGAGCCACACGCAATACCACCTTGCTCCCTCCAAGCCGAAAAGTGTATAGAAGGAATACACTGACTCCAAGCTTCGCTCAACCTTCAGCATCCCCCAGCTATGAAAAGGCTTTGCCAAAACCTCCCCCGTAGGCCGGTCTCCCGCTACTCTCTGACCTTTATCCTTACTGTTCTATCCTGCTCCTGCCCGGCTCTAGGCAAGAAGAAGCTCTACATTGGAGCCCTGTTTCCCATGAGTGGAGGCTGGCCTGGTGGACAAGCCTGCCTCCCCGCTGCTCAGATGGCCCTGGACTTGGTGAATAATAGGACAGACATCCTGCCTGACTATGAGCTGGAGCTGATACATTATGACAGTATGGTAAGTACAGACGAAGGCTTACCCTAATTTCTTTCCAGCTTTAACTGCATGTGTGCAAATGTTGATCAGATCTAGTAGGACTTCTCATATAAGTCAGCACCTGCTGCAACACAACAAAGGCTACAAGGGCACAACACAAAAAAACGAAACAAAAAAACTAACACTAGAATTTCTGTTTCTTTTGAATGGTGTTAAGGAGCGTAGCCTGATATGGCTATATTAATATTTTTAAGGCAACTTTAATGAGACGTGTAGGTGTAAACTAATAGCTTTACTAAACATTGCTGAATTTGCATTCAATAATGTTTTACAAAGCAGTTATTAAAAATAATATTTGACTTTCTAGGTTAAAATACTCCCTTCACTGGTAAAAATGGCTGAACACATCTGGACAAAAATTAATTAATTGACACAGACCCGCAGAGCTGATGATTAAAATTCTTTAACAATGAGCCACAATCATTTATAACTAGAGGTGGAAGGCTAATCATATAGCATGGGACCCAAATTATTTATTATTGGCGAACCAACATTTCTAACGGCACTCTTTTTTCAACAACAAAAGTTTGTGTCAAAAGTTTTTACTTTTATCACTCTATTACTGTCTCTGTCGATCCAGAAAGAATAAATAATAAATCTATTAATCGACATTTAACAGTGGCAGTAGTCATGGGATGAAAGTGTGCAGAAAATGCTAAACTTATGACTTTTGTGGAAGGACCATTAATCACCAAATTAAAGGCATAGATTGTCTCCCCTCCACATATCAGATATCTCTGCACCCCTCAGACACATTTCCAGGATCATGTTATGCCATCAGAAGAATAAGTGGCAGTCTTTTCTGTATGTTTTTAAAATGCAGCATTCAGGCCATAAAATGGGTCGCAGCCCAAGAGATATGCTCTACCTACTGTATAGTGATGTGAAAACTGCATCTGTGTTTGTTTGCAAAAGAACAGCAGCTATACAGCCTGCACATGTTCAAACAGCACCACACTCTGTGCTAATGGCTCTGTGTGTGCTCACTGTGGAAACTCATCTATTTCTGTCTGCATTCAATCTGCAACTTGAATGTTACAAAAGCAACATGGTATCATGAATTCAAATGTTTTCCATGCAGTAAAATAGCAATAACATTTTTATACAAATTGGAGATGGTTCTGGAGATGGCTGACTTGAGACTGAACCCATATATATGGTCACATTTTTCATCAAAGTGAACAACAATATGAAAACATCTCAGGAGGCTCATAATCTAGAATTTTGTACTTGAATAAACCTGGAAAAGGTTACAGAGTCTCAGATTAGATGGTGACAGTCACATTTTCCACAACTGACAATACAAGTTTCTGTTCGCCATAGATGTGGCCGACAGCTAAGAGGATTCCAAAACCACAACACCGAATGCTCAGTGAGGCATAAGACAAGCCTAGAATAACTTCTAAGGGCTTAAAGAAATCACTGTCAGTGAAAGCTTGTGTTTGCCCTTGATCTTTTTAGGTGTTTGATTTCTTTTTATAGACAAATGGATAATAACAGCTTTGTGTTTCAGTTAAAGATTTGGTATACAGGCATTGACTCTAGCAATTTTTTTGTCAGCACCAGCTAAAACAGGCTGAAGTCTATGAGAACTGCTCTATGGATGATGACTTCCTTATATTACATGAATGGAATAACTGAAGACACAAGATCACCCATTAAAATAAAAGTTCATCTTGTTTTGGCAGTTGTCCTGCACAATGTGCTGCAGGCAAAACCAATAAGAAGCATTCATTTTGCGTCAAATGCACTGCATGAACAGTCTGCATACACCATGTGTTCAGTGCAGCTGGACTTTAGAGTTAGCGAAAGTGACTGTCACAAGAATATAAACATGGTTAACTGCAGACGGGCAGCTTTTTCCGACAGGAAAACAGGCAGTGCGTCTGCTTCTTCCGGCACATTTTTTCTGGCACAACTGATCGAGACTTGCAATTTAGCGTTATTATAATTTTGTATTTTATAGTTAATTTATATTTTAATTTTATTTGTTAGTTTCAGTTAGTTTCCAGAATGTAAACACACACACACACACACACACACACACACACACACACACACACACACACACACACACACACACACACACACACATAAACAGTTAAATTTAATGTGACAAGTGTATTCTTTTTTCCCCAAGAAGCATCACTGTGATTGGTTCAAGCTGCTCTGCATTGGATCTCTACTTCAAAATCCAGGAGTGGTGGTAGTGGGGGTGTAGGTTGGCGTGACAACAGTAACCACGACAACTGCAGTTCAAACAAACACAGATTTGGCTACAAGAATAAGGCAAGATCATGCACCTTGTATGATGACACAACAGGAGCAGATGGACGGATGCATGATGTAAACCTGTTGTGGTGAGAAAACCATATTTAGCACACTTAGCCAAATGTAACAAGCACTAGCTTGGTCACTCATCAATCACAGATGACTAAACCTATTCCACTGCTGTGCCAGGCCAACTGCACATTACACTAAGCATGCTCTGATGGATCTCCCACAGATCATAGTCCGGAACCACACAAAGAGATCTGTGAGAGATCAGAAAAAATGGCTGAATCATCTGTTGCAGTGGGTCTCTCATTTTACTGACCTCTTAAAGCACTTTGAAGCCACATTTAACCATCCATTCTATAAAATTAGGTCCATGAGAGAGAGGGATGGGGGCTGTTTCCAATTTTGCCTCTGTTTACCTGCACAGTGAATTTAATCTCAAATGAAAAGATGCAAATGAAGGGTAGATTTTGAGTTTCAACTGAACATTTGGCTGAATCTGAGCAGAAAGTATAGCTTTGTATAGTTTACAATTCATTCTACTGCTTTTATCAGCAATCACATCATCGATAAACACTACTGACCTTGTTCCAGTGGCTGCCACACACATACGATAACACTATGTTTCACAGATGATGCAGTATCCTTTGAGTCATGAACTATTCATTTCCTTTTTAATACTTTTGTTCCCTCATAATTCTTCTACAAGTTCATCTTAGTTTCTTTCCAAAATGTTGTTTTCCAAAATCGTGCAGGCTTTTTTTTGGGTAAAATCTAGGCAAAGTGTAAAAAACCAAATATAAACTGTGTTGTTGTCCAAATACTTAGATACCAAATTGTATATTTAAATACGAGAGAGTAATAAGAGATTCTTTTGGGAAGGTGAAGTGTCGCTAAAAACCTACGGTCCACGCGGTGGCGTTCTTGTGACGGGTAATTAACGTTTATTCAGCAAGTCTGAGGTGTGGCAGGGAGTGTAAAGACTGGGGGGAGAGGTTCTTATCGGAGGAAAGACAAATGCTCGGGGCTGTGTAAAGGGATCATTAGTTAGTAATAACTAATGATTAAATGCAGAGAAGTATATAGACGCATAGTGAGGGGAAAAGGTGAGTGAAGAAGAAATACTCAGCAGCCTACAACTACTGCAGCTTACGTAAGGGAGGATTCAGGGTCACCTGGTCCAGCCCTAACTATATGCTTTAGCAAAAAGGAAAGTTTTAAGCCTAATCTTAAAAGTAGAGATAGTGTCTGTCTCCTGAATCCAAACTGGAAGCTGGTTCCACAGAAGAGGGGCCTGAAAACTGAAGGCTCTGCCCTCCATTCTACCTTTAAATACTCTAAGAAACCACAAGTAAGCCTGCAGTGTGAGAGCGAAGTGCTCTAATGGGGTGATATGAGACTGATTATTCAAGACCTTGTACGTGAGGAGCAGAATTTTAAATTCAATTCTAGATTTAACAGGAAGCCAGTGAGCAGAAGCCAGTATAGGAGAACTCTGCTCTACAAATGTAGTGTGTTCGTGGACTTTTAAAAAATGCATTTAATGTCTTTTTCTTTTCCTTGACGTTCTCTGTCTTCCTGACTTTCAGATTTTACAAATTAAGCCCTGTTTTCAACAATACAACAAAACACACACTTTACTAGTGTGGACAAGCACTGTTCTTCCTCCGTGTAGGAGTAGAACTTGCAGTTTCCCAGGGAGATGGGAACAGGTTGTGGAAACAGTGGAGGGGTGAGATGGGGACTAATTAGTGTATTAATAGTTGTATATAATTTTTTCCCCATAAGTGACACTCAGTCTATGCTACTGAATACAAAGTAATTCTATAGTGAAACCTCAAAGGCCTTAGTTTAACTGACTTAACTTCTTTGAATAATAATGTCTTAAAGCATGCTCAATTGTCCAAGTAAGGAAATCCAAAAAAAGTTGATTATGGTCATCGTAAACCCTACATCTGTGTGTAGGGTTTACGATGACTTCTTCACTCAGCTGACTGCAAGTTTTTCCAACCTTATAATCAGAACATTGCATAATGAATGAAACTAGAACCACTGATGAACAATCGACTGTGAAGTCAGTTCCTTGATCATTAATATGCAAATTGTCATGACAATCCATGGTCATGTTCGTGAGTTGTGCTAGTGTCAGTCATTATGCAAATGTACTGTTTATGTGGTTGGTGAAACGTGCATTCAGCTGAGACTGAAGAAGTAATGAATGAGTAATGAATTGTTTCTCACACTGAAAATGTTACTTCCAGATGAACAGAATCAACTTTTGGGGATTTTGAATTGAAGTTTTTTCCTCCTAAACTCATTTACTTACCCAAAGGAGTGATGAGCTCATGCCATGGTGACTCCTCTTAGAATATTAGACTGAATTTAATCAAAATTACACACACTGATCACCTAATGGATTTTTCGCCAAATTTTCCTCAAGGTCAAGGTCATATTTGTTGTTATTAGATTCTCAGTAGTTTGTGCAATACAACCACATCACTTTCTTCACTACATGACACATTACAATAAACTGTGAATAATGATGGATTGTGAACTAGATGAGCTACTGATTAAGCTTAGTTCAAGGCTGTTAACTAACTATTTTTTTTGTGAGATTATATTTTCCCTTTGCTGTTTCTGAAATTATGACTGAAACTCTGCTTTCATTTTGCAGTTTAAGAAGCCTACCTAACTCGGTCTTAGGTAGTAACTCGTATAACTCGTTTGTCTTCATTATTTAAGACATTTAAACAAATTTTAAAAAATGGAAAAAAAATTTGAGGTAAGCAATCAAGTGGTTACAATGGGATCAGCAGCAAACCATCAGTCCTGTCTAACCGAAAATAATAGAATGTCTATTTATGTCTTTTCAGTAAATAGACTTCATTGATGAAAACAAGAGTTTCACACTAACATGGATTAGTGTGCTACTTTAACTTTGGTGTTTTAACAAGTCTGGTTTCGTCTACTTCTAAACCAGTGAGCTAAAATCAGTCTTATTAAATTTGATAATTACCACACTGTGATACTACAACCCTTAGACAGCAATAGATTACATGTATGAATACCCCCTTTTTAAAACATCAAGATTAGGTTGACCCAAACAGTTAGTCAGGTCAAACAGTTTCAGTTACATACACATTAACTAATGATGGGTGATAACAAATCTGGTAATTATTATTAAATTTGATGAAAGCTTTTTATAACAGATACATTTAAATGTGGACCAATATGAAATACTGTAAATCTCCTCACAAGTTTTGCTAGCTTCCCTTGTCAGTGCCCTGCTTCAAACACAGCTCTCTGTTCATAAAGTGAGGAAATAATGTTTTTGATCCCTGATGAATCTGCGTGGAACTACTGTGGAGGTAAGCATGGACGACACAGAGCTCTCAGTTCTCACTCCTTCTTTATTCCTCTCCAACATCAACTGAACACATCGTGCCACAAAACACAGCAGCACACTTCCTCAACACTGGGTGTGAGTGGAGCCCTCTAGTGGTCCACCACACAAGGCCCCCCCCCAAACACCCAGCAGAACTAGTCCAGGACCCGGGGTTTTAAGCAAATGGCCGGAACGGCTGAACGGTGACAAAGGGAAACCCAGCCCGGGAGCGAAGCTGGCACTGGCAGTCAGAAAAAGCTGCAGACAGCTCAGGCTCCATTGGTTGTGGGGCGCTCCTGGGGGAAAAAAACAGAATCCATCAGCCCGGTGGCAGGTGGGCGGCCACGGCGAGGGGCCTGGGCCGGGACCACCTGATCATCTTGCAGAACATGTGCAGGCTTAAGTCTGTCAACAGAGACAACCTCCTGCCGAAAATCCAAAATGAAATGTTTTTTTAAGAACCCTGTATGGCCCGTCATATGGTGGACGCAGCGGAGTCCTATGGGCATCATGCCTGACGAAAATGAAACGAGCAGAGTCCAATGACCTCGGAACAAAAGTGTCAGGCAGGCAGTGGTGCACAGGGCCAAGAACAGGAAATGAGTGCCTTGGGGGGCGAAAAGGCAGCACAGAGGTATCGAAACACGGGGGGCTCTCGGGTAAGAATTCCCCGGGACCCGGAGGAGCTGGCTGAGGACCAGTTCAGCCGGGGAAACCCCAAGGTCTTCTTTAACCAATCCCTACGCAATCCCTTTTTTTTTTTTTTTTTTGCCTGTCCCGTTTGGCTCTTTTGCCATCAGAATTGTTGTCTAAAGGCAAAGAAAGATGCCCAACGGATATACTTTACCAAATTGACCATCCCAGCCTTGCCGTAATGGTCCATTTGATTCACCTTTTATTGTTTATTTTATTTTCACTTACTGAATACAGGACAGACTTGACTGGAGGAAAGAAGGGGAGAAAGAAAGAGGGAAAGAGAAACAGCTGAGAAGAGGGACGGGGGAGAAGGGCAAAAAACAAAAACCAACAGAACGGGCAGCAAAAAAAAAGAAAGAAAGAAAAGAAAATGCATCTATCGATCACCTGGATCACCAGCTGAGAAAGAAAAAAGAAAACAAGCAGAAGAGAACAAGAGTAATAGAATAAACAACATCACAATGATATATGGGAATATGACAGTAAATACTAAATATTAAACATTATTGTGCAGCACATAAGATCAACAGAACACAGTGTGCTTTGAGGTAGAAGCCAAAAAGGGTGTAGTTTGTGGGTGTGATCACCTGTGTGTACACCTGTGAGCATGGACGCGCTTGTTTTTTTGAAAGGTTCCTTCATGTAATGATCTGCTAGAGGGTGTGGGGGGGCCACAGCCCCGTCCTCCAGGGCATGAAGCAGGTATGGAGGAGATCAAAACTCCAGACATCCAGAGGCCCCCAGAACACAAGAGACCAAGGAAGACCAACAGAGGGGCAGCCGCGCCACTGTCCCAGAAAGAGCTGAGGAGAGTCCCAGATGAGGGCTCACTCAGCAGCCGCGGAGCAGAAGCCAGGGGGAATTGCAGTGACGCACCCGTGAGCTCCGCCGGCAGCCAGCCGTGCCTGAGTGACCGAGCTCCAGGCCGAGAGGCCGGGGGCACCCCACCTCCGAAGTGGACCGAGCGAGCCCCAGGCTCCAGGCCCCGATGAGCGGCCGCCAAGGAGTGAGCCGGTGTGTACCTGGACGCCCATCCCCGGACACAAAGAACCACCAACGCACCGATGTCTGAGGGAGTCCGCCACTGGCAGGGGAAGTGGTGGTAGGGGGAGATAGGCCTCCAAACCTTGGAGGGCCTGAGATGTCCCCAGAGAGGTGGCGCCTGACACCCAACCTGACATATAGACACAGACATACAGGCACACACATATACAAACATCCATTCCCACCCTCATGCTCTCATATGCACTTACTCCACACTTAACCAACGTGGAGACAGACATAAAGAGACGCTGTACACACGATCACACTCCCCAAGCGTACTCTACAAACCGGGTCTAGGTACCCTTGCCCCTGGAGGGGGAACTGCACCCAGACCCAGGTGGTGTTACCCTTTTCCCTGCGGTGGGGGGAGGCAGACCGCCCCGACTCCGCAGCAGCAGGGAGGCCCCACACTCCAGACCGCAGTCGGACGGCCAACTCCTCCTCCTAGTCCCCCCGCTCCAGCAGGTCACAGAGAACGGGGGTGAGAGAAGACTCCAAACCTCCCTCCACCCGCTCATTGTAGTGTTGATGCATGTGTGTTCTAAGGTGCATTTAAAACCCAGGAGGGCATGGAGCTACCTGCCAGAGAGCAGCAGGTAAGCGCATGGTCCCTCCTGCTAGCCCTCAATGTCTACGTGTATTTAACCTTGAGAGGTGGGCAACGACGCCAGGGGTGGGGTGTACACCCTGATGGTACTTTGGATTCCGTGTATCGTGCCCACCCCCAAGATCCTATATGTATGTGTAATGAGAGTGTGAGTAATGTGAATGTCTAAGTTGTGGGATAAAATTGAGGCAGAGGCAGCCAGAAGGGGACAGGGGGGGGGGGGGGGGTCTCCTCTGCACCCTGGTGACATACCCCTACTCCAAGGTCCTGCATGTGTGGGTGGTTGTGGTGGAGCGGGAAGAGGGAGGCAGCTGGAGATGGGGAGGGAAGGAAGGGAGGGGCAGGTGACCCCTCCCTGGGGCCAGCTCCCCCGCTGACCCCAGTAGGCACCCCCATACTCCGCGACCCGCCAGGGAAAGGGGGCCCAGGCCCATCCAGACCGGGGCCCAGTGCAGCAGCGCCGCCCGGCCCCACAGAGCCCGGGACAGTCCACCCAACCCAACCACAGAGAAAACTGCACCCACCCCACCATCCACTCATCTTCCAGACTACATAAGACAATAAACACCCAGGCTGAGATCTTCCTCCACCTCTCCTGTATCTCCCCCTCCTGCAAAGAAGTCCCGAGGAGAGGAAAGCTCCTGCAAGATGTGACAATCTCCCCCACCAGTTGAAGAGCCCCCCAGGTGGCTCGATGCACCGGTGGCACCCTGCTCCAGGGGTGGGCCCCCATGCACCCACCCGCCCACAACCCCGGCAACACACCAACCAGGACCCAAGCCCCCGAGGCCCGGCCCGGGCCCCAGCCCAGAGACGGAGCGCCCCCAGAACCTCACGCCCATCCCGGACCCACCCAGGGGCAGCCAGGCTACCAGGTCAGTAACCCACGTCCATCAGCACAGACCCTCCCCTAGCCCCGCTGCACGCAGCCGCGAGGAAACAGTCACCTGAGAGCCAACAGAGCCCCTAACCGGACATGACCGCTACCCCGGGTTGAGCCCCCCAAGGAAGATGCCTCCGGGAAACCCCCCGACGCCCTAAGCCTGTCCCTACCCCCACACCAATCACAACAGTGAAGGTGGGACCACCCCCACTAGGTGATGGAGCTGATCAAAGGAGCCCAGAGCAATTGATCTGATGTGGTGGCAGAGGCTGTATCAAGACTAATGTAATCTAATAGATAATTTCTATATTGGTTAGAATTAAGATTATTTTTATTTTTCCAGTTCATGAGGACTGTTTTCTTGGCTATGCATAGGGCAGTGAAAACCATATGGACATTATCTAAGCTGCCCAACAAACACACTAAGGGGGAAGTTGGAATGTTACATTTCAGACACTTCGATAAGTCTTCACATATCTCGCGCCAAAACTTCTGAACTGGTGGACAGAACCAAAGAGCGTGGATATAATTGTCCGGTGAATTGGTTTGGCAGTGTGAGCAGTTGTTGGTAGACGTAAAGCCCATCTTGAACATCCGATGACCTGTATAGTGCACTCTATGTAATATTTTGTATTGAATTAATTGAAGACTGGGATTTCTAATTAGATGAAAGGTTTTTAAGCAAATCTGAGACCAGAAGTTTAGGTCTAAGTTAACTGATAAATCCGCTTCCCATTTTGCAATAGGAAGTGATATTGATTCATCTGTTTTAGAAAGCATTCTGTATATTTTGGATAGTAATTTGGGGGTTTTAAGAGTAAGAAATTGAACCACACTTGGTGGTGTTTGTAGTTCAACTTGACCCGGTTTAAATTTCTTTTTTACTATGGATTTAATTTGTTGATATTCTAAAAATATTTTCTTGTTGATTCCATATTGTGTAACTAGTCCATCAAATGAGATAAATTCTGTTCCTTCTAGTATATGTTCTAAATATTTGATTCCTTTACCACTCCAATCTGAAAAGTTTATCATATTATTGTTTTGTAATATGTCAGGGTTGTTCCAGATAGGTGTACGTTTGCATGGGATTAATGAAGACGCCGTCAATTTTAGAAACTCCCACCATGCTGTCAGAGAAGAGCTGATGTTGATGCTTTTAAAGCATTCATGTCGTTGGATGTTTGAGCTGATAAATGGTAGGTCTGAGATCTCTAGATTATTGCAAAGTGCTTGTTCTACATCTAGCCAAGGTTCATCTAAGAGGGTATGTTTTAGCCATCCTGAGATAAACTGAAGCCTGTTGGCTAAGAAGTAGTGCTGAAAGTTAGGCAGTTCTAGTCCTCCTTTATCCTTGGTCTTTTGTAGTGTTTTTAAGCTTATACGTGGGGGTTTATTTTTCCAAAGGAATTTGGACATACATGAATCTAGAGATCTGAACCAATCTTGTGGCGGTTTAGTTGGGATCATTGAGAATAAATAATTTATTTTTGGTAAGACCATCATTTTTATAGCGGCAACCCTTCCCATGAGTGATATGGGTAGACATTTCCATCTAGCCAGATCATCTTCTACCTTCTTTAAAAGTGGGATATGGTTTAATTTAGTTAGATCTGCAAGCTTGGGAGAAACATTAATACCTAAATATTTTATATTTCCCGATTGCAGTGGTGTAGAAGAGGAATTATGGAGGGAGCAATTAATCGGTAGAACTGTAGATTTTGACCAGTTAATTGAGTAATCTGATATTCTTGCAAAAGAGTTTATCAATTCAATCACCCCAGAGATATTGGTTTGCGAATTTTGGAGAAAGAGTAACACATCATCCGCATAAAGGCTGATTTTATGTTCCGCATTCTTGCATTTTATGCCCTTAATTACTGAATTCTGTCTAATTGCTGCTGCTAGTGGTTCAATAAAAATTGCAAACAGTGAAGGGGAGAGTGGGCATCCCTGCCTGGTGCCCCTCAAGAGACAGAAGCTGGAGGATGTCTGGTCATTTGTTCTAACACAAGCTGTTGGGGAATTATATAATATTTTTAACCAGTTTATGAAAGAGGATCCAAAACCAAATTTGTGTAAAGTTGCAAATAGAAATTTCCAGTTAACTCTGTCAAATGCTTTTTCTGCATCTAAAGAGAATATTGTAGTTTCTAGGTTTTTACTGTATGAGTAGTCTATCAAATTAAGTAGTCTACGTGTATTTGTTGATGAGTGCCTACCTTTTATGAAACCAGTTTGGTCAGGATGAATTAAGAGGGGGGTTATTTTCTCCAGTCTCTTTGAGAGAGCTTTGCAGATTATTTTAAGGTCTACATTTATAAGGGATATTGGACGATAGCTTGAGGGATATACAGGGTCTTTGCCTGGTTTTAGCAGGAGATTAATGTTTGCAGAATTCATATTTGATGGAAGTCTGCCCTTTTCTTTAATTTCCAACAATGTTCTGTAGAAAACTGGTGCTAGAATCGACCAGAATTCTTTGTAGAATTCTGCAGGAAAGCCGTCTGGACCTGGAGCCTTATTATTGGGCATACTTATCAGGGCTTCCTGGAGTTCACCTGGTGTCAGTGGTGAATCCAGTGCCATTGCTTGAGTGTCCAATAATTTTGGAAGAGTTATGTTGTCCAAAAACTGATCAATTTCTTTTTTAGATGGGTTTATTTGTGGTGAATACAACGTTTTATAGAAATCCCTGAAAATGTTTTTTATTTGTTTCGGGTCATATACCCAGATGGATCTTGAACAGCACATATAGTTGTTTTTTCTTTATTTATTTTTAGCTGGTTTGCTAGAAATTGACCGGATTTATTACCATGTTCATAATTTTGTAGGCGTAGTCTTTGTACTAAGAATTTTTTTTTTTTTTATCAATTATCTCATTTAATTCTAGTTTTGTTTTGCGTATTTTGTTCAATGTTTCCTGATCTTGGTGGGACGCGTAGGCTTCTTCTAGTGATTTGATGTTTTTTTCTAATTCCTGAATATTTTTGTTTTCTTTTTTCTTTTTATGTGATGAGAAAGAAATTATTTTACCTCTCATCACAGCTTTCCCTGCTTCCCATAGAACAGAAGCTGATGTTTCGGGAGTGTCATTATAGTCCAAATATGAAGTCCACTCTTTTTTAAAATATTTAATAAAGTCTTCATCTTTAAGTAGTGATATATTAAATCTCCAGTTTTTTCTTGGCGTAGTATTATTCTTGTGCATTAGTGTTAAAGATACAGGACCATGATCGCTGAAAGCTAGAGGGTGAATCTCAGTGTCTGAAATGTCGTTCAGCAGTGAGCTGCTGACCAAAAAATAATCCAGACGAGAGTAGGAGTGATGGACATGTGAGAAAAAAGTATATTCCTTACTGGTGGGGCTACGCAATCCCAGCAAAACCCACGGAAGACGGTCGACCCAGTCGCCACCAGTTAAGGAAGCCCGGAGCGTGGCCTTGAGTGACCGGTGAAACCGCTTGCACATCCCGTTAGCTTGTGGGTGGCATGCTGTGCTGCGGTGGACCTTGACCCCCAGGCCATCAGCCATGGCAGACCAAAGCTCAGAAACAAACTGGGGGCCCCTGTCCGAGGTAATGTCAGCAGGGGGACCGAAACACAAAACCCACGTTGACAAAAATGCTCTGGCCACCGTCATCGCTGTCGTGGACGCAAGGGGTACCGCCTTGAAACCCGCTGTTCCAACACGGCACCCACCGCCACGTCGGACGCGTCAGTGGTCAACGCGATCTCCGCCGACGGAAACGGGTGGGCCAGCAGGGCCGACGCGGGAAAACTGAAACGGCCTGGACTCTGTCGGGCAACGGAACCACACCTTCAGCAGAAATGCGGTGCCCGAGGAAATCCAGAACAGGCAACCCGAACTGGCACTTGGAAGGGTTGATGATCAGGCTGTGAGCTGCCAAACGCTGGTCATCAACCCATCAACGCGGCGAGATTGGCAGAAAAATCCTGATTGTGGGGGATGGAGTAACGGTCATTCTCTGTGGCAATTTAAACGGCGGAAATCTCCGCATGGCCACCACCGACCGTCCGATTTGGGCACCATGTGAAGCGGAGAAGCCCATGCGCTGTTCGAGCGCTGTACAATGCCAAGGCGCTCCATCCATCCATCCATCCATCCATCCTCATCCGCTTTGTCCGGGGCCGGGTCGCGGGGGCAGCAGCCTAAGCAAAGAGGCCCAGACCTCCCTCTCCCCAGCCACCTCCTCCAGCTTATCCGGGGGAATACCAAGGCATTCCCAGGCCAGCCGAGAGATATAATCTCTCCAGCGTGTCCTGGGTCTGCCCCGGGGCCTCCTCCCGGTGGGACATGCCTGGAACACCTCACCCAGGAGGCGCCCAGGGGGCATCCTTGTCAGATGCCCGAACCACCTCAGCTGGCTCCTTTCGATGTGGAGCAGCAGCTGCTCTACTCTGAGCCCCTCCCGGATGGCCGAACTTCTCACCCTATCTCTAAGGGAGAGGCCAGCCACCCTTCGGAGGAAGCTCATTTCTGCCGCTTGTATCCGCGATCTCGTTCTTTCGGTCACTACCCACAGCTCGTGGCCATAGGTGAGGGTAGGGACGTAGACCGACCGGTAAATTGAGAGCTTCGCTTTTACACTCAGCTCCCTCTTCACCACGACGGACCGGTGCAGCGTCCGCATTACTGCAGCTGCAGCCCCAATCCGTCTGTCGATCTCCGGCTCCCTTCTCCCATCACTCGCGAACAAGACCCCAAGATACTTGAACTCCTCCACTTGGGGCAGGAACTCATCCCCGACCCGGAGTGGGCACTCCACCCTTTTCCGGCTGAGAACCATGGCCTCAGATTTGGAGGTGCTGATCCTCATTCCCGCTGCTTCACACTCGGCTGCGAACCGTTCCAGTGCGAGCTGGAGGCCCTCACCCGATGAAGCCAACAGAACCACATCATCTGCAAAAATCAGAGATGAGATTCTGAGGCCACCAAAGCGAAAGCCCTCCGCCACTTGGCTGCGCCTAGAAAGCCTGTCCATAAAAATTATGAACAGAACCGGTGACAAAGGGCAGCCCTGGCGGAGCCCATCACCCACCGGGAACGAGTCCGACTTATTGCCGGCAATGCGAACCAAGCTCTTGAAACGGTTGTATAGGGATCGAATGGCCCGTAGCAATGGGCCAGACACCCCATATTCCCGCAACACCTCCCACAGGACACCCCGAGGGACACGGTCGAATGCCTTCTCCAAGTCCACAAAACACATGTAGACTGGTTGGGCAAACTCCCATGCACCCTCAAGTATCCTGGAGAGGATAAAGAGCTGGTCCAGTGTTCCGCGACCAGGACGGAAACCGCATTGTTCCTCCTGTATCCGAGGTTCGACTAACGGACGAACTCTCCTTTCCAGCACCCTGGCATAGACTTTCCCAGGGAGGCTGAGGAGTGTGATCCCCCTGTAGTTGGAACACACCCTCCGGTCCCCTTTCTTAAAGATGGGGACCACCACCCCGGTCTGCCAGTCCACGGGTACTGCCCCTGATCTCCACGCAACATTGCAGAGGCGTGTCAACCAGGACAGCCCTACAACGTCCAGAGCCTTCAGGAACTCGGGGCGGACCTCATCAACACCAGGGGCTCTGCCACCAAGGAGTTGTTTAACTGCCTCAGTGACCTCGCCCCCGGAAATTGGCGGGTCATTCCCCTCATCCCCAGACTCTGCTTCCTCCTCGGAAGACGTGTCAGTGGGATTAAGGAGGTCCTCGAAGTATTCCTTCCACCGCCTGACAATTTTCTCAGTCGACGTCAGCAGCGCTCCGCCAGCACTATACACAGTGCAGGTAGAGCACCGCTTTCCCCTCCTGAGACGTCTGACGGTTTGCCAGAATCTCTTCGAGGCAGTCCGAAAGTCTTTTTCCATGGCCTCTCCGAACTCCTCCCACACCCGAGTTTTTGCTTCAGCCACTGCCCGAGCCGCATTCCGCTTGGCCTGTCGATACCTGTCGGCTGCCTCCGGAGTCCCACAGGCTAACCAAGCCCGATAGGACTCCTTCTTCAGCCTAGTGGCTCCCTTCACCTCTGGTGTCCACCATTTGGTTCGGGGATTACCACCACGGCAGGCACCAACCACCTTGCGGCCACAGCTCAATGCAGCAGCTTCGGCAATGGAGACGCTGAACATGGTCCATTCGGACTCAATGTCCCCAGTCTCCCTCGGAATGCTGTTGAAGCTCTGCCGGAGGTGTGCGTTGAAGATCTCGCGGACTGGGGCCTCTGCTAGACGTTCCCAGCACACCCTCACTACGCGTTTAGGTGCACCAGGTCTGTCCAGCGTCTTCCCCCGCCACCTGATCCAACTCACCACCAGGTGGTGATCAGTTGACAGCTCAGCCCCTCTCTTTACCCGAGTGTCCAGAACATATGGTCGCAGGTCTGCTGATACGATTACAAAATCAATCATCGACCTACGGCCTAGAGCGTCCTGGTGCCACGTGCACCTATGGACACTCTTATGTTCGAACAGGGTGTTCGTTATGGCCAAACTGTGATTAGCACAGAAGTCCAATAACAGAGCACCGCTCGGGTTCAGATCAGGGAGGCCGTTCCTCCCAATCACACCCCTCCAGGTCTCGCTGTCGTTACCCACGTGAGCATTAAAGTCTCCCAGCAGGACAACAGAGTCTCCAGGTGGAGCACCCTCCAGCACCCCCCCCCCCCAGGGACTCTAAGAAGGCTGGGTACTCTGAACTGCCACTCGGCGCATAAGCGCAGATGACAGTCAGGACCCGTTCCCCGACCCTAAGGCGCAGGGAACAAACCCTCTCGTCCACCGGGAAAAACCCCAACGTACCGGCAGCAAGCCGAGGGGATATTAGGATACCCACCCCAGCCCGCCGCCTCTCACCAAGGGCAACTCCAGACTGAGACAGAGTCCAGCCCCTCTCCAGGAGACTGGTTCCAGAGCCCAAGCCATGTGTAGAGGTGAGCCCAACTATATCTAGCCGGTACCTCTCAACCTCACGCACTAACTCAGGCTCCTTCCCCACCAGAGAGGTGACATTCCATGTCCCTATTGCCAGTCTTGGCAGCCGGGGGTCAGTCCGCCAGGGCCTCCGCTCCTGGCCGCCACCCGGCACACAATGCACCCGACCCCTATGGCGCCTCCTGCGGGTGGTGGGCCTGCGGGAGGATGGGCCCATGTCTCCTCTTCGGGCTGTGCCCGGCCGGGCCCCATGGACTAAGGCCCGGCCACCAGACGCTCGCCCTCGGGCACCCTCCCCGGGCCTGGCTCCAGGGCGAGGCCCCGGTAACCCTATCCCGGGCAGGGTAAACTGTTCCCTCGGTGTCCTTTTCATAAGGGTCTTATGAATCGCTCTTTGTCTGGTCCCTCACCCAGGGCCAACATAGCCCCTGGGATCCCTGTGACACACAAACCCCTCCACCACGATAAGGTAGCGATTCAAGGAGCAGGCGCCAAGGCGCTCCATGACTGCAAACTGTCCATCGCTCGGGTCTTCCCGAGCAACGGACAGTTTCGCGGAGTCGAGGCGGCGTGCGCGAACACCAGGGGCCCGACCATGGGAATATAATGCTCAACCCCGTGTTTCGTTACCGTGCTAGAGAAATTAGGGACAGACAGCGAAGGAAACTATAAAAGCAAACGCTGAAAAGCATCCCCGGAGATCACTACATTAGCCCGAATCAGGGGCTCGGCATCCCGAGTAAAACAGGGTAGCGAAGAAAACGAGAGAGCATCTATTAAACGTCTGTTGCAACATCGACAAGCAGTCCATGGGCACACAGAAAATCAGCACCTAAAATAGGTACAGAGCTAGCGGCAACAACAAAGTTCCACTGGAAATCCCGGCCATGAAAACAGTCACCAACCTTTCCCCAAACGTTGTGATGGGAGAGCCATTAGCTGCAATGAGCTGCGGCCCGCAATTCGCTGCTAGTCTGTCGGCAGCGGTCGGGGGAAGGAGGCTCTTCTGGGAGCCGGAGTCCACGACAAAACGTCTCCTGGAGCACGAGTCCTCTACAGGGAGTGCAGAATTATTAGGCAAATGAGTATTTTGTCCACATCATCCTCTTCATGCATGTTGTCTTGCTCCAAGCTGTATAGGCTCGAAAGCCTACTACCAATTAAGCATATTAGGTGATGTGCATCTCTGTAATGAGAAGGGGTGTGGTCTAATGACATCAACACCCTATATCAGGTGTGCATAATTATTAGGCAACTTCCTTTCCTTTGGCAAAATGGGGCAAAAGAAGGGCTTGACAGGCTCAGAAAAGTCAAAAATAGTGAGATATCTTGCAGAGGGATGCAGCAGTCTCAAAATTGCTAAGCTTCTGAAGCGTGATCATCGAACAATCAAGCGTTTCATTCAAAATAGTCAACAGGGTCGCAAGAAGCGTGTGGAAAAACCAAGGCGCAAAATAACTGCCCATGAACTGAGAAAAGTCAAGCGTGCAGCTGCCAAGATGCCACTTGCCACCAGTTTGGCCATATTTCAGAGCTGCAACATCACTGGAGTGCCCAAAAGCACAAGGTGTGCAATACTCAGAGACATGGCCAAGGTAAGAAAGCCTGAAAGACGACCACCACTGAACAAGACACACAAGCTGAAACGTCAAGACTGGGCCAAGAAATATCTCAAGACTGATTTTTCTAAGGTTTTATGGACTGATGAAATGAGAGTGAGTCTTGATGGGCCAGATGGATGGGCCCGTGGCTGGATTGGTAAAGGGCAGAGAGCTCCAGTCCGACTCAGACGCCAGCAAGGTGGAGGTGGAGTACTGGTTTGGGCTGGTATCATCAAAGATGAGCTTGTGGGGCCTTTTCGGGTTGAGGATGGAGTCAAGCTCAACTCCCAGTCCTACTGCCAGTTTCTGGAAGACACCTTCTTCAAGCAGTGGTACAGGAAGAAGTCTGCATCCTTCAAGAAAAAGATGATTTTCATGCAGGACAATGCTCCATCACACGCGTCCAAGTACTCCACAGCGTGGCTGGCAAGAAAGGGTATAAAAGAAGAAAAACTAATGACATGGCCACCTTGTTCACCTGATCTGAACCCCATTGAGAACCTGTGGTCCATCATCAAATGTGAGATTTACAAGGAGGGAAAACAGTACACCTCTCTGAACAGTGTCTGGGAGGCTGTGGTTGCTGCTGCACGCAATGTTGATGGTGAACAGATCAAAACACTGACAGAATCCATGGATGGCAGGCTTTTGAGTGTCCTTGCAAAGAAAGGTGGCTATATTGGTCGCTGATTTGTTTTTGTTTTGTTTTTGAATGTCAGAAATGTATATTTGTGAATGTGGAGATGTTATATTGGTGTCACTGGTAAAAATAAATAATTGAAATGGGTATATATTTGTTTTTTGTTAAGTTGCGTAATAATTATGCACAGTAATAGTCACCTGCACACACAGATATCCCCCTAAAATAGCTAAAACTAAAAACAAACTAAAAACTACTTCCAAAAACATTCAGCTTTGATATTAATGAGTTTTTTGGGTTCATTGAGAACATGGTTGTTGTTCAATAATAAAATTATTCCTCAAAAATACAACTTGCCTAATAATTCTGCACTCCCTGTATGAAGAGCAGCCTTTCTGTATTGCCAGCGGTCATGGCTGCTACAGCTCGCTGGCGGGTCCGTTTCCCTGGGCCGTAAAAGCGCAAGGCGGCAGGCAGCGACGCACTCTGGCGCCAAAACGCTGATGGTAGAAACTCTTTCTTCCATCCTTCTTTATTCCTCTCCAACATCAACTGAACACATCGCGCCAGCGTTGCCAAATCCTCAGTAAGGAAAATCGCTAGAAGTCGCTAAATGACGTCATCGTCTAATTTGCATACTTGGTCATGCTAATGTAATTGTAACCTGCGTTGTTGGAGAGAGAAATAACATCGTGGAAGAGACATACAGTGAGTAAAAAATGTCTTAAATGCATTTAGAATTTATTTAGAACTACAAATTAAATTTCTTTAAGCAATCATTATTTTTTTAATGTCACAATTCCAACCTTTGATATACAGTTCATGTTTAAGCTGGTATTGGTACATCACTTATGGTTATATCAGTATGCTCTCTTTTAAAAGATATGTCACTGAATCAACCTAAAAGTTTTGGGCACCAGGTCTTATTGATCAGTGTGTAAGAAAATGTCAGTTAGGCATGGCTATGCAAACCCCTTTTTATGGCTCAAACCTGTGTGATGATACACAGATTTGTATAAACATTAATTTCATTGTTTGTGAACTCTCTGTTAAATGTTTAATGATTACCACACTCATCATTATCATATAAATGGTTTATTGATTTCATTGACTATAGGCTATAAAGAGAAAGTCAGGCATCATTTGTAATATGACAGTCAAGATGATGGGATCTGACTGGTGGGTATATGCATTCTCCAGAAACACATGGGTAGATACTCTGTCTGCTTCACCAGATGAGCCCGCCATGGCTCTGGTTGAGGTGACCTTGGAACGTGCCTCACATCGCCCCTTTGCAACCCTTTTTTTATTGGCTCTCTGTACATATACAGAAGAAAACACATTTTAAATTGGTTAATATATTTTAGTTCTACATTCAGCAAACCGTGTATCATATTTTTGATATATCCTATGCTTAGTGTCCTTCCACATTAATTTGTTCTGAGTTTTTTTCTGTTTTTTTTTTTTGTTTTGTTTTGTTTTGTTTTTTGTTTAGTGCTTGACTGCAATTATCCACCATCCTCCAACAACCCAGAAAGACAAAAAAGTTAACCTTACTTTTAAGCTGGGTGGATTAAAAATTTCTTTATGTCACTATCCCTCCGTGTTATGGTACAGGCATGTATGTCTGCTATTGGAACTGGGTCGCTTGTGTTTACTGATGATGTGACTGCTGATAGAAGTAGTGGGGATGAATTCTGAAGGCTATGCTACGATTCAGCCAAATGTTTTAAAGTAATCAGACAGCATCTCTCTCAGTGCAATTGAATAATGACCCAAAACAGTGAAAAGCAATTCAAGGGAAAAAAAAAGAGAGAGATTTTTGAGCGGACAAGACAATCATCTAATGTCTACCCCCTGCAGGCTTTTCAGTTACAGAAAACATAACTGAAGGCACAGAAACCCACAAACAAGCAGGAGCGTAAGACAGCTGCGGTAAAGACCTGCTAGAACATCTTAAGGGGGACGTACAGCATTTGGTGATATCCATGAGTTCTAGACGTGGTCAAAAAATTTTTCATCCTGTTAGGGTACCTGGGTTGTTGACCCAGTGTTTTGAGTTTTGCATTATTATTGCACTTTGATTTTGTCATTATTTAAAATTTCTAGTCTTTTGGTTTCTATGTTAGAGTTCTTAGTCTCCTGGTTTCTGTCTCTGTTTCATGGTTGCCCTGTCTCTCCTGTCAGCTGTGTCCCCTTCTCGTGTCTCTGTGTTATATTTCCTGTTTTACTTTGAAGGGCTTTGTCTCATGTCAGTGTTTCTAGTTTTGTTTTCCTTGTGTTGTTAGGTCTGATTTGTCCTACCTGTGTCCCCCTCTTGTCTCCCATTACCTGATGGCTCCCTGTATTTAAGCCGTGTGTTTTCCTTGGTCTGTGTAATGATCTTTATCATCTTGTACTATGTGTTCCGTCTGTCAGCCTGCCTACCTAGTTTATTTGTATTTTCAGTTTAGTTATTTTTTTTGGCATTCAGCAATAAAGCTGCATTGAGTTCACCTTTTTGCCTCTGTGAGTCTGCACTTTGGGTCCACCATTCTTGCCTGCCACGCGCAGTCATGACGCATCCAGATTTAATTCCTTACATTTAAAATTCTGTTTTTTTATGCCATTATTTTTTAGCCTTATTTTAATTCCCGAATAGTTACCTAAATACTTTTGTTAAACCCTTAACTAAAAAAATGTAAGTGCATCTTGATGTTTGATTTAAAGTTCAGTGGTGGTGAACAGAGGCAACATCACAAAAAAATTTCTTTGACCAAATACTTATGGACTTAATTGTACCTATGAACAGTTATTTATTTAGTGTTATCATATGTAAAGTTGTTTGGAACAATGTATGCTGACAAACATGTCTTGTGTGTTTGTGTCCCTATAGTGTGATCCTGGTGAGGCCACCAAGCTGCTGTATGACCTTCTGTACACAGAGCCTATCAAAATCGTGTTGATGCCAGGCTGCAGCTCTGTGTCCACACTGGTGGCCGAAGCTGCTCGCATGTGGAACCTCATAGTGGTAAAAGCCTTTACATTTTTAGAGCTTCAATATACAACTTCTAAACAGTAATTCAGTGATGTAATTACATTGTTTTAAGAAAAAAAAACAATGGCAGTAGTATTACTGAATAGTGCAAGTCACAATGAAACTGGAAAGAAGAACTGTGCATACAAAAATACTGATGCAAAAGAAAAGGAAACACAAAGGCTGCCCACAGCGTTTAGGTGATAAGTAATCTCTGGGTGCTGTTGTGTGAAAATACCACCAAGAACACTTAGCACTATAGGTGACAACAAAACACAAAAATATCACAGGAAGCAACTCTTTACACCAAGAATACAGAGCCAAAATATATACTTGAAGACAGTGAGCTAAAGAGATGTCACAGTGAGACAGTCAGATTAGGGCGTCAGCTGCAGAATACTCGGTTAAGGTTGTGATACGGATTCATCCAACCATTTATCTTTTCATGCGTAAAGATAAATAAAAATACTTAAGAAAAAATCCTGATTGAAGTTAAAGTAATTTATGCATCAAAGGGTGAAACAAATGATAAATAGTAAATGGACTTATAGGGCAATTTTCTGCTCTACCTGAGAACTGAAAGCACTTTATACAACATGCCACATTCATACCCATTCATACAAGCTCCTTTTTCTATGCTTTTTCTACATGAATGCTTTCTACCTAACATCCACACACATTCACGCATCGGAGAGCAAGTTGGAGGATATTTGCATGAAGACTGGAGCAGCCAGGGATCAAACAACGAAGCTACTCATTAGTAGATGACCTGTTGATGTTTTTGCATAGTTTTTTCATTTTTCTTTTGTTCTGCTCTTTGACTGTCCTGTCCAACACTATAGAAACAGGAATTATTGTCTGAAGGCCAAGAAAAACGTAAAACAGGTGGATAGTTATTCAGTCAACTATCAAGTGGATATCTCTCTCTATATATATATATATATATTATATATATACATGGCCAAGTTTGAAACCTGGATCCCCCGCAGCCGGTTACCGAGATTACGTGAAGTACCCTCAGAAGGTCTGCTAGATGATGTTAATGCAGCACTACGGACAATACCTACAACCACGATTACCGACACTAACAAGCTGATCTACAATACGGCAGCAGTGATCAGTGAGATGCTTGGGTACAAGTTGAACAGCCACAAGGGGCAGTACCCTCCATGGAGAAGGAGGCTAGAGGGCAAGATCAAAGTAACACGGAGGGAGGTTAGCCAACTAACGGAGTTGCAGAAAGGTGCGACAAAGAAGGTGCATAAGAAATACAACAAGCTGTCCATACCTGAGGCCTTGGAAACTGCCAAGCAAAGACTCACAGCCTTGGCCAGCCGCTTGAGGAGGTACACCAGAGAGATAGAAGGCAGGAGAATAAACCAGCTGTTCTCCACAGAACCAGCAAAGGTGTACTCTCAGTGGCAAGGGAACAATAAGAGAACAGCACCACCAAGGCTGGAGACCGAGCAATACTGGAAGAGCATATGGGAGAAGGACGCAACCCATAACGGCAATACTCAGTGGCTAGTGGATCTGAGGGCAGACCACAGCGACCTCCCTGAACAGGGTCCAGTAACCATCACAGTGGCAGATATCCAAGAAAGGGTCTCCAGTATGAAGAGTTGGACAGCACCAGGGCCCGACATGGTTCACGCCTACTGGCTAAAGAAGCTGACTGCACTCCACGAGCGTCTGGCAGCACAAATGAACCAGCTGCTAGTTAACGAGAGACACCCGGAATGGCTAACCGAAGGTCGGACGGTCCTGATCCCCAAGGACCCCAAGAAGGGACCGGTCCCCTCCAACTACCGACCAATAACCTGCCTCAGTACTACATGGAAGCTCCTGCCAGGCATCATATCGGCTAAGATGAACAGGCACATGGGTCAATACATGAGCGGGACACAGAAAGGAATTGGCAAGAATACCAGAGGCGCAAAACACCAGCTACTGGTAGACAGAACAGTCAGCCGAGACTGCAAGACCAGACTGACCAACCTGTGCACTGCCTGGATTGATTACAAGAAGGCCTATGACTCAATGCCCCACAGCTGGATACTGGAATGCCTAGAATTGTACAAGATCAATGGGACCCTAAGAGCCTTCATCAGGAACTCAATGGGGATGTGGCGCACAACAGAGGCCAACTCCAAGCCCATAGCACAAGTCACCATCAAGTGCGGGATCTACCAAGGAGATGCTCTGTCCCCACTGCTGTTCTGCATAGGCCTGAACCCCCTCAGTGAGAGCATTAACAAGACTGCTACGGATACCGACTACGGAACAGAGCAGTTGTCAGCCACCTCCTGTACATGGATGACATCAAGCTGTATGCCAAGAGTGAACGAGACATCGATTCACTGATCCACACTACCAGGCTATACAGCAATGACATTGGAATGTCGTTCGGACTGGAGAGGTGTAGTCGGATGGTAACAAAGAGAGGGAAGGTAGTCAGAACTGAGGGGATTAAACTACCAGAAGGCAACATTGCAGGCATAGAGGACAGTTACAAGTACCTGGGGATCCCGCAGGCGAATGGGAACCATGAAGAGGTCGCTAGAAAAGCTGCAACCACCAAGTACCTGCAGAGGGTCAGGCAAGTCCTGAGGAGTCAGCAGAATGGTAAGAACAAGATCCGGGCCATACACACGTACGCCCTGCCCATGATCAGGTACCCTGCTGGTAAGAACAAGATCCGGGCCATCAACACGTACGCCCTGCCCATGATCAGGTACCCTGCTGGGGTAATAGGCTGGCCAAATGAGGAGATAGAAGCCACTGATATAAAGACAAGAAAGCTCCTTACCATGCATGGAGGGTTTCACCCCAAATCCAGCACCCTGAGGCTGTACGCTAAGCGGAAGGAAGGGGGCCGGGGACTGGTGAGTGTCAGCACCACAGTCCAGGATGAGACAACGAACATCCAAGAATACATTGGGAAGATGGCCCCAACTGACCGAGTGCTCAGTGAATACCTCAGGCAGCAGAAACCCAAGAAAGAGGAGGGAGACGAGGAACCATCATGGAAGGACAGGCCCCTGCACGGTATGTACCACCGGCAGATAGAGGAGGTGGCTGATATCCAGAAATCCTACCAGTGGCTGGACAAAGCTGGACTGAAAGACAGCACAGAGGCACTAATCATGGCAGCACAAGAACAAGCTCTGAGCACAAGATCCATAGAGGCTGGGGTCTATCACACCAGGCAAGACCCCAGGTGCAGGCTGTGTAAAGATGCCCCAGAGACAATCCAGCACATAACAGCAGGGTGCAAGATGCTAGCAGGCAAGGCATACATGGAACGCCATAACCAAGTGGCCGGCATAGTGTACAGGAACATCTGTGCCGAGTATAACCTGGAAGTCCCGAGGTCAAAATGGGAGATGCCCCCAAGGGTGGTGGAGAATGACCGAGCTAAGATCCTGTGGGACTTCCAGATACAGACGGACAAAATGGTCGTGGCTAACCAACCGGACATAGTGGTGGTAGACAAACAGAAGAAGACAGCCGTAGTGATCGATGTAGCGGTTCCGAATGACAGCAATATCAGGAAGAAGGAACACGAGAAGCTGGAGAAATACCAAGGGCTCAGAGAAGAGCTCGAGAGGATGTGGAGGGTGAAGGTAACGGTGGTCCCCGTGGTAATCGGAGCACTAGGTGCGGTGACTCCCAAGCTAGGCGAGTGGCTCCAGCAGATCCCAGGAACAACATCGGAGATCTCTGTCCAGAAGAGCGCAGTCCTGGGAACAGCTAAGATACTGCGCAGGACCCTCAAGCTCCCAGGCCTCTGGTAGAGGACCCGAGCTTGAAGGATAAACCGCCCGCAGGGGCGTGCTGGGTGTTTTTTTTTTTTTTATATATATATAGATAGATAGATAGATAGATAGATAGATAGATAGATATTGAGTAGTGGCTAGTTATTCAGTCAACTATCTATCTATCGATCGATATACCGACACGACCAGGGAACGGGAAAGTGTAATCGAAGATGTCACTTTAAGAGAGACGGACTTGACCTCCTGACTATGAATGATGAAGATGATAAGGTGCTGACACTATGAATCCACAATTTCAGCAGGGTTGTCTGATAAGAACAGATGGCTTATCCACAAATCCACTTCCACTCGGGTATCTGTCGTTCACTCATTTATTGAACAAGAATCCAAGTTACACATCCATAATGTCAGTGAGGGGATTTAACGTGCCGTAGAATTCTATATGCCCTGTGTTGAAGTAATGGTGTGGTTTCTGTTGGAAGAGAACATAAAAGTCTTATATAATTATGTGAACAGAGTAAATTAAATGTGTAATACAACAATACAAACAATACTGGGTAGTACAACATTCAACCAAAATAAGGGAATATCAACAAGTGCTAATTTTACTATTTACATAAGTCCCAACTAGACACTTTACACAAGATCCAACATGAGCAATTACACTCATTGGCTAATCGTCATCTGTATGCTTATACAGGGAGTGCAGAATTATTAGGCAAATGAGTATTTTGTCCACATCATCCTCTTCATGCATGTTGTCTTACTCCAAGCTGTATAGGCTCGAAAGCCTACTACCAATTAAGCATATTAGGTGATGTGCATCTCTGTAATGAGAAGGGGTGTGGTCTAATGACATCAACACCCTATATCAGGTGTGCATAATTATTAGGCAACTTCCTTTCCTTTGGCAAAATGGGTCAAAAGAAGGACTTGACAGGCTCAGAAAAGTCAAAAATAGTGAGATATCTTGCAGAGGGATGCAGCAGTCTCAAAATTGCAAAGCTTCTGAAGCGTGATCATCGAACAATCAAGCGTTTCATTCAAAATAGTCAACAGGGTCGCAAGAAGCGTGTGGAAAAACCAAGGCGCAAAATAACTGCCCATGAACTGAGAAAAGTCAAGCGTGCAGCTGCCAAGATGCCACTTGCCACCAGTTTGGCCATATTTCAGAGCTGCAACATCACTGGAGTGCCCAAAAGCACAAGGTGTGCAATACTCAGAGACATGGCCAAGGTAAGAAAGGCTGAAAGACGACCACCACTGAACAAGACACACAAGCTGAAACGTCAAGACTTGGCCAAGAAATATCTCAAGACTGATTTTTCTAAGGTTTTATGGACTGATGAAATGAGAGTGAGTCTTGATGGGCCAGATGGATGGGCCCGTGGCTGGATTGGTAAAGGGCAGAGAGCTCCAGTCCGACTCAGACGCCAGCAAGGTGGAGGTGGAGTACTGGTTTGGGCTGGTATCATCAATAGGGATGGGTATTGATAAGATTTTAACGATTCCGATTCCATTTTCGATTCTGTTTAACGATTCGATTCCTTATCGATTCTCTTATCGATTCTTTTTAAAAAAGGAGAACACTAAAGTCGATTAGCTTAGAACTGTGTTTTATATCTTCTCTTTGAACAAGATAGAAATTTAGGAGTAACATGGCCTTACAAACCCAACAGTGAGATCTTAAGAGATCCAGCCTACGGCTCTTCAATGGGGTGTCACAGGGTCCCCAGGAAAAAAATGTATATGTAAAATAATAAAATAAATATTCTCCTGTAGCAATAACAAAGTTTAACATAAATTATTCTGTAGCAATTACACAAGAATATCCAGTAATGTCCCTGCCTACAATTAAACACATTCACTTACCAAAGTGAAATCGGGGGCATCTGCTGTGGCAAATGGGTGCAAGCCTTTGACCACAAACTTAGACACTGCTGGGTGACATTCGTCTATCCTGGCCTGAAAGGAGACGCTACCGGTAGACTGCAGCGAGAACTGCCAGCATCTGAGCCAGCCAGACTCTGTCTCTCTCATCATGGTTATCTAAATGCAACGCACAGTAATAGCAGGTTTTGTAATAAGGTAAATCGCGCTAACATAATATGCAATGCTAATTGATTAGTTACCTGCAGTATTAACGGGAGAGGACGTGGAAACGCTACCGCTGCTGCTGGGTTGAGCTTCGCTAGTCCGGAGCGGATCAAAAACACGACATTCATTGAAAGCAATCGCGTGTTTTTTGAGCAAATGCTTTTGCATATTCGTAGTGTTTCCTCCCTTTGATGAAATCTCTACTTTGCAAGTATTGCACGTTGCCCTGTTGTCATCCTTTCTCATAAAGTGTAACCAAACTTTTGAGCGTTTGTGCCGCTCAGGCGCCGTGTTTCCTACTGGGTAAAAGACGCTACTCAACGTGATGACGTCATTCGGGGCGACTGGAATCGATAAGGGAATCGTTTTTAAAAGTGGCAAACGATTCCAAGGAATTGAAACAGTGGGAACCAGTTCTCAACAAGAACCGGTTTTCGATACCCATCCCTAATCATCAAAGATGAGCTTGTGGGGCCTTTTCGGGTTGAGGATGGAGTCAAGCTCAACTCCCAGTCCTACTGCCAGTTTCTGGAAGACACCTTCAAGCAGTGGTACAGGAAGAAGTCTGCATCCTTCAAGAAAAACATGATTTTCTTTTTCTTTTCTTTTTTTTTTTGTTTATTTTATTTTCACTTACTGAATACGGGACAGACTTGACTGGGGGAAAGAAGGGGAGAAAGAAAGAGGGAAAGAGAAACAGCTGAGAAGAGGGACGAGGGAGAAGGGCAAAAGACAAAAACCAACAGAATGAGCAGAAAAAAAAAGAAAAAAAAAGCATATATCAATCACCTGGATCACCTGCTGAGAAAGAAAAAAGAAAACAAGCAGAAGAGAACAAGAGTAACAGAATAAACAACATCATTATGATATATGGAAATATGACAGTAAATACTAAATATTAAACATTATTGTGCAGCACATAAGATCAACAGAACACAGTCTGCTTTGAGGTAGGAGCCAAAAAGGGTGTAGTTTGTGGGTGTGATCACCCGTGTGTACACCTGTGAGCATGGACGCGCTTGTTTTTTGTTTTTTTTTAAAAGGTTCCTTCATGTAATAATCTGCTAGAGGGTGTGGGGGGGCCACAGCCCCGTCCTCCAGGGCATGAAGCAGGTATGGAGGAGATCAAAACTCCAGACATCTAGTCTAGTGGTGGTAGGGGGAGATAGGCCTCCAAACCTTGGAGGGCCTAAGATGTCCCCAGAGAGGTGGTGCCTGACACCCAACCTGACATATAGACACAGAAATACAGGCACACACATATACAAACATCCATTCCCACCCTCATGCTCTCATATGCACTTACTCCACACTCAACCAACGTGGAGACAGACATAAAGAGACGCTGTACACACGATCACACTCCCCAAGCGTACTCTACAAACCGGGTCTAGGTACCCTTGCCCCTGGAGGAGGGAACTGCACCCAGACCCAGGTGGTGTTACCCTTTTCCCTGCGGTGGGGGGAGGCAGACCGCCCCGACTCCGCAGCAGCAGGGAGGCCCCACACTCCAGACCGCAATCGGACGGCCAACTCCTCCTCCTAGCCAGGGAAAGGGGGCCCAGAGACGGAGTGCCCCCAGAACCTCACGCCCATCCCGGACCCACCCAGGGGCAGCCAGGCTACCAGGTCAGTAACCCACGTCCGTCAGCACAGACCCTCCCCTAGCCCCGCTGCACGCAGCCGCGAGGAAACAGTCACCTGAGAGCCAACAGAGCCCCTAACCGGACATGACCGCTACCCCGGGTTGAGCCCCCCAAGGAAGATGCCTCCGGGGAACCCCCCGACGCCCTAAGCCTGTCCCTACCCCCACACCAATCACAACAGTGAAGGCGGGACCAAACTATGACCCCCCACCCCCACTAGGTGATGGAGCTGATCAAAGGAGCCCAGAGCAATTGATCTGATGTGGTGGCAGAGGCTGTATCAAAACTAATGTAATCTAATAGATAATTTCTATATTGGTTAGAATTAAGATTATTTTTATTTTTCCAGTTCATGAGGACTGTTTTCTTGGCTATGCATAGGGCAGTGAAAACCATATGGGCGATATTCTTTTCTGAAGTGACATTATCTAAGCTGCCCAACAAACACACTAAGGGGGAAGTTGGAATGTTACATTTCAGACACTTCGATAAGTCTTCACATATCTCGCGCCAAAACTTCTGAACTGTGGACAGAACCAAAGAGCGTGGATATATTTGTCCGGTGAATTGGTTTGGCAGTGTGAGCAGTTGTTGGTAGACGTAAAGCCCATCTTGAACATCCGATGACCTGTATAGTGCACTCTATGTAATATTTTGTATTGAATTAATTGAAGACTGGGATTTCTAATTAGATGAAAGGTTTTTAAGCAAATCTGAGACCAGAAGTTTAGGTCTAAGTTAACTGATAAATCCGCTTCCCATTTTGCAATAGGAAGTGATATTGATTCATCTGTTTTAGAAAGCATTCTGTATATTTTGGATAGTAATTTGGGGGTTTTAAGAGTAAGAAATTGAACCACACTTGGTGGTGTTTGTAGTTCAACTTGACCCGGTTTAAATTTCTTTTTTACTATGGATTTAATTTGTTGATATTCTAAAAATATTTTCTTGTTGATCCCATATTGTGTAACTAGTCCGTCAAATGAAATAAATTCTGTTCCTTCTAGTATATGTTCTAAATATTTGATTCCTTTACCACTCCAATCTGAAAAGTTTATCATATTATTGTTTTGTAATATGTCAGGGTTGCTCCAGATAGGTGTACGTTTGCATGGGATTAATGAAGACGCCGTCAATTTTAGAAACTCCTACCATGCTGTCAGAGAAGAGCTGATGTTGACGCTTTTAAAGCATTCATGTCGTTGGATGTTTGAGCTGATAAATGGTAGGTCTGAGATCTCTAGATTATTGCAGAGTGCTTGTTCTACATCTAGCCAAGGTTCATCTAAGAGGGTATGTTTTAGCCATCCTGAGATAAACTGAAGCCTGTTGGCTAAGAAGTAGTGCTGAAAGTTAGGCAGTTCTAGTCCTCCTTTATCCTTGGTCTTTTGTAGTGTTTTTAAGCTTATACGTGGGGGTTTATTTTTCCAAAGGAATTTGGACATACATGAATCTAGAGATCTGAACCAATCTTGTGGCGGTTTAGTTGGGATCATTGAGAATAAATAATTTATTTTTGGTAAGACCATCATTTTTATAGCGGCAACCCTTCCCATGAGTGATATGGGTAGACATTTCCATCTAGCCAGATCATCTTCTACCTTCTTTAAAAGTGGGATATGGTTTAATTTAGTTAGATCTGCAAGCTTGGGAGAAACATTAATACCTAAATATTTTATATTTCCCGATTGCAGTGGTGTAGAAGAGGAATTATGGAGGGAGCAATTAATCGGTAGAACTGTAGATTTTGACCAGTTAATTGAGTAATCTGATATTCTTGCAAAAGAGTTTATCAATTCAATCACCCCAGAGATATTGGTTTGTGAATTTTGGAGAAAGAGTAACACATCATCCGCATAAAGGCTGATTTTATGTTCCACGTTCTTGCATTTTATGCCCTTAATTACTGAATTCTGTCTAATTGCTGCTGCTAGTGGTTCGATAAAAATTGCAAACAGTGAAGGGGAGAGTGGGCATCCCTGCCTGCTGCCCCTCAGCAGACAGAAGGTGGAGGATGTTTGGTCATTTGTTTTGACACAAGCTGTTGGGGAATTGTATAATATTTTTAACCAGTTTATGAAAGAGGATCCAAAACCAAATTTGTGTAAAGTTGCAAATAGAAATTTCCAGTTAACTCTG
Source organism: Copadichromis virginalis (assembly GCF_057382275.1). Taxonomy (NCBI): domain Eukaryota; kingdom Metazoa; phylum Chordata; class Actinopteri; order Cichliformes; family Cichlidae; genus Copadichromis; species Copadichromis virginalis. The sequence goes on from NC_140638.1 coordinate 33,333,582, forward strand.
TCAAATGCTTTTTCTGCATCTAAAGAGAATATTGTAGTTTCTAGGTTTTTACTGTATGAGTAGTCTATCAAATTAAGTAGTCTACGTGTATTTGTTGATGAGTGCCTACCTTTTATGAAACCAGTTTGGTCAGGATGAATTAAGAGGGGGGTTATTTTCTCCAGTCTCTTTGAGAGAGCTTTGCAGATTATTTTAAGGTCTACATTTATAAGGGATATTGGACGATAGCTTGAGGGATATACAGGGTCTTTGCCTGGTTTTAGCAGGAGATTGTTTGCAGAATTCATATTTGATGGAAGTCTGCCCTTTTCTTTAATTTCCAACAACGTTCTGTAGAAAACTGGTGCTAGAATCGACCAGAATTCTTTGTAGAATTCTGCAGGAAAGCCGTCTGGACCTGGAGCCTTATTATTGGGCATACTTATCAGGGCTTCCTGGAGTTCACCTGGTGTCAGTGGTGAATCCAGTGCCATTGCTTGAGTGTCCAATAATTTTGGAAGAGTTATGTTGTCCAAAAACTGATCAATTTCTTTTTTAGATGGGTTTATTTGTGGTGAATACAACGTTTTATAGAAATCCCTGAAAATGTTGTTTATTTGTATCGGATCATATATTGTGTTCCCAGATGAATCTTGAACAGCACCTGTAGTTGTTTTTTCTTTATTTATTTTTAGCTGGTTTGCTAGAAATTGACCGGATTTATTACCATGTTCATAATTTTGTAGGCGTAGTCTTTGTACTAAGAATTTTGTTTTCTTATCAATTATCTCATTTAATTCTAGTTTTGTTTTGCGTATTTTGTTCAATGTTTCCTGATCTTGGTGGGACGCGTAGGCTTCTTCTAGTGATTTGATGTTTTTTTCTAATTCCTGAATATTTTTGTTTTCTTTTTTCTTTTTATGTGATGAGAAAGAAATTATTTTACCTCTCATCACAGCTTTCCCTGCTTCCCATAGAACAGAAGCTGATGTTTCGGGAGTGTCATTATAGTCCAAATATGAAGTCCACTCTTTTTTAAAATATTTAATAAAGTCTTCATCTTTAAGTAGTGATATATTAAATCTCCAGTTTTTTCTTGGCGTAGTATTATTCTTGTGCATTAGTGTTAAAGATACAGGACCATGATCGCTGACAGCTATAGGGTGAATCTCAGTGTCTGAAATGTCGTTCAGCAGTGAGCTGCTGACCAAAAAATAATCCAGACGAGAGTAGGAGTGATGGACATGTGAGAAAAAAGTATATTCCTTACTGGTGGGGTGAAGGGAGCACCATGCATCGCAAAGACCAAAGTCGCTCATATACTGTTTGATTATATTTGTGGACTGCCAATTACGCTGAGTTCCCGCTGTATTGAGCCTATCCATGTCTTCATTTAGTCCAAGGTTGAGGTCGCCTCCAAGAACAAGTGTGCCATCTAAGTGTTCAGAGAGTGCACTGAAAAAACCGTGAAAGAATGAGGGATCATCAACATTTGGACCATATACACTTGCAATACATAGCTTTTTATCAAGTATAGATAGTTTAATGATTAAGAATCGGCCCTCTGGATCTATAACTGTATCGAGTACTGTGAAATTAATATTTTTATGTATTAAAATTGCTACTCCCCTTTGTCTAGAATTATAACAAGCTGAGAACACATTAGGAAACTCAGGTGTTTTAAGTTCATTCGAACCTCTAAGAGGTCTGTGGGTCTCTTGTAAAAGGACAACATCTGCCTGTAGTTTTTTGAGTTGGTTAAATATTTTTAACCTCTTTTCTCTGGAGCCAGCTCCATTTATATTCCATGTAATGAACCTCAGTGTACCCATAGATGTTTGTGTATAACTAGGGATGTATGCTGTGTGCGTCGCTTAGACAGGTGGAGAGAATACGTCACTTGTTCATAAATAAAGAGAAGGAGAGAGAGAAAAAATGTGTGGCGAGATGCTCCCTGAGTCTGACTTTGTGTATGCATAGTTACTAATATGAGTAGGCTTGGCTTAAGTGTGTGTGTATCTTATATGACTGTGTGCGCTGTCTGACTGATGTAAATGTGCTGCCGTTGAGCGCATGGTGCGAATGTGTCGAAATAAAGGATGTTTGCGGATGAGTGTCGAAGCAGGTGATCGAGGCAGTGAAAGGAATAAAGAAAGAAACCAAGGACAGGGGTGAGCAGCATAAATCCAAGAGGGGGAAAAGAGAGGAAAAAAAACGAGAAGAAAAAAACAAAAAACAAACAAAACGTAAACATTCCAATTAAATCACTGACGGAGAGTGACGGTGTTAATTCTGCTATGAAATCACACTTTAAGATGCGATTTGATACTGGTAAGTTAAACAGATGTTAATGCAAGTTAGTGTGTGTGGATAGGGAAAGGGTGTAGCTGATTCTTATCTGGTGTGAGGTTAATACAGCCACGGAGTGATGTTGGGGTCGCGGTGGAGCTGTCCGTCCACGTACAGCCGGTCCACAGCGGTCCTGCGTCGTTCCAAGATCTCTTTGGGGAACTGGTCGTTCACGCTGAAGTCCGTTCCTTTTAATTCCCTGCCGCGGCTTTTCACATGTTGCTTTTGTTTGAAGTGGCCGAATTTGGCCACGATAGGACGTGGTCTCCCGGCCGTAGCCCGAATGGGGCCGAGGCGATGTACCCAATCGAAGACGATGTTCTTCACAGTGTCCTCCGGCAGCTTCAGGTGGGTTTTGATGAAGCTTTTTACCGTGGTCTCCGTGTCCTCTCCAGCGGCTTCTGGAATACCAGAAAATACCAGATTATCACGCATGCTACGAGCTTGTAGATCGATAACTGTTTCTTTTATTTTTTTATTTTCTCTATTGAGCTGGGTAACATTATCTGTGAGACATTTCACCGACTCCCTTAGCGTGGCATTTTCAGCAGCAAGCGTTTCCACCTGCTGCTGGCTCCAGGGATTCTCGCAAGCATTTAAATTCTCGGTGAAGAATCTCCACCAAGGACAGCCTTGCGTCGAAACTGGACAATCGCTTGTCGATTGACTCCAGTATGTCAGCAATATCTTTGCCGGCTGGCGATGTTGAGCCGGGGGAATCTGCCGGGCGTTGTCTTTTCGACGACGGCGTCTCAGGTTTGGCCGGGGAAGATGCACACTGGGTCTTCTTCATCACGAGATCCTGAAAGCACTGATCAATATAATCTTGGAGAGTCTCTAAACTCTCCTCGTTGTTCTCCAGGGTGTTGGAGATTATTTAGACAAATAGTGTTAGTTATAAGACAATTGATAAGTGTATTTGGTAATACTGAAGCTTAAATGAATTTGTTCAAATCTAAACTACCATTTGTTTTAATTTTCCGCCAAAATCTCCGGCGTCTGACGTCAGTTACAACATGAGTCGCTTACCTTGTCCGTCACTTCCGAGAGATACATGATTTTCATGCAGGACAATGCTCCATCACACGCGTCCAAGTACTCCACAGCGTGGCTGGCAAGAAAGGGTATAAAAGAAGAAAAACTAATGACATGGCCACCTTGTTCACCTGATCTGAACCCCATTGAGAACCTGTGGACCATCATCAAATGTGAGATTTACAAGGAGGGAAAACAGTACACCTCTGTGAACAGTGTCTGGGAGGCTGTGGTTGCTGCTGCACGCAATGTTGAAGGTGAACAGATCAAAACACTGACAGAATCCATGGATGGCAGGCTTTTGAGTGTCCTTGCAAAGAAAGGTGGCTATATTGGTCGCTGATTTGTTTTTGTTTTGTTTTTGAATGTCAGAAATATATATTTGTGAATGTGGAGATGTTATATTGGTGTCACTGGTAAAAATAAATAATTGAAATGGGTATATATTTGTTTTTTGTTAAGTTGCCTAATAATTATGCACAGTAATAGTCACCTGCGCACACTGATATCCCCCTAAAATAGCTAAAACTAAAAACAAACTAAAAACTACTTCCAAAAACATTCAGCTTTGATATTAATGAGTTTTTTGGGTTCATTGAGAACATGGTTGTTGTTCAATAATAAAATTATTCCTCAAAAATACAACTTGCCTAATAATTCTGCACTCCCTGTATATTTACTCAGCAGAGTGGCTCTGTTTGTCAGCACAGCTGACTGACTGGCCTTTTGTACAGCCGCCCCCAACTTTGCGGAGCAAAGGTGCACTTCACTTAGGAAGGTCAGCCAGTAGACTCTGGTGGAAGAGCTGGAAGTCTGATGAGTTGAGCCACTGATCGTATATATGCCTTGTTTCCCACCTGTATCTGAGCAGTCCAAACCCTGCCATCTGCTCCAGGGATGACTTGGATGACCTTCCCAACGAGCCACAGGGCACGAGGGAGCTGCTGGTCCACAATGAGAACGATAGTGCCAACAGTCAACTGATCTCTTTCGTGTTGCCAGTTGTGCCACGTCTGGAGTGAAGGTAGATAATTCCAAATGTAGTGGATCCAGAATTGATCTGCCAAGGCTTGGCACTGCCTCCACCTATGACGGCTCAAGATTTCTGTTTCTGGGTAGACAACCTGTGGCATGGAGATATGAAGGGTGAGTTCCCTCTTGAGAACAGCAGCAAGCTGGGCTCCCACATGAGCAGCACAGAGCTCCAACCTAGGAATGGACTGTTGACGGACGGGAGCAACTCGATATCGGACGGCTAGGAAGGCTACCTGGATTCCCCCTATTTGATCTTCTGTCTGAGGGGATACCACAGCTCCATATGCCTTCTCAGATGCATCGGAAAAGATGTGGATGCTTTGCTTGCAAAGGGATAGGTCTGTCTCCGGCTGCACGTGACAATGTGACAGGGAGACATCAGGGAGCTGAATCAATTCACTTTCCCATGCATGCCACAGCTGCAACAGGTCAACTGGCAGATTCGGATCATCCCAGTCTCTCCTTTTTCTCCAGAGGTGCTGGACCGGGATTTTGGCCCGAGTGGTGTAAGGAATGAGGAGGCCAAGCGGATCATACTGCTTGGCCAGAACCCAATAGATGATTGTGGGCTCCACCAACTGCTCGGTGTGCCGTATCTGATATCTTAGCTTGTCAGACTGGCAATGCCATTTCAGGCCCAGAGTCTGCTCTGGTACATCAGTTCCATTGGGGGAAAACCACAGTTCACTGTTTTCCGAGACTGATCCAGGTGGCATATGACTGATGAGTTCTGGGTAGTTGGAAGCCCACTGTCGTAATTCAAAGCCACCAGTGAGTAGCAACTGCTGGATTTTGTTGACCAGTTGCTGGGCTTCGGGAAATGATGCAAAGCTCTGGAGGAGATTGTCAGAGCTAGTGGATCGCGATGCATTAACCTCATGGGTCTGGCACCCTTCCCACGATCCACACGTGGCTCTCAAGGTTGCTGAGGATGATGGAAATACACATCATGATCTTGAATGATTGTGTGGCAGTTTGGACAGCAGTCTGGTGACGTGTGACCCACATTTCAGTTCTGCTCTCCCCTCTTTCCCAAGATTTCCAACATTCCCACGAGAGCCCTTACTTTCAGGGCAAAAAGACGGAGTGCTCAGCTGTCACCACTCCGTACAGGAGACTCAGACAACACGTCAGTGATCTGCTGCAGGGCAAGTTTGAGGTTGACCATACAGCTCTATCAGAGACGACATGGTCTGTCTGTATGTGTAGCAGCTATTGCTGTAGGAATCTGCAATCAGGAGGACGTCTTCCAACTTGAGGTGATCGACTAGGATCTGGTACTTGAAACGTTCAGTCGCATCATGACGCAGGATATAGTCAAGGGCCATTCGCAAACAAGCGAACTGGCTGGGGTCATCAGACGTGAAGTATGAAATGTGTGGTGTTGATCCCCGGAACACAGTCTCTGTACTCAGTAGAGGTTCGTGCTGACCATATTTCCTCCAGTCTTTGGAATCAATTGGCGGCCAATGAGGTGGGTCCCCAGTCATCTCCTGGAAGCTTTCTGGTTGTTGGCGCTGAAAGGTGTATGGCTCTGCATATTCAGGGGTGACCTGTCTCTTCAAGCATGCTCCAGGGCCATACTCGTCCTTCACGTTAATTTTCCTGACCTGTTCAGTCACAGGAAGTTGGCTGTACTGATAAGGTGACGTACATCTGAAAGGAACTGAGGCTGCTGCACTAGCAGGAATCTCTGACATGGAGGTGGTAGGTGGGGGAATGGCTCATCACTCTGAGGATCAAGTGGAAGTGGTGCCTCTGGCCAAGGTAAATTCTGTATGTCATCCTCTGGTATGTGAAAGGAACGTACAGTGTGTAGGTAGGGCCTGGAGGCATGGTCAGGATGAGGAGACTGGTCCTGGGTACTTGAGCCTAGTGCTGAAGGTTGGGGAGCTGAAGACGACTGAGTGGCTGAGGACTGGAGAGAGAGAGATCACCAAGCAAAGTCTGAACCTCTCGTCTGAGCTGATTATTATCTTCCTGCTGATAATACCACGTCTGAGGTGGGCCTTCTGATACTGCCCTTGTGTGGGCGTGGTGTTTTTCTCCGCTTCCTCCTCTCTTGCTCCACCCCTCTGTCTCTCTCTTGCTCTTCTCTCTCCCCAGGACACAGTACCTGCTCATTGGCCTCATTTACAACCTGGGCCCAGTCAGCAATCACCTCTCTGAGGTTATATAAGCTGGGGATGGGCTGGATGTGGGAGGGTGGTTTTCTCTGGTGTCTCCGCTTTGAGTGCTAGGTGTGAGTTCTGGTGGTTTTCCTCTGTGCTGGTCAGTGTGTGATACTGGTCTAGGTGTGGAAAAGGCCTGCTGTGTGTGACCAGCCCCACTGTGCATGGCTCTTTGTGAGTAGCTCTTAACTGAGCAGTGGTTTTCCTTAAGTGACGGCGGCCTCCATTATTTGGTTTGGCCTGCCTGGTTACTTCTAGTAGCAGCGTTGCTGTCTTTTTCTGTTGAAGCCTTATAGTTGTTTTCTTTCTTGAAGTGGTCACCATCTCTTTGGGTTGACCTTGCTGTCTCTTTCTGTTGTTACTGTCTATATGATTATTGGGTTAATTATAATAAAGATTTATTTTGTGTTAAACACCTCTGCCTAGCGTCCTTTTCATTTCAACCTGGATCCAACTGTTACTGTCCCCCACCCTCTTCACCTAGCTTTCATGTGGGGACGTAACAAAGTGGGGGCTCGTCCGGGATAGGAATGAAAGGAATTGAGTTGAGTACGAGTTTGAACAGGTGTTTGTGTGTTGTGTGAGTGTCATTTGACTAGCTGCTGCTCTCCCCGGCTAGCACAGGGGAGTGTCTAGCTGAGCGTTTGCTCTTCCTTCGGACACTCGTTTTTTGTTTTGCCTTTGTTATTTTCGGAGCAAACCCGGGTGGGGATTAATTCTCTGTTGGGGTAGGCTTTTCGGTGCATTTGGCACTTGATGATTTGCCTTTAAAGTGGACTCGAGCCTGGCACACTCCAGAAGCTAGGTCAGGCTAAATTCTGAGTAGGTAGGACTGGGGGGAGTGTGGGTAGAATTTTAGTTAATGGTTAACTTGACACAACACATTTTATTTCATCTGTTTTTGGTTGTGTAGTGAAGGTGTTGTGTGGCCCTTTAGTGGTTCGTCTGTGTTTTGCGTTTCATGGACACGTTTGATATTGCTGGGTTTAAGGCAAAGCCGTCGCTTGCCCTGCTGGATGTTTGTAGGAAGAGAGATCTGCATGAGGTGGCAACATGTTACGGGATCAGTGTCTCCGCTGGTCTACGCAAAGCGAAGCTGAAGGCCGCTCTGGTGTCTGGGTTGTTGGAGAAGAGGGTGGTTGTAATGCAAGAACCCCCGAGCACACCCGGTCCGACTGGACCAAGTGCAGCACCTCATGTTCCAAGCCAGGTCGTAGAACCGTCAGTGTCTACACCTGTGGGCCAGGGGCTACCCGAGGGCGGGCCAATGACGCTGCCCCGTTTTGAGCCGCTCTCCACCCAGTCAACAGAGGGTTCTAAGCAGGATGCTAGGCTCAAAGTCTGTCTGGCTCGTCTCCAGCTGGAAAAGGAGGAGCGTGAGAGAGAGTTCCAGCTGAAAAGGGAGTTAGAGCTTAGGCGTTTGGACACGGAACTGGCTAGGGCTAGGGAGGTTGAGCTGAAGAAGGTGGAGGTGGAAACTAAGGTCAAGCTGCGACAGCTGGAACTCCAGCAGGCCTCCTCCCCTCCTGTGGCGGCTTTGCTGTCACAGACAGAGGTACAGTTTGATGTGGGAAGGAATAGTCGTCTGGTCCCTGTATTTTGTGACACTGAGGTGGAGACTTCTTTTGAATCATTTGAGCGGATAGCGACAGCCTTGCGTTGGCCGCGGGATGCATGGGCCATCCTGCTGCAGTGCAAGTTGGTGGGCAAGGCACAGGAAGTTTGTTCCTCGTTGTCCGCTGAGTGCAGTTTGGATTACGACAAACTGAAAAGTGCTATCCTGTTAGCCTACGAACTAGTCCCTGAGGCTTATAGGCAGCGATTTTGGGGGTTGAAAAGGGTGCAGGGTCAATCCTTCCTGGATTTTGCAAGGGAAAAGAGTGTCCTCTTTGACCGGTGGTGTGTGTCCAGCAAAGCTACTGACCTGGCGTCGATGCGTGAATTAATGCTGGTGGAGGAATTTAAGAACTGCATCTCCGAGAGGATTGCAGTATACCTCAGTGAACAGAAGGTTTCCTCATTACAGCAGGCTGTAACACTGGCTGATGAGTTTGCCCTCATCCATAAAACCAGTGTCATTAAGCATGGCCGACGCGACGCCTCAGTGAAGGTTAGTGATATGCCAGCTGCACAATACCCAAAGAGTGAGGTACTTGTGTCCCATCCCAAGGCAAAACGAAAGTGTTTTTTCTGTTTCAAGTCTAGCCATTTAGTAGTAAATTGTAAGACCTACAAACAGAAACAGTCAGTCTTGAGGGCTAGGAGTGTGCCGCTAACAATGCTAATGCAGGCATGGTTTCAAGATCCAGAATAAAGCTCTGTTTCTTTTGCCACAAACCTGGCCACCTGATTGCTCACTGTTCAAAAGCCAACTCAAAGCAAAATCGATCTGCTTTCAAAAGAGTGAACTGTGGTTCACAAACGGACAAAGTTGCCAATCCTAGGCGACAACTGGAGCATAATTGCTTGGTGGTGTCATTTGGTCACTGTCAGAGATCGACTAATTGTAATCCGCCACCTGTTGACCGTCTTTCGGGTCCAGATGACCTACAGTGTGACACATTGTGTACGACACAAACATTCAAACCTGCACCTCTGGCTAACCAGCATACCTGTCACCATGACCTAGCGAAGAAGCGTCTGAAAAGTGTTTCAGAAAGGCCTTCTAGCTATTCGCTGGGTTCTCCATATGTGATGGCTCAAAAAACACCTGGCTGTCACTTTGGACACTATTTTGAGGGACTTGAGCCAACCCCATTCAGTGTTTTCGACCCATCAAAAAGGTCTTGGCAGTTTTGGCAGGCTATGCCTAACCAACTAGGCCCAGTCAGCAATCGCCTCTCTGAGGTTATATAAGCTGAGGATGGGCTGGATGTGGGAGGGTGGCTTTCTCTGGTGTCTCCGCTTTGAGTGCTAGGTGTGTGATTGTCCTGCCTACGGTGTGGAGTGGTAGGAGCAGTGGGAGAGGCTTCTGGTGGTTTTCCTCTGTGCTGGTCAGTGTGTGATACTGGTCTAGGTGTGGAAAAGGCCTGCTGTGTGTGACCAGCCCCACTGTGCATGGCTCTTTGTGAGTAGCTCTTAACTGAGCAGTGGTTTTCCTTAAGTGACGGCGGCCTCCATTATTTGGTTTGGCCTGCCTGGTTACTTCTAGTAGCAGCGTTGCTGTCTTTTTCTGTTGAACCTTATAGTTGTTTTCTTTCTTGAAGTGGTCACCATCTCTTTGGCTGATTTATCATTAAAGCAGTGTTGCTGTCTCTTTCTGTTGTTATTGTTTATATGATTATTGGGTTAATTGATTATAATAAAGATTTATTTTGTGTTAAACACCTCTGCCTAGCGTCCTTTTCATTTCAACCCGGATCAAACTGTTACTGTCCCCCACCCTCTTCACCTAGCTTTCATGTGGGGACGTAACAGTCATCCTCTGGTATGTGAAAGGAACGTACAGTGTGTAGGTAGGGCCTGGAGGCATGGTCAGGATGAGGAGACTGGTCCTGGGTACTTGAGCCTAGTGCTGAAGGTTGGGGAGCTGAAGACGACTGAGGGGCTGAGGACTGGAGAGAGAGAGATCACCAAGCAAAGTCTGAACCTCTCGTCTGAGCTGATTATTATCTTCCTGCTGATAATACCACGTGCCATGCTGGGGAGTCTGGTCAGCTGGAGGGGCTGAGGTGTCAGGATGTGCCCATGGTCAACTGGGGAATAGTTGTGCGACACATGTGTCTGTGGTAGTGATCTCCTCGGCAACTGCACCAAGAAGTCATGAGGCTGCTCTGGAGCAGTAAGTTACCATACTGATATTCCTCAGTAAAAAGTGACCCACCTTCATAGTAGCAAGTCATTTTAATTCTTAAGTTACCGGGATAAGATTAAATTCTTCTTCTAAGTACAAGCCCCAGAAAGGGTAACAAGAGACAATTGAACCAAATCTAGACAAGTTATGGGGCCCAGAAGTAAAATTACTGGACAATATAGGTAATTGTCCACCAAAATAAAATACAACTAAAACTGAACTTGACAGAGGGGACTGGCACTTAAGGATGAGATAAAGGGAAACATTGTGGGGACTAAGTGAATGTCATAAACACAGACTAGAACTAAAGTACAACAGGAACTAAAGACTCAAAATGTGAAGGACTGAATGATCAAAACCTAACAAAACTGAGGGCAAATAAACCATTAAGCAAATAAACAATAACACTAAACTCCAAAGTACAAGAAAAACACAAAAAATAAAAACTCCATAACATCAAAACTAGGAAATACTCATGGAAACTAACAGGAATCAAAATGTAGCCTAACAACAACAGAGAGATAAATTGGAATTCTAACCCTAAACTGAATACATTTTTTTAAATGTAATTTAATTTAATTTAATTATGAAATCCAAACAAAACCTGCAGGCCATAACACAAGGTGTGAATTATGGTGTCAAGTATGGCAGGTGGTGACTAAACACACTGGCACACACAGACTCAGGGTTTTTCAGTGAAGCCTTAAGACATTAAAGTAGGATTCCATGTGTGTACACTTATGTAGGTCTGCAAGTTTTTAGACATTTTTTTTACTTTGCCTCTCTTAGCTTTGATTCTAGAAGTTTAACATTAAGTAGTCATGTAACAGGTTAGAAATGACAGACATAGTCCCCCATTTTCAGAGATTCAAAGGTAACTGCAAAAACTAGCATGATTCTAAGTATAAGGACTTTTGTTTTTATAAATAGAAGAGCATTTTATTTGAGTCATTGCCAATGTGAAGTCCAGAACACAGGGATATCACCCTATGCTGGCTCTGCCAGGCCTTTACAGCACCAGCATTCAGTCGCTGTCTTCAGTTTTTTTGGAGTTGCAGAAAAACATGTCCTCTTAGGTTGAGAGACAGTCACTAACAGTCATAACCATTTATGAAAACAAAGAGGCAACTATTTCTTTAATAGAACATTAGCAAGAATGTTACTTTTCAAAGTAAATCTAATTAAATTCAACAAATGATTTCAACACTCAAAGCCAAAATGCTTGTTTAAAGTTTGTAATTTTAGATGTGTTATACTAAAAATGCCAGGAAACAATCTAATATAGAAATGGTCAACATTTCCACTGCAAGGAAAAGTCATGTACAATAACCATTCCCCAAACTAAACAAAAACAACCTCAATCAGTCCAAAAGTTCAACCAGTCCGTAGGCCCAATTGCAATCCCTGCGATGGCCACATAACAGCCAACCACAGTCCAGGCGGTGGCGACAAAGCTATTCTGGTGACCGAACCGATGGACGGCAACAGTGGCAGAACAGTTCAGGCAGCCAACCACGGGCCTGGTGGAGGCAACATGGCAGCTCTGGTGGGCGGCCAGGGGTCTGATGACAGCCTCGAAGTAGCTCTGATGGCTGACCACGGATCCAGTGGCATCGAAACTGTTCAGGTAGGCAGCCGTGGACCTGGCGGAGGTGACGTTGCAATTCCGGCGGCCGACCACATAACAGCTCCAATGAGCAATGCCAAAGCACAGTAGGTGGTTTATGACGTGCAAGCTGTGCTGGACGTGGACGTGCAGGCCGTGCTGGACGTGCAGGCCAGTCAGGGCGCTGACCTCCAACTCCGATTGAGCGGGTCCCTCCGGCGCGCTGACCTCCTGCTCGGGCAGAGCGGGTCCCTCCGGCAGCGCCGCAGCTACAGATGGTCGAGCCGATGGTGATGATGTTGATACGGCAGCTGCAGGCAGTGGAGATGATGTTAGTGTAGCAGCCACTGGTGGTAGATTGGGCGGTGATACAGCAGCAATAGGCAGGTGAAGTGATGGTGGTGTGGTTACTGCAAACTGCTTAGCTACAGGCCGGGCGGCTGACTGAGCTACAGTAGGCTGTGCTAACAGCTGAACTGATGACGGAACAGAAGACTGCACTAGAGACTGAGCTCGTGGCAACACAGGAAACTGAGGTTCTGACTGTAGTGACATTTGTGGGTGAAGTTGAGCAGGTGGTTGAGTGGCTGACTGAGCTACGGGCCGGGCGGCTGACTAAGCTGCGGGCCGGGCGGCTGACTGAGCTAATTGCTGAGTTTCATGCTGAGCTGGCGGCTCTGAGTGTTCTGGCCACAACTCAGAGTTCCCTAAATAAGAGTGCCCTAATTCAGCATGTGCAATTTCAAAGTCCACTAAAAAAGCTACACTGTCCACAGTCCGCTGAATCAGCTTACTTGATCTCCCTGCCAAGGACGAAGGTGGAAGTGTGGGAAGTTCTGGTTGCAAACTCTCCAGAGGTCCAGGGGCAGTTCCAGAACCATGTTCAGCCTCAGAATCAACCCCGGCTGAGTTACTAACTTTAAAGCAGTCTGGTTAACAGCCACACGAACAGTCTGAAAATCCGCAGCATTGTTATTAATGGGCTCTAGTTTAAACACTCCAGGCTCAGAATGAGCACAAGAAAAATAGTTTCCACCACTCCCTGAACAACACTCCTCCCCAGAATGAATAGTCACTGTTTCAACAGGTAATGACAAAATGTCTCGGTTACTCACAACAGCTTCACAATTAGTAACTACAGGGCCAATTCGTTTGGCTCTCGGCGAAGGCAGTCGCACTTTTCTCCTCTCCTCCTCCTCCTTCCCCTTATCTTCCCTGCTTAGCCTCTTGTGTCCTTGTCTTGTCTCGTGTGTATTACTTTTCCCTGGAAAACTCTCTCACAGTCTGTTCTCTAAACCTAAAAGAATTATGGATTTGATCAACTGGTCTCTGAATGCTATTGACACCCTTTTCTCAACGAGAAGTCTGGGCTCGGGAGAGCTCGAGTGCCCTGGAGGGACTTTCCCTGACAGATACACGATGGATGGGTGGCATAAATGGAGGATCGTGTGCCTGGCGGGACTGTCCATCAAGGACGCTGAAGATATCTACCTATTCAGAAGCATGATAACAGGGTTCTTGCTGATCGGAGCTGGCTTGGCCCTGGTTTATCGGAGAATTAAGAAAGCGGAACCGGCTGTTCAAACCCCCCCAAGGCTGTCCGCTGGGATTGAAACGATGGGACGAGGCGCGACTTCTAAGAACGGGCTCATTGAAAGCAGCATAGTTAAGACCTTGGAGACGCTTACAACTGCCGTGAAGACTCAGAATAACACCTCCAAGCGTATACTGGGTTACATCAAGGAGAGGCCTGCTCAAAATGACACCTTTGAGCAAAAGTTGGATTACATCGCAGAACAGCTCACTGCAGTTGTGAGTTCTCAGAATCGGCTATCTGAGCAAAAGAATGACAACACCACGGAACGGAAGTTTGATACCATCATGGGGAAGCTCGCGGTTCTCCAACGGGAGTTTGAGAGACCAGTGTCGGAGTGTTAAAGAACAGCTTTGAAATTCTCCTGAGCTGCTCGCATAAAAGAAAAATCAACAACATCAACATCATAATGCGGATACTTCCTCGGCGCCAGCTGTGGGCTGAAGGCTGGAGCCGAACAAAAACTCCCTGATAACGACTGTGTGTTGACTGTTCTTCCCACTCTGTGCAAGGCCACCTGGGTTGGCTGGTAGACTGTTTACTTAACCTGATAGAGCGAAGGACACTGTCTCAGCTGAACTATGGACACGCACATACATACACTTACACTGATAAGCACTCACACATCCCCCCTCCCCTTCCAATGCCTTCGATGCTTGTTACCTCCTGGCAACCGTCTGGGCCCGCGCTGGAGAGTCGGCGCAGTGGAAGGATGGCTGCTGTGTTGCCTGGGACTACTCCTCACCCCCTACCAAACCCTGTTGCTGGTCACGTGCTCTATAATGTTGTACTGTGGACATTTATGTGCTTTCTGTGCAGAGGAGTTTTTTTGTTTTTTGTTCTCATGCTGTCCTCCTATAGCCCAGCATGAGTAGAGATCTCTTTTTTTCCTCTTGTACTTTCCCATTGTAGTGTACATTTTAGTGTTTTTTTCTGTAATGCAACCGTTCTCTGACTTGTATCCCCATGTGATGTCTGTGTAGTGTGTGTAAGGTCGGGGGCGGGTTCATTCCACTGCAGGGCAACCTGCCACTGCATGTGGCGAATAAAATTTGAACTTGAAATTGAACTGACAGTGAGCTGACAGTCACTGAACTAATAGTCTCCAGGCCCACTGACCCAGAGAAACCCATGATGGACAGGTTAGCCAAAATCTCTCTCTCACCACTTTGAGCAGGCTTAGCATTGCTAGTGAGCGGGGAAGAAACATCCTTCATTTTCTTGTTCATAGCAAATGGAGTTACAACTATGGTGGAGTCTGAGTTACTTGCACTGCTGGTCCAGAATCAGCTGATTCTTCTGAAGCCACAGGAGTGAGGTGAGATTTGGTTTGATGATGGCATGGGCACAGTCTCCTCCGAGAAGGTGGGGCCGCGTGTATGGAAACTGTCCCCTCCTGATTATCTGTATTTTTATCCTCTGTGACAGAGTCCAGTCTACTCACTGTGGTGACTAGCACTGCCGGTCATTTGTTTGCTGACTCAACAAACGTTCAAGGAGGGAGAGGAGATGGGGTAGGTTGGCAATGGCAAGGGAGCCTTCTTCCCTTCAGTGGAGGGTCCAACAAGTGAGCAGCAAGCAATGGTAGGGAAACTGTCCGCCTATGAAGAAAAAAAACAGGCAGCAAGGGCTCCCAGGGAGGCAGCTGCATCCTCCTTGCCCGTACTGCCCAAACCAAACAGCTCAAAGCTGGAGCTTGCCCTCAGCATGGTTACAATTTGAATTAGTTTTTTAATGTCCAAAAAGCTCACAGAAAAGGTAGTGGATGACAGAAAAGTATCAAAAAAACACTACCAGTATGTGACTCTGATGCTGATTTGCAGCCTGGGTTACGCTCTAGCAGTAACTCCAGAGCTGGGCGAGCAACTTCTCCTCTGAG
Source organism: Copadichromis virginalis (assembly GCF_057382275.1). Classification (NCBI taxonomy): domain Eukaryota; kingdom Metazoa; phylum Chordata; class Actinopteri; order Cichliformes; family Cichlidae; genus Copadichromis; species Copadichromis virginalis. The sequence goes on from NC_140638.1 coordinate 33,349,023, forward strand.
GCGACATTTGAGTCCGCTGGGCCCATTATAGCGGAATTATTATGTCATGGTCAGCGATGGCAGACCGTGGAGTTGAGGAAAGTTGGACCCAAACGCTCTTATAGTGAAGGACAGTGGATTTATTTATAGTGAGTGGAAAAAACAACTATGTACAAATACAACACTGTGGCTCCCGTGGCGATTCCTCTGTGAATCCCACACAGTGCACGTGTCCATAAACAGTGAGAATGTGACAACTCCAAAACCCGATTCCGCTCCGTGATTTCCCCTCATGACGACGCTTCTTGCTCCCGACTCCTGGTGACACAAAACACATACAGCTTAGCAGGAAACCCACAGTAGCGATGTCGTTCACATAAAAACTCATCAACTGAGGTACTTTACAGGTTTGCCATAGTATAATTCCACACTGACTGGAGCTCTGCCACCTTCTGAAATAGGACTCTCTTGATGAGGCCATCAGCTGCAGCTGGTGAAGGCTAACAAGCGGCAGGTGTGGCAGCCTCCAGTGTGAGAACACTTCTGGGTTGCAGTCCTCTCAGCGACCCAAAATATCCCGGAGCTCGTATGACCACACACAGGAAGAAAGAGGAAAAAAGCAGCGAAAACCACCAAAAACACAACATACGGAAAAATAAACATATACAAAAGATACATGAGCCCTGGGTCCTTAGACCCAGGCCATGACAGGTTTATTATTTTTATTGTTTTTGGAAAATGATGATTGTTATTATGACAGTGAGTCATCTTACACTTGTCTTACGCCATCCAATAGACAAATCACCTACACAGCTATGTGGCTGTCTGAGCTGAGAGCAAAGCACATGCTTTTGGAGATTTGGTTGTAAAGTGTACTGATTAAAAAAAAACATCTTTAAAAATTCCAGACGGTTTCCTTAATTTTTTATACACGTTGCTATTTTCATCTCGAGAGCTTTTGCTCCACTTCCTACACCAAAACTGGAAGAAGTGTTCACTTTGTGATATACTGCTTGAAAATATGTGTATTCAAAGGAAAATCTTAGATATCACATTTTGTGAACTAGAGGTTCATAAATTCTTTAGCTTATCTCTGCAGCAGAGGCGGAGGCAGACATTTGATACACCCAGGGCTTAGCCCTAAAGGGTAGTATGCATGTGGGATGGGGGCGGGGGGTTATAGGCTCTGTTTTGAGTTTTGTTCAAAAAAGCAGGACTTCATATAGGTTTTAAATTAAGCAGCAAGAACAAAGTCGGGGCTAAACCCCAATTCAACCAGACCCAGAACTGATTCGGAATTAAAACAGGACTACAACAGTTCAAAATCAGGACTACTTAGGACTTAACCAAGACAGAACCAGAATCAGAACTAGATGATAGTAGCACTAAAACCTGCACTACACTTATTTTTTAATTCTACCGAAGTCCACTATTTAGATTCAGAAAGGTTCATATAATTATTTAGCCTTGTTGTGTAAACAAGCCTGCATAACTTAATAAATGTAGAATTTGAAAAATAACAAACCTAAAAAGAAACATTAGGTACGAGATACATGAGTACCTATGATACGGTGATACTTTTGGTAAACAACCATTTGACTAACATGTGTGTCTCACCTGCTTATGTTCGTCTCTGTTCTGTCCTCATTCTCCTCTCTCTCTCTCTGCTCCTCTCTCTCCCTCTTTGTGCTGACAATCAAGCCAAACACCAACATCATCAAATATACAGTTGAAACCAGATATTTACAGACTCTTCAGATAAAAACACTTTTTTAATTGTAACATCAAATCAGACTAAATGTTTATTTTTTTAGATTGATAAATATAAAAACATATTTGTTAACTTTAAGAGTAAAGAGAGAAACTTTCTGTATTTCTTAATTGCAAATGGCACCAAATTGTATTCAAACTGAGCCACACTTATGGAGCTCCACAGTTCTGTTCCTGGTGTTTTGGTTGATATCTCTGGATTTTCCCATGTCAAAGAAACAGGCTCTGTGTTTTGCCTTATATGCATCCACAGCTGTGCCACCAATTTACTCACATGGACTCTACTAACCTATCAGAAGCTTCTTCAGCTCAGAATGGAATCGTCTGGAGTTTTCTTATTAATTAACAATAAACTTAGTGTATATGTACTCCTAAATTTGATGAAAGAGATAAAAAATAGAAGCTCTGTCTCTCTTTATTCTGACATTTAACTAATTCAAAAGATATTTCAATATTTATTTATCCAAAACAAAACAAGTTTACTCTAAACTGATGTTGTGCAGTAAAAAAATGTTCTTGTGTTTTCCATAAAGTGTATGTAAATATCTGGTTTCAACTGTCAATATACTGCTGTGTGTTGAAATTTTTGTTTTGCATAGGAATATACTGAACAACATACAAAGTACAATATATAAAATAACATCTACCTGAGTTTTTTCTTTGAAAGAAGCTCCTTATGTCCATTCTTGTATATCAGTGCATTACTGAAACCGATTTATTTAGCCGTGGAGGGTAACAACTGAAAATATGAAATAAACACACATGTAAGCTAAGACTCTCTAAAAAAACAGCAGTGTTGTTGTTCGGCTTTTCATGTTGCCATTTGTTGATTCACTTGAAGAGCAAGTAACTTAACATGGGTCAAATGATCAGTTTGATATCAATCTTTTGTGATACACCGTCATATTTACATTATTGGTACAGTACGAATGATTTGCTTTGGTACCTGCTCAAACTTCAGCTCTCCTCTGTCTGCCTGGCTGCGCTTCTCCAACAGCGCACGCGCAGGCAGCAGCTGCCCCGCCCCCTCGCTCAGTCGCTTAGTGTCTGAGCTCGGATCATACCAATATTAGGGGGGATTTACGCACAGTCGTAAATTCCCACAGTGTGCACTATGTGCTTCGAATATTGTGTGTAGTTTTTGTTTTATACAGTTGTCAGCCAGGCATCTAACTATGAAAAAATTACACTCCAAAAGACCCCGGGCTTCTGAAAAAACAACCCGGGCTTAAGCCCAGTAAGCCACCCCCCCCGCTCCGCCACTGCTCTGCAGCCTCTCTTTGCTCTTTATTTTCTAGGATGTCAGTAGGCTCACAGTCCTAAATGCACTCATTTAAATTCTTGTCTCCAACATGATTTAAATAGAAATGGTGAACTGACTTTAAACCCCCCTTTAGAAATGCACTCCTTTCTTTTATTGCGATGACTTCTGACCATGTTCATGTCTTTACTGTGAAAACTATGACAGCAGCACGTAGTAATGTATCTCTTTTCAAGCTTAATTCGGATTGTATATGGTGACATTTCTGTCATCATTATGATAAGTGAGTTCACTAAAAGACACAATTGTTTTGAAAAATTAACTGCCATGTTTCAAGCATTTGACACATCTACATTCATTGTTATGCTGTCATGTATCCAAATTAATCTCACAAAGAGTAATCAGGAGGCCTAAAAGTGGTTCCTTTATTACAAAGAAGGTATACAGTAGGGGAAATAATTCCCCTGGTGAATTTGTAATTTTGCCCAATTGAAAAGAAATTAATAGTCTCTAGTTTTTACAGTAGTTTCCTTTTAATATATAGAGAGAACATTAAAAAAAATTATATAAGCGTCATAAACTGATCTTTGGGGGTTTCATAATCAAACTAAATGCATTTCTTTGTGTCTTTACATCTCTTAGCTGTCATATGGCTCCAGCTCTCCTGCTCTGTCCAACCGACAGCGCTTCCCCACTTTCTTCCGTACTCATCCATCTGCTACACTGCACAACCCCACTCGGGTACAGCTCTTCCAGAAGTGGAAATGGACCAAGATTGCCACTATCCAGCAAACAACAGAAGTATTTACCTCAGTGAGTCATATATTACAATAATTCTGTGAACTCATGTACAATGAGGGGTGTGGTGAAGACACTACACTGGCCCCACCTTTAAATAGGAGCTCGCTAGTCAAAGTTTAGCTAAATGTATATTTAAGGATTTTGTTAGCACACAAGCAAAATTGTGAACTAGAGGCATAGTCTTATAATATGCTCCACTCAAACTGTGTACTAACACATCCAATTACTGCAAGGGCAGAAAACTTAACATGAAAAGCTTTCTCTCATTTTATAAAATAAATTACTCTGAATTCACTGAAGGATAAGACTATAATAATGTGAAATATTTTGCCATTTAAAACAAGAATAATGATCTTAAGCTTTTATTTTACTTTAAAAATACAACATGTTTTTTTGCGACAGCTCACTTTGACACTAAAATATTTCACTCGAAACTAAATTTTATGGTTGCACCATGTATTTTTCAATACTGTCCTGTGAAGTGGAAAGGACTTGTCCCCCAGGCTGCTTTCTAACATGTGTGTCACGGTACTGGGTCCGTGACCCAGTGTTTTATGTTTATTGATTAATCTGTATTTTTGGATTTAGTGTTATTCATGTTTTTGGTTCTCCTTATTGTTCTCCATGTGTGTATCCTTAAATTCTAGTCTTTAGGTTTCTGCTACTATGTGTTACACGTTTCATGTCTAGTCACACCTGTCTCTATGATTGTGCATCTCCCAGTCAGTCATGTCTCCATGTCTCATGTGTCTCATTCCCTCATTTCCTGTCTCACGCCACACATCTGCCAGCGAAGACGTGACAATGTGATTGTGAAAGAGTTCTTTTTAACTCAAACCATGATCTGATCTACACAAGTAGTTTTGGGCCACAACATTTAGCAAATTGTGAGTGAAAACAAAGTACAGAGACCTTCCATGGTGTTTATTAAAACCTGAGGAAAATTCTGCTGCTCATGTCATCACCCTGCTGGCTAATGATGACTTTGTGGTTTTTATAAGCACTACAGTTTATGACTATTTATGCTCATAAAAACAAATTTAAAATAAAAATCAATAGATAAAATGTTATTTGAGACAAGACAAATATGGACAAGAGAAGATGAGTGTACTTGTTGATTTCTCCAACATTATATGTATCACTTCGTGATATGTATAAGATTTTGTTCTCATTTCCATCACCATTTGCCATCTTTTATCCTCAACATATGGTTTTATGTCTCTCCTGATTCATTTTTCTCCAGGCTTCTATCTGTGCTGTTTTATCTGATTGTTAGTAACATCACCTCCACCACTCACCATCATTTTTCAGAATGACCAGTTCATCTTCCCCCTCACTACTTTGCACTTATTTCAGTTGCTGTTAACTGTTCTTTGCATTTCTTCCTGCTGCCTACTATTCCATTATCGTTCTCTTTCCTTTTTTAGTTGCTGTTTCTGTTGCTCAGTCCTCTTCTGTGTGCTTATTATTGTGCTTGTCTCTTTTTGTGTGTCACAGACTCTGGATGATCTGGAGGAGAGGGTGAAGGAGGCAGGGATTGAAATCAGTGTTCGTCAGAGCTTCCTAACCGACCCAGCTGTGGCTGTCAAAAACCTCAAGGTGCGAGTTCCCCAATCATTCTTACACATACCAGCCAGCTGGACACTGATCAGTCAGGCCTTGTCTGGCCAGTTAACTGCCAGAGTGTTTGGATACTTGGCAAAAATAGGACAGAAATTTCAGAGGTAGCCTGCTGCTCAGAATGTCGAGTTAGTAACAGATGGAAGTTCTTCCCAATGGACGAAACTCTGGTGTAAAAAGTGTGATCATAATTGTATTGTAGTGTCCTTGGGATGTTTTCACACCTATTGTTTGTTTTTCTGGTTGAAATCACTGGATGAGTTTGTAAGTGTGTAGATTTGGCCTGTACATAATGAGTAGATACAGTAAGAAGGTGCTATGTTCTGGACTACAGGAGAAGCCAAAGAATTTACATTTATTTCATGGTAAATGGACTGATTCTTATATAGCACTTTTCTACCTCTCCCGGAGGACTCAGAGAGCAACTTTGGGTTAGTATCTTGCCCAAGGATATTTGGCATGCAGATTGGGGGAAGCCAGGGATCGAACCTTCCAATCAGCAGATGACCTGCTCTACCTCCTGAGCTACAGCCACCCATTGGGGTGGCCTGTACAAACCTTTGCACGTCTATAGTATGTTCCTACATTGACAATACAGAGCACACGTGGCTACGGGACATTTTTTAGCCCAAACTTGTAACCAGTGTTGGTCAAGTTACTTGAAAAAAGTAATCAGTAACTAATTACTGATTACTCCCCCAAAAAAGTAATCCCGTTACTTTACTGATTACTTATTTTCAAGAGTAATTAATTACTTAGTTACTTAGTTACTTAGTTACTTTTTAAAAACACGATTTACAACCTGAAGAGGTGATAAAGTGATAGATCTTTCAGCCCAATTCTACTTTTTCTACATAATCCATCATACAAAATGTAATCAAATGGAAAAGTCTCTTTTTTTAACTTGTTTTATCAGTTTTAATCTTTTAACTTTATGCATCAAGCAAAACATTTAATTATATGCAACATTCTCTGAATTGAATAAATTAGTTTAACATTTAAACCTATTTTCTACACATTCCAGCACATAAAATAAAATATTTTTTGTGTTTTCACTCACTCTTTCAAACAGATGCAAGTAAAACACAGCAGAAAATAAATAAAGTCAAAGACTCAGCGGTCCTTTTGCTCTATTTTCACCTGTAAAGCAGGAGCAGGGTAGGCGGAGGGTTACCCTGGTGCAGGTGTGCTGCGGTCAGTTGAAGAATCCGCGCGAGTGTCTCTGTGAGTTTCCCATCACGTCGTAGCTACTCGGTGCTTGCTCGGAAGTTTAGGGGTTTTTTTCGCTGTAAAAAGAAGTTTTCTTCCCACGCACGATGGACGCTAATGTTTTTGTCACTTTTTATGGAATCAAACTCAAAGTAAGGTCAGTACTTCCACACTTTAAACGCTGCACGCTCATACTCTCTCCCGCACTCGATATATTATCCATTGTTGATCTGCACACAGCTGCTGTCACCAACGTCGCACTTGCTTACGTCACTGTCATGAGACATTCTCGCAAAAAAAATCACGGTTTTAGTAACGCAGTAACGCAGCGTTCCTACGGGAAAGTAACGGTAATCTAATTACTGATTTTGCAATAGTAATCCCTTACTTTACTCGTTACTTGAAAAAAGTAATCAGATTACAGTAACGCGTTACAAGTAACGCGTTACTGCCCATCTCTGCTTGTAACATACACATGGTTCAGATCAGGGTCAGATCTCATTCACACCATAAATAAAGTGCCCTGGAGTTTGTTTGGAACTCTACTGAGACCACCTCCTCCAAAGGGTCTCAATACGGTTGTTTTGATCCACACACCAATGAACTTCACTGAGGGAGCCTGACCAGAGTTTGATTTAACACAGCATTTGTGAAAATACCCTTACGATGCAATTAATGATGGTCAAAATTTGTCCAGCTCCTTGGAAAGCAATACAGTGACAATGTTTCAGTGTTGACAATGTTGATGAGTAACTGCAAATTTTGTAGTCAAAAACTCAAAATACTACTGTAACAAATGGCACATGGCATTGCAAGGTAAGTGAATGTTTATTTGCATTGATTTAGTTTGTGCAGCTTTCCAGCTGCCTTCTTCGGCTTAACACAGCACACAGCTCTGCCGTCATCTGTTCATGACCTCAAGCTGAAGCGCACTTGGGTCCTGCAGCAGGATAATGATCCAAAAAACATCAGCAAGTCTACCTCTGAATGGCTTAAGAAAAAACAAAGTAATGACTTTGTAGTGGCCTACCCAATGTCCTGACCACTGTCCGACCGAGATGCTGTGGCATGACCTTAAAAAGGCAGTGCATGCTTGAAAAACCCTCCAATGTGGCCGAATTACAACAATTCTGCAAAATGAATCGGCCAAAATTCCTCCATAGCGCTATAAAAGATTGCCAGTTACTGCAAATTTTCACACCATTGTGTTCTCGCATCCAAATGACTTCAGTAAGATGATGCTAACCTGCATACTACAGCTATTAAAACAGCACAGCTTCATAGTAGAAGAATCGTAGTTCTGAACTTACCTACCTACAGTTCAGGCTCCAAAACATTTGGAGCATAATATAACGATAGAACAAAGAAGCAGAGCAGCTAGAATGCTCTATCACAAGAATGGCATAACGTTCTCTGTCAAAAGTTCAGCAGTTGCTCTGTTCAGCTCCCACACACATATGGACTGTTATCAAAAGATGAAGGGTTACTACAAAGTTTTATTTATGACCGTGTACCATAAAAAGGTACATTTTTGTCACTATGAATATTTGATATGTTTAGTTTTATATTGTGAATTGTGTATTTACATTTTACCCCAGAATTGGGTTTGTACAACTACAGTCAAACCAGACCTTTGGTGCACTGTATTAAGTGGTGATTGTCTGGTGACCACTGGAAATAATGTTTATTCAGATAATTTTTTAAAATTACTGCCAAATGAAGTGACCAGGGTTGTTTCAAGATGGATGCCAAGTGTTAAGCCTCATTTCTAGGAGGAAATGAAGCTCGTGTGAAACATAAAAAATGTCGAATTCTCTTCTTTTTTTAAAAATAAAATCCTGTTCTTTGATAGTTGACCGAGCTGTTTAGAATGTCAGAAGAAAATCTACAGTGATAAACATAAACACTCTCTTTTTGGACATTTCTTACTCGGAGCAACAGAGCTGAGGAATTACTCTCTCTGAGCAGCAGATTCTATGTCTTATCTGGTTAAGTTATCAGATATGTATTGTCAGACCAAAGATGGTCATTTTTGTCTCTGCACAGTCATCAGGATCCCAGACCTGGAGAGCTTTGCTGGCGACAAAGCTTGAGAAAGCTGCAAAAAAAAAAAAAGTTCTGACATGTGTTGGCTGACTTGCTTTCTTCCTGCCACACACATACCTTACAATGACCCAGCCCAGCATGCCACCCTAGTTGTAGTAACACAAACATGGTAACGGGATAAATGTCTTGCAGTGGAGAGAACGTCTATTATTGTCTGATGCAGGATGAGGGTTGGCTTCTTTGTACCCAGCCCGGCATGGCTTTTAAAGTGTGTGTTCTGTCTCTTCTCTCTGTGACTGTGCTGTCTTCATTTTATTTTCACTTTCAAGCGTCAAGATGCCAGAATTATTGTCGGCCTGTTCTATGAGACAGAGGCAAGGAAGGTCTTCTGTGAGGTAATGTTCTAACCAGATTCATGTGTATACTTTAAAATATTACATAACAGAAACATTTTAGGGAGGAGTTTTTGGCCCAGCTTAAAATAATATGATAATAGTGGGATAATAAGGTGGAAATAAGCTGGTAATGTTATAGAGATAGCAAGTTATCACTTGTCAGTGATCAGCCAAATGATATTCAAGTAATTATCTTGGATCAAATTTCTGTAACTGGGTAATAATAAACTAACACTTGATGTGGGAACAAACATGCCTTTCAGACAAAACCAATTAGTATTAGTATAACCTGGTAATATAGGTGCTGGACTCTGTCTCAGTCTGGAGTTGCCCCTGGTGAGAGGCGGCGGGCTGGGGGTGGGTATTGTAATATCCCCTCGGCTTGCTGCCGGTACGTTGGGGTTTTTCCCAGTGGACGAGAGAGTTTGTTCCTTGCGCCTTACGGTCGGGGAACGGGCCCTGACTGTCATCTGCGCTTATACGCCGAGTGGCAGTTCGGAGTACACAGCCCTCTTACAGTCCATGGGGGTGCTGGAAGGTGCTCCACCTGGAGACTCTGTTGTCCTGCTGGGAGACTTCAATGCTCACGTGGGTAACGACAGCGAGACCTGGAGGGGTGTGATTGGGAGGATCGGCCTCCCTGATCTGAACTCGAGCGGTGCTTTGTTATTGGACTTCTGTGCAAATCACAGTTTGGCCATAACGAACACCTTGTTCGAACATAAGAGTGTCCATAAGTGCACGTGGCACCAGGACGCTCTAGGCCGTAGGTCGATGATCGATTTTTTAATCGTATCAGACCTGATACGATTGCAGACCTGCGATCATATGTTCTGGACACTCGGGTAAAGAGAGGGGCTGAGCTGTCAACTGATCACCACCTAGTGGTGAGTTGGATCAGGTGGCGGGGGAGGACGCTGGACAGACCTGGTGCACCTAAACGCATAGTGAGGGTGTGCTGGGAACATCTAGCAAAGGCCCCAGTCCGCGAGATCTTAAACAGCATTCCGAGGGAGACTGGGGACATTGAGTCCGAATGGACCATGTTCAGCATCTCCATTGCCGAAGCTGCTGCATTGAGCTGCAGCCACAAGGTGGTTGGTGCCTGCCGTGGTGGTAATCCCCGAACCAAATGGTGGACACCAGAGGTGAAGGGAGCCACCAGGCTGAAGAAGGAGTCCTATCGGGCTTGGTTAGCCTGTGGGACTCCGGAGGCAGCCGACAGGTATCGACAGGCCAAGCGGAATGCGGCTCGGGCAGTGGCTGAAGCAAAAACTCGGGTGTGGGAGGAGTTCGGCGAGGCCATGGAAAAAGACTTTCGCACTGCCTCGAAGAGATTCTGGCAAACCGTCAGGCGTCTCAGGAGGGGAAAGCGGTGCTCTACCTGCACTGTGTATAGTGCTGGTGGAGCGCTGCTGACGTCGACTGAGAAAATTGTCAGGCGGTGGAAGGAATACTTCGAGGACCTCCTTAATCCCACTGACACGTCTTCCGAGGAGGAAGCAGAATCTGGGGATGAGGGGAATGAGCCGCCAATTTCCGGGGGCGAGGTCACTGAGGCAGTTAAACAACTCCTTGGTGGCAGAGCCTCTGATGTTGATGAGGTCCACCCCGAGTTCCTGAAGGCTCTGGATGATGTAGGGCTGTCCTGGTTGACACGCCTCTGCAATGTTGCGTGGAGATCAGGGGCAGTACCCGTGGACTGGCAGACCGGGGTGGTGGTCCCCATCTTTAAGAAGGGGGACCGGAGGGTGTGTTCCAACTACAGATCAAACTCCTCAGCCTCCCTGGGAAAGTCTATGCCAGGGTGCTGGAAAGGAGAGTTCGTCCGCTAGTCGAACCTCGGATACAGGAGGAACAATGCGGTTTTCGTCCTGGTTGCGGAACACTGGACCAGCTCTTTATCCTCTCGAGGATACTTGAGGGTGCATGGGAGTTTGCCCAACCAGTCTACATGTGTTTTGTGGACTTGGAGAAGGCATTCGACCGTGTCCCTCGGGGTGTCCTGTGGGAGGCGTTGCGGGAGTATGGGGTGTCTGGCCCATTGCTACGGGCCATTCGATCCCTATACAACCGTTGCAAGAGCTTGGTTCGCATTTCCGGCAATAAGTCGGACTCGTTCCCAGTGGGTGATGGGCTCCGCCAGGGCTGCCCTTTGTCTCCGGTTCTGTTCATAATTTTTATGGACAGGATTTCTAGGTGCAGCCAAGTGGTGGAGGGCTTTCACTTTGGTGGCCTCAGAATCTCATCTCTGATTTTTGCGGATGATGTGGTTCTGTTGGCTTCATGTGAGGGCCTCCAGTTCGCACTGGAACGGTTCGCAGCCGAGTGTGAAGCAGCGGGAATGAGGATCAGCACCTCCAAATCTGAGGCCATGGTTCTCAGCCGGAAAAGGGTGGAGTGCCTACTCCGGGTTGGGGATGAGTTCCTGCCCCAAGTGGAGGAGTTCAAGTATCTCGGGGTCTTGTTCGCGAGTGATGGGAGAAGGGAGCCGGAGATCGACAGACGGATTGGGGCTGCAGCTGCAGTAATGCGGACGCTGCACCGGTCCGTCGTGGTGAAGAGGGAGCTGAGTGTAAAAGCGAAGCTCTCAATTTACCGGTCGATCTACATCCCTACCCTCACCTATGGCCACGAACTGTGGGTAGTGACCGAAAGAACGAGATCGCGGACACAAGCTGCAGAAATGAGCTTCCTCCGAAGGGTGGCTGGCCTCTCCCTTAGAGATAGGATAGGGTGAGAAGTTCGGCCATCCGGGAGGGGCTCAGAGTAGAGCCGCTGCTGCTCCACATCAAAAGGAGCCAGCTGAGGTGGTTTGGGCATCTGACAAGGATGCCCCCTGGGCGCCTCTTGGGTGAGGTGTTCCAGGCATGTCCCACCGGGAGGAGGCCCAGGGGCAGACCCAGGACACGCTGGAGAGATTATATCTCTCGGCTGGCCTGGGAACGCCTTGGTGTGCCCCCGGATAAGCTGGAGGAGGTGGCTGGGGAGAGGGAGGTCTGGGCCTCTTTGCTTAGGCTGTTGCCCCCGTGACCCGGCCTCGGATAAAGCGGATGAAGATGGATGGATGGATGGTAATATAGTATTTTTGAAATAATGTATGTAATGTAAGTAATGTATTGGTAATATGTTTGCATTGAAAATTTTAACATAATGACTTGATAGTAACCTCATAATAATATTTAATAAAAATTGAAATTTTACCATCTTATAATGCTGGAATGAATCCTACCTATTCCTACCTACATTAATCCTTCTGTGTAATAACATTGAAGGCTGTAAAATGCAAAAAAAAAAAAAACCCCCAAAACACAACAATAAATAAATAATAAATATAATTCTCCAAATTATCAAATTATCATACATGATGGAACATTGATTCTACATAGCAATGAGAGCTAGAATTATCATACACATTCAATAAATATGCAATTCTGCTATTTTACTCTCTAAGTTACCACCACCAAGTGCTAGCAGTTTATTACAAAATGTACATATCATACATATCATATCCTGGATTTTACTATTCCATGTTCCAAATAGATTTTGTTACAATTTTTAACAGGCCTCGGAAGATATTGCAATAAGTTCTGTATATAAAGAGGCCTGAGAGAAAAAAAAAGTAGACTTCATACTACTTAGAGCTTCTTTGTTTATATTCACAAGAACAATTTAATATTTTTGAACACTACAAGGCCACTTAAATGTCAGTTTACGTTAATGTCTCAAACCTAACCAGTGTCAGACAGAGCCTTCACAGGCTGTAACAGCAACACACTTTATGTCTCAAATGTACTGTTTCACAAGACTTGATGGGTATAAAATGTTTTGTTTTTTTAATATATTGAATATCACTATTGTTGTTGATCTTAAACCCTCAAAAGTAACACTCACAGGTGAAAAGTTATAGTACAGGGTGGGCCATTTATATGGATACACCGTAATAACATGGGAATGGTTGGTGATATTAAAGTCCTGTTTGTGGCACATTAGTATATGTGAGGGGACAAACTCCTGAAGACGGGTGGTGACCATGGTGGCCATTTAGAAGTCGGCCATCTTAGATACAACTTTTGTTTTTTCAATAGGAAGAGGGTCATGTGACACACCAAACCTATTGGTAATGTCACAAGAAAAACAATGGTGTGCTTGATTTCAACGTAACTTTATTCTTTCATGAGTTATTTACAAGTTTCTCTTTGTTCACAGCCATTGACATGTCGAAGAGGTTAACACGTGAGGAGCAGATCGAAATTGCATTGATATCTGGTGAACGCAGTAACTGGGTCATTGCAGAAGATTTCAATGCAAGACACCCTACGAGACCACCCATCTCCCATGCTACAGTTAGCAAACTGCTTGCTAAGTTTCGTGAAACTGGTTCATTGTTGGATTTGCCACAATGTGGGTGCAAGAAAACTGTCACTAATAAAGAAACATCAGTGGCTGTCCTAGATTCATTCAGCAAGAGCCCACAGCGTAGCACTCGGAGCTGGCATGTTCCCTGAGTTTTTCCAGCAAGATGGTGCACCACCACATTATGGGTTCATTTAGGAAGTCCGAGCATTCCTAGATGAACAGTTTCCTGGAAAGTGGATTGGTCGTCGTGGGCCAGTTGAATGGCCCCCAAGGTCTCCCGATCTGTCCCCCTTACACTTTTATCTTTGGGGTCATCTGAAGGCAATTGTCTATGGTGTGAAGATACGAGATGTGCAGCACCTGAAACTACGGATACTGGATGCCTGTGCTGGCATTTCTCCTGCGGTGTTGCTATCAGTGTGTGAAGAGTGGGAGAAGAGGGTTGCATTGACAATCCAACACAATGGGGAGCACATTAAACACATTTTATAAGTGGTCAGAAACTTGTAAATAACTCATGAAAGAGTTACGTTGAAACCAAGCACACCATTGTTTTTCTTGTGACATTACCAATAGGTTTGATGTGTCACATGGCCCTCTTCCTATTGAAAAAACAAAAGTTGTATCCAAGATGGCCGACTTCTAAATGGCCACCATGGTCACCACCCATCTTGAGGAGTTTGCCCCCTCACATATACTAATGTGCCACAAACAGGACTTTAATATCACCAACCATTCCCATGTTATTACGGTGTATCCATATAAATGGCCCACCCTAGATCAAGACAATTTTTTTATGCCACAGATCCACACCCAAGGAGCAGATCATTGTTGATGTATTATTTATATGGTTGTATTAGGTTCAGAAGAAGAATGCCATAATGTTGAATGTGTAACAAGGGAACATAAACTGTAGGATGCTAAAGTTAAGCAGGTTGGGTCAGGAGCTCTGCAAGATCCTTCTCACTTCTCTTTTCCTTAAATAAAATTGGTGTTGAATTGAATTTCAACTTCACACATTCTTCAATCATCTTTTTGCAGGTTTACAAGGAGAAGTTATATGGGAAAAAGTATGTTTGGTTCCTCATTGGCTGGTATGCAGACAACTGGTTTAAGATCAAAGACCCATCCATCAACTGTACTGTGGAGCAGATGACAGAGGCTGTGGAGGGTCATGTAACTACTGAAATTGTCATGCTTAACCCAGAAACAGTACGAGGAGCTTCTAACCTGGTAAGACATGCATTATCTTATGACACAACTTTATCAGTGATGCTCAAAAAAATTGTTGCAAAAAAAATCGAACCTTTTAAAAAGCTAAAAAGAAAACCCTAAATGAAAGTATTTCAAAGCACACCCCACTTTTCAGTTATTTGTTTGTAAAAAATTTTTAGAATCATGTATGATTTTCGTTCCACTTCTCACGTGTATACCACTTTGTGTTGGTCTTTCACGTGGAATTCCAATAAAATTGATTCATGTTTGTGGCTGTAATGTGACAAAATGTGGGAAAGTTCAAGGGGGCCGAATACTTTTGCAAGCCACTGTAAAAATGATAAACATCAAATAAACTTTGAAAATCAATATAGCAAAAGCCGTAATGGTTCACTTGGGAAAATAAGTCTTTTCTGCAGTTTTTCTTGGCCTTCACTGCAAGACAAGACAGGTAAAAAAAGAAAAAAGAAAGCATGCAGTAAAGCAAAGGCAAGGCAGAAGGATGTTAGATGCATAAAAGTGTAGAGGATGGACGTTTCGCAATCCGGTCAGTCATTTGTGTGATCCCTGAATCCATGGCTATATCATCACAAGCAATAATGACAAGAAGACTGAAATAATTTCAACAGTTAGTGTTTGTTGAATTCCCTGAGCACTTTAAAACACATAAGTAGGCCACACCTTGTGACTACTTAGAAATAATGTCACTTATGGAAAACAGACATTTTTCTATGCCTAAACTTGTTTTTGTATTAAACTTTAAGTGATTAAACAGTCACAGATTATTCTGAATCTTTTTACATGTACCATTAAAACTGTAAAGTAGACACTAACTGTCACTGTGGGTTCCCTGTTGTAAAGTCAGAGTGTTGTTTGAAACAAAAATTGTACAGCATCAAACGATTGTCTGCCAAGCCTTTTTCAAGCAGATTTAATGAAGACTCGTGGAGGTTCACTACTGAAATGACAATAACTTGCAGTGTGAACAACTTTTGTTACATATCAGTGGAAGAGCAGAACTGCAATTTTAGTACATATGCTCAGTGAAAACGTCTGAGCATGTGACCATATTGTTAAGTATTTTATACTCCCTTTCTGTTACAAGAAACATAACATTGTTTTGTTGGAATTTAACCCTATAATCCCCAATACCTTCACACAGTGCACATATTTTTAGAAACGTCATTAATTAATTAATAAGTTATTATTACTGATTATTGTTAACAAATTATTAATTATTTTTTGCCTAATAACTAAAATTCTTATAACTTAACATAGTTAAAGCTTTCATCATATACGGTGTAGCAATGATTTTTAAAATCTACAGGAAGAGGGTTTTTTTAGCCATTTTGCGTAGCCCTAGTTACTTGCAATTAGGGCTAGGCAGACATGGAAAAAAAGACAAACAGAATTAAGGTGAGGTTTGTGCACATCATGAACAATGAGCATTGTACACAAAGGAAAATGTTTTCTGTGGTATATCTGGATATAAGAATCTAACAACTTAAAATATGCCTCAAGTAAAATGCTTCAAGGTCACAATATGCTTTCTCTCTCTTTCCCTTTCTCTCTCACTGACACACACACACAAACACACATGCACACAAAAGACCATGCAAAGCAAGTGAAATGATGTAGTCACTGGGCTTCTCTTTCATATTTGTTGGGGTTTTACCTTATGATCAGTGTGTCCTGTGTCTAACTATTGCTCTGTCATGGTCTCCCGTATCCAGACCTCTCAAGAGTTTCTTGCTCAGCTCATGTCCAAACTTGGGGGTAAAAATCCAGAAGAAACAGGTGGTTTCCAAGAGGCTCCGCTGGCGTATGACGCTGTGTGGGCTCTAGCGCTGGCCCTCAACAAAACCGTTGGGCCCCTTAGGGCCAAGGGTCATCGTCTTGAAGATTTCAACTATAACAACCGAGATATCACTGCTGAGATCTACCGAGCAATGAACACCAGCTCTTTTGAAGGAGTGTCTGTAAGTGCAACACTTACTGGTGCTGGAGTGAGAGAAAAAAAGTTGCAAAGAGAAAGACACATGGGTACTGTGTGAAGGGTGTGTGTAGATATAGCATCATCAACATTTTTATGCTTCTTTCAGGGTCATGTTGTATTTGATGCTCAAGGATCTCGAATGGCCTGGACTTTAATTGAACAGCTTCAAGGTATGCTACAGCAAACATGTCTACTTTCAAATAGAACTGATTGTTTGGTCTGTCCATGTCCCAATTGCCAGTCTTGGTAGCCAGGGATTGGTCCACCAGGACCTCCACATTGTACCCGACCCCTACGGTGCCTCCTGCAGGTGGTGGGCCTGCAGGAAGATGGGTCCATGTCCCTTTTTCAGGCTGTGACCAGCCGGGCCCCATGGACTAAGGCCCGGCCACCAGACGCTCGCCCTCGGGCACCCTCCCTGGGCCTGGCTCCAGGGCAGGGATCCAGTAACCCTATCCCAGGCAGGGTGAACTGTTCCCTCGATGGTCTTGTCGTAGGGGTCTATTTCATCTAATTCAAAAAAAAGACATCAGTGTCACATCTTTGTATTAAGTACACAGTGGCATTCAGGATGTGGATAATATAGTCTGACACCATCTATACCAACAGATTGAAGCAGATTTATTTAAACGAACACAAAATGTCCCCATGAAGCTTGTAACTTATTTGCTTACCTAGATTTTCAGTAGCTCATAGAGTCTTCTTGTCACAGTCAAAATGCTAGATTTGATGCCATGTAGAAAATTGTGATTTTATTTCCAAAAAGCAGACTTGATTTAACAAAGGTGAGCCTGTTTATTCAGGCTGCTGACAAATTCAATCAAACAAAAAGTCCAAAAAGCAAGGCAAACCTAAATCCACAGGAACATACTGGGACAGATCACAGACATTGTCCCACCAACTTCTTACCATTCAGCTGACTCCTCAGGATTTGCCTGACTCTCTGCAGGTGCTTACTGGTTGCAGCTCTCCTAGTGGCCTCTTCATGGTTCAAATTTGTCTGTGGGATTCTTGTAGCTGTCCTCTAAGTCTGCAATGTTGCCTTCTGGTAGTGTGATCCCCTCGGTTGTAACTACCTATATTCATATATATAAACACCCTGAGGACCAGTCAGTGAAATACATCACAGTGGGGGGAAAGAAGGTACAGGTAAATACATTATGAGATAGTCAAGTGACTGAAAATGAAACCTGACTAGAGAACCAAACACAGACACTGAGAGAAACAAAAACGAAACTTTAATACAAACTGGAATTAAGAACTTAAGACTGGAAAGTCTGAAATGCATAAGGCTGGAAATGTAAATAAACAGCAAACAGAAAAACAAACAGAAGATATTTAATAATAAGCAGTACCTGAAAGTCCAAAAGCATGACAAATTGGGTCAACAACACTGGACCATCCTCTTTTCAGGATCCAGCACTGTGAAGTTCCCAATTAAACCAGAAGGTCCACTTAAAGTCACGAGATGCAATGTTTCTCCTGTTGTATGTTAAGCTGCCTACATCCTTCAAAAGGAAAGTGAGGCAGCCCACTTCACAAAATGCCAAGCATTTAATTTGAGTTCAGTTCTGGTATAATTTTGCTGTTGTACTGAAATATTTAGAGGACAAATGTCCCTATACATATTTGGCTTGTTAGTAAGGTTGAAGACACTTCTGGATCTTCATTAATTATGTTAAGAGGCATTAGAGTGTGAGCCTCCATTCTCATTCTCTCTCTTTGTCTGTATTTCACAGGAGGAAGCTATAAAAAGATCGGATACTACGACAGCACTAAAGGCAATCTGTCCTGGTATGGGAATGACAAGTGGATAGGTGAGGAACATTCATCTTCCTATGCCCCTTTGTTTCTCTGTCTTGTACTCCACCCTGCACCCTTGTTCCCCCAAATTCCTTTTTCCTCCCTCTGTTGTTACCCTCTCCTCTTTACCATCTCACTCTCTGTGGTCAAAGATTGGTGGTCAATTTGCATACATTTTTTTAGGTTTTGTTTAGCATAGAATAGAATAGCCTTTATTGTCATTGTACAGAGTACAACGAAATTGGAGTGCCACTCCCTTGGTGCAAGATAAATAATAAATATAAATGTAAAATATAAAAAGTACAATAAAATAATCGCAAGTACTCAAACAATAGTAAGTACGATATATACAAGCATGTGGGAACAGCAACAATTTGCTAAATTTTAAAAGCTCACCAGATATCCAGTTAAGTCACACCTAGATAACAACAGTTAAGCAATGTGCCACTGCACAGCAGTTAGATTCTATTTATTAATTAAGCATGAAAACAAGTTTAATGCCATGACAGCGATACATTAAACAGAAGGTGGCTGCTAGAAGTCAAGTAATCTGGGTGGATCTGTGTTCTCTAATAAGCACACGGAAGATCTGAGACTGCATCCATTTCCGTTCTGCCTGCACGAACAACAAAACGCAGATCTCACAGTGGTTAATGCACTGAAAAACTGTGGAGAATGTTGCATATATATATATATATATATATATATATATATATATATATAATTCTTATATATACAAAATAAATAATAAATGAATAGAGTTAACCTCCTAGGACCCTGCATCCACATATGTGGACATCACATTTTGGGTTATTTAGACCAAAATATTGACTTTTGCTCTGTAATTATTGGGGATTTTAACATCCATGTGGACAACCCTCAGGACAAAGGGACTAAAGACCTGAGTAACACTCTGGGCAACTTTGAGCTGACTCAGCATGTAACAGAGGCCACACATAATAGAGGACACACTCTTGACCTACTGATCTCCAAGAGCCTGAGCATTTCAAAGGTTACTGTGTCTGATGTGGGCTTATCTGATCATTACTGTGTTTTCTTTGAAAGTAAAATCTCAGCCCACATAAATATATCAACAGCAGTGATCACAAAACGGTGTATAACTGAAGACAGTAGTGAGATCTTTAACCAGGTCTTCCCATTAACACCTGACCTGTCCAAAGGTTCAGTCAATGAGCTCGTCAATAGCTTTAATGCAAAAAATGTTAAATGTAATGGACACTATTGCTCCCATTAAGGTGAAGGTTATCTCTGGAAGGAAAAAGTCTCCATGGAGAAACTCCACACTGGTGAAAAATGAAAAAAGAGAGTGTAGGAAAGCTGAGCGCAGATGGAGAAAAACAAACCTCCAGGTTCATTATGACATCTATAAAGAGAAACTTCACAATTATAATTTACAACTGAGGAGTGCAAGGAGGTCCTACTTCTCTGACATCATCACTAAAAACAGCCATAATGCTCGGGTCTTATTTTCTACAGTTGACAGGCTAACAAACCCTCCTGTGTCAGTGGCAGCTGAACTTCATTCAACCATGGCCTGCAATGACTTTGCCAAATTCTTCACAGACAAAATCCAAAAGATTAGACAAGCAGTTGGTACATCAACAGCAGATCCAGGATATGTACTGTGTCCACCGAAAAACTGTTTAAACACCATGAAACAGTTTCAACCTATTAACAGCAAAGACCTGGAGGACATCTTAGGTCAACTGAACTCCTCCTCCTGCTGTTTAGATGTCCTGCCAACAAGTTTTTTTCAAAAAGGTCTCAAAGACTTTAGAGTCAGACCTGTTACAGATCGTCAACTTTTCTTTATTATCAGGTGTGTTTCCAGAACCACTAAAAACTGCTGTAATCAAACCTATACTGAAAAAGGACAATCTTGACAAGACACAAATGAAAAACTACAGGCCGATCTCAAATCTCCCAGTTTTAAGTAAGATCATTGAAAAAGCAGTTTCTCAACAGCTCAATTACTTCTTAAAACAGAATAACTGCTATGATGCCTTCCAGTCAGGTTTTAGACAGAACCACAGCACTGAAACCGCTCTGACCAAAGTGTTTAATGACATATGTCTGAATACAGACAGTGGAAAAATGTCAGTCTTAGTTTTACTGGATCTCAGTGCAGCATTTGATACAGTTGACCACAACATATTACTCAAACGACTGGAGAACTGGGCAGGTCTTTCAGGAACTGTACTAAACTGGTTCAAAACATACTTAGAAAACAGGAAATACTTTGTATCAATAGGTAACTTCACATCCGAGCAGACAAGTATCACATGTGGAGTTCCCCAAGGTTCCATCTTGGGACCCCCTCTGTTTAACATTTACATGCTCCCACTGGCACAGATTATAAAGAACAACAAAATAAACTACCACAGCTATGCAGATGACACACAAATATATATCACAATGTCACCAGGAGACCGAGGCCCTGTACAGGCTCTTGGTAAATGCATTGAGGAAATTAATGACTGGTTGTGCCACAATTTTCTCCAACTAAACAAAAACAAAACTGAGGTAATAGTCTTTGGCGCCAAAGAAAAACGATTACAGGTCACTAGAGAACTTCAATCCATACATCTAAAAACCACAAACCAGGCGAGAAATTTGGGTGTAGTGATGGATGCAGACCTAAACTTAGAAAAACACATTAAGACAATAACAAAATCAGCTTACTATCACCTCAAGAATATTTCAAGGATAAAAGATCTGATGTCTCAACTAGAGATGGCACGATACCACTTTTTTATGTCCGATACCGATACCGATATCATAAATTTGGATATCTGCCGATACCGATATGAATCCGATATAGTGTTTTTTAATCAACAAAACTGTTTTTTAAATATCTTGCTGCATTTTGTATAAGTTCATACTCAAGTTTAAAACAACAACTACACTAAAGCTATTCTGTTATACCTGTATCCAAAAAAAATGTTTCATAGTTCAGCAATACTGATCAATCTAATAAACTTAAACCTACACCATCCTCCCTATTCTGGTATTTTAAAGAGTACTTAGCGTAAATATTAAGCAACCTAACTAATAGGGTTCCAACTCCCAGCAACAACAAAAATAAATAAATAAAAAATAGGGAACCACCCCTCACGCTCCACCTCATGATGCTTAATCGACGTAATCAACCTTAATTTGATGCAGTGTGGAAAAAAAAATGCACAGAAATCAATTATTTTTCAAGAAATATTAAATAGATTCAACATCTTTCTTCAACAAAATTGCAGACTGCACAGATGGTACCTTCACAAAGGAAAAAGTACTATAGCTTACTAGGGTATATATATATATATATATATATATATATATATATATATATATATATATTAGACTTAATAGTTACTATATACAGTAATGGACTTCTATTCATTTTGCATCAAATTAAAACTTTGGCTGTCAGATAATTATTTATTAAAAGCTAGACATATTAAATGAGAATAAGAAAGAAAAGTATGTCTTTGTGCCCCCTTTTCCCTGTTAATGCCCTATCGGCCCCCCTGGCTAAACTTTGCTAGATCCGCCCCTGCACAGTTACCAGCCGTCAGCTACGTAGAAAAAGATCCTCGAGTAGAAAGTAATATTAAATAAATTCTAACAACAGCTTATAGAGCTTAAACGTGCTGCTGTTGTTCAGCCGCTGGTTTCCTCTTTCTGGTGCAAAGTGGGCCAAAAGCAAACAAGAGAGACGTACTGCCCGACAGAAAAGCCGATCAGCTGATCGTTAAGCAGTTTCATGATTGAAGTAGCAGCAAGAAGAGGCAGTCGTTTGTTAAGCTTAACGCAGGAATGCTTTACAAACATTCAGAGATGGACTTACACACTTGCTGTACTTCTCTCGGGGATAACTTTGTCGGAGATGAAATGCCGGGTTGCTAGCGAAGCTCCAAATGCTATCCAGACCACCGACAGGTCCCGCATGCCACAGCCGCTCTATCACGTGATGCATACTGCTCCGACGTGCTAATGTTCTGAGGTGAGTTACGGCGTGTTGCAAGTTTTGTGAGGTGCTTTCGTGATATTTAATGGATCGGATTACATTTTTTATTTTTCTCCGATATCCGATCCAGTAATTTAGGTCAGTATCGGACCGATACCGATACGTAATATCGGATCGGTCCATCTCTAGTCTCAACAGGACCTGGAAAAACTAGTCCATGCATTCATTTTTAGTAGGCTTGATTACTGTAACAGCATCTTTACAGGTCTACCTAAAAAATCAGTCAGACAACTACAGCTCATTCAGAACTCTGCTGCTCAAGTCCTCACTAAGACCAAAAAAGTGGACCACATCAGTCCAGCTCTGAGGTCTTTACACTGGCTGCCTGTCCGTCAGAGGATAGACTTTAAAGTTCTGATGCTGGCCTATAAAGCTCTGAATGGTTTAGGACCAAAATACATCAGTGACCTCCTGACGCAGTATGAACCTTCCAGATCCCTCAGGTCATCTGGATCCGGTCTTTTATCAGTTCCCGGAGTCAGAACCAGACACGGAGAAGCTGCATTCAGCTTTTATGCTCCTTATATCTGGAACAAACTCCCAGAAAGCCTCAGATCAGCTGAAACACTCAGTTTATTTAAATCCAGGTTGAAGACTCACCTATTCTCAGCTGCATTTGAATAAAGCACCAAATCCACACTTTAAGCTTAAATTTCAAAACTTACATTAACTACTGATTTTATCTACTGTTCTGATTTTATCTGTTTTGATTTTATATACTGTTTTGTTTGTTTGTTTGTTTGTTTGTTAAGTGGGATTAGAGCTCTGGGTAGCTCCCCAGCTGGGTCTAGACTGGGTCTAGAGAGTATTTTAAATTCAGGGAATTTAAAATAGAAAGTAACTCGTCCACAGAAGGACTGGTAGCTCCCCTTACGATAAGGGTTCAGATCGCGCGAACAGGTGTGGGATTAGAGCTCTGGGTAGCTCCCCAACTGGGTCTAGACTGGGTCTAGAGAGTACTTTAATGACATGGGCGACCGTGGCTCAGGGGGTTGGGAATCGCATCTGTAACCGGAAGGTCGCCGGTTCGATCCCTGGGCTCTCTGTCCTTGTCGTTGTGTCCTTGGGCAAGACACTTTACCCTTCCGCCTACTGGTGTTGGCCAGAGGGGCCGATGGCGCGATATGGCAGCCTCGCTTCTGTCAGTCTGCCCCAGGGCAGCTGTGGCTACAACTGTAGCTGCCTCCACCAGTGTATGAATGTTAGAGTGAATGAATAGTGGTATTGTAAAGCGCTTTGGGTGCCTTGAAAAGCGCTATATAAAATCCAATCCATTATTATTATTATTAAATTCAGGGAATTTAAAATAGAAAGTAGCTCGTCCACAGAAGGACTGGTAGCTCCCCTTACGATAAGGGTTCAGATCGCGCGAACAGGTGTGAAATGTGTGTGTTTAGTTAGTTTGTTTGTTTGCTTGTTTTAATCAATTTTAAATCATACTTTTTATTTGTTTTTGTTTCTAATGTCTCTGTAAAGCACTTTGAATCACCTTGTTGTTGAATTGTGCTATACAAATAAATTTGCCTTGCCTTGCCTTGCCTACAAGGGCCTGATATCCACTTATGAGGATGTTATACTGCCACTGTTCTATCAAAATTCTAACAAATATCCTCATTTGTGGCTCTCATTTTTCTTAGAAACAAAAATCAGGTAAAAAAAAAAAAAACATTTGATAATTCTTTGTTTTTACATTCATCGGGCCCCAATATGCCCAAATATTAAATATTAAATTAATATTAAATTAAAAATGCATGCTCTGGAAGAGTTCAGGTGTTAGGAGGTTAAACATTATTTAAAAATTGAGGTTTATGTATCATATTTACTATATTTACCACCCTAATTCCCCACAATGCTTGCTTTTGGTGCAGTGCCACCAGAGGTCCTGATGATAATGAGCCTCCAATACTGATTTTCAGCCTTGTCCCTTTCACAAAGAGGATTCTCCAGATTGGTGAATTTTAATATTATTTACTGTGGATGATGACATATTGATAGTCTTTAGAGTATTACATTGTGGAGCATTATTCTGAAACTGTTCCACAATTTGTAGACACGTTTTTTGCAGTCTAGCTAACCTTTGTTTCTTCTGAAACACTGCCTTTGTAAGATGCTCTTTTATTACCCAATCATCTTACTGACCTGAACCCAATTAACCAAATTAGCTGCAGAATGTGCCTGATACTAAATTTATTTAGTAACACATAAAACCAAACATTTATCTGGAACTTGTTACAGTTTTGTTTTTATAAGTGGTGAATATCTTTTCATATTGGAAAATAACAATAACAACAAAAAAGATTACCTACAGCACTGCGTACCACTAAAACTGACAGCTGAAATGGAGGTGACAGCACATGCCCAGTTATGTGCACTAACACCAAAGGGGGATGCAGTTTGCTATTGCCATACAAAATGGAAGAGCATGCACATTGCATTCATGAGGGAGATGGAAGTTACACCTCTAATGTTGTTTTGAACACAGATATGTTTCACCTACCTACTTTCTTTGTCATCTCTTGAGATCGTTTTCTTCCAAACAAGGTGAATTATAATGGGGGCTAATTTGCTATCAGTCATGAATAGGGATGGGTACCGGTATCCGGTGCCATTATGGGACCGGTTCTGACATAAACGGTAGTAACCAGACCGAAAAGCAGAGCACATTTCGGTGCTTTATTTCGGTGCTTTTTTTCCTGAGAGTCATACACTTTGGATTCTAGCCAATCATTTTACCTTTCTGAGGATAGTAGGCGGGCCCAGGTACATACGTTCTTTTAGAGCAGAGCTACAGATTAAAAAGTCTGGCTGTACTTCACAGCAAAAGATGCAAACTCAGCAGCCTGCAACAAGTGCTTTAAGGTGATGCTGTGCAAAGGAGGTAACTCCTCGAATCTGATTAAACACCTGGTGACACATAGCGTTTTTTTAAAAGCCGAGAAATGCACAGTATTCCATAGCTTGCTGCGAGACCTCACAACGTGCACATCTACTGCGGGTGTGTTGCCTGTTATCGGACCCGGAGTTAGCAACATCCCCCAAGAACCTGAAGAGTAGAGTCCTGGCCCCTAGCCCTGCCAGTGCAGCAGAAATGATGAGGATGATGATGGCAGCAGCAGCCGTTTTTCTCTGCGTGAGTAGCTTAATGTTGTTCGTGTGTAATTTACGTTGAGTAGGCTAACCACGTTATTACATTAATGCACGTAAGGTGAACTAGCAAACACCATCGTAGTTACATGCGGCTGTCTTCTTGTTTGATGGCAGATACTCCCTTCACCCTGGCCAAAAAGGCTAAAATGACCAAAGAAAAAGTGGAAAACAGCTAAACATGAGAGGTTTTTAGACAAAATTGGTGTTTTTTCCATTGATTAAGCACTGCTTCCAGCCAAGAGTGATACCATATATGTTCTATAGCTGCAGAAAAGGCAAACATTGTTATCTTTTTACAAAAAAACAGCTAAACATGAGAGGTTTTTGGACAAAGTGTGTGTTCTCCACTCTTTAAGCACCGGTTCGAGCACCGGTTCGAGCACCGTTTAAGCACCGGCACCGTTTCAAAAGTACCGGTTTGGTACTGGTATCGGATAAAACCTAAATGATACCCATCCCTAGTCATGAATAATAAATGTGCTCAGTGTCATTCGTAGCTCCTTAGGGTGTAAAGTGTAACTTTTAGACAACAAGGTCATCCAAGTGGCCTCTCTCTGGTATGACAAACCTTCAAGGGAGGGCTTGTTGTATATGTTGTATTTTTGCAGTCATGCATATTCAAGTGAGGGACATCTGTAAGTTGCCAGATGCTTTCAGCAAGTGGACTTGTTACGTAATGCAGTCATGATGGGCAGTCACCCTAAGGGACATGTCTAGTTGCTCTCCTTCCCTTGCTGTCCGTCCTGTCCTTATAATTGGTTGGTGCCAAAGGTAGCTGTGGTGGTGACATGACAGAATTAGGCCTCCTTACTGTGAGTTTGTTGTAGATTGGTTCTTACGTGTCTTTGTGTTCCAGCAATGGGTATTGTACGAGACATACAGGTTTTCCCCTTGTTCCTCATGTTTGTCTCTTTCTTCTGCAAATTCTTTCTTCATAATCCATCCTGATTCATTAGTTTCTTATCTATATAAATCTGTCTAACCTGTCATTTTTCTCTCTTCTCTCTCTCACTTTTATTTTCAAGTGTTTGTTCATCTCCATACTTCCCCTTCATTCTTTCAGTCTCTTTGACAATCACTGGCTTTCTCACATAATGTAATTGTAACCGTTATGGAGCCAATTGTCATGGTAACATACTATCCTGATTCTACCATCAAGGGGCAGGGAGAGGTCTTAATGTAGGAGAACACATTTCCCAAAGGACACACACACACACACACACACACACAGGTAGATTATCTCCCTTCAGCAAACACACCCACTCACTTGCACAGTGCATAGTCTTTATGAGTTATGATCCTGGCTCCCTACAGTTTAGTCTTTTTACTGCAGAATGTGTATTTACAAGGCATTGCACAGAGGGTGAAAAATGCTTCCTAAAACTTTAACACGAAAACAGAGCTAAAATGAAGCAGTGCTTACAATGTAAAATGCTAATGTGGCAGACAGTTTCTTAAAGTGTATATACACACACACACACACACACAAACACAGTAGCTATATTTGAATACAGTGTCAGCGAGCGACATCTCTGTTTTGACTAATTGCATTTTACTTATGTGACAAGAGATCGCCCCATGCAAATATCACCAAAGGTGGAAGAGAAAAGATATTATAGGCGCTGATGTGAAATGTCTGTTTTAACCAAAAAAATATGAAAACAAAAAACGCAAAGGAAAGACACAACACCAGCAGCACCTTAATAAAATGTCATCCTCATCCTCCTCACCGCAAGCCTCATCTCGTGAACTCAAGTCAAAACTCGAACACACAGAAACACATAAACATACCTATTTATTCCTGATGATGTTGCAGTTATTTATTGTCACCAGAATAGACATGCTATGAGAGCTAGCATTACACCAGCTAATGTTAGGATTTTGTGTCCTAAAAATCACACTTTGTTAACAGTTTGATTGCATTCTTACATCATATCAGGGTGTAGTCACTAAGTCTTAAGAAGCAAGTAAGTTATTACCACTCAATTACCAAAGTAAAAACCCCTTAATATGCAAGTAATATCATGGTAGCAACAGTGGTTACAGTTGAATAATATTACACTTTTTCACACATTTGTTTATTGCCCAGCTTGAAGGCATATGTGGAAAGACCAGACCCCACACACACAGTGTGCACGGAATGTCTCTTTATTCCTTTTTGCCACACAGCAGTGTATTTCCACAGGTTTGACAAACATGCATGTCCCACTACTGCTCCTCCCCAGCACACGTCTGAAGCCTCCTTCCTCTCCACTCCAGCGTCACTAAAACAGTAGAGAGCTTGTCAGCGCATCACCACAACCTGTCCACTCACCTGCCTGGCACCGCCTCTTGAGCTCACTCTTCCACCTCTCCCCTGCAGCTGAACCAGGGACCACATCCTGGCCACAGTCCATAGTTCATATTCCTTGTCTGTACTGGCAGAGAAGAACTAGCCAACTTAGGGACAGAAAAAATGGTTCTTTAGTTAACCAGCTCAGAAACAAAGCTGACGCAGGCTCAGGCAGAAAAACTGTCTCTTGCTGAGGAAAGGATTGCTGACAATGAGAACCCCGTTTCCACCTCGAAGAAGGAACATCTTTGGAGCCGGTGCAGCAGGTGCTTCCAATGAGCAGTGTGGAATCATTGATCCAGAGTAGAGAGTAGAGAGCGAGGGACACAAAACGAGCATGAGGGACACAGGGAGAGAGAACGGGACAGACACAGAAACACAGACACACGGACACAGAAAGAGAGTGGGACAAACAGAACATGAAACGGAACAAAACTCAAAGAACTAAGAACTAGCACCAGGGCTCTCAAAACTGAACATAATAATCCCCTAATTCCCTAAAACATGAACAAGACCAAACAATGCAAAACACGTAATACAAAATGCCCAAACAAACTCAAAACAATAGGTCAAAACTCAGGACTGTGACAATAACTACAATTAAAAATGTATATTTATATGTATCTCTGGAGGTCTCCACCGGGTTGGTTAACTTTTCAGTTGCTGATAAGTCTACCTACGTCTGACAATTTCAATAAATCTGTTTCCAGTAGCGATTCCCTGGCTGCAGCTGATAGCAGGGGTACTCTGAACCTTTGAAAGTCCTGAAAGCCAAAAAAACCCCTTCATGCTAAATATTAGGTCCGAGTCAAACAAAACTTTCCAACAATGCTTTATCATTGCCAGTTGTCATTTAAAACCAGCCTATTCTTGTGACTTGTAGCCATAAGGTGCAAACAGTCCTTATTTGCTGTTGTTATATTTTTCTAATAACATTCTACTATACTAACTAGTAACATGTGAAAAAACTATTCTGTTTTCGAGGGGTTGTCTTGTTATTACCTTTCCAGTGCATCTTTTGTTACTGTGATTTGGACCAAATCAGGTGAATTGGATTCATAATGTTACTTTGCAAATCTGGGAAAGGACTCATGAACAACGTGGAAATCAGTTAATAAAAAAATAATCCAGACATTTAGTCCAGAGCTGCATTTCTGTACCTATTAGTGCTGGTTGCAATGTGAATGGTAAATTAACCTTGCCAATGGGGCCACATATTATGTGGCTGTGTGTGACTCACTACTAACATTAATGGCTCTTGGAGGATGGGCTTTGCTAGACACTAAACTGACAGGAGACCAAACACTGGCATGCATTTAGCATTTCTGCTCTGCTAATTAGTTTCCCCTTGATCCCACTTGCTCATGTCCTTTGTTGCCTAAAGTGTTCTTAACCTTCATGTTTTGTGTGTCTGTTAGGCTCTGGACCTCCTGCAGACCAGACAGTGGTCATTGAAGAGTTTCGCTACCTGTCTCAGAAGCTCTTTGTGTCTGTGTCTGTCTTTGCTGGGTTGGGAATCCTTCTGGGAATTGTCTGCCTCACTTTCAATATTTACAACAGCAACGTCAGGTACAAAAACTCAACTCTACTTTCACTTTGTACTAATTATATAAACAATAGAGCAAATACATTTTTTGTTATGCAAGAGGCGAGATACTACCCACGCAAGAGCTATGCAGAAATGGTGATGCTGAGGAAGAACCAAAACATTTAGAAAGCTTTTTGAGTCATTTGAAACAAGTAAACAAGGACTGACTGAGAGTTACTTTGTTTTGAGCTGCAGTAAAAATAAATCAGCTAAATCTTTTGTTAATATTCTATGATATGACACAAATTAAATGTCATATCATAGAATATTCTATAAGTACTCTACAAGTAGTCATAGAAAGGGTAACATCATTGGAGACAGTGTGCATTGTGTTGCAAAGAATCATTTTCGCTGTCTGTGTCAGCATTTAGTTCAAACCTTTATGAGGTTTCGTTACTGCTCAAAGCACCAGAGGGTTCACTTTTTATTGACTATGAGTATTCTAGTGGAATACATCACAAATTCCACTGAAGGCCATGCATTCTTTGGTTTGTGGTGAAATGCATTTTAAAAGTAATCATCCCAATACATACACTATGTTTCTACTTGCTTCTTTAAAATAACTGTTGGTGCTGTTGCTCCAGGTACATTCAGAACTCTCAGCCCTACCTTAACAACATGACAGCAGTAGGCTGCATGATGTCTCTGGCTGCTGTCTTTCCTCTGGGTATTGATGGCCTTCATGTCCACAGGAAGCAGTTTCCTATCATCTGCCAGGTACACTTTTAAAGTTGCATCTAACACAATGATTTAGCTAAAGACTTTTAACACTGATGATTAATTTCCTAGTGCTAATTAGAATTATCGTTCTTTACTGAACGGCAACTACAAAATTCAGAAAATGAGTGGCAGGTGGATAACACAGGACAGCAGGAGTGGAGCAGAGCAGGTTAGCATGGTAAGGCATAGGCTGACAATCAGAAGTAGGGCTGGGCGATATGGCCTAAAATCCATATCACGGGATAATTTGAAGCATGTGCGGTAACGATATATATCGCGATATATTATTTTCTTCTGTATAACGTATTTTCCACACTTAAAATCCTTTAATTTTCTCAAAAATCGAGAGTGTGCCTTATGTATGAATTTTGGTTGTGCTTACTGACCTCGAACCAATCTGTTAAAATCTGTTAAAAAATGTTCTAATACAACTTTGGTAAGCCGCACTGCTTGATGGATTGTCAGAGCATTACGGCTGCCGTAGTGAGGAGCTTCGCGGAGTAATCTGGGTCCAAAACTCCTTCCGCTTCAAGTCCCAAAGTCAAACGAACACTGAGACTTAAAAATGGAGTTAGAAGTTAACAGGAAGTTAGCTCGCTAGTTTCCACCGAAACATGACATACCATGTTCTGACTGAGAGATTTCTGAAACTAATTAAAACGTACAGCTCTGCTACCACTTCCAATATAAATGAAGACAGAAAACTAAACAGCAGTGGCGTTTGCAGGGTTACTGAAGTTCGACTACCTGGTATATAATGTTGTGCTACGTGATTGCTAGCGACACAGCTATGTTAGCATAACATTAGCACAGTGAAGCTGGAGGATGAACGCCAATTTTTTTTCCACTCGATAAAAGTTAACGTGAGGGATTCTGGTGGTCAGGGACAAATGCAATCGCATAGCAGGATGCTATACACGGGCCAAACGTCAGTCAGGAGAACAACTGAGATTATTCATCCACAATACAAGGTTAGTTATTAATATACTGCAACAACATGGGAATAGAGCAGCTGCAAGAGAATTCAACATTAATGAATCAATGTTACGGAAGTGGAGGAAGCGCAGTTTTTGGCTTTCCCATATTTCTAAAGTGCTTCATCTCTTTGCTATGACTGTCGACTGGCATAATTTGCAGATGATAATGGTTGTAACCGCTGCGATGCTTTCGACCAAACAGGCGCAGCTTGATGACATCATCAACATGCACTATCGCGATGGAGCGATATAGTCAAAATCTCTATCGTTGGCCAAATTTATATCGTTTCTATCGTATATCGTTTATATCGCCCACCCCTAATCAGAAGGCAGACAGAGTAACAGTAAGTTTGTCAATGGGAAACTGAAGCAGAAGTAGCTAGGAGAGACACAACTATGACGGCTAAGACAATATGGTGGTGCCCTCCTGTACCATCCAGGGCTTGATGAGGTTATTCAGAGCAGGTGGGAGGACAACTCAAGCAGAAGGATTCGGCCAATAGGTTGACCCTAGGAACCCAGAACTCCACCTAAAAAGTGAAAGATTCTCATAAGAAGTGAGAGAGGAACAGAAAAAAAATAGCATACCCAGATCATGACACCAGTTAGACTTGGAAGTAGAGCAGGGCGATATGACCAAAAATATTTATCACGATATACATTTGAAAATTTGCGATAATGATATAACTGACGATATAATTGGCACTAGAAAAATTACTTTACAACTCCACAACTTTATTAGTGCAAAAAAACCCATCAATGTATTTTCACTTAAACAAGCAGCTGTTTTTTATGTGCATTAAAGTTATATAAAATGTAACAGTGCAAATGCAAATTCCTTGCTGACAGTTTAACCAAAAGGCATTTCCAGTGGAAACTGGCCGACATATCCTCAGCATAACCATGTAAAATATCCACAAAACTTAAAAAGAGGTTATACACACACAATACGGTAACATTATGTTGAAGCACAGTACGTATCACTCCGCGAGGCTCCGCCTACGATAGCCGTGATGCTCCGACAATCCATCAAGCGGTGTGGCTTCGTAGCTCAGCAAAGTCGTACTAAAACATTTGACAGATTTTCAAGCGCCGTGTACATAAAATAGTTTCCAGGTCAGTAAACACAACCAGAATTCATACATAAGGCACATGGGATTATAAGGGGCACTGTCGAGTTTCAGAAAAATCAAAGGATCGATTTTAAGTATGCCGTATTTTCCAAACAACACAGTAATAACGACGGCCCGCTAGCATGCTCTACCAAAAATAGTGCTTTGTTGTGTATCTGACGGACAAAGGCTAAACCAGTTCCACACCACTGAAGTTGCAGCATTTTTACAAACCAGTTCTGCTTCATCCGTTTCATTTAACGATCCACTTTCGCTCTCCTGATTCTGCGTCGCCGCCATGTGCGTATGTAAACAAAGGCACTGCTCTTGTGTGTTTTACCCATATTCTATCGCGATATTTCATTTTCCTATCGTTGCCCAAAATTACACCGGTATTACCGTGAACGGTATGATATAGCCCAGCCCTACTTGGCTGGTTGTTGTATAAATGAATTGGCGTTGACAAATTCTGTATCAACGGGACAAAAAGATAAAGCAACTAATTGTTCTGTATTTTGAAGTCTTCAAACTATTTCAGATTTCTTTAAGTGGAATGAAAAACAGATATTATCCTATAGTAAAACATTGTTACTCCTTCCTCCCTGATGAGACTTTGACTTAAACTTTTACTCTTCCTTGTGATGTCAGTTGTCTGACTTATTCTGCCCATAGCAGGCAGGTCACCACTGCTCTATCACAGAGGGTTGTGTACAGGATTGACAGCCTCACAGAGGGTTTTTGTCATTTCAAACTCAAACAGGGCTTAATGATGAAGAATGACTGAAGAGCTTATTTGATTCATCTACTTGATATATTAATCAATGTAATCTTAAAACCTTTCATGTCTCTTCTTCTCCACTAGTTTCGCCTGTGGCTGCTTGGCCTGGGTTTCAGTCTTGCATATGGCAGCATGTTCACCAAGATCTGGTGGGTTCACACTGTCTTCACAAAGAAGGATGAAAAGAAGGATAAGAAGAAGGTAAATGAGACAGGGAGTTGAAACTTTACATTTGACAGCTCTTTGAATTTGAATTATGGGACTTTATGCAGTTTGTTGAAAAACTAAATACACTTGTACAATACTAAGAGCATTCCAGTGTTCTACTGTAAAGTCAAATGGGAAGCTGCCTGTTGACCACAAATCTTGGCTGTAACCGCACAATTTGCACAAGATTTACTCATTTGCGCATGGAAACATTCAGGGTAAAACTGTCAGACTCATAACACCACCTAAATTTGTTCTTAACCACCATATGTCTTTTTAGTTAATCAGATTCATTGCAAGTCCACAAGCACATGTTCCCTTCCTGCAATCGTTATATTGTCTGCATACCGTCACACCACTTCTCTAAATCTCTATATCTCTGGAAACATATTTGTCTCCAGTTTAAGCTGAGAAAGTGGAAAAGTCTGCATTGCCAAGGCAAAGAAAGCAAAGCGATTCTGACTGCAGGAATTGAAATAATAGTGTGGAAGAAGTAAGCTAGCAATGTTTCCATGGGACTAATTACCATTAACATTACCATTACCCCCCCCCCCCAAATAAAGGCTGAAATAACAAGTGTGTTTAATATTATATTGCTGCTCAGTTATTAAAGAGAAAATATTGTGTGTTATTTAAAAGTGTGACTTTTAAATAACACACATACTGTGACTATAGTAGAAACAGAGATTAGGGAAAGGATTCTGGGCTTGTTTTTTTTCCCATTAATAGTGTACAGACCCCTGAAATCCCAGTATGGATGTAGTTGCAGACAAAGTAAAGTTTAACTAGTTAATCTTAGAAATAGGAAGAAGAAACCCTAAACATAACTTACACATAGTAGACATAAAGAACAAGATTTATTCTTCAGTTAATTTAAAATATATATATTAATACCATCCTTTTCTTGACCTTTTCATAAAATGAAACTTTATTTTCTAATGAAAATGTCACAATGGACCGAACAGACTCAGGCGCAGACACAGCTCTGAAAACAAGAGTTCACGAGTTTATTTACAATTTTCACCAAGGTTCAGAATATATACAAGGTGTGGGATGGGATGGAGGGTCCAAGGCTCCGAGGGATGAGATTAGATTAAGATGGGGCTGCACAAACTCAGGTTGTTCAACAGCTCTGCTATGAGACGCTCACGGCCTCAAATAGTGGCCAAGGAGACAGGACTAATAAGCAGCAGGAAGTGGCAATCAGAGCAGGTGTGTGGGCCAAAGGCGGGAGCCCAATAATGAGCTCCGCCCAGGCAGGCAGGAGACAGCGAGGAGAAGAGAAACCAATAAGCATGACCTGCCAAATGCATCCATGATTCTGTTTGTTTGTTTTTGTTTTGTTTTTTGTTGTTTTTAAAATGGTCTGTCTCATAGCATCACGTTTATATGAGAGAAAATCGCATCCAAGACTAAGGTTAGGTTGAGCAATCTTGGTTTATTCAAAAAACAGTTAATTTGGTTATAGGACACGAATTCTGGGACAGACACTTACTACCACAATCCGTTTCCATTGAACGGATTTAGGGATGGTTTAATGGAGTGGTGCATTCAATTTCCTGGAGAGTTAATCTGAGAAGTTAGCTGCACTATGCTCTACACTGGAAGGCCACTGGCAATTGCCGTCTAATAAACAAACATGCTTGTATTAGATTCTGTAGAAATACATGGAAATGTGAGAGTCTATTTTAAGTTAATAGAAAGTGTAAATAATATTTCAAGTAGTGGCAGCTCAACAGCTCTAAATGTAAAACAAAGAAAAAGAGTATCATCAGTATGGTCCCTTTGTCTCTTCCCCTGCCATGACTAAGTGCTTAGAGGGTAGATTGAATTGGCCTCAGTTAATGATGGATTATTGTTTTCACATCCAGTTTGGTCTAGTCTACTTATGGCTTCATAAATCCCTCTCTCACAAAATCAAAAAGAGAGGATTTATGTGTTTTTCTGATCCCTCATCATCCTGCTTTAGTGATCACCACTACTCTCTTTCCCAGCAGCACCTGGAACCATGGAAACTCTATGCGACTGTTGGCGTTCTGCTTGGCATCGACATCCTGTCCCTCATGATCTGGCAGATTGTTGATCCTTTGCACATCACAGTGGAGGTATGAGCATTTTCATTTTTGGTTTAGTTGTAACAGTTTTTTGTGAGTACCCATGTAGATAACTTTGCTTTAGTTGTAAACATTTGTTTTCTTTGTTTTCATAAGACTCGTACGTCTTTTCTTTCCTTGCAAATTTGTTTTATACAACATAGTGCTACCTTGATTGAGACCAATGGTAATGTTTCAAATTGTCATGCACTAAAAAGGGAGCACTTTAATGAGTAAATCTTCATGAGCCATGTAAATCTTGCGAGACAAACATTCATTAACTAAAACAAACATTCATTTCCAGTCAAACATTTAGGCTTTTAGAACATTACACAATCCTAGGCTGTTGAATTTGTAGCTGGTGAGGTTCTTGACCTGTGTGTTTATTGTGTTTACCTGTTTTTCTTTTTCTTGTGTTTTTATTGGAGCAGAAATTTACCAGAGAAGCTCCCAAGGGGGATCTTGATGTTTTGATCCAGCCCTTACTGGAGCACTGCAACTCAGAAAAGATGAACACCTGGCTTGGTGAGCAGAACACTAGCTCAACGTGCCTTCACTATTTCTCTCAAATTTTCTTTTTATCAAAATTGTTGCTTGCACTTGCAGTGCATTTCAACCAAGTTAAAAGACAGTCAGAACTGCAGTCCTTATAGTAAAACTGACCCATATACTGGATCTGTTTCATATATTACCTATTCCAAAACAGCAAATACAAGCTGAATTGCTCCTCACTGCTATTATCGAATTAATCTGCAGGTGTGGTATATGGTTATAAAGGCTTACTACTGCTGCTTGGCATCTTCCTCGCCTATGAGACCAAGTCCATCTCTACAGAGAAAATCAATGATCATCGTGCTGTGGGCATGGCCATCTATAATGTTGCCGTAAGTTTAAAGTGGTGTGTGTGTGTGTGTGTGTGTGTGTGTGTGTGTGTGTGTGTGTGTGTGTGTGTGTGTGTGTGTGTGTGTGGCAACTCCCTGGAGGTGGTTTTTGCTGGCAATATCTTTTCAGAGGGCAAAAATAGTTACTACACAGCAGCTACACTAACTGCTTGCTAGCATTCAAAACCCCTCACGGTGTGGTTTATTTTTTATTTTACAGGCCCCATGTCCTATGGCTCATTAATCTGATTAGTTGAAGTTAGCCTACAATCAAAGACAGATGTTTAAGCAATCACCTGCAATCACCTGCAAGCACAAAATAAAACTAATCTTCCCAAAGTCCCACGCAGCTTAGCTAAAGTTGGCCTTTAGTGAAGAAAGGCCAAAGTAAGAGCTATCTAAAGAAATATGAGGAAGACAACCTGATAAAAGGAAAAGGTCAAAATATAGCAAGTTACCTCCCTATCAATCTTCTCTTGTAGTCATATTGTTTTGTCACTACGACTTAATTGACAATACAAATCACTAATTTCTGGAGCCATCTTTAGAACTTCATATAGACTGAAAAATAGGGATGGGTAGGTGCTGGAAGGTGCCCCACCTGGAGACTCTGTTGTCCTGCTGGGAGACTTCAATGGTCACGTGGGTAACAACCGCGAGACCTGGAGGGGCGTGATTGGGAGGAACGGCCTCCCTGATCTGAACTCGAGCGGTGCTTTGTTATTGGACTTCTGTGCTAATCACAGTTTGGCCATAACGAACACCTTGTTCAAACATAAGAGTGTCCATAAGTGCACGTGGCACCAGGACGCTCTAGGCCGTAGGTCGATGATCGATTTTTTAATCGTATCAGACCTGATACGATTGCAGACCTGCGATCATATGTTCTGGACACTCGGGTAAAGAGAGGGGCTGAGCTGTCAACTGATCACCACCTGGTGGTGAGTTGGATCAGGTGGCGGGGGAGGACGCTGGACAGACCTGGTGCACCTAAACGCGTAGTGAGGGTGTGCTGGGAACGTCTAGCAGAGGCCCCAGTCCGCGAGATCTTCAACGCATACCTCCGGCAGAGCTTCAGCAGCATTCCGAGGGAGACTGGGGACATTGAGTCCGAATGGACCATGTTCAGCGTCTCCATTGCCGAAGCTGCTGCATTGAGCTGCGGCCGCAAGGTGGTTGGTGCCTGCCGTGGTGGTAATCCCCGAACCAAATGGTGGACACCAGAGGTGAAGGGAGCCACCAGGCTGAAGAAGGAGTCCTATCGGGCTTGGTTAGCCTGTGGGACTCCGGAGCCAGCCGACAGGTATCGACAGGCCAAGCGGAATGCAGCTCGGGCAGTGGCTGAAGCAAAAACTCGGGTGTGGGAGGAGTTCGGAGAGGCCATGGAAAAAGACTTTCGCACTGCCTCGAAGAGATTCTGGCAAACCGTCAGGCGTCTCAGGGAGGGGAAAGCGGTGCTCTACCTGCACTGTGTATAGTGCTGGCGGAGCGCTGCTGACGTCGACTGAGAAAATTGTCAGGCAGTGGAAGGAATACTTCGAGGACCTCCTTAATCCCACTGACACGTCTTCCGAGGAGGAAGCAGAGTCTGGGGATGAGGGGAATGACCCGCCAATTTCTGGGGGCGAGGTCACTGAGGCAGTTAAACAACTCCTTGGTGGCAGAGCCCCTGGTGTTGATGAGGTCCGCCCCGAGTTCCTGAAGGCTCTGGACGTTGTAGGGCTGTCCTGGTTGACACGCCTCTGCAATGTTGCGTGGAGATCAGGGGCAGTACCTGTGGACTGGCAGACCGGGGTGGTGGTCCCCATCTTTAAGAAGGGGGACCGGAGGGTGTGTTCCAACTACAGGGGGATCACACTCCTCAGCCTCCCTGGGAAAGTCTATGCCAGGGTGCTGGAAAGGAGAGTTCGTCCGCTAGTCGAACCTCGGATACAGGAGGAACAATGCGGTTTTCGTCCTGGTCGCGGAACACTGGACCAGCTCTTTATCCTCTCGAGGATACTTGAGGGTGCATGGGAGTTTGCCCAACCAGTCTACATGTGTTTTGTGGACTTGGAGACGGCATTCGACCGTGTCCCTCGGGGTGTCCTGTGGGAGGTGTTGCGGGAGTATGGGGTGTCTGGCCCATTGCTACGGGCCATTCGATCCCTATACAACCGTTTCAAGAGCTTGGTTCGCATTGCCGGCAATAAGTCGGACTCGTTCCCGGTGGGTGATGGGCTCCGCCAGGGCTGCCCTTTGTCATTGATTCTGTTCATAATTTTTATGGACAGGATTTCTAGGTGCAGCCAAGTGGCGGAGGGCTTTCGCTTTGGTGGCCTCAGAATCTCATCTCTGATTTTTGCGGATGATGTGGTTCTGTTGGCTTCATCGGGTGAGGGCCTCCAGCTCACACTGGAACGGTTCGCAGCCGAGTGTGAAGCAGCGGGAATGAGGATCAGCACCTCCAAATCTGAGGCCATGGTTCTCATCCGGAAAAGGGTGGAGTGCCCACTCCGGGTCGGGGATGAGTTCCTGCCCCAAGTGGAGGGGTTCAAGTATCTCGGGGTCTTGTTCGCGAGTGATGGGAGAAGGGAGCCGGAGATCGACAGACGGATTAGGGCTGCAGATGCAGTAATGGAGACGCTGCACCGGTCCGTCGTGGTGAAGAGGGAGCTGAGTGTAAAAGCGAAGCTCTCAATTTACCGGTCGATCTACGTCCCTACCCTCACCTATGGCCACGAGCTGTGGGTAGTGACCGAAAGAACGAGATCGCGGATACAAGCGGCAGAAATGAGCTTCCTCCGAAGGGTGGCTGGCCTCTCCCTTAGAGATAGGGTGAGAAGTTCGGCCATCCGGGAGGGGCTCAGAGTAGAGCAGCTGCTGCTCCACATCGAAAGGAGCCAGCTGAGGTGGTTCGGGCATCTGACAAGGATGCCCCCTGGGCGCCTCCTGGGTGAGGTGTTCCAGGCATGTCCCACCAGGAGGAGGCCCCGGGGCAGACCCAGGACACGCTGGAGAGATTATATCTCTCGGCTGGCCTGGGAACGCCTTGGTGTTCCCCCGGATAAGCTGGAGGAGGTGGCTGGGGAGAGGGAGGTCTGGGCCTCTTTGCTTAGGCTGCTGCCCCCGCGACCCGGCCTCGGATAAAGCGGATGAAGATGGATGGATGGATGGATGGATGGGTATCGAAAACCAGTTCTTGTTGAAAACCGGTTCCCACTGTTTCAATTCCTTGGAATTGTTTGCCATTTTTGCAAACGATTCCCTTATCGATTCCAGTCGCCCCGAATGACGTCACCACGTTGCGGAGCGTCATTTACCTGGCAGGAAACACGGCGGCTCAAACGCTCAAAAGTTTGATTATACTTTACGAGAACGGATGACAACGGGGAAACTTGCAATACTTGCAAAGTAGATATTTCATTTAAGGGAGGAAACACTACGAATATGCAAAAGCATTTGGTCACAAAACACGCGATAACCTCAAATGAATGTTGTGTTTTTAATTCCGCTCCGGACTCGTGGATCTCAACCCAGCAGCAGCGGTAACGTTTGCACGTCCTCTCCCGTTAATGCAGCAGGTAAATAATCAACTAACAGTGCATATTATGTTAGCGTGATCTGCCTTATTACAAACCTGCCATTACTGTGCATTTAGGCGACCATGATGAGAGAGACAGAGTCTGGCTCAGATGCTGGCAGTTCTCGCTGCAGTCTACCGGTAGCGTCTCCTTTCAGGCCAGGATAGACGAATGTCACCAAGCAGTGACTCAGTTTGTGGTAAAAGGCTTGAACCCATTTGCCACAGCAGATGCCCCTGAGTTTAGATAAGTGAATGTGTTTAATTGTAGGCAGGGACATTACTGGATATTCTTGTGTAATTGCTACTGAATAATTTATGTTATACTTTGTTGTTGCTACAGAAGAATATTTATTTTATTATTTTACATCTACAATTTTTTTTCCTGGGGACCCTCATTGAAGAGCCATAGGCTGGATCTCACTGTTAGGTTTGTAAGGCCATGTTACTCTTAAATTTCTATCTTGTTCAAAGAGAAGATATAAAACAGAGTTCTAAGCTAATCGACCTTAGTGATCTCCTTTTTTAAAAAGAATCGATAAAGAATCGAATTGTTAAACAGAATAGAAAATGGAATCGGAATCGTGGAAATCTTATCAATACCCATCCCTACTGAAAAAGGCTGCTGATCCTTAATTATGTCAATAATCTGAACATTTATGAACCAAAAAAAAAGAAAAGTTTCACATTTATTTGTATTTTCTGCTCTTGGCAGTAGAATCGCAGATCCTGTGTACTTTGTACTTTGTATGCTGAATCAGCATTCCAGCTCACATATGCTGTACAATATTCATTCATTACTACTGAGTCATTTTTTTAATTTTAATGTTACAGCTGGAAGTATTTTTAATGAGTTTATATATACACCACTGAGTTAATCAATAACATTGTAGCATAACTTTGCATATCTACTGTTAATTGAAATCCTCAAAGACCGCTAAGGCTGGAAGTGCGAGGCTTGTGAAATGGGACGGTCTAGCCTCCGTCGCGTTGCCCAGGTTGCCTAGCAACCATGACACCAACCGCTGGAAATGTTTCATACAGCATTGTTTGACAGAAATGAAAGAGAAAATCTTTTGTTTGTTTTCACATGAGCTTTGTGTGATTTGATAAGTATCGGAGGCTGAGACCACGGGACTGTAAAACATGATTGTTGGGCTTCATTTCCTTACTGAACAGTCATTTTAAGATTAGTTAGTAAATAAAAATTAGCTAATGTTGTTCATGACACGTCGTGGTGAAGAGGGAGCTGAGTGTAAAAGCGAAGCTCTCAATTTACCGGTCGATCTACGTCCCTACCCTCACCTATGGCCACGAGCTGTGGGTAGTGACCGAAAGAACGAGATCGCGGATACAAGCGGCAGAAATGAGCTTCCTCCGAAGGGTGGCTGGCCTCTCCCTTAGAGATAGGGTGAGAAGTTCGGCCATCCGGGAGGGGCTCAGAGTAGAGCAGCTGCTGCTCCACATCGAAAGGAGCCAGCTGAGGTGGTTCGGGCATCTGACAAGGATGCCCCCTGGGCGCCTCCTGGGTGAGGTGTTCCAGGCATGTCCCACCGGGAGGAGGCCCCGGGGCAGACCCAGGACACGCTGGAGAGATTATATCTCTCGGCTGGCCTGGGAACGCCTTGGTATTCCCCCGGATAAGCTGGAGGAGGTGGCTGGGGAGAGGGAGGTCTGGGCCTCTTTGCTTAGGCTGCTGCCCCCGCGACCCGGCCCCGGACAAAGCGGATGAAGATGGATGGATGGATGGATGGATGTTCATGACACTAAAGTCATGGTAAAAGGCCTGTATTTGTTTGGAGCTTTACTTAGTCCCTAAGGACCCTGAAGTGCTTTACACTACATTCAGTCATCCACCCATTCACACACACATTCACACACTGGTGATGGCAAGCTACATTGTAATGTAAATGTAAATATAAAATGGCCAATATTAAAGTTAGTATCATATTAATCATGGTCAGTTATTACAGCAGTGAACTTGAACTCTGTGTCAAATACTGAGCTTCAGTAAACATTCAAGTTGCAGTTATTTATATTTCCTATCACTTTATATCTTCACTCAAAGACAAGTATCTTTGACAGTGTACAAATAGATATATTATATATAAGAGACAAATATTGTTAATTTATTATGTTGGCATTACTAAATTTTGCTCAGTGCTTTTGTAAAAAGGAAATGTACGAGCTGTGATAACACTGAGTACACTGATATATTAAATATTCTTTTATTGGGTGAGAAAATCAGACCATGTCATAACTGCTTTAAGTCATACAGAATAGATATCAGAGCCTTAAACAGGCTGACTTCTGCTAAACAGTGTTGGTCAAGTTACTTGAAAAAAGTAATCAGTAACTAATTACTGATTACTTCCCCAAAAGAGTAATCCCGTTACTTTACTGATTACTTATTTTCAAAAGTAATTAATTACTTAGTTACTTAGTTACTTTTTAAAAACACGATTTAAAACCCGAATAGGTGATAAAGCGATAGATCTGTCAGCCCAATTCTACTTTTTCTGCATAATCCATCATACAAAATGTAATCAAATGGAAAAGTCTCTTTTTAAAACTTGTTTTATACTTTTAATATTTTCACTTTATGCATCAAGCAAAAATTAAATTATATGCAACATTCTCTGACTGGAAGAAATTTGTTTAAACCTATTTTCTGCACATTCCAGCACATAAAATAAAATATTTTTTTTTGTGTTTATACTCACTCTTTCAAATAGATGCAAGTAAAACACAGCAGAAAATAAATAAAATCAAACACTAGCGGTCCTTTTGCTCTATTTTCACCTGTAAAGCAGGAGTTGGGTAGGCG
Organism: Copadichromis virginalis; assembly: GCF_057382275.1. Lineage (NCBI taxonomy): Eukaryota > Metazoa > Chordata > Actinopteri > Cichliformes > Cichlidae > Copadichromis > Copadichromis virginalis. The sequence continues at coordinate 33,391,740 of NC_140638.1, forward strand.
GAGGTTTACCATGGTACAGGTGTGCCGCAGCGGTCAGTTGAAGAATCCGCGAGTTTCTCTGTGAATTTCCCATTACGTCGTAGCGCACTCGGTGTTTGCTTGGAAGTTTAGGGTTTTTTTCGCTGTAAAAAGAAGTTTTCTTCCCACGAACAGCGGACGCTAATGTTTTTGTCACTTTTTATGGAATCAAACTTAAATTAAGGTCAGTGCTTCCACGCTTTAAACGCTGCATGCTCATACTCTCTCACGCACTCGATATATGATCCATTGTTGATCTGCACACAGCTGTTGTCACGAACATCGCACTTGCTTACGTCACTGTCATGAGACACTCTCGCAAAAAAATCACGGTTTTAGTCACGCAGTAATGCAGCGTTCCTATGGGAAAGTAACGGTAATCTAATTACCATTTTTGCAATAGTGATCCCTTACTTTACTCGTTACTTGAAAAAAGTAATCGGATTACAGTAACACGTTACTGCCCATCTCTGCTGCTAAATGGGTCAAACTGGGCAGAAAGTATACAAACACATAACATCCTTATAGAACATGATGTAACACTATAGATGAACTTACCTCAGAATATATAAAGCAAATAAACAATTACAGCAATATGTTGCAACAAACACAGCAGTACTACTAATCCAAAATACTCAAAGCTTCATAGAACTGAAACAAACATTTATTTTTAGGTCCATTCTGCTGCTGATACATACTTTAGGTTTCTGAATATTAAACTTGTTTCTGCCTTTCATAGTGTGTAACTTGAAGGCCCTGAGTACTTTCTTCCACACTGAAAACACTGGAATGATAAAATTATTTGAACATTGCCTAATAAGACTGATTCAGCACAGACAATTAGTTATTTTAAACTTTTCTAGCAGTCCTTCACAAACAGGGAACAGTCTGTCTATTCTCTCCATCTTTCCAGCTGCTGCTGGCTCTTCCTCCTCCTCTTCCTCACACACTGCTGAGTTTGTCCTGGTGGATCATCAGGGGTGCAAAGCCTCACAGATGATGTGCAGCAGTGGGTCCCTCATTCTGTCCTCACTCTGGACACTTGCAGTTGTCACACATGGAAATCAAATGTGTGATAAGCTGCAGGATTCAAACACAAGTGTAACTTATAAATACATGTTCATACTTTTATTACACAATCAGAGAGAAAGAAAAAGAGAGAGAGTGCAGGACAGACAGACAGGTGACAGTCTCAGGTGTACACACTGCTACAAAATAGCACAAGAGAAGGCATTTGAGGGCTGCATTTCGGCAGCCTTTGAATTGGGACAGCCTTCGTCGCATCGCTGTGACGTAATCGGCCTTAAAAGGCAGCCTTTAAGGCTGCAGACCCTGAATTGGGATACAGCCATTATCTCTCCAGCGTGTCCTGGGTCTGCCCCGGGGCCTCCTCCCGGTGGGACATGCCCGGAAAACCTCACCCAGGGGGCATCCTTGTCAGATGCCCGAACCACCTCAGCTGGCTCCTTTCGATGTGGAGGAGCAGCGGTTCTACTCTGAGCCCCTCCCGGATGGCTGAACTTCTCATCCTATCTCTAAGGGAGAGGCCAGCCACCCTTCGGAGGAAGCTCATTTCCACCACCGCGATCTCGTTCTTTCGGTCACTACCCACAGCTCGTGGCCATAGGTGAGGGTAGGGACGTAGATCGACCGGTAAATTGAGAGCTTCGCTTTTACGCACAGCTCTCTCTTGACCACGACGGACCGGTGCAGCATCCACATCACCGCAGCTGCAGCACCAATCCATCTGTCGATCTCTGGCTCCCTTCTCCCATCACTCGCAAACAAGAACCTGAGATGCTTGAACTCCTCCACTTAGGGCAGGAACTCATCCCCGACCCGGAGTGGGCACTCCACCCTTTTCCGGCTGAGAACCATGGCCTCAGATTTGGAGGTGCTGATTCCCGCTGCTTCACACTCGGCTGCGAACCTTTCCAGTGCGAGCTGGAGGCCATCACCCAATGACGCCAACAGAACAACATAATCTGCGAAAAGCAGAGATGAAATTCTGAGGCAACCTAAGTGAAAGCCCTCCACCACTTGGCTGCACCTAGAAATATTGTCCATAAAAATTATGAACAGAATCAATGACAAAGGGCAGCCCTGGCGGAGCCCATCACCCACCGGGAACGAGTTCGACTTATTGCCGGCAATGCGAACCAAGCTCTTGAAACGGTTGTATAGGGATCGAATGGCCCACAGCAATGGGCCAGACATCCCATACTCCCGTAGCACCTCCCACAGGACACCCCGAGGGACACGGTCGAATGCCTTCTCCAAGTCCACAAAACACATGTAGACTGGTTGGGCAAACTCCCATGCACCCTCAAGTATCCTCGAGAGGATAAAGAGCTGGTCCAGTGTTCCGCGACCAGGACGAAAACCGCATTGTTCCTCCTGTATCTGAGGTTCGACTAGCACCCTGGCATAGACTTTCCGAGGGAGGCTGAGGAGTGTGATCCCCCTGTAGTTGGAACACACCCTCCTTAAAAAGGAGGGTGTGTTCCCTGTGGTCCCTGGTGGTCCCCTTCTTAAAAATGGGGACCACCACCCCGGTCTGCCATTCCAGGGTTACTGCCCCTGATCTCCACGCAACATTGTAGAGGCGTGTCAGCCAGGACAGCCCTACAACGTCCAGAGCCTTCAGGAACTCGGGGCGGACCTCATCCACACCAGGGGCTCTGCCACCAAGGAGTTGTTTAACTGCCTCAGTGACTTCGCTCCTGGAAATTGGTGGGTCATTCCCCTCATCCCCAGACTCTGCTTCCTCCTCGGAAGACGTGTCAGTTGGATTAAGGAGGTCCTCGAAGTATTCCTTCCACCGCCCGACAATTTTCTCAGTTGAAGTCAGCAGCGCTCCACCAGCACTATACACAGTGCAGCAGAATACCGCTTTTCCCTCCTGCGACGCCTGACGGTTTGCCAGAATCTCTTCGAGGCAGTCCGAAAGTCTTTTTCCATGGCCTCTCCGAACTCCCCCCACACCCGAGTTTTTGCTTCAGCCACTGCCTGAAGGTGCACCAGGTCTGTCCAGCGTCCTCCCCCGCCACCTGATCCAACTCACCACCAGGTGGTGATCAGTTGACAGCTCATCCCCTCTCTTTACCCGAGTGTCCAGAACATATGGTCGCAGGTCTGGTGATACGATTACAAAATCGATCATCAAAGTGTGGCCTAGAGCATCCTCGTGCCACGTGCACTTATGGACACTCTTATGTTCGAACAAGGTGTTTGTTATGGCCAAACTGTGATTTGCACAGAAGTCCAATAACAAAACACTGCTCGGGTTTCAGATCAGGGAGTCCGTTCCTCCCAATCACGCCCCTCCAGGTCTCGCAGTGTAGTTTTTCACTGTCGTCAATCGTCGTTTGCAATATAGTTTTTTCTCTTTTGTGTTCTGACTTTGCTTCTGCTGCTTCAATTTATGATCGGGTTACACTGTTAAACATCAAAGATTCAATGGAGAGCTACTGTGGCAGCTGGAAGAGCTACAGGAAAACTTTTTTCTCCTCCTTTGGTGTGTTCCCCACCTGAGTGCATGCTACTCTCCGTTTTGCTCATGACAGAGTCGCAACCCTGCCCAGAAGGTCCACAGGTGTGCACAGGTGTTTAATTCAAGTGCCGCTGCATTCAGCTGCTGATTTCGCAGATAAACCATCATCTGTTCGGTTCGCCCTGCTTAATGTTCGCTCCACAATGAACAAAATATTTATTCTAAATGATCTCTTTATAAAATTTTATTAGATTTTATGTGTCTGAGTGAGATGTGGCAGAACCGTAAGGATTATGTTTACTTGAATGAAATCTGCCCGGCTGGCTGCTCTGTCATTGGAACTCCGCGTCTTTTGGGACATGGTGGAGGACTTGCTGCTGTTTACCAGGACAGACTCACATACAGACTGATGACCTCGGACTCTTTTTCTTCATTTGAATCACAGATGATGAAGGTCGGTTCTCTGAAAACCTTTCATTGTATTTTAATCTATCAACCTCCTGGACCTGCCAGGGTCTTTCTAACTGAATTTAACGACCTTCCATCATTAAATTGGAGAAAGTTATAATACTGGGAGATTTAAACTTTCATATTGATGATGCATCCTGTAACACTGCTGCAGAGCTCATCGCTATCACTGAGTCTTTTAACTTTAAGCAGCAGTGTGAGTGTTTCTGCCCCCACTCAAACAAAGGGCCACAGAGTGGATCTTGTTTTCTCCCTGGGTTTAACTATACATGACGTATGTGTGGAGGATGTCCATGTGAGTGACCATAGCTGCATATTTTTTTAATTTGTCATTTTACTTTGATCCTTAACCTCCTAAGATGATGATCCAAAGGCAGATTATAAACCAGGATGCTGCTAGGTTCTCTGTCATGTTTGACCCTCGCATGGCTCATAATGATGTTGATTCACTTATTTTCTCATTTGTTAAAAGAGAAAACAAAGTATTGTCCATTCTTCAAATTTCTGTCCCTGGATAAATGAAAATATTCACAATTTTAGAAAATATTGTCGCAAATTAGAATGTTTATAGAAGGCTCGAGGTTCTTAGGGTACATCTCAAGGAATCAATTTTCTCACTTAAAGAAATGATAAAAATGCCAGAACTGAATATTTTGCTAATCTAATAGCTTCAAAAAAGAAAAATCCCAAAGTGTTGTTTAATACTAGGGATGGGTACCGGTATCCGGTGCGGTTCTGACATAAACGGTAGTAAGCAGACCGAAAAGCAGCGCACATTTCGGTGCTTTATTTCGGTGCTTTTTTTTCTTGAGATGTCATACACTTTGGATTCTAGCCAATCATTTTACCTTTCCAAGGATAGTAGGCAGGCCCAGGTACGTACGTTCTTTTAGAGCAGAGCTACAGATTAAAAACGCCCAAGGCGAAGTGGTCAAAAGTCTGGCTGTACTTCACAGCAAAAGATGCAAACTCAGCAGCCTGCAACAAGTGTTTTAAGGTGATACTGTGCAAAGGAGGTAACACCTCGAATCTGATGAAACACCTGGCGACGCATAGCGTTTTTTTAAAAGCCGAGAAATGCACCGTATTTGATAGCTTGCTGCAAGACCTCACACCGAGCGCATCTACTGCGGGTGGGTTGCCTGTTATCGGAACCGGAGTTAGCAACATCCCACCAAGAACCTGAAGAGGAGAGTCCTGGCCCCTAGCCCTGCCAGTGTAGCAGAAATGGTGATGGATGATGATGGCAGCAGCAGCCGTTCTTCTCTGCGTGAGCAGCTTAATGTTGTTCGTGTGTAATTTACGTTGAGTAGGCTAACCACGTTATTACATTAATGCATGTAAGGTGAACTAGCAAACATCATCATAGCTACATGCGGCTGTCTTCTTGTTTGATGGCAGATACTCCCTTCACCCTGGCCAAAAAGGCTAAAATGACCAAAGAAAAAAGAGGGAAACAGCTAAACATGAGGTTTTTGGATAAAGTTTGTTTTTTCCATTGTTTAAGCACTGCTTCCAGCCAAGAGTGATACCATATATGCCCCATAGCTGCAGAAAAGGCTAACATTGTTATCTTTTTACAAAAAAACAGCTGAACATGAGAGGTTTTTGGACCAATTTTGTGTTCTCCATTCTTTAAGCACCGGCACCGTTTCAAAAGTACCGATTTGGCACCGGTATCGGATAAAACCTAAACAATACCCATCCCTACTAACCACGTTATTACATTAATGCATGTAAGGTGAACTTGCAAACACCGTCGTAGTTACATGCAGGTGTCTTCTTGCTTGATAGACTGATACCTTATATGCCCTATAGCTGCAGAAAAGGCTAACATTGTTATCTTTTTACAAAAAAAAAACAGCTAAATATAAGAGGTTTTTGGATAAAGTTTGTGTTCTCCATTCTTTAAGCACCAGTTTGAGCACTGTTTAAGGACCGGCACCATTTCAAAAGTACCGGTTTGGCACCGGTATCAGATAAAACCTAAACGATACCCATCCCTATTTAATACAATTAACCACTTAAGCCCCAACGCACCCTGATACGGGGGCAAAAGGCAGGAGATCAGTTAGGGTCTGAGGTTAAGAATATGGTCTCTCCTGAAATTCCTCCTGTACCAATCTATAATAAATCTGATTGTAATGAATTTTTCGAACTATTTGTTAATAAGGTCGCTGCCATCAGGTCTAATATTTCTCCATCATCCTCTCAGCATCACACTGACACTTTGCTTGCTTCTGATACCTGCTCCTCTTTTACTCCTGTTACCTTACAGGACATCAGTGCTCTGCTTGGTTATATGAAACTGACTTCAAGTCACCTTGATGTACTTCCTCCATCCTTTTTCATTAGTGTGTTTGACTCTATTGGCCCCTGTATTCTGGAAATAATTAATACTACTCTTTATACTTGCTCAGTTCCAAGCTATTGTTGAACCTATATTAAAGAAACCTAATTTGGACCATCTCTTCCAAGCAGTTACAGGCCAATATCAAAATTACCATTGGTGTCAAAGATCTTGGAAAAAACGGTCGCAGAGCAGCTTAACAATTTTTTGGAGAAAAACAATGTTCTGGACATTTTCCAGTCTGTTTTCCGCAAATTGCACTCCACTGAAACCGCATCATTTAAAGTGTCTAGTGACATTCTGATGGCAGCAGACTCTGGAGAGTACACCGTTCTGGTTATATTGGATCTCACCTCTGCTTTTGATTAGAGATGGACCGATCCGATATTACGTATCGGTATCGGTCCGATACTGACCTAAATTACTGGATCGGATATCGGAGAAAAATAAAAAATGTAATCCGATCCATTAAATATCACGAAAGCACCTCACAAAACTTGCAACACGCCGTAACTCACCTCAGAACGTTAGCACGTCGGAGCAGTATGCATCACGTGATAGAGCGGCTGTGGCATGCGGGACCTGTCGGTGGTCTGGATAGCATGTGGAGCTTCGCTTAGCAACCCCGCATTTCATCTCCGACAAAGTTATCCCCGAGAGAAGTAAAGCAAGTGTGTAAGTCCATCTCTGAATGTTTGTAAAGCATTCCTGCGTTAAGCTTAACGAGCGACTGCCTCTCGCTCTCCGGCTGCTACTTCAATCATGAAACTGCTTAACGATCAGCTGATCGGCTTTTCTGTCGCGAGTCCGTGTCTCTTGTTTGCTTTTGGCCCACTTTGCACCAGAAAGAGGAAACCAGCGGCTGAACAACAGCAGCACATTTAAGCTTGATCAGCTGTTGTTAGAATTTATTTATTATTACTTTCTACTCGAGGATCTTTTTCTACGTAGCTGACGGCTGGTAACTGTGCAGGGGCGGATCTAGCAAAGTTTAGCCAGGGGGGCCGATAGGGCATTAACAGGGAAAAGAGGGCACAAAGACATACTTTTCTTTCTTATTCTCATTTAAAATGTCTAGCTTTTAATTATTTAATATTTATCTGAATCTTACACCCAAAGTTTTAATCTGATGTAAAATGTATAGAAGTCCATTATTGTATATAGTAACTGTTAAGTCTAATATACCCTAGTAAGCTATAGTACTTTTTCCTTTGGGAAGGTACCATCTGTGCAGTCTGCAATTTTGTTGAAGAAAGATGTTGAATCTATTTAATATTTCTTGAAAAATAATTGATTTCTGTGTATTTTTTTTCACACTGCATCAAATTAAGGTTGATTACGTCGATTAAGCATCATGAGGTGGAGCATGAGGGGTGGTTCCCTATTTTTTATTTATTTATTTTTGTTGTTGCTGGGAGTTGGAACCCTATTAGTTAGGTTGCTTAATATTTACGCTAGGTACTCTTTAAAATACCAGAATAGGGAGGATGGAGCAGGTTTAAGTTTATTAGATTGATCAGTATTGCTGAACTATGAAATATTTTTTTTTGCATACAGGTATAACAGAATAGCTTTAGTGTAGTTGTTGTTTTAAACTTGAGTATGAACTTATACAAAATGCAGCAAGATATTTAAAAAACAGTTTTGTTGATTAAAAAACACTATATCGGATTCATATCGGTATCGGCAGATATCCAAATTTATGATATCGGTATCGGTATCGGACATAAAAAAGTGGTATCGTGCCATCTCTACTTTTGATACTGTTAATCACAGCATCATGATAAGTAGGCTGAAGGACTTGTTCAGGATTACTGGTGTTGTTTTAAAATGGTTCATGCCGTATCTATCTAGGAGAGATCTTTTACTGTCTGTATGAATCAAGTGTTTTCTGAAACATCAGTTCTCCACTGACTCCTTTAAAAAGCAGCTGAAGACATTTTTATACAAACAAGCTTTTAATTAGGCTACGTCCACACGTACACGGGTATTTTTGAAAACGCAGATTTTTCTATGCGTTTGCACCTTTCGTCCACACGTAAACGGCGTTTTTGGTCACTGAAAACGGAGATTTTTAAAAACTCCGGCCAGGGTGGATATTTTTGAAAACTCAGTTTTTGCCCATATGGAAAAGAAATAGTAAAAACTTATATGTGATTACTCATGAAAGTGGCCACTTTCATGAGTAAATCATATAAGGATTACATGATTTACTCATGAAAGTGGCCACTTTCATGAGTAAATCATATAAGGATTACATGATTTACTCATGAAAGTGGCCACTTTCTCATTACTTTCATATATTGTAAGTATCCAAAACATACAAGTTTCATTATATAATTTTTCAAGGGATCTTATCTGTTTTCACTCTTATATGCTTTTCATACAAGTTTCACACAAGACAGATACAAACTTTATAAGATTTATATATCTTTTCCATATGGGTGCATTTACGTGTGGATGAGAAAAACGCAGAAAACGCAGAAAACACAGCGTCAAAGGTGTGCACATTAACAATACTGTTAATTCTACTCTCTGCAGTGTTTAAATGCTTACATATACACACAGTTACTGTCCCTCCACACATACGACTCGGTTCTGCTTCTATGCCCCAGCTTTGTTTACTTTTTCCCACCGAGGCTTCTAGACTTCTGATTGGCCAACATTTCTGCACGGTTAGGAATCTAGCGCCACCTGCTGCTTTGGCATGTTCATAGCAGCGTTTTCCTTCATTTCTGCCTTTATGTGTGGACGGGATTATTTTTTTTAAACGAAAACGGAAAATCTCAGTTTTCAAAAATACCCGTGTACGTGTGGACGTAGCCTTAATCTTTCACTGTTTTATATTATTTTATTTATATTTCTGGTTTTATCGTAAAGCACTTCGTGATTTTTATGTGTGAAATGTGCTATATAAATAAATGTTACTTACTTACTATGTATAGCACACAGTAAAAATTGCCAAATTTTACCTGACAGATTATGAAGTATTCCTCTCTGCATAAAAGTTTAAAAGACAAGTAAGGTTTCCGCTTTTGGTTTGAAACTACTCATGCACCTATGCGGGTGGGGCGATGGGGGATTCTCCGGCTGGCTGAAGCGGCATCTAATAACCAACTCGCAAAATAAAACAAAATAAAAACAAACCAACAAACATGAAAACACCAGACATTATGATACAGACTTATAATTTGCACCGATGTTTTTCGAAATTCTATACGCGAAAAGTGAGCGCAAGAGCCCTCGGTGCACCCGCTTGCTGCTGTGCTGAAGTCAAAGTAAACTTTATTGTCATCTCCACTATTTACAGTACAGTACTCAAAATAAATATGTTGCCCTATCTTACCGTAATCATCTTAACTAAACTTTACTTAATTTTTTTTGAGGCAACGAGTTTGCGTACTTACACATGACTGACTAAGTATTTTAGGCTTTAGTTTACTTCAGCCATATTCCATAGATATAAGGTATCATACAAAAGTAAAAATAGCTTCAAATACAGTCATGTCAATAAAAGAACATGACTTTAAGGACTTAACAACATTAGTTCAGTTATAGTACACCAACATCTCTTATACATTAGCACTAAGGCAACACTGAATGGTTTTTGTCCATAAAACTACTCATCTAAGATTACCACAAAGTAAAAGATCTCTCAGTAAAATTATGCAACATTTTAGGCACTATTGCCCCGATCAGATCAGTGAGCTGAGATTTTCTATTCTAAACATGAACTACTGTTACAGCAACAGATATGGACTACTGGTGCCCCACACAACAACTCAGTGTCCACTATGTGAAGGAGCCAAACACATGCCTGCTCCTCTCGTTAATCTAGAGCACCAAAACATCAGTCAGTCACCTGTGACCTCGCCGCTTCACCTCTGTCTGAGCTACAACATGGCAGAGCTGCCTCTGTCACCTGATAAATAACAGTGAGACATTCCACATACATGCAGTCACACATGCTTCAAATACAGTCATGAACCAACAAGTCATCATCCAATTCCACCTGTGATCTTGTATCACCATTACTCTCTGAGCTTTGTGTTGGTTCTTCTGTCACCTGACAAATAGGACATACATGACAATAAGAATAAAATGTGCAGCTGCTTCAGTGTTTCTGTCAATTTGTGCAGATCTTGACTCATCAGTAATGTTTGTAGGGTGAGTGCATTTTTAAAACAATTTGTGCAAACTGCACTACAAGGTGGAATATTTGCAAAATCATGACTACCTCATGATATTTTGTCTCAAAAATTAACCCTATGAATATGTCAGTGCCATTAGGATGAAATTATTGTGTCACCAACATTATAATGTTAGTCATATAATTTTAACAGCCTCTGTAAACTAATATCCTGGAGAGACTGCCGTTTTCTCTGACAGTTTCAATCAAAATTAGAAATGCTGCTCTGAGACTGAGATAACTAATAGTGCTGCCTGTTGTGCAGTTAGTTTCCAAAACACGTTATTCATTTCATCGGGTTTGTTTTTCATTACTCGAAGAGATCAAATTATTGGTGGGGACCTTCCGTCCATGCCAAATCTACGCCCTTGGCTCCACCCCCACAACATTACTGGCCTTGTGGATCAGTTTATTTAGTCTGTTGGCATCTGTGGCCCTCAATCTGCTGCCCCAGCATGCAACAGCATACAGGATAACACTGACCACAACAGAGATACTACAAGAAAACATTAATTAGTAGGGATAGTGTAAACGTCTGTTTACGTTTGTTAGCCACTTGGCTATGATAGTAAACAGTAGACACTGATGTAGCTGACTGAATCTTTTGGACTGTGTTCAGCACAAAATTAATTAGTCAATGTCTATTGTTGATTTGTCCTATTCTCATTGTATGACAAATTATGATGTCTGTTTGTTAGCCGTTTGCATACTATGCATACTCTCTCTCTCTTCATATATGTGTGTGTGTGTTTAACCATGCTTTAACCTTCTCTGGTTCACTGGTTAAATTCAGTATGGTTCTGACAACAGTTTTTACTATAAAATATGTTAATGTACAATCCTTAATATGTTTAATGTGTGGGTGGGGGCGCCAAACAGGCTAGGTCCACCACTGTTCAGCATCATGGATTCTTTAAATTTTACCCAATATGTGTCTAAAGTGTACCAAAAGACGTACACTTCAGGGTTTTTTTGTACTGTGGGTTTAAATATTAAGCGTATTTGTTCTGTGGACATCTGATCATGATGATGCACAGATGAAAGAAGTGCGCTCTTGAACACCCACAGTACGATTTCACTACATATCGTACTGTGTATGACTGTGTACGTGGCAAATAAAAATTTGAATTTGAAAACGAGTAGCTATGGAAGGACCAAACTTTTTACCGAAAGGTATTGCAATACTAGGACCACAAATTTAGAGAGTAAAAGTGTCATAAAAGTTATAGTTTATGGTCAGAAAAAAAATTCTACAATGTCAACATGTTAGATATTAAATTGACAAAAGAAGAAAATATGACAAAAAGAAGATCAAGAGTATTCACATGGTCATCAGTGAGGCTGTTGAATACATGTCGAATAAAATCAAAAGATTCCCACAGCTGTTTTTTTCAGTGCCCATGAATATTAAAATCCCACAATATGCAGTCATGCATTACTGTTACTGAGGACAAAAGATCTGAATTCTACAATAGAGCTTTTATTTTTGGTGGACTGTAGATGAGAATGAAAAGCAGCGGGGTCATTAATTCAGTACTAAAAATAAGTGATTCAAACCTTATGGAGTTCAGAAGCAACAGATGAGCAGATGCTTTGAACTTGGCCGCCCACCTCAGAATAAAATGCCCTAGGTTTAAATTCTGTCTAACAGGGCTGTCAGGACAGAATGTAAAAGAGCCGAGCACAGATGAGGTGCCATTAGAGTTTTTAAAATCTCGCCAGATTAGATTCTAGTACTAAGACAGCTGAAAAAGTGGAAATGGATGGATGGATGGATGCCTGATTTGATTTCAAGAGGGGGCTGGATCTGCAAAGACAACATATTTTCACTTCTATCTTTGTTTATTAAGGAAACTTTTTATATAATGGGCGATTAAGTTCTCAGAATTGTAAATGTGAGCCTAGCTGCTGGTATAGCAAGATACTAACCCCATGTTTGCCTACTGGTGATGGTCAGAGGGCCCGGTGGCGCCAGTGTCCGGCAGCCTCGCCTCTGTCAGTGTGTCCCAGGGCAGCTGTGGCTACAATGTAGCTACAATGTAGCTTGCCATCACCAATGTGTGAGTGTGTGTGTGCATAGCTGGACTGGCCATCGGGCATACCGGGCATTTGCCCGGTGGGTCGATGGTGATTTTTCGTTTTTATGGGCCGGTGATTTTTTTTAATTTATTTATTTTTATAACAGTATAAACAATGAAAGGTGGTGGATTGGCCAGATGCTGGCAGATGTGTAAAAATAACTCAGTTGTTTGGTGGTGGCTATGGCGGAGCTGCCACAAGAGGCCAGGTGGATGAGGGAAAGGTGAGGCAGGAGGAGCAGAGACCCGAGGCAGCCGCCGGGCCGAGTGTCAGGTGAACTGAACTTCAGGTAAGAAGTTATAACCTTCAGTCTGTCTGGGTCAGAAATAAACCAAGTTTAGGTGGAGTTTATTTTCGTTGTGGTGACTTTTTACCGTCAGTTACAATAACTCGTACTGCGTGCTAACTAGCATGACGGAGTTTCTACAGCTGGGTGGGTGCTATGTTACTGATAGTGAACTTTTATTCATAAGGTTAGTTAGTAGAGTTTCCAACGGTGCCCTAAAAAACGGAATTGTCCCGCATTCAGAGAAAATATTACGCGTTTCGTATTGAGGTGAAAAGGAACACAGTTTGTCCCGTGCTTCAGCCAGGATGGAAAAAGACACAAAGCTGGAGTTTTTCTCTGTCTTTACGCTGTCAGCTGTCTCTTCTTGTAATCGGAAGGTTGCCGGTTTGAGCCCCGGCTCCGACAGTCTCGGTCGTTGTGTCCTTGGGCAAGACACTTCACCCGTTGCCTACTGGTGGCGGTCAGAGGGCCCGGTGGCGCCAGTGTCCGGCAGCCTCGCCTCGGTCAGTGCGCCCCAGGGCGGCTGTGGCTACATTGTAGCTTGCTATCACCAGTGTGTGAATGTGTGCGTGAATGGGTGGATGATTGTGTATAGTGTAAAGCGCTTTGGGGTCCTTAGGACCAAGTAAAGCGCTATACAAATACAGACCATTTACCATTCTTCTCTCATTCAATCATGAAACTGATCAATGATCAGCTGATCGTCTCTCTTGTTTGTTTATCGCCCACTTTGCGCCAGAAAGAGGAAACCAGCGGATGTCGCGCTAAACAACAGCAGCACGTTTAAGCTTGATCAGCTGTTGTTAGAATTTATTTAATATTACTTTCTAGTATCAGCTGATGTTTGCTGGAGCCACAGCTGTAAAAGCTGCTGGTCATGATGTCTGTTTGGATGTGTGGTGAGAGGGAAACATGAAGATGAAACCAGGAGATGTCCTTACTGAATCATCAGAGCTGAACAGGTGATGGAGAAACAGGTTTACCTTTTAGGTGACATGAATGAGTTGAAGGGAAGTTATGAACTGTTTCTGAGAGACAAATAACACCAGGATCCTTTTTTATGTAGCTGACAGCTGGTAACTGTGCAGGGGCGGGTCTAGCAAAGTTTTGCCTGGGGGGCAGGTGGGGCATTAACAGGGAGGGGGGGGGGGGGGGCACAAAGAAATACTTCCTTATTCTCATTTAAAATATCTCGCTTTCATTAAATAATTCTCTGAATCTTACAACCAGAGTTTTTATCTGATGTACAACGTATAGAAATCATACATATACCAACAAGACTGTACATCACTGTCACAACAGCGTTTGTTTTCATTCAAAGGCTTTATGGCTTTAATACCTGGGGGGCCGGTCTCTAGTCAAAATGCCCGGGCCGATTTTTTGTCCCAGTCCAGCCCTGTGTGTGTGAATGGGTGAATGACTGAATGTAGTGTAAAGCGCTTTGGGGTCCTTAGGGACTAAGTAAAGCACTAAACAAATACAGGTGTGACATGCTATATCACACAGGAGCTACGGTAAATGGTAACATTTACCGTAGCTCCTGTGTGATATAGCATGCAGTAGTTGACCCATTCTTTAAAACCCCAAATTTCAAGTGCATGTTCTGATTATTTAGATTAGATTAGATTAGATTAGATAGAACTTTATTAATCCCTCGGGTGGGTTCCTCTGGGAAATTCGATTTCCAAAAAGCACAGCACCGACAGAAGTTCCAGAGTTACAGAATATTATATACATATATATATATATATACACACACACACACACACACACACACACACACACACACACACACACACACACATATAAACACAGAGACAATATAAATAAAATATACGAAGGGGATAAATAGAATAAATAGGAATAAAAAATAAAAATACAAGTGAATGAATTGCACATTTCGAGTATTGAGGTCTATTGCACTGTTGACTATTTACAAAAAGTATTGCACAAGGTATTGCACAGTGGGGTGAAGAGGCACTACAGCTTAGTTGTTCCCCCCTCCTTTGTCCTCCTGTTTCCCCTCCCTCTCCCCTCCAGGGAGGAGTTAAACAGTCTGATGGCGTGTGGGACAAAGGAGTTTTTAAGTCTGTTAGTTCTTGTCTTGGGGAGAAGCAACCTGTCACTGAACAGACTCTTCTGGTTGTTTATGGCCGTGTGCAGAGGATGCCCAGCATTGTTCATAATGTCCAGCAGTTTCTTTAGTGTCCTTTTCTCTGCCACTGTCACCAGAGTGTCCAGCTTCATGCCGACCACAGAGCTAGCCCTCCTGATCAGTTTCTCCAGCCTGGATGAGTCCTTCTTTGCTGTGCTGCTCCCCCAGCACACCACAGCATAGAAAAGTACTCCAGCAACCACCGACTGGTAAAACATCCTCAGGAGCTTCCTGCAGATGTTAAAAGACCTCAGCCTCCTGAGGAAGTACAGTCGGCTTTGGGCTTTTTTATACAGGTGCTCTGTGTTGCATGACCAGTCCAGTTTATTGTCCACCCACAGCCCGAGGTACTTGTACTTGTTGACCACCTCCACCTCCTCCGCCTCTATCTGAACCGGCAGTGGACCTGCTCTAGACCTCCTGAAGTCCACAACTAGTTCCTTAGTCTTTGAGGTGTTGAGTTGCAGGTGGTTTGTGTGACTCCATGCGACAAAGTTCCTCACCAGACTTCTGTACTCCTCTTCCTGATCATCCCAGATACACCCCATGATGGCTGTGTCGTCTGCATTTGTCAGCCTATATCAAAACTGACATTTTTTTAGGGTCTTTCAGAGTACAGAGTCTGTACTTTTAAAAGTAACAAACAATATTCTACTTGATGCTGATTCTAGTGGCTGTTCTGTCTTAGCTCTTAGCTGTCTAGGATTTGTGTGCTGTCTGACACTGTCAGCCATGACTTACTCATTGGGTGCTTGGAACACTGTGCAGGAGTCAAGGGTATGGTTCCTAACTGGTTTCAATCTTATATTAAACAATGGGCTTTCTCATTGGAAAATACTCTTCCACATCAGCTGTTGAGACATCAGGAATTTCACTGGGGTCTGTCTTGGATCCTGTTCTTTTCTTTTCTTTTCTTTTTTATTTGTACATGATATTATATGCCAACATAACATCCCTTTTACTATTACCATGCCATGTGTGGGATGTGTTGTTACAAATGATAAACAAAAGTGGTGTGTAATGTGTAAAAAATGCTGAAACACAAGCAAATGTTGTGCTCTGGAAATATAAAGATAAATGCTTAATATATGCTTTCATTTGGAAAATGTCCTTTCTAATTGCTTTATTAATTATTACTGATGAGTCAATGTGGTTTCAGGCTTGGCTTGTACTCCTGTATCTGCTTGAGGCAGAATTAATATGTACTATTTTAAATACTTTTAGCAAAGTGATACATAATAAGTGATATTTTAACAATTAATCATATCATTTATCTGCAACATGTTCATATATAAAAAGAATCCTAAAGTTGCTCAAACTGCAGAACTGATCTTTTTTTTTTTTTTGTCAGATCTGTTTAGCTCATGCTTGTAACATTTTTGTGACCATTTTCTGACACTTGATTAGTTCATTTCTCCATTCAGCTGTGGGAGAATTGCTCCTGGGCCATTTCAATCACTTGACTTAATTCTGTTTCATTTGGCAGCAAATCACAATATAAAAATCTCTGCACACTTTTCATAGTAACATTCCAACGTCATAGACAGAAATCCAGTGCTTGAATTTAAGCAAGTTCTGGGCAACAATTGAGATTAAGGCACCTGAAACAAGGCTAGAAATGCAGTTATACAGTAATAAAGCACACTTTAAAATTTTAAAAGTGCCTCTGTAAAGATGGAAGGCCACTGGAAACAGTCTGTCTCCAGATGGGATTAGCTCTTCCCAATTCCCAGTGCGCAGAAATGCTATTTCTTCCACTAAGATCGATGCATTAATGAATTAATAAATAATTATTAATAATAATTTAAGGGCTGGATTGTGTTTGTTCGAGGCTGCATGTAAGTACTGACATAGTAGAGAAAACATGGCTGCTAGCTTGCTGCTTGCATTTGTCAATTTGGAAGAAAATTTTTAGCCTTTGCCCAAAATGACTGACTACTGATTAATATCGATTGATTTACCTCCAATTTCTCCTGCTTTATTTGATACTATGCACTCTTTTCTTCACTGTCACATTTTTAGACACCGCCAAATTCATCTGCCCTCCGTTTGTTAGCATGATAAAAATGAAAGAATACTGCTGGCAAGTTATTAAGAAATGCTCATCAATCACAATGGAAAACCATGTAAAGACTGGCAAAGATCATAGGAAAAAACAATAAAAAGTGTGTGAGGTAAGCTTCACTTATCTTTAGTGGAGGATTCTGCTAGAGAGATAAGCACCAAATTTGATTCCTCCAAAAATAATTTCTTCATTTGTGGGTTTGATGGTGGTGGTGGTGGGTGCGTTGTCCTACTCATTTAGCCTACTTCTCTTCTGACAAAGTGAAGTAGGCTAAATGATCTCAGAAAGCATCACATCATGTTGTGATCTAAAGAAACTCCAGAACAATTGAGAAACAATGTAATTGATATCTATCAATCTTTAAAGGGTTACAGAGCCATTTCTAAGGCTTTTAGACTCCAGTGAACCACAATGAGAGCCATTATCCACAAATGGAGAAAACTTGGAACAGTGCCAAAAGTACTTGAGAGAAACCATCGATGACTCATCCACGAGATCACAAAAGGAGTGTTTATGATTCAACAATAAGAAAATGATTTGTGCCCCTGCATCAGTTTGTGCCCTTAATCTCAAACAAAACAAAACTACATCAGCACGTAAACCAAAACTCTGAATGGCTCAGAAAACAAAATGAAGGTTTTGGGGTGGTCTACATGAACTCTCAGTTTAAATCCACGACCTTAAACAGGCCATTCACACTTGAAAATCCTCCAATGCATTAAAGCATTAAAACAATCCTCCAACGAAGAATGTGCCAAAATTCCACTGTGATGTGAAAGACTCATTTCCAGTTACCGCAGATGCGTGATTGCAGTTCTTGCTCCAAGGCAGGGCACAACCTTAATTAGGTTCAGGGGCAATTGCTTTTCACACAAGGCCATGTACTATAGACATGGAGAGCTTTTTTCAGTTAATAAATGCATCATTATTTAAAAACTGCATTTTGTATTTAATCAGGTTATCTTTGTCTAATGGTAAAATTCTTTTTATCTGACCATAGCTTGTAACAACCCTTTTGGGTTATAGCACCACTAGGGGGGTTGCCCTACTATTGTAATAGCTGTGAGAGTCTCCTAGTGGGTGTGTATTGTTCGTGGCAGCCATTCCATGCTGCTCGTGTTCCATTCTAAAAGAAACACCGTACTGTTGTAACAAGCTGGCACCGGCGATACCAATCTCAGCGCATGTATGACGGGCGAGTACAGCCGTGGAGACCTGGCTCATAATGTAATGTTGCTGACAGCGAATAAAGGTCTGTTATTGGATTTAACCGACTGGCTTCGGGTTATTTGGCTAACCACCACACGTGCGCTGGTCCTGCTAGCTGCTCCTTCCTCGCCAGACTGCTGTTACAAGCTGTGAAGGGTTTAGGTTTCTCCACATCTCTACACGGGAGTCTTGCATATAAAACCAACTTCGCTGTCAGTAGCTGGTATGAAGAGGTGGTTCTCTTTCTTAGGTTGTTGATAACAGTCGAGTCCAAATGCCATCTGACAATATAACAAAGAGCTTCTTTTCATGTCAGGAATGTTTAGCTTCCTCAGTCTACAAATGGCCGTACATATTCAATGACTGAGATCAGATGACTATGTAGGCAGGTCAACAGTCCTTGGGTTTCTTTAGTCTTCAGGTATTACTTCAGAGTTTTGTCCTGCTGCTATGAGAATCTTTTTTCACAAAGATGAAACCAGAAGATAATTATAATTATATAATTCTACAGACAATTGGTCTGCTTCTCTTTCTGTGCAGCTCAAAAGTAGTGGCATGAACTCTTGCCAGGTCCTTTTTGCATGGGTTTGTATGGTAAATCCTGCTACTGTGGCTTCATCACACATTAAAGCAAACACGTTTGTTAAGTTAAATTTTAATTCTCAATTGGCCACTCGTTTGACGTATATTAAATGATTAATGTGTATAGAATGAAATGCTCTATTAAAATATGATTATGCGTTATCAGTGATAAAGTTGGAAAGTGAGTAAGTTCAATATATTAGTCTTCTGATGGTGTGGTTTTGGTCTACCTGATCTTGCTCTGAATACAGTTGACCTCAGCTGTGAAATTGTTGATGCCCCTTTAAAGTGAAGTCAAGTCAAGTGGCTTTATTGTCACTCCAACTTTGTGCAGAGGTACAGTACTCAGTGAAATGAGATAACGTTCTTCCAAGACCATTGTGCTACATATAAGGTATAACGTACAGAATATACAGAATAATATACAGACAATCAACACAGGACTACATAAAGTCCAAGTGTACAAAAATTGCCAAAAAAACCCCAAAAGACACACAGACACAACAGTGTAAAGGTAGACTGCAACAATAACAGTGGGTTGTGCAAAAGACTGAGCATTGTTGCAAAAAGTCACTTGATGTATGAAGTGTGTGTGTGTGTGTGTGTGTGTGTGTGTGTGTGTGTGTGTGTGTGTGTGTGTGTGTGTGTGTGTGTCAGTCCAGTCACTGAGCCACCCTCGAGTCTGATGGCTTGGGGAAGAAACTGTTACCCCAAGCCATCAGTCTGGCTGTGAGAGCTCCAGTACCTCTTGCCAGAAGGCAGCATGGTAAAGAGCGTGTGCGAGGGGTGCATTGGGTCCTCCACAATGCTGGTGGCTTTGCAGAAGCAGCAGGTGTGATAGGTGTCTGTGATGGAGGGAAGAGAGTTTCCAATGATCTTCTCAGCTGTTCCCACTATCCGCTGTAGGGTATTGCAATCCAATACAGTGCAGTTACCATACAAGACAGTGATGCCGCTACGCAGGACACTCTCGATAGTCTCTCTGTAGAAGGTGGTGAGAATGGGTGGGAGATGGGCTTTTCTCAGCTTTCGCAGGACATAGAGATGCTGTCGGGCCTTCTTAGTTATGGAGCTGGTGTTGAGAGACCAAGAGAGGTTCTCTGCCAGGTGAACACCAAGGAATTTGGTGCTCTTCAACCACCACAGAGGATCCATCGAAGTTAACTGGACAGTGCTCTCCTGAAGTCAACAATCTGTTTTGTTTTGTCCACCTTCAGAGACAGGTTGTTGACTCTACACCAGTCTGTTAGCTGTTGCACCTTCTCTCTGTATGTTGACTCGTCGATCTTGCTGATGAGACTCACCACAGTCGTGTCATCAGCGAACTTGATGATGTGGTTCAAATTGTGCATTGCTGCTGAGTCAGTAAAGTGAACAGCAGTGGGCTGAGCACACAGCCCTGAGAGGCTCCAGTGCTCAGTGTGGTGATGTTGGTGATGCTGTTACCGATCTGGACTGCCTGAGGTCTCTCTATCAGAAAGTCCAGGATCCGGTTGCAGAGGGAGGTGTTCAGACCCAGCAGGCTCAGTTTTCCAATCAGGTGCTGAGGAATGATTGTGTTGAATGCTGAACTGAAGTCTATGAACAGCATTCGTACATATGGGTCTTTATTGTATTTTCCTAGGGTCTACCTTACAATATAAAGTGCCTTGAGGCAGAGCTACTGTTGTTGTCATTAGCCGCAGTATGAATAAAATTGAACTGAATTGAACTGAAATTGAATTTATTGTCCAGGTGGACGAGGGCAAGATGTAGGGTGGTGGCACTGGCGTAATCTGTTCACCAGCTGGGGGGACAGGCAAACTGCAGTGGGTCCAGTGTGGGTGGCAGCCGGGTCTTCCTTACGAACACGTCATTCTGAGCGTCAAAACGTGCATAGATGTTGGAGAGGTAGGGAGACGTCACCATCACAGGCAGGTGCCATCTTCCTGTAGTTGGTGATGCCCTGCCACATGTGCTGTATGTGACGAGGTGATGGATTGTAAGTGTGAAAACTATCAACTTCATTAAAAATAATGGTGTGAATTCCAGATGTTTTGCTAAGCTTTGTGAGGACATGGAAGCAGATCGTGTCTAGCTGCTCTACCACAGTGAGGTGAGCTGGCTTTCAAGAGGACTGGACCTCAAATGTTTGTTGGAACTGGGGAATGAGATCGTTTCTTTTCTCACAGAGAAAAAAACATCTCCTCTTGCACATGAACATCTCACTTCAAGGGAGAAACAGCAACATGTTTTTTTGTTGCAGACAAAGTTGAAGCTTTCAAGAGGAAATTGCTTTGTGGACTGAGAGGGCCCAGGAAAAGAGGATGGACATGTTTCCACTTTTGTCTTACATCTTGGAAAACTCTCCTCAGGGGAAGATCAGTGATCAGTCTGTCAGCACCTTTCACAACTGACAGAGAAATTTGCTAAATATTTCCCTGAGGAATCCAGAGAAGGACACATGTGGATTTTGGACCCATTTTCTGTGGAAGTCTATATGATAATTGTGTTTTTCTAACTATGGTAACTGAGGATCAGAGGTGTGTCAGGATAATGAAAGGTGAAAAATGAGAGGGTCTCCCAGTGGTTTCCAGACAAGATCAGATTAACTGATTCGGTTTGATGAGTTATAGAGCAAAAACCTGGTTATTGAGTGCAATGGCAGGTATGGGAGGTTCTAGCATGAATGGAAGGGCTAACATTTAAGGCTTGCAAAAATAAACCCTGAAGCCAATGATCGGGCCAACTGGCTTCCAGTTGTACAAATCAGTGACAAACTTTGCTACACTACATTTTGCCCTGCCATAAATTTAATAATTGGCCACGCTGCCCTCAGAGACTGGGTGAGTGAAAAATAAGCTTCAGCCCATGCCAGCGTCTTTCTCCTCAGCAGACCTACTAAGTGGGAGAGTTTAGCAGCATTGTCAAAGAAAGAGGCGATTGGCCGAACACAAGTGAGCACTGTAAGAGAAAGCCCTGTACCGGCCCAACTCACCGGAAAAAGGTTTGAGTGTTGAGGTCACTGCATCATGGAACACAGGCATGGTTTGCAGAGACCAGGGCAGAGAAAAGTGGAGCGTCTTTCTCAGGAGCAGCAAACGGGGACTGTGCTGAGTGTACTGGTGGCTGATTGGGGGTGGGAGTGATGTCTGAACAGAGCTTTGGAAATGTGGATAGGATTTCCTACTGTCTGTCACTGATTGATTTGCACCTGATTTTGCCTGAAACTGCAGGATTTGCTCGTGATCACCAATTATTGCTCCCTGTTTGGAGATCACTGTCCAAATTACGTCTGCTGGATCTATTTTTTCTGCCAGTTTGTACTGTCAAAGGCGGTCAATGGTGTGAAGGCAACTGAGGGAGAGGGTGGTTAATTCCAGAGCTGAGTTAAGGTTGACAGAAGGTGAGTTTTCAGGAATGAAGACGGGAAAAGAGAGGCTTCGGTGAGGGTGACTGAGTGAGAGTCTGGCTATTTAGTGTTAGCCGTTAGTAATGCCGTTACTTTTAACGCTGTTAATCCCATCACTGGTCTTCAAAATCGCCATTAAATTGAAACCAGAGGTTTTGTATTAATGTTCTGTAGAAAACAGTTGGACTGAATTCCACCTGGTCCTTTTTTACTAGTGTGATAGGTAACTCTGTTGAAATTGTTACACTTTTTTTTTAAAATTTATGCTAAGACTAAAATTTTCTTGTTATTTTTTTGTAATAAACAAGCTAAGCTTATCTACTCTATTTATTCTTCTCTTCAGGTACTGTGTATGATCACAGCTCCAGTCACCATGATTCTGTCCTCCCAGCAGGATGCCTCTTTCGCCTTCGCCTCTTTAGCCATTGTCTTCTCAGTCTACATCACCCTGGTGGTTCTGTTTGTCCCCAAGGTAAATCCATCTCACACCTCTCTTCATCCCATACCTGCAGATTAAACTAGCACATTTAGTGTAAGACCGGATGAAAATCCATTAGCATGGACGGCATCTGAGATTGCATGATATATCACCTGAGGGTCTGCTAATTGGGTGAGTGTTGCCGTGTCAGCATCGCCAATTCAGATCTTTAACAGTCTACTCTGGCCAATCAGCATGGTGCTGTGTCTCTGTTCATATTCCTGGAGTGCTGTTAGTTTAGGGAGGATGATATTAACTAAGTACACAAATATCACGTCCATACTTGCCAAGTAAATCAAAAAACATATTTTAATTAGTAAGAATGAGGTCCCATTCCTCTCTGATAAAGGATTCTAGATGCTCTGTAGTCCTGGGTGATCTTTGTTAAATCCTTTGTTTCATAATGTGCAAAATGTTTTGAGTTGGTAAAAGTTCTGCAAAAGAAGTACCTATCAGCAGATGGACTCTTCTACAGTACTACAAAGCCCTGCTGTTGTAATAGATGCACTATGGAGTTTTCATGTATCACATTAAAAACATTTGCACAATTTGTAGATGCGGCGCCTGATAACACGTGGTGAGTGGCAGTCAGATGCCCAGGAGACCATGAAGACAGGTTCATCCACCAATAACAATGACGAGGAGAAGTCCAGACAACTAGAGAGAGAGAACAAGGAACTGCAGAAGATCATCCAGGAGGTCAGGCAGGCCCTTTTCTTATCCAAGTGTTTGTTTCATTTAAGCTCTTCCTCTGTATTTAACAGGTTAATGACTCAAATACTTTTTCTCCCAAGAAGTACCTAAACAAGAAAGCAGGTTCTCCTGTTAACTAAGTCAGTTAAAACAGATGCTTATCATGTAAAAGTCTTTTTGGATCTGTAATAACTTAATTTTTGAGTGTTTACTTTACTTTTCCCTTAGAAAGAAGAACGTGTGTCAGAGCTGAGAAACCAGCTGTCTGAGAGACAGGCCCTGCGATCAAGGAGAAGAGCGTCCACCATCACTAATCAGAACCACAGCCCCCCTCCCTTTTCCATCACCCAGAGTGACCCCAGGTCGTTGGCCCCTCCTCCAGGATACCCAGCGCCTCCCTCTGACCCTCATCCTGTTCCACAGTCCTTCGCCAACTCGTCCAGTCTCTACCAGTCAGACAGCAAGATCAGTCGAAATAAGTGTCACACTAGCCGGCTTCAGCTACTCTACAAGTAAGATGGTGGTTAACAGTGGCAGGATGAGGATAGTAATACAAGTTTGAAAAATAAATAAATATCTAAGGTTTAAAATGAAGATTAAAAAAAAGGTAAAGGATTTTCCCTCAGACAGAAATGAGTGCAGCAAAATATGTTCCAGTCAAGCAACAGCTCAATAAAAACACTGAGAAGGCACATACACAGATATACACCCTGTGATAGCACATGTACTTTTGATTAATTTGATTGAGGCATGAGCAGCGTCTTTAAATGTCCCCTGGCTTTGAGGTCAGTTTACCACTACTACTACAACTTGAAAACAGTAGAGCGGCTGTAGCTCAAGATGTAGACTGGGTCATCCACCCGTTGGAAGATTGGTACTTCTGTGCTTGGCTCCTCCAGACATCAAAGAATCCTTGACCAAGATCCTGAGTTGCCCCAAAGGCATCCATCACAGTATGAGGTAAACAGCACTTAGTCATAGAAAAAAGTGCTTACGGTAAATGAATGTGTGCAAATGGGTGAATAAGGGTTGTAGTAAGGAAGCACTTTGAGTGTTCAAATACAGTAGAAAAATGCTATATGTGTACCAGTCCAGTATTTTCTAAGCTGATCTCTGCTGGATTTGTTTTTGATTTATTGTTCTGGATAAATTTCCTCCCAAATTTGTAACTGGTCTGTTCTCTATTAGATTTAAATGGTAGCCTACAAAACTAGCGAGGTTAGTTTAGACAGGGCGCCTTAGGATTGAATCAAATAAATTATAGTTTTAAACCTGTCCTGGTGCTCACTGTTTGGTGAAAGAGGAGCAGAGGTCTGTCCAAGAAATCTGTCTTCCAGTTTTGATGAGTGAAATTTTATTATTTCATTAGTATGTTGTTTAGTACTAATTAGCAGGTATCCACAGTATCTGCCCAGTGCACCAATATAGTTAGTGGTTGCAGTTTGCTAACCAGGCAAGAGATGGCTAATAAGCCCCACTTTTAATAACATGCTGGTGAGTGGCTGCATCCATCATTGTTATTACACTTTCAAACTGGTTGGGTTTATATAGAGAGTGGTAGAGTTGTAGAACAACAAAATTCCCAGAAGACTAGGCTATTTGTGTTATAAGCAAGATAGACATAATTATAGCCTACATACATACTTACATTCTACATTTGTTCCCCAGTGATAACATCTTTGAGCAAACCAAAAGACTGTGTTTACAGACTTTTATGGTTGTGGTGTGCATTGCTACAATGTGTAACTAAATTTCTGTGTACTAGATTTAATGCAGAAGTACAAATCAAGTTGAACATTGCATACAACGGTATTTTCAGCACTGACAGGTTTACTATCAAAATTCAAAGTAATCATTTATGAAACAAGAAGAAGAGCATTCTGTCTGCGATGACCATAAGAACAACAGCTGCCACTGACACTGAACACTGAAGTTAGACCAATGAGAGTTTCTTTAGCTGAATCATTTAAAAAACTAGAAACATATAAAAGGCGCTTTGATATGCACACAGTTATCAGCATGCCTATTATGATGATGTTCACAGATTCATGATAAAGCTGCTGACCTAGGCATGATAGTCAGCATCCCCCACTGGTGTATGTAATAGACATAGTGTCAGGTGGACCCAGGTGGCAGATCACTCAGACAGACACGGTTGCAGTTAAACAGGTTTATTTACAGTGAGGACGAATATCAAACATAACACTTACATGAGATTGAATGGAAAACTCAAACTATCCAGAGGGGGAAGAGGAGAAAAGGAAGTTAGTGACCGATAGCAACAGAGCTGAGGAGATACGGAAATGTTCACAAGGAATTCGAGAGCTTAGTCGCCACACGGTTAGTACGGACTTGGGGAGGTACATAAAACAGGAGGTTGAGGCGGGGACCAGCAACAGTGTAGGCGAGTGGAGTGACGGGGTCCAGAAGAGATGAACTGAGGTAGCACGGTGAAGTGGACAGGTGGTTGGCTGGGCAGAGAGTGTCGTCATTTGACAGGAAGCAGAGGAGAAGGAAATCTGTGAATACCTTGGTTATCAAAGTAGTACATAAAAGACGGGTGATCCGTTACTGCTTGAGGCTAAGACAATAATCTGACACCTGAGAGCTGCTTCTTAAATAGTCCGGCTGATGACGCCTGATGCTCAAAGGGTGCATCAGGGAAACCGTGATGATCACAGCCCAGCAGCCTATTCCAAAAAAGGAAACGACACAAAACACAATAGAACACACCCGTCCCAGCTCCTAACACATAAAACGTGCACAAAACTCACAGTACATCATTATTATTATTCATAAAATTACTATTTTATTTAAATATTTTAAGGAAAATGCAGGCTAGAGGGTCTCAGTTCATACAGGGCACATTTAAGACACTTTTAAATCACAGTTTAAAAAATAATCAAATGCCGCAACAACAGCCTAGCAATCATTTAGAACTCATAATATGGTCTTCTAATGTGGTTAAATAGTGATTTAAGAGACTGACTAAAAAATATGATTTTCTTTTTAAATAAATGTTGCAAATTTTGTTAGTGGTTATGTTCATTATTTAATTCGCTTTGTCACTGTAGCTCTTCTGGTTAAATGTTTGGTGGTGGTTTAAACAGTGTTCCTGGTCGCTGTTTAGAGAGAATCCATAGCTGGGTGTGTTCATGCTAAACCCCTCACTGTCACTTGAAGACGTTTAACATGTCTTCAAGAGTTTAAAATTAGAGTCAAACAAAATAAGACCTTAAAATGTTTTATTTAAACTAAATTTGCTGTAGGAATTACATTTGCAGATCTTATGTTTAAGGCTGTAAAATACAACATGACCAATTTTTAAATCAGTTTTTAGACCTTTTTTCTAGTTGCTTAATATTGTTGCTGCTTATTTATGTCACGAGCATATATTTCTTTTAGGATGTAATTACACTGTCCTATACACTTGGGGGTGCTAATGTCATGATTTGTTGTGTTTTACTGTTCCACTGGCAAGTTTACAGCAGCATGTAGTACACGGACACCCATCTTAGGACAGGATGGGTGTCAGCTAAACATATGAATTGAAAAAACATCATAACATTTATCTGGTTCTGTTGTGAACATTTTCTACCAGTTTTGCCTTTTTCTGTTTGGAGAAATCACAATTGGTGTTGAATTCAAACTGCAAGCTTGAAGGTAATATGTCAACTACAGAATGGTTAATTATAATAAACGCAGTAGCTGCATGTAATACCAGACTAGCTTTCAATTAAAAATGGTAAGCCTGTTGACTATATGGCCAGCAGTGTATTTCAGACAACTCCAATGAACAGTTCCTGTCACCTTGTTTTTAAAGCTCAAAGCAGAGTTCACTGCAGGCCATTCAATTCAGTTCAATTCAATTTTATTTATACAGCGCCAAATCACAACAACAGTCACCTCAAGGCGCTTTATATTGTAAGGTAGACCCTACAATAACACATACAGAGAAAAAACCCAGCAAGCACTTTGGCGACAGTGGGAAGGAAAAACTCCCTTTTAACAGGAACAAACCTTCAGCAGAACCAGGCTCAGGGAGGGGCGGCCTGCTGCGACCGGTTGGGGTGAGAGAAGGAAGACCAGATAAAGACATGCTGTGGAAGAGAGCCAGAGATAAATAACAAGTGTGATTCAATGCAGAAAGGTGATTAAAAAGGAAATACTCAGTGCATCATGGGAATCCCCCCATGGCTAGCATCCATATGTCTCTCAGAGTGCAAAATCCCCACATAAACACCAGGAATCATTATGTCAAGATTAGGCTTTGCTCAGAATCAGAATATATTTATCCTCGTCACCCTCTCTGATACATCCCACTACTGCAGAATCATCATAAAACTAATGGAGGTGGCAGGTTTCTGAAGTCTATACACAGTGAAGAGAAAGGAGACAGGACGGTCCCCTGCAGGGCATCTGTGTTGCTGACCATACTGTCCACCACACAAAACTGCAGGCACACATAGTGTGGTCTGACAGTCAGATAGTTGGCAATCCAGATGACTAAGGACGCATAACTACCTACATCGCTGTCAGTTTAAAAAACAGTAGGCCTTGTCTGAAGGTGCTGAAGGAGAAGCATCTGGCTCTCATTTATCTCACCGTGCTCACTAACCAGGTAAAATGGAGAGGACTATCAGTGGGCTAATCGTGGGCCATAGATAGTGAAAAATGATGTGTGATGTTCACAATGAGCACCATGGGTCTCGTTGTGACATGGGCTATGACCTCTGGAGTCTCATCAGCTGGTTCCTGATTTGTTTAGTAGTGAAGCTGACTGGAGTGGAAGGAGTGGAGGTGCCCTGATGTAGAATGTGAAGAGTGTACAGACCCTGGGAGCCTCCTCACAGGAGGGTTTATACATTAACACAAGATTTTATTTTATTTATTTTTTAATTACTTGGATACAGACTTCTGAGTTGTTAAAAATTAATCATTTAGAATGCCAAAACTTAAATTCCTAATAGTATGTAGGTATAAATTTAAATTTAAATAATAGCAGTTTTGCTTCTCCGGTCAACAAACCAGGAGAAATCATTCATTTTATATAACTTGTATTAGTCACTGACATTATTTTTAAGGTAATGATATACAATAAACAGTTTGTTCCATTTAAATAGGGCTGCACCTTCATTTGGACTTTATTTACAAAGGCACACCAGTCAGAAAGAGATCTAGATGTGGGTATCATCAACATTAATATGAAACAGGGTTTGTTTCTGAGCTAAAAGATGCATGATGGTATTTTACTTTAGTCTCTACTGAATCCCCCTCAAAAGAGGTTGATCATATCATTTCCTCTTAGAACTCAAGTTTCACCAACAGTTCACACACACTTCCTCCACAGCTATAAACAAACTTATTCAGAACAAGAAAACCACCAGGGTGTCAGATTTCCCCTGTATGGGCTGCTGCTGTATTTCCGTTTTTTGTTGTGTTCTCTCTTCTGCTTCTATTTTGTGGAGGGGGGGGTTTCATAGGAGAAACTGAAATCATGCTTCATTTCTGTACGCCTAACAGAGATAAGTTCGCTGGGTTCAGAGCTTTATGTTGACATAAATGGTTTAACTGGGTCTTACCGACTTTAGTGAAACGAGACCATCTATGTCTTCAGCACTGGTCAAAGGGCACTCTTGTAATATAAAGCAGGTCAGGCATTATTAATTCAGTCAGAAAGGTTTCCATACCCACAAACAATACAAAAACTGACCACAACTTTGACAACATTCTCCTCCTGTTTCTCAAAAGAAAAATAACATGAAAACAATTAAAATAAATTAAATGTGAATTCATGTTTCACGCTAAACTGAAATCTTGATGCTGAGAAAGGTGTTCAATGCAAATAAATGGAAATAAATAATGCTAACCAGTTTCCTTTTTCTCATTCGGTTTGGCATTGGGATAATGGGGGCAGGGATAGCTCAGTAGGTAAAGTGGTCGCCCCATGATCGGAAGGTCGGCGGTTCGAATCCACTTAACGGCTACCCTGAGGTACCCCTGAGCAAGGTACCGTCCCTACACACTGCTCCCCGGGCGCCTGCTTAGTGGGCTGCCCACTGCTTCACTGAGTGAATGGGTCAAATGCAGAGAAAAACAAGTAATTTCCCCATGGGGATCAATAAAGTATCCATTATTATTATTATCATTATTATTAATGCCATCAGGCTACTGTCCTGATTCTTATCATATCAAACCATATTTTGACATATCTTTGGTCTTTGTGGTATGGTCTGCTCACAGTAAAGATCAGATGTAGTTAATCCAGCAGTTTTCATGAGGTCATTTCTCCCGTACACGTGGAAGCGCACCTCAAACTTAAGATACAGTCCTGGACATGTCACGGTTAACGCTGCCCAACCGTGGGGATGTGGGGAAAGGAGGACCCAAATGCTGGACTCTTTGATGCAACAGTGCGTTTCTTTACAGTGCAGGGAAAACAACAAATCCGCAGTGCGTTCCCGACTCCCGTGACATGTCCTCTTCCCAGTGATAGTGTTCTTTGTCTCCGCCCCTCAGTGTCTGAGCACCCCGTGCTCGCTGCCCTCTCGTCTCACATTCTCTTAGGGAATAACAAAGAGGCAGCCGTCAGAAACACCACAATGCAGCAGACTAACCTTACTAACTTGACAAGAGCCTAACGTGAAGTCACACAATGATCCAGCGTTGGAGAGAGCTCCATCACACTCTTAAGTAGTTTCTCCGACGAGGCTTAATCAGCTGCAGGTGTGTGATGGTCTTCAGGTGTGGCCAACCACCTGGCAGGGCCACACCCACCAGGCCTGAAGGTGCCTGTCACAGCCGCACCCACACAAACACGCACACCTGGACAACAAAAACAGCAGTGCAGAGCAGCAAAAACACATATAATATAATACAAGTCCATAACTGCTCAAGGACCCTGGGTCGCTCACATCCAGGACCCTGACAGGGCCACCACTTTTTTACAGTTCAAGCAGCTGCCACAGGCTGCAGGGGCATTGGAGGAAAAAATGTTAACAAACATAGAAACAGTATGGCTGTTTACATGGCTGCACACTGCTTGGGCCACACGTAGTGTCCTCTGAAACTCTTACAAAGAACAGAGTAAGCTTCAATCATATTAGAGGCTCAAATTACCCACTCATGACTCTTTGATAGCCTCACACTGTTTTTATTTCTGAGCACAGACCCATAATTTATATCACAGATTTAGTGTCTTTATAATGGTAAGGTTGCCATGGAGTTTTTTGATTAATTTTTTGAAGAAATAATTAAAATAATCCTAACGCTAATGCTAAGTCCTAACCTGAACACCATCTACATGGCTTGATGTGAGAGGTTAGCTAACTGCAGCGTTTCATCCCCTCTTTGTGTTATTTTGTTTGATTTCCAAAAATCGTGACATTTGACCAAAAACGAAAGGAAAGACAAAAGGAAATTCTCCCCTCTCACAAGCTTTTCTTAGCGCTTTCAACCACAACTGATTGTCTTCCTCTCAGCAAAGAGTTTCACTTCTGCCTCTTCTTGTGACAGCTTTTTATTTCACTGAGGATCCAGCGTTCCATTGTGTTGTCATGTCGGTTTCTTTGAATCCAATATATGGGAATATTCTACACGTGACAAATATTCAGTGTGATCTCAAGACTCATTTTTCTTTCTGTGGTAGCACAGCTTGTTTCGTTAGCACGGGTAATCTAAATTGTCCCAAGCACCTTGCCCCAAGTAGACTAACAAGTTAATTAGGAGGTACTGATGTGTGAACCACGCAAACATTGTTCAGTGCTTCGGCTAAATTTGTTTCCGGTGATCCTGTGTAAATATCTAATGTAATGTATGTTTGTGTGTGTTGATGTGAATTAACTGTAGAGTCTGTAAAGCAGTGGAGATGTGCTGTTCATACATATGAAAATATGCACACAGAGTGTAAATATTGGTTATGTAAATAATTACAATTGATTATTTGGCATATTTAACATGTCTTTCATGTGGTACAGTATTCAAACTATATTTCTATATGCTGTTACATTTAATATGGCAGATTATTTCATTTGCAAGAATGAAAATAAAACAAACTGTTTTTCTCAAAATGTTTTGTTCATTGTACTTATCCTTTTCAGGGTCGCGGGGGGGTAAGAGGCGGGGTACACCCTGGACAGGTCATCAGTCTGTCGCAGTGCTAGCACACAGAGATAGACAACCTACATTCACACCTATGGGCAATTTAGAATGATCAATTAACCTATCTTTGAGGAGTACAAATACCTGGGAACCATCTTTGACAACCTCCTGAAATTCTCTGCCAACACAGAGGAGATTCTCAGGAGGTGCCACCAACGGCTATACCTCCTTAGGAAACTAGTGGTGTGCGGATCGATACTGAAATATTGATTCTTCCGATACCAGCAATTTATGTTCTAGAATCGATTCTCATATTATAATATCGATATTTTAGTACTCTGGGGTAAATTTGTAGCTTTTCCATTAAAATGAATGCAGTGGAAAGAAACTATACAATTCGGATCGTCTAATTTGGAAGGAACTACTTCCTCTTACGCCTTTCATAGTCATATGCGGAATACGGCTGTATAAATGTGTCGCAGCCCCTGGCGTGCACACTCACAACAATGGCTGAGCGCAAACAGAGTCCTGTGTGGACACGTTGTTGTGGCAACACCACTGACCTCGTCAAACACCTCGGAGGAAATCACATCACAGAATATGATAAGCTTATGTTGAGGCGAACTGAAGAGGAGGACAGGGACAGGTGCTGCTAGGGCGAGACAGATGTCTCTCGCACAGTCCTTTAGTGCTGCAGGCAGGAAACATGCTCAAATAGCGCACAACGTCAGGTTTTTTTAATTTCTATATGATTATTCTGCATTATTAAGCAATAAAAACAAGTTGTCTGATGTCCTCTAATCATTATGAAGCAATATGGTTATGTTATTATTACAATTACATAATACAATTATATATTGTATTATGAAATGCAATGAAACATTAAGTTTTTGTACAGAGTATCGGTATCGGATCAGTATCGCCGATACCACCCTGAATTTTACTTGGTATCGGATCGGAAAGGAAATCAGTGGTATCGCACATCACTATAGGAAACTCAACTGCTTTGGAGTCAGCACACCCATCATGATGGCTTTTTACCATGCCTTCCTGGAAAGCATCATGACCTTCTCCATCACTTGCTGGTTCCACTCCCTCAGCCTTCAGAACAGGAACAGCCTGCAACACATGGCATCAGTGTGCTCTAAAATCATTGGCCTGCCTGTCAGAACTCTGGCACAGGTTTTCAGCCCACAGGCCCTTAGACAGGCAGCCAAAATCATCAACGACCCCTCTCACATTCTTCACCCCGCATTTCAATGGCTCCCCTCTGGGCGACGCCTCCGCTGCATTTCCTGCAGGACTGAGAGAGGAGAGCCACCTTTGTCCCCAAAGCCACTCTGCTTTCCCACACCAGAAACATCAACTACTCTACATTCTTTTTATACTACCGACACTTTATTCACTTTTAGTCACTTACAGTTATTTATTCACCTTTTAGTCACTTTAATTTTAAAACTGTGTAATTTTAAAGCTGTGTATATTCTGTGTATTTATTATCTGACTCTTATTGCCTGTTCTTATTGTCCTTATCTTCAACGTTATGCTGCTCTGTCGTATGTTAATTGGCCCTTGGAGATAAATAAAGTCTTTCTGATTCTATCCCCACTAACTGCATGTCTTTTAGTGATGGGATTTCCAGCTCTTTTTAGAGAGCCGGCTCTTTCGGCTCCCAACCGGCTCTTCGGGTTGTTTTCTTGCTTTAATTAATTTGTTATTAACAACAATATAAAATTATGCACAAAAGGAATTACTAATGTAAAAAAAATGTGGTTTTATTTATATATGTTTATATATAAATACATACGGTGGCCCCTAGAAACAAAGCACGTACAAACTCCAAAACACATTTCTAGCATGAACTGAACTTCCAAAACAGAGCTACCTAGATCACTTAAATTGCACAATTGAAAGCATATGTGTATTGTTTGTGTATTTATACACAAGCACTCACAATTATTCAAATAATTTTTTAAAAAATGTTCATTTACCTGTTACTACCTCACACCAAATCCGGTCGTTGTTACTTCCTGGCTTGTGTAGCCACTAGGTAACAAAAGCTCAACACTGCCCCCTAGCATCCTGGAGCACTTCTGTTGTGTTTCGTACGTGTTTTGGAGTTAGTATGTGCTTTGTCTCTAGGGGCCACCATAAATATACTTTTATTTATTCACTCCACATAAAATGTAATAAATAAATCATATAATACAAAAACCAACTATTTACATTTCAACTTTTAACTATTTAAATTTTCAGGTTTTTCCTTTGAAACACATTTAAAGTGAAACAACACAAAACACTGCAAACCACAACACAATTAAATATAAATTAAAATATGAAAACAAAAAGCAGATGCACATTCTCTGTCATATGGGCCTGCATGAATAAACTTTCTGAATCGTTTATCATCACCTTTCTAATGTGACGTTGTTGTCCCTGGCTCTCTTTCTCTCTCTCTCTCCCTCCCGCTCTGTTCCTGTGCTACTGCGAGTGTAACTACCGCCCCTCCCCCCTCTGCCCAGCACAAAGCACAAGGCTCGCGTACCGGAGTGAAGCAGGAAAAAAGGGTGAGAGAGAAGAAGAGAGAAGGAAAAAGAAAAAAACCCACGGTTCCTAATAAGGAGCCGGCTCTCGTCGTTCACTTCAAAGAGTCGGCTCTAAGAGTCGTTCCATTCGCGACCAACACATCACTAATGTCTTTGGACTGTGGGAGAAAGCCAGAGTACCCAGGTGGGACCCACGCAAACTCCACACAGAAAGGATGATGGTGGAATTGAACTCAGAACCTCTTGCTGTGCAGCAACAGTGCTAACCACCGTGCCACCGATTTTTGTTTTTTCACACAATAACTCATAATGAAAAAATGAACCAAATTTACATAAAATTCTTGCAAATCTATTTAACATAAAAAAAATAAAAAGAAAAAATTTACAAAGATATACAGTCTGACTTAAAAATGCATCTCTTCTGCCATTATCCGTGTAGGGTTTTTAGGGACCTCTTGAAGTGTGGTCAATAAACAAAAAAGACAGTATAAAAAAAGCTATTTACTGTGAGATAAATACTTTCCACTGGTGATATTTGGTACAGCTCTGTAGGCAGCTGGAGGAGGAAGCAGGGGAATTACCACATAAGCAGGGAGTTCCCCTTCTCTCTTCCATTCTGTTAAAGTGTTGAGGAATTATTACTCTACTGGAAACTTTCACAGTGCCAAATACAAAAACTTGCACTGTTAATGAATATGAACACAGAGCTAAGTCATAGTATCTTACGTAATAACCAGGCTAATATTACCCACTGTCAGCAGTGATGAGCTCATACGAACACAGTCAAAAGTCACATAAGTCACATCAGTCATGTAACCATGCAGCCCTGCACTTAAATACATGTTACCATGTATTTTTAATTAAAGTAATCTAACTCAGAAGGGGTTTAACATATTGTCTAATTAAAATGCATTGACTAAATTTTTCAAAAGTGTTGGCATTAAAATGCTATTTAATTCTAGAATGGCTTTTTTTGATTGTTTGTTTTGATTGAGTTGAATCAAAAAAACAAACCATATCAAGTTTTTCTGAGAGGTTACATTACCATAAGTAACATGTAAGCTTTCTAATATCAGCTTTTAGACATTAACAGCAATGTCTGAAACATTAGCAGAAACCCCATCCTGGAATCAGGCTTTAAACCAGGTTCCGTACACGAGGGATTTGAAACTGCATTTATTGTGTCAGCAACGCAGTTCTGTAACGTTACGTGGTCTGCCACTTTGTAATGGTATCAAATCCTGCAGACAGTGACAATTTAGAGTGAAACGTGGGTCTCCTTTTTAAAAGCACAAATGAAATTAAATTCACTTTAAATATCCATCCATCCATCCATCCATCCATTTGCTTCCGCTTATCCTCTTCAGGGTCGTGGGGGGCGCTGGAGCCTATCCCAGCTGTCATAGGGCGAGAGGCGGGGTTACACCCTGGACAAGTCGCCAGTCTGTCGCAGGGCCAACACACAGGGACAGACAACCATTTGCACTCACATTCATTCGAACATTCAGACCTAGTGACAATTTGGATTATCCAATTAACCTATCCCCACAAGCTGCATGTCTTTGGACGGTGGGAGGAAGCCGGAGTACCCGGAGAGAACCCACGCAAACACGGGGAGAACATGCAAACTCTACACAGAAAGACCCCGGCCTGGTGTTGGAATTGAACTCAGGACCTTCTTGCTGTGCGGCAACAGTGCTAACCACCGTGCCACCGTGCTGCCACCACTTTAAATATATAGGATGTTATTTGCTAGAGGTTTCTCGATCACTGTGTGCAACCTTTTTGTTCAGCCCACTAAGCTAAAGCTGTATGAACTTCAACCGCATCTGAGTTGTTGTTCTTTCATTTAAAATTGATTGTAGTAATGTACAGAACCAAAATGAGGGGGAAAAGGTGTCTCTGTGAAATATTTATGGACCTAACTGTATTTCCCCCATTTCCATTTCACTGACTGGAGGCAGGACACTGGGAGGGTGATTACATGAAAATAAGTTGCACATTTAATTTTACTTCATTTGCAAGTATTATAAAGTATTCTTTTAGTGTGCATGCAGTTGAAAGGTAACATAAACATTTCAATAATGGTGTCATAGAGACAAATATCTCAGTATTTAGCAAGCATGATAAATTTGGGTTCATCTCGATGAAGTAACAGTTAAACTCCTCCACTTCCATGACTGTTTCGCTGCACACAAAAAGAGGACACACTGTACTCTGTGGTTACTACCGTGTGTTAATTAATTGTCCCATCGCACACACTAGCAATAATTTGAGCTTTCTTTAGCCGTTGTGGCTCATTTGTTTGCTCTGTTTAGTTTGACCCTGTAGCATGTTTGATATTTTTTCTTTTTTTCACTGGTTTGTAAAATGATAAACACAGCTCTTGCAAACATGATTTCTTTATAAGCTGAGTTTTATTCAAATATTTCAGAGTACCACAGGCACTGTAAATCCTCAGACATTTGTTTGTACTTGCCATAAAACGAAACAAATAGTTTCATACATAAAAATCAGCACAAATACAGTAGGACATTCATTATAAAACACACAATAAAATTAATAAATATATAAGTATTTCAATATTTCAATAAATAAATAAATAAATACAACAAATAAAATAAATACGACAAAGATATGTTAAATAAATAAATTCCCCAAAAAGTAAACCCTTTGTTTTTCTATTCTGTCAGCCTGTAGTGACATGGTAGCACTCTTTGGTTGACTGCTGTAGTTACAATAGTTTGATTTACTTACAAAAATGAAATGACTTGCTGATACAAATATTTCAAGTATGGCTGATGGTTAAAGTACATTTTCCATCACCTCTTTAGTGCAATGTGAACCATCTGTGGTTTCCTCACATTCAATAGTTAAAAGCCTTCCAGAAGGACAGCAGGTCATGGTGGAGAAATGGAGTCTGAGGTCACCTTTTCACCTACATTCATCAGACACCTCTCCTCACAAGGCAAAAACACCAAAGAAGTTCTTCCCTGGCTCATCCTCCAATTTCTCCAGCATTGCCTCCTCTGTCTGTGTTCTCAGTCTGTCATGAGCATACAAGTTGAACACAGCCCCCATGTAAACTGCAGTGTACCAGTTCCCATCCTCATCTGAATCCCCACTGGTTGTCTTTTGGCAGACTGTACGGATAGAGTGGAGAATGGTCACATATTTAGGTGCATATGAGCGAGACCAGCGTTTGACAGTGTGGCTCAGGTGGACCATGGGGTGTGAGGAGGTATCGTCGGCATCGCTGCTGCAGTCAACCCGGAAAGATGCTTGGCTGTAAACAAAGTAGAGGCCATCTCGAGGAATCACAATTTCATTTTTATCGAGCTCTAGTCCTCCCTGAGAGTGGGACTGGTCCACATCCTTCTGCCATTCCACTGAGGTCTTTCTACTATAGTTGTGTACTCCTGTTGAATAGTACAGACAAATGGCAGACACCATGGTGAATTTCTGATTAACAGTGAAATAAAACTGCACTTGAGTCAGGGGTTCCTGAAGAGAAATTTCAAATGAATTCTGTTGCAGTGACATGAGCCTATTTCTCATTTATCCTCTACATTCTTCAGTCTAACTAGAACTCATTTAAATCTCCAAAATATCCAAAGGAAACAGGCATAATGTGCCCTTAAAAATCAAGGAGAAGTTCTAAAACTTTCTGGAAAAACTGGTAAGCTTCCTGAATCAAGAACTTCCTCCAATTATGATCCACTAAATGTCCCATGAATCTCACAGAGACGTGTGATTTCATGATTACAATACTGGGAAAGGTGTAGTATGGTTCTCCACAATCAGTCTAAAATATGCCTTGCACTTTTTTTTACTTGGGTTTCATCCCTTACCTTGCAAATGAATGGCTGCTCTCACATTTGATATTTGCCTCAAAGTGTGATGGAGATCTGGGAACAAGAAAAGACAGAGAATATGAATTATACAGTGTTTTCGCCTACTAGTCACTAACATTACTAAGCTAAAAAAACAAACAAAAAACAAACAAACATCAATAAGTCCACTACTTTTGTAAGAGTTGAGGGTACTCACCAAAATTGTCCTCATTTTGTCCAGGAGCCTGTTTGAAATAGAGCATGACACAGAACGCTGTTACAGACTGGTTGGTTTTAGGTGAAACAGTTCATTCACTGTGAGAGTCAATGGCGCTCTTGAGTAGTTTAGAGAGAATTTTAAAACCCACCTCAGCACGCCTGTTAACAACGAGGGCAGCAGCAGCAGTAGCAGCGAGGCAAAGTGTGAATGCCAGGAGGGCCATGGTTAGCTTTGACCTGGGCTTGATTTCCCGTGTTGCCTGTTTCTCTGTGTCTTTGTCGATCATTGTATCCAGCGCGACCATGCATTCACCTTCCATTGTTTTTAGTGGGTGCCTTCTATCAGGTACAGTTCACTTCTTAGCAGCCTTTCCTCCTCTTCTTCCACCTCTTCTTCTTGTTTGATGCCGCTATCTGTGAGAGGCTGTTTTAAAAGGCTCTCACCGATAGAGGGGGAAACTCCAATGATGTCACACATGTGGAGACTCAATGAGAAATAGAGACCCAGTGCCTGGGAGGATCTTACGCACCACACCTCCTCTGCACATGGCATGTGTATGATGGAGTTATACCAACATCAAATAAAAAACCAGACACCTGTGTGGAATCCCCTTTTGCACCTCAGTGCACACCCACACAACTCAATAGATCATTTCAAACAGGCACATACACTCACCTGCTGTATACCTGCGTACACAGGCAAGACCACAGATCACTCTATTCTACTATTCTAAATTTTTAAAAAGCACATGTTAGCTATTGATGTGAAGTGTTCACATATGTTGTTGTGTTGTCTTCGTTTCTATGTGGGGCAGACACACTGAAAGCCAGTTCAAATGTGGGGCAATAAGTCACAGAAAAGTCTGCAACCTTCAGCTATTCGTCAGTCAGTTTGACCACTATTGCCAAATGTTTTTTACGTTATTGTGTTTGATATTCCACCAACAATTAACTGCCAGTGATGTCATTGTCAACCTACATTTATAGTACATGTGTCACTTCCCTAATAATTTTATAAAGGTTTTTTGAAACGTTTCGTCACTCACGAAACACTGAGTGACGAAACGTTTCTCCCACTGAAAACGCTACAACAGAATCAACCTTTTGGGATGCATGTTTTAAATGTGATATACAAATAAGATGTTGTTCTAATTACTAAAAGGCACTCTATGAAGTATGTTCTGAGTGCAAACGCTTGTCTGTCTGTATCTCTGTGTGCCCTGAGATGGCATGACAAGCCCTTCAGGGTGGACACCACCTTCTTGCTCTCTAACAGCTTGGATAGATCAATGATTAATGGAAATGATGGACTGATTAATGATAAGAGGTTATATAAAAGGTAGAATATATGTAATACATGATTACAAACCATCTGAAACTGTATCATTAATAATCCTTTCCATGGCTTGTTTGTATGAAAAGATCATATGGTAACTGTAATGAGTAAGGATGAGTGTAGGTGTTTCATGTCTATTAGCAAAGTGTTGAAGATTTAGTCAGCACTCTAGTCAGATAACCAGAGTTCATTACTATTCTGAATTGAATGTCATAAATTGATCTTGAAAAACTGAAAAATGGGAACACGCTGCATCTGAATGTCTTTTCATCGTCACTGACAAACCATGCCCTGGAAAGAGGAACACCGTTCTACATTTGCTGCAACAGCGTGGGAGGCTGTGGTAGCGGGTTGTCTACCACTGGGAAGGTTGCGTGATCAATCCCTAATCTACATAGGCAAGATCTTGAATCCCCATGTTGTCCTCATTGCCCCCACTAGAGTGTGACTGATTGTGTAAATGTCAGAAACAGCCAGAAAAAAAAGCTGTATGATGGTATATGGGACTGTGTGGAAAATACTTTGAGTGCTCAACATAAGTTTAAAGGTGGTATATTTCAGCCAATTGTAAAAGCAATAACAAGTGATTTATTTACATTAGATGCTGACTAACATATAATGATATTTCAACTTCACAATCACTTTAAACCATCTTCAGAAGAGAAAAAGAAAATAGCACTTTATTTTGAAGTAGTCTTTGGTTTCATAGAGGTAACCGACGATAGCTGGTGGTGGAAATCCCAGATCTCGAACACCACAAAGGTTAAGGTGTAGCTCCTGGGCCTCAGGCTTATCTCTGGCCCATAGTTTAAAAACAGCTACCCAGAGGGTGTCACAACACCAAAACGAACAAACCTTAAAACCTTCTCTACAGAGATAATGTAGAAGAACATATGATATCCCTTTCACATGAGCTTACAAAATAACAGTTGTGTAAAACAGCCATGCCTATTGGGGAGGCTTTGTGACTGTATCACAGTCATCATGGAGAATGTCTGTCTTTATTCTTTAAGCTGCAAGTTTTTAACAGTCATCTTCACGCGAAAGTGAGCCTTTCATGCTCAAACTATATTTTGGGTGGAGTAGCATCTTAAGGTGTTAAATGATGTCACCAGTGGTGGTCAAGATAAGATGAGCTCTATTTTTCTATAGCTATCATATATGTATATATTTGTATTAGCTATGAAACAACAGTGGGAAACAGGAAAGAAGTGTGACCAGTAAGATAGACAGAGAGGTTGCAAACAGTGGAGTTGTATCAGCTAAAACCAATATATTTGCATAAATAAAAACTGAGTGTGCTCGCAATGCCCACAGGAAGACTCATAGCGACAGCACGGCACATCAAATTCAGAAAGTTTACTTCTTACACTGATGGCCACAACCTTAGCATATGAAACAAATTTGCTCTCTTTAGAAAGGACTTGTTCAACATATATTAGACAGTGGACAGAGTAATAGATTCTGAAGGACACTGACATGATTAAATTGGTGACACTTCATGTCTGTGGTGGACTACATTTATATAGACCTTTTCTAATTTGGTCACTCACTTAAAGCATATTGCAAACCACCTTCAACTATTCATACAGCACTTATTCTGGCACACAGTCACACACAGAAGTTTTACTATCAGCATTTGGTGCTACTGTGTAGTCACATCCTGCTCACACTGTATTATGCTAGATAATTTGGCTTGGCATGTTTCCAAAATGGCGAATGTTAACTGATGAGATGCTAGCTGTTGTTAATTATTATTACAGACAATAAAAAAAACTTTTAGTGTAAGAAATATCTGAAAGGCAGACACATGAAACAGTTATGGAAGAAACACAGTAACACACTGTCAGCTATTGTTCACTATGTGGACTACAATTATGTTAAAGCATCAAAGGTTAAAATAAA
This sequence comes from Copadichromis virginalis, assembly GCF_057382275.1. Lineage (NCBI taxonomy): Eukaryota > Metazoa > Chordata > Actinopteri > Cichliformes > Cichlidae > Copadichromis > Copadichromis virginalis. The sequence goes on from NC_140638.1 coordinate 33,433,138, forward strand.
TACATACATCAAATCCAGAATACTCAAAACATTTCATCTGTTTTAATGTAGTTTTATTGTCTTATAGCAGCAATGATATCCAACTTTATTACAAGAACTGTCTCCAAATGTCTCCAAATCTGCCTTAACCGGAAGGCAAAGTACAACCTTTTACTGTAACTCCACAAAACTCTTTCAGTGCTATTTTAGTTTACAAAACTGGCCATGGAATAAAAGACCACGCCCAACCACAAACTGTTTGGAGACTGTTGTCTATCGTCACAGACACATACCAAGATAAAATCTAACACAATCAACTAAAACACTGAAAAGGAGAAGAGGAATCAAAGATGTCAAGATGCATTCAAATAAGCAAAGATACTTTATAACACATTTTTATGTTTCCATGTATCATTTTATATGTCATTCAGTGAAAATGACTAAACATGGTTTTCCATAGAGGGTGAACTTCAGCAGCAGGGGAGTATACGCAACAACAAGACAGAAATTATATTTAAATTTTTTTTCTTTCCTCAGAAACTGCCCCTCATGTGGTCTCCAGCCCACTTACACACAGAGTTTGGTATTTTGTTTAGCAAAAGGATGTGAAAAAAAAAACTCCCCTCATGTCAGCTTGTCATGCTTTTTTCTCTTTCTAAAACTGCCACGAGAACCAAACTCCCTTTATCTAAAAAAAGACTTGATACATTCCCTGAGAAAGGAGGAATACACAGTGCTTTTTGTAGAATGGCCCACTACTCAGCTTCCTCTTTACAAGACAGGATTCGAAAAGCTCTAGTAGATAAATAGCTCACCAAAAATATGATGTGGAAATCTCTCTAGAAAGATTTTGATGAAAAATGTGTTTAAAAATTGCCATGTTATACTGTGACTATTACTCACAAATTGCAATTTATCTACAGAGGTTATTATTGTTGTTGTTGCAACATTTTGTTATTATTGTCACATTTTATCTGACCCTCTCATGAGGGTCAGATAAAATGTGTTCATGGAGCCAGGCTTGGATGGAAAATTTTTCAATTCCTGGTGACCTGCACCTATAGGGACTAAGTAAATGTTGGTTGGGTGGGCATCATGCTAGCATCATGACTTAAACAAGGACAGAGACCTTGGCTTGCTGACCTCTGGCTGCAGAAACTTGAATCTGTATATGGAAAAGACCCTCTGTGGGGTTGAAAGAGCCAGATCTGATGCATAATGCAAAACTATAACTACTTCTCACATTCTTGGGTCTTGGATTACAGAGTCTTGAGCACTTGTGTGAAGACAGGAAGCAAAGCAGAGATTAGCTGAAATAGAAATCGAAGTTACTACACTTATTCAAATCACTTCGCTTAATTCAAGAATTTTAACCAAACTAAACTGTAAATGGTTTGTACAATCATTTCCAAACTCTGCGGGGTACCAGCAGATGGTGAAACTCTCAATTTTTGTTAATCCGTGTGGCCTTTATTCTACAGAATAAATGCCCCATTCAATTTTAGGGGAAACAACCATGAATCACTCGTATAACAACTGTAACCACTTGAAAAGAGAGAAAGGAAGGTTTCAGGCTGATGATGATGATGATAGGTTATCTAAGGACAGAAGAGGGGAAACCCCAGAGCTTTACCTTCTTGGTTTGATTCACTTTTAAACAGGGAAAATTCCAAAATAAATAAACTCGTATTTATCAGTGTAGTTTTGTGCACCAAGATAAATTTTTAATTTAGTGGAGCCAGAAAATGGATACAAATGGATTTATCAAAATGCATTGTAATAGATTCACACAAACACAATTTTCTACAGTAGTGATGCACAGTGCATGAAAGTCCATCCATCCCTCCAACCAATTTCATATAACTTCTTATCTAATTCATGGTTGCAGGGTTGCGGGAACCTACTCCAGCTGTCACAGGGCGGGGTATATGGAAGCATGTGAATGAATATTACACACTGATGTGACACCTCGTACATTAATGTGATGCTCTAACAGTCATCATGCTTTTAAGCTTCCCACTAGATGATTAACATCTGGTTAATGGCCCCTTTTTCTTTGAAATCATTTGATTTTTACTTCAGAAAGTATATGTATATGCCAACGTACCTATCTTTCTCTGAGAGAAAAAAGATAGATAGCTAGATAGATATGCTGGATACCAGATTTTAGCACATATGTTAAAAACAGTCATTGGGTTTGGTTATAGGGAGTATTTGCTTTTATTTTTCTTTTCTGTTCTTTCGCTTTTATGTAGAAGCCAAATGAATTGAAGAGAATCAGTGAACCAGGTGACCTCTTTCCAAATAGGAAATGAAAACAAAACTCTTTTCTAAAAACTATAAATACTGTCAAGTCACAAGTAACCACATGCATTTGAGATAATGTGATGACTTTGGGAAAAAGGAAAAACCAGAGTTATGCAAGTGGGGCTGAGGCAATAGTTACTGCATCATCTCATTGTCCATTATTTCAACTTACCTGTCTGGGCAAGGCCAGTGCTCAGAAAGGAATCAAGGAGTGGAAGGGAGGAGGAAGTCCTGTGGAGTTTTGTAGCTGTGGATGAAACCAGGTAGAAAGAAAGTGTTTGCGATACTGGTGTTTCCTGTCTCCTTTTCGCAACTAAACCACGAGCTGTTACGTGCATGTTTGTTCCTGTTGTGAGGTGCGTTTTGACATAATGGCGGAGGAGGAGTAGGTCACAGTGGTTTGACATATTTAGAATATCACTGCTGGTAGAGCAGGGCGATATGACCAAAAATATTTATCATGATATACATTTGAAAATTTGCGATAACAATATAACTGACGATATAATTGACACTAGACAAAATACTTTACAATTCCTCAACTTTATTAGTGCAAAAAAAAAAAAACCATCAATGTATTTTCATTTAAACAAGCAGCTTTTTTATGTGCATTAAAGTTATATAAAAATGTAACAGTGCAAATGCACATTCCTCGCTGACAGTTTAACCAAAAGGCATTTCCAGTGGAAATTGGCCGACATATCCTCAGCATAACCATGTATAATATCCACAAAACTTAAAAAGAGGTTACACACACACAATACGGTAATATTATGTTGAAGCACAGTAGTATCACTCCGCCAGGCTCCTGCCTACGATAGCCGTAACGCTCCGACAATCCATCAAGCGGTGCGGGTTCATAGCTTAGCAAAGTCGTACTGAAACATTTGACAGATTTGCGAGCGCCGTGTACATAAAATCATTTCCAGGTCAGTAAACACAACCAGAATTCATACATAAGGCACACGGGATTATAAGGGGCTCTGTCAATTTTCAGAAAAATCAAAGGATTGATTTTAAGTGCGCTGTATTTTCCAAAAAACACGGTAATAACGACGGCCCGCTAGCATGCTCTACCAAAAATAGTGCTTTGTTGTGTATCTGACGGATGAAAGCTAAACCAGTCCCACACCACTGAAGCTGCAGCATTTTTACAAACCAGTTCTGGTTCATCCGTTTCATTCAACGATCCACTTTCGCTCTTCTCATTCTGCATCGTCGCCATGTGCGTATGTAAACAAAGGCACTGCGCATGCGCGTTTTACCCATATTCTATGGCGATATTTCATTTTCCTATCGTTGCCCAACATTATACCGGTATTACCGTGAACGGTATGATATAGCCCAGCCCTAACTGCTGGTATTGATTAATGTTAAAATATATTGTGTATTTGTAGCTTTCTAGATCTATAAGCCTTTTAAAATTCTGTAAAAAGCATGTCATGTTCTAAGTCCTGATGATTGATGAATTTTGGGTTTCTGATTTGTTGCTCATTCTTTTATCTTAATTCTTTGTTTTTCTGGTTTTCCCAGCGTTTCACACACACACTCCACAGGTCTGTTGATGACTCTCCGAAGATTTGGATGAGCTCTTTTCTGACAGACAATCTGGACTGTGCAGGAACTTATGCCAGGCTACTTTTTGTGGACTTTAGTTCCACTTTTATTACCATCAACCCAGCTCTACTTCAGGATTCCTCCTGCAGTGATCTACACACACAGCAGATTAGAGTAGACATGCAAGCATCTTTTTTCATTTGTGATTCTTGAGTTTAGACATTTAAAATACATAATTCCACTCTTCTGCTAATTTAAAGAATATGAGCTTTCATTCAGGTGTTTTCTGACTCTACATTTTCTTTTGTCATTAGTCAGCTTTTTCTAATGTACATGTCAAACCTGTTCAGCTGCTTTCCAACTTTGAAAGTTTGAAACAGCAGTTTTGAACATTAACCTTCAAGTGAATGATTCTGTGTATTTCAGCTCATTCAACATTTTTAACTTAACATTCCAGCAGTTATTACATTTCAGCTCAAAAGATTCAACTATCAGCATTCACACCGCAGTTTCTTCAGGAAATGCTTTTCTAGTTTTGGTTTCATTTCTTGCTGTTTTTGTCTCCTGGTTGTAATTCTGTATTATAAATGCATAATAAGTGTTGTGACATTACTTTGCCCTGGAATGACTTATTAATGCTCTATATTGTACATATGCTATACAATTTACTATACAAAGTAACTGCACTGAATCCTGAATTTAAAATTGAGCTGATGAACTAATACCACATGGTCTGTAGCAACCACATTATTCCTCCAAAACTGAGAACCTGCTGGGCCAGAAATCAAGTGCATCAGTTAGTGTGACGTACTGATGACTTTGCAAATATCTTTAATATCTGGGTCAAAGTAAGAGGTGTATAAATTAATGTAAAATCTAATAAAAACATCATTTATGTCTGCAGAATTAAGGCGTGTATTCTTGATCAAGTGGAAAGTGTCCAACAATAGTCCAACAATAATAAAGGCATAATTTTTCATGTATTCTGTTGTGTTATTTTATTAGCAGAAAGGTCAGATCTCTCCATTATTGGATTCAACACAGCATTAAAGTCACCAGCTATTGTAAGTTCTGAGGTTGGCAGGTTGCTTAGTGAAGAGAAACTTTATGAAGCACCATCTTGTTAGGACCATTGCAATGTAGATACTATAAACTGGCCTTCTGGATCAAAAACTCTATGACTGGATTGTGATTAGGTTTCATATTTTATGGTATATTGCGTAGTTGCATTTATACAGCCAAAGAGTTTTCACCATTTTACCATTTTCAAGCATAAAAGCTGTCTATGAATATAGAGTTTGTCTACACAAATTACTGCTTTCATTTACCCCAGAAAATTAATTGTGTGCATCTGGACGTAGCGTTTCCTCACTCAACCAAGTTCTTCAGTCTCAGCTGACTGTAGGTTTCCCCAGCCTTGTAAACAGCAGATTTGCATAATGACTGAAACTAGCACCACTGAATACACAATGGACCGTGACATCAATTTCATGATAATTAATATACAAATTGTCATGACCATTAATCAAGGACCGAGAGAGATCAAGGACCATTCACAGAAAGTTGGAAAATAACAAAGTTGAAAAAAGTATTTGTACTTCATTCAGCTGCTTCTGGGTTGTTGAGTTGGTGAATGAGTCCAGTGGTCGTTTTGATGATGGAGTCGGGTTACGAGCGGCTCCGTTAGTTTTCGTTCTTTATCATTGTGAATAATTGTTCGGAGTAGGAATCGATATAATAGTCCAGCTCCTCGGGGTTGAAACCTTTATAATGTAGAGAGAGATGTAGTTGGCTCAGTACTTTGTTTACGTTCCACAAACAGGTCGTAGCCATGTTGGATCACGCAGAGTCTCGTGAGAACTGAGGTTTACGTCGTCGTTGCGCTTCTGCTCCTTTGGATTGGGCAGACTAGGCGACTCAGTGGCACAATGCTGCCATCTACTGTTATTATTATCCAAGACGGGCATTTCTTTCTGCTGTATTGTGAAGTGATCATGTGAAGTAAGACTTGCTCGTTTTTCCATAAGCTTTGCCATCGTTCATTTATAAACATATTTGTAGTTTCTGTTTCTGATTAATAAAATGCTGTTCTGTTCTCCATCAATCATTCTCTCATTTAGCCACATTTCAAGAAATTCAAACTACTTGGCTTACTCAAGGTTCTTTTCACATATTTTAGATGTTTGTCTGGCAAACATCAGGTCAGGTCTTTTCCTTTCTTTTCCTTTTTTAATCAGTGGATATTTTAAAACCCAATCATTAGCCCACATTCTGCAAAGCCTTTTGAATTTAGTAGAACATATACACAAGATTTCTTCCTTATTTCCAGATGACAAGAACTCTTTTCCCACTCTGAACATTTACAAGGTACTTCCTTGACAAGTACCATTTACAATCTTTAGCTCCTCAGAAAATGTTATACTAACCCTGTTGTTGATTATTGGAGCATAGATGACTTTGTCTTTTGACAGTACATCTCATCTACTAATGCCAGTTCTGTCAATGCAAATGTAATGTCAGTAGAGGACGACATTGCTGCGCCTGCACTAAATCATGCTGCTCATCCATCATTTGAGAATTCCATTCCTAATATTCTGCTAAGAGAAACATAAATTAGTGGCTCAAAAAATAGCAGTCCCAATTAAGACGCTATTAATGTAATAACCACTATAATACTGTTGAAGTGCAGGTTTTATGTGTTCTTCTCTGAAACCATGTAGCATTTCCTTCTTATATACTTCTATTTATATCCTGTCCCTCCTGGACACTCCCAATGGAAATCTTAACACCGCCACCTTGTCCATCTCTAGCTATGCCTCCTATGGGCCTTGTTCTTGACCTCATGATGCTTTCCATCAAGGTAAAAGAGTGGCTGGTTAATTATTTATTTGTTGCACTATTTAAATACATGTCTAGGTTTTGACAACTAGATCTTAACAGACTAACAAAGAGTTTTACCTAAGTCAGTTTCAAAGCAACTTCAACAGATCCAGGGTATAATCTGATTTCACTTATTCCAGTCAAAATAACCACTGTGGTCATCAGCTTATTAAGTCAGTAAGGATTTCATAATGTAGGTACAAACCCATTCGTATGAAATGGGCACCTTTAGCAAGAGCTGACCAAGCATTAATAAGAATAAATCTACAGGCAACAAAGGAGCTAGTTTTACAAAGGAAGACAAAAAATATAATATTAATCTAATAGTTAACATATAATACAGTCTGAAAGCAACACAGCTGCCACAGATAAGGCAGCAAAAACGAGGGTATGCAAACACTACCATGAGTATGTGTATATCTGAACCTGTGTGTAATTTTGATTGATTATAGAAAATCCATAATAAATACATATGTGGGGTTTTTTAAAGTCATTAAAATATTACATTACAATATGTTGTTATATTACAGTTTTGTCTCTCTCTGTAGAATCAGTTGCCATTACATATTTGAGACTGATAATATGCTGCAAACGCAAAAGTTAGATTGATAAACCAATTAATAGGAATTGTAAATATATTATTTTTCATTATAAAGTGATTCTGTATATTATTTTTCATCAGTCGTACAGATTTTTTGCAGGTACTATCTGTAAAATAAATCAGGCTATCAAATGACTTTAACCTCTTTCTGCCTCGTCAATTTACCGTAAACCTGAGAGAAACTACTCCCCCACAATTTTAATAACGATAAAACGCTTACATGTAATGTGATTATCACGCAATTTGTCTTCACCCTTTCTTTCACCTTTTCTTGGGAATCTTCAAACACGTTTTTTCGGCTTAAATGAGCTCAGTGTGTGTACATCAGATTGACAACAACGTCTTTTACAGATATTACGGTTCATGTTGCCAGGGAGTGACTGAGCCGTAGTCATACAGACACAATAGAGCTGCAGTCACCATGTATATAGCAAGTGTTTGTATTTGAAACTATTAGAGCAATATGTAGTATCTCTCAAATTCTGTGAGTGCAATTTCGAAGCGTTGTTCTGGGGCTATTATCAGTGAGCTCTGATGCCTTTGCACTAACAAGCTATCTTCGTTAGACAGTAGGAGAGTGGCCGTGCACCGTTAGCTAGCTTTAGCCAGTTTGATAACATCATAGCTGCCTTGCCAGTTTTTACTATGGAGTTTCCTTTTGACATAAACCAATTATTCTCCGAGAGGATCTCTGTCTTGGACCAGACCTTGGTTGCAGGCCGCAAATCTGCAGGAAGGCAAGTTTCAAAGGTTTTCGAATCCTTTTGATAGTATTTTACAGTCAGACACTCGGTTCAGTTCAGGTTTTCAATTCAGGCTTACATAGCACAATACCACAAATATACATACAGGCTCAAATATGTACTTAAACTTACTTAAATATTCTAATGTGGTGCTACAATATCTTTTTAAGTTTACACGGCCAAGGCTTATTGACTTTTCATTGGTGATCATAATTGAGTCCCACTTTTCCTCCATAAGAAAGATTTGATTGACAGCACTCATTGGACCCCAGGGATCTCAGTAAAGAAGAAAGAATTGTAGATTTACACAAGTTGGGAAGATCTGTTGGAGCCATGTCTAAACAACTGCAGATTCTGAGATCACCAAGTCAAACAATTGCACATAAGTACAAGTATTTGGGAAACTATCACCGTCAGATGACAGGAAATTGCTTAGTTGTTCAGCAGTGTGCCCCACACAAGGTGCACTAAGGCTTAAGCTTGCCAGGATGTGACTGGTCTTAATGACTGCTCTTTTTGACAAGTCAGATGTCTTCAGACTACAAGTCACATTCTACATCATGACATGCCTATAATGGATGTATGTAAACATCTGACCTCAACTGTAAGCAGAACCATGTATAATGCAAATAGAACATAAATGACAAATCTGTGACCTCTTGGGCTGATCTATCTGGCCCTATGTGAAAAAGCAAGGAGTCAGGGACACTGCCCCCCTTTTTTTTTAGAAAAAATAAACATGAATGAACAGAAGTGGCCTGTTTAGGCAGGGAAACAGACTTTTATCATGCCTGTGGGCCATCTGGTATCCTGCATTTAGATGTACTGTGAGAAAGAGGTAGAGTGTCTGGAATATAAAAAGTGAAAATGAGCCTCTTATCTAATAATATTCTGCTCTGCGATTTCTTTGCAGGCCAGATCTTCAAGCTCACATAGCCACAGTTATTGATGAACTTGGGAGGGCCTCAGCAAAGGTGAGTCTGTGTAGTCTGCTTACTTTTCTGTGTAAAGACACATGTCAAAAGGGAATATTCTGCTATTTTTATTATCTGCCATATGTATGTTACTATTTTCCTTTTAGTCAAAAGCTCAGGATTCAGACTGCTCTGAACAGCTGCTTTCCTTTTTTTATTTTTAGAACAAGCTAATGTCAGCTCTTTATGAATTTCTTTACACTATCATCTTCTAAACAAGTCAACCCACAAGTCAAACTTTTATGTTTGTGTGTACACTGTCTACTGAAGTAACATCGCAGTGTATCGCCTGGCATGTCCAGTCAAAATCACAATGCATAGTTGATTGGTGACATCGAAATATTGCTATTTATGTTACCTTCAGTATTTCTTGAGCTGTGTTTTCCAGTTCAGTTGGGACATGAAATAATCTTATGTGACTGTTAACTGAAACACTAAATTCACTTATGTCACTCAATAGCAGATAATGAGTGTATTAATACAGAAAAAGCATTCTGCTGTAATGTTTGTTTCAGCCAGTCTGTGTGTTATTGACTCTATATTTCAGATCAGATTCAGGTAAGTGCAAGCAGATGGATTAGAGAAGCTCCCATTTCCAATCAAGAACAATAACCCAGTTCACGCCCTCATATATTTAATGGAATTGTAATTATGCAGTTTTGGTCACAATATCATCATTTTACTTAAGTGTTTTAAAGCAAGTCCAGTATGAATTTTGCTGGATGACTGAAAGTATTATTTTGTTGAAAGCACCCATCATTCGCATACACTGTAAGGCCTGATCATTCTTCCATCTGTTATAGCTGTGCATTGTCCATTGTACATATTTTGTTTACTAAGGATGAGTAGCAGCAGGAATTGGAATCCGAATGCCTCATTTGCATACTTAGTTGACACCCAACTCACATTGTGTCTGGTGTCAGTGGTCTTTTTTTATGCACTCTCTCTTGTCTTATGTGACTCTTAAAAGGGAATAAATATGGTAATGTCTAACTAGATAGTTTCATTCTTTTACCCACTAAAGTAGTTTCGCTTTGCTGCTTTGATTCACTTTTCACAATAATCTCCATTATGGCCACTCAGTTCATAGTTCATCCTTTGTTTAGCTCCTGTACTTTGTTTTTTGTTAAGGCCAACAGTCCCTTTAGGACAGCTTCCATCTGACTGGCTGCCCAAACAGAAGGTTTGTAGAGCAAATGGGGGTAAGAGGCAGTGTCTGTGTCAGATATGAGCATCTTTAGAAGCAGATCTGCTCATTTTGACATGATACAATAGGGGGGAAAGCATACAAAGAAGTGTGAAGCTTCAGTATTTGGCTTAGAGGGTTGGCTTGCTGGTATGCTGACATGTAATTTAAATCTAAGCATCCACCACTGGAATGGTATGACAGAAATTTTCTCTTTAAATTAGTTGAAATTGTTCTCTAATGCAAAATTTGGGGAGTTATAAAAATGTGAATGTTATTCCAAGACTTTATGTATTATTACATAATAGGTATGTTCCTGAAATTGATTTTGTGATTTTCACAGATCTTCAAAGATGATTTTATGTTTTTGGGGGTTTTTTTGTTTTTGTTTTTGCGCAATTTTCTGTTTCCTTCTTTTTGTTTTGATGTTGTCTGTGGACATTTAGTTTAAATGAATCAACACTGAGTCATACTAACTATCAGCATTCTTGAAGCAGAGGCCACAGCAAACTTCCACACCATTAATCAACCAAAGACCAAGATTTAATTGATTTGAAAGCCGGATGCTTAGCCTTGTCCACCCTAGCTGGACAACTCAAAAAACAGTCTTATTTGTTATAAACCATTGTCCTCCTGGGCCTTACACGGAGTTTCTGTCTGATTTCGCAGACTTTTTATCCGATTTAGTACTCCTCTCGGATAAAATGATTATTGCAGGTGATTTTAACATCCAAAGGAAAGCCTTGACATTTAATCTGTTATTGGACTCAACTGGCTTCTTTCAAAATGTGAAAGAACCCACCCAACACTTTAATCACACTCTAGATCTTGTTTTAACACATGGCATAGAAACTGAACATTTAACAGTGTTTCCCAAAAAGCCTCTCTTGTCTGATGTTTTCCTAATAACAATTACTGATGATGATGATGATGATGATGATGATGATAATAATAATAATAATAATAATAATAATAATAATAATTGACAATAATGATTACACAGTAGTGGGGAGTAAATTTCATCACTGTAGATGAGATGAGATGATGATGAGATAGCCTTTATTTGTCAGTTGCAGTTGCCCACAACCGAGATGACAGACCTTGCCAACCGTACATACAATACAAACATCACATTGGGGAGACAGGTCAGGCTAGGTGTAAAACAAAAGGATAATACAGGAATGCACAGATATCAACACACCATAGCACAATAAAACACAGACAAGCAACATGGGAGAGTATTCCAGTGTGTACAGCTGATCTGGGACCGCTGCAATCTTCGATTACGCCTCCAGCTGATCCGGTGTCCACATCGGCTGGGAGGATGCGTTGGATCCGGGGTAGGGAGGGTGATAGTGAGGGCGTATCAGTGTACATGTTTCGTGCGTGTCACCACGCCCGGTTAAGCATCAGTCAACAGTCTCCAGTGGACCCAGGTGGCCTTGAAGGAGGGGCAAAGAGTTCTGACAACAATCCTGTTATCATGGGAAGAATTTGTTGTTCCAGTCAGCTTCAACCTTGGCAGGCCTTCAGCTGGCGCCAGGGGAGCCGCATGAGTGAAGATCGTGAATGTTTGGGTTTAGTGCGAACAACTGCATCCAATTTTTACAGTTGGTCTAATGTCCATCACTGGTCACCAGTTCTCTCAATTCCCGTTGTTCTTCTCCAAGATCTTATCCATATTGCGTTCAAAACACAGTCTGAGTACTCGCAGCCAATCAGCTATCATGTCGGCCAGCCTTATGGGATCTTGAACAGCTGTAGCCGCTTCCTGTTCTTCGATAAACCAGGTCCAAGCCAGCTCCAATCAGCCCGAACTCTGTTATCATGGTTTCAAATTGGTAGATGTTGTTCATTGTCCTCCATCGAGAGTGTCGCCAGACACACGACGCAACTGACCATCGAGTATCCGGCAGCAAACGTCTCCGCAGAGTGTCAATTCCATTACAGGACCAGTTGATGAAATCCATAATTCTTTAGGATTTAGAGAACAAGACTGGGAAACTCTTTGAGGGTTAGAGTTAGAGTTAGACGAGACTAGACAAACACATAGAAGAAAATAAGAACAACCCCAGGTTTCTTTACTGCACTGTAGCCAGGCTGACAAAAAGTCAGAGCACCGTTGAGCCAACCATCCCTTTAATGTTAACTATTAATGACTTGATGAATTTCTTCACAAATACAGTTTTAACCACTAGAGAAAAAAATGCTCATAATCATCTCACAGCTGTAGCATTATCTACAGCTACTTTCAGTACCACTGATATTTATTTAGACTCTTTTTCTCCAATCGATCTTTATGAGCTAACTTCAGTAAATGCCTCTGCCGAACCATCAACGTGTCTTTTAGACCCCATTCCTACAAGACTGCTCAAAGAAGTCCTGCCATTAATTAATTCTTCGATCTTAAATATGATCAACCTATCTCTAATAATCGGCTATGTACCACAGCACAGAAACAGCTTTAGTGAAGGTTACAAATGATCTTCTTATGGCCTCTGACAGTGGACTCATCTCTGTGCTTGTCCTGCTAGACGTCAGTGCAGCGTTCGATACTGTTGACCATAATATCCTATTAGAGCGATTAGAACATGCTGTAGGTATTACAGGTACTGCACTGCAGTGGTTTGTATCATATCTATCTAATAGACTCCAGTTTGTGCATGTAAATGGAGAGTCCTCTTCACACACTGAGGTTAATTATGGAGTTCCACAGGGTTCAGTGCTAGGACCAATTCTGTTTACATTATACATGCTTCCCTTAGGCAGCATCATTAGAAGACATAGCATACATTTACACTGCTATGCAGATGACACCCAGCTCTATCTGTCCATGAAGCCAGATAACACACACCAATGAGTTAAACTGCAGGAATGTCTTAAAGACATAAAGACCTGGATGACCTCTAACTTTTTGCTTCTATATTCAGATAAATCTGAAGTTATTGTATTTGGCCCTAAAATTCCTAGAAATATGGTATCTAACCAGATACTTATTCTCGATGGCATTACTTTGGCCTCCAGTAACACTGTGAGTCATTTTTGACCTGGATATGTCCTTCAATCCACATATTAAACAAATGTGTAGGACTGCTTTCTTCGATTTGTGCAATATCTCTGAAATCAGAAATGTCCTATCTTGGAGTGACGCTGAAAAAGTTCCAATAAATACATAAATTAATTGAATTCAAAATCCTCCTCCTCCTCCTCACATACAAGATAATCAGACCCCATCTTATCTTAATGACTTTATAGTACCATATAACCCAATTAGAGCACTTCGCTGTCTGACTACAGGATTACCTGTGGTTCTAATAGTATTTAAAAGTAGACTGTTAGGCAGAACCTTCAGTTTTCAGGCCCCTCCTCTGTGGAACCAGCTTTCACTTTGGGTTTTGGGAGACAGACACTATTTCTACTTTTAAGATTAGGCTTAAAACTTTTTCCTAAAGTTCAGGTGGATGGATCAGGTGACCCTGAATCCTACCGGTCAAGGCAGATGCCCCCCCCCCCCCCCCCCCTCCTCTCCGAGCCTGGTTAAATGAATAGGTGTGTCAAAATGTTTGACTGGTAGTGTGTATGTATAGCTTTCAACTTGAACTTTGACATTGATGTCTGCAAAGAATGGTGTCAGCTCAACTGACAAAATCCAACGACATCTGTTTCTGTTTTTAAGATTCCCATTCTTTTTTCCCTCAGGCCCAACAGCTCACAGCACCTATAACAAGTGCTTCCAAGCTGCAGACCCAGAAGCATCAGCTCTATCTTCTTAAGAATGGAGAGAGCAGCGGGTACATCTCATATCCCTTCCTCAGCTTTCACTTATTATTCAGCTTCTCTGTTTCTCTCTGGATTGACTGAGTTGGTGTTTTCCAGCGGGACCTGGTCAGATGAGTCATGTTGAAATGACAAATCATGTACTGTAGCATTGAGACATAAAAGACACTGTTTTTAATGTATATCACAGGAGCTCACCTCAGTAGATATTTGTATTACTCATTGCCAAGTCAAACTAACCCCTATTCCTGTCTCCTAACTGCAGGGGACGTGGTGTGGTTGGGGGATTTCTGAAGGTTGGCTACAAGAAGTTATTTTTGCTGGTGAGTCACTTATATTTTTTTTAATTTCCTTTTAACTTCTTTCCTTTCGGCCTTGCTGTGATCTGTATTTGACTTTCTGAAAGGCTTTTCAGGTATGCTTGCTATATTTCCTCCACAGGACCGGCAGGGTGTGCACGTAGAGGCAGAACCACTCTGTGTTTTGGATTTTTACATAGCAGAGAACCTGCAGCGAAATGGCTATGGGCTTGAGCTATTTAACTTCATGCTACAGGTAGAGAATACTTTAGGAATCCCTGAAATCATCTGAAACAGACCTTTCACAAAAAGAGCTAAAAACTGGAATGATGTGATAGTGGTACCTAAAATGATGACATTAGTATTGCAGGTCATTGCTATGTGTGTTTATTGGTAATTGCATGTTTTTGTTTCTCTGTCTTTCTCCATCTCCCACCTGTAGCACAAGAATTTAGAGCCAGTGCTGATGGCTTATGACAGGCCTTCACCTAAATTCCTGTCTTTCCTGGCAAAGCATTACTGCCTCACGCAGAGTGTTCCTCAGGTACGGGCTGCACTTCACACAGTCATTACACTTTTTAAAGCAAATCTTTATTACCTCTGGAGAGCAAAAGAAAACCCTGTAGTTTTTCATTTGACTTTTAGTGGGGCTTCGCTTGTTATCATGGCTATAATTAGGCTAATCTTGCTCCCTCCTCTTTCTCTTCAATTTTGGCTATTTTTAATACTGCTACTTCTCTATTGTAAAATAAATGGTTGTTTACAAGTTTATCTGTAGTGGAATTTCTGGGAAGACAGGGTACCCCCTGTTTATATAATATAATCAGTTAATAGCTTTACATCTTAGGACAAGGTAAATTTAGATAAGAAACTGACTGAGAAGAGAAGGGTCCAAAATAAGAAAAACAGTGCCAGCACAAGACAAAAACATCCAATGTACAATTCAAATTAGTCAAAATTATATCACCTTACAGTATTTGCATTACTTGAATTTAAACAGTAGGGTTCCAGTAAAAATATACATGTAACTCATCTGACAAAGGGGGAGTTATCAGCCTGCTTTTCATGTGTTTTTAATGAAATTTAGTTTTGCCGTTTCATGCCAAAGATCAAACAAGAGTTTCTATACTGGATTCCATTCATAGAAATTGACATTATCAACTAATTACTACTCTCAATCTTCCTAAACATTAAAAAAAATCAGGAAATCCCTGATTTGAAAAGTGGTGACACCTGTGCATGCACTGACATCAGAAGGAACACAGTGAGATGGACCTAAAAGATGTATACAGAATATAAGCTAGACAACACTAGTTACACACTTGGATCCCAAAAGACTACGTATGAGATGAGTTGTAAGTTCAAATGAGGAAATTACAAAGGCCTGATTTAGACCTTTTAGAGACTATAACGTAACTGTAAGTGGCGGACATTGCTGCCCGCATTTTTGCTGGTATAGTATCATTGGGTCATCTCCCAAAGTTTCATATGCAGCCAACAGACAGAAAAGAAATTCCTTCCTAGCTTCTTGCTTGTTGATGTGATCAGTTTTTTGGGGGCAAACCTATTTGTCCCTCTAGTTTTTCCACTTTTTTGTGCATTCCCTCACTCAGGTAGTTTCATCTCTCACCAGGAATTTTCTGACATTTGTGAGTCCTTATATTGATGCTATCATTATTATTCCTTACACTGAGACTGTGATTGTTATTCTCTTACTGATAAATTATAAAACTGCGTTGAAAAAGTAGCTGGAAATGCACAGGAGGAATTGACAGTGCTGACCAACCCATTCAAAATTGTTGCCAATTGTGTCAACCTGACCTGCAATTACTTTTCTCAGGAGTTGCATATCAGGTTACATCATAGGTTACAGTGTAGGGATGTTATTGGTGGACACACCACTAAGACTGGAAATGCAGGGGCTGTCAGGACACAGATGGTTATCTACTTACCTAGTTAACTTCATAAGAAATTTTAGTGATCTGTTTTCTTATTATTCTGTCCAGGTCAATAACTTTGTGGTTTTTGAAGGCTTCTTCCTCAACAGAGCAGGTAACTTTTTTGCCACTTTGATCCCATTGCTGTGGTTCTGCAAGCGATTATTAAATTATATCTGCTTTGTGTTAACATAAGTTATAAGGTGTCTTCCAACAAGCAGCTCCAAAAATGACATTCTTACTGGTGAAGCCTGTGTTTTCTTAGCATTCTTGATATTTCTGGATATGTTAATCAACACTGGTGGTTCAGTATAAGAACAGTATGAGTTCAGTTATATAATACTTAACACACTACATCTAGTAGTTTTAAAGTAAACAGGTGCTTAGACACAAAGTAAACACACAAAGTTTTGTCACATGTGTCTTTGTGGAAGAAAAAAAGCCACCTGCAGTAGATTCAGTGGGTAGAGCAGGTCATCTACTAATTGGAAGGTTGGTGGTTCAATCCCTGACTGCCCCACTCTGTGTGCCAAATATTCTTAGACAAGATACTAACCCCAACTTGTTTTGTGATTCATCGATTGATGTATGAATATGTGCTTGTGTGACCAGATGAACAAGAGAAGCTGCATAGAGTGCTTTGGGTGCTCAGGTAGAATAGAAACGCACTATATAAGCGTTTCCAGTGGGGGAATCATTTCGTCGCTCATCCAAGTGTCTTCATCAATCTCACCTGACTGCAGGTTTCTCCAACCTTAAACAGCATTTGCATAATGACTGAAACTAGCACCACTGACTGCAGGTTTCCCCAATCAGCTGCGGTTGAAGAAGTCACTTGGATGAGTAATGAAACATTTCTCCTATGGAAATGCTACATACAGATGAACATAATCAGCTTCTGGGGATTTCCTTACCTGGATGATTGAGCATGCATCAATGATTCAGTAAAAAGGACTAGATGTTACAGTCCCTGATAATGCATTGCTTTAGATGGAGAGACTCTTGAGTGATGGCTGTTATGAGGAAAGGCGGCCCAGAAACTTTGCCAGCAGCACGCATCGTTGTGTGCCTCAACTTTCGGTCTTTTACCCAGGCTAATCTGCCATTTTCTTTCCTTGGTTAGGTTTAGGGATTAGAGATCTGATCTAGTTTATCATTTTAAAATTTGGTACACATCGTCAGTAGTGGACCTTTGATTCATCGGGTGTTTCGGCCATTATCACTAGACACCCTCATCCAAGGAGGCCCTGCCAGGGTTGATCAGGCTCTGGAGTGTGTCACTGGTTTATGTTAACTTGTTATTTCTCTTCTTCTTTCTTCTGTTTAGTTTCCTACAGTTTATTTTTTATCTATTCACTGCAACTGAGAAATAATACTTACCTCTTCAGCATTTATGGAGCCTAACATCTTCAAAGGGATAGAAAAGGTGATAGAGACAAAAGGGACAAGATAGGAGAGAGGAGAGCCAGAAGGGGGCGCCTGATCTGGCTTCCCACACCTCCCCGCCGGATCGGGCTGTACGCTCTACCTCCCCACTGTCTCCCAGAAAAGGGAAGAAGAGTAGAGGGGAGAAGAGCGGAATATTTCTTTTCTCTCGCGGTTAGCTGACTGCCTTAGCGGCCCAAGTGATGTCAGCCCTTTTTAGCCATAGCCAGTGACTGGTCCTCTCAGCAGTGTTAGCTAGTTCTCTTATAGCCTGCCGTTGCGCCTGTCCTCTGATCCTAATCTCTCTAAGCAGCTTTGCTGTTGTACTGGCAACAAAGACCCTGCACCCCACTTCCACCGGGCGCACCTTGATCTTCCAGCCTCTGTCCTCTGCCTCAGCTGCCAAGTTGGCATACCGCAGCTTCTTACGCTCAAACACTTCCTCAATTGCTTCCTCCCATGGTACCGTCAGCTCAGTGACGTACGCAAGTTTTGGGGGGTTAGACTAAAGGACGAGGTCTGGTGGCAAAGTTGTTGTTACGATCTCTGTGGGAAAAATTAGCCTCTGATCCAAGTCCACTTGCATCTGCCAATCCCTAGCAACCTTCAGCGGGCCCAGGTCTGGGGTTGAGGGGCTTGTCCTCAGCTTGTCTCCTTCCCGGACAAATGTTGATGAAAACTGACGCTCCTCTTGGTTCGTGAAAGGTTGAGCTTTGATGGATTTTCTTTTGCACACAACTTTCTCTGCTAGACACCTGAGGACCTGGTTGTGTCTCCATATTTATCAGCCCTGAGTAAGGCTAGACCAACCAAGATGTGCTTGAGTGTTGCTGGGACTGTACAAAGGGGGCAGGATGGGTCCTTTCCAAACCACAGCTGCAGATTTATTGGGGAAGGTAGCACATCATATGTCGCTCGGATGATGAAACTTAGTCTATTAGACTCCATGCCCCAGATTTCACTCCATAAGAGTTTCCTCTTTTCCACACTCTCCCAATTCACCCAGTGAGATCTCAAGCCTCCTCAACCAGGCTAGGGATAGGCAATGACAGTATCCCGTCGCTGTAGAGTCCAATGCTGCTGAGGCATTTGGGAAGTCCAAGCCACTTCTTAACGTAGGAGCTCACTAGCCTCTCTAGTCGATTGGCATGATTGAGTGAGACCTCGTACATTGTCAGCGGCCACAGTAGTCTGTGTAATAACCCAAACTGGAAGCACCAGAGCTTCATTTTCCCTGGGAGTGCAGTGTTGTTAATCCGCTTGAGGTCATCAGCCAAGTTCTGCCTTAGTTGTTCTAGTTGCCACGTATCATTGAGGTCTGCATTATACCACCGTCCCAGGCTCTTTATGGGCTTCTCTAAGACTGTTGGAATTGGTTCTCCACTGATATAGAATTGCTTGGCTGTCAGCTTTCCTTTTACAATGAGTATATAAGAACCTTTAGATATGCAAGTTTAAACGTGGCACTCAACCCAAAAAGAGTGCTGCAGTGCTTTCATTCCAGTTCCAAAATATTTTGTTTCATCAAACTCTCCCAGGGTCAACCTCTTCTCCTCTGAGGGATCAGAGGGTGTACAGCTTTTTGTAAGGACTGTTCTTTCTTTTTTTTCCCCCTCATACATCTTGGTCCCATTCCTCTGTCCCATAATTAGTATAACTTCACACGTCAGTGCTTACGTTTCAGGTTAGCTTTCCCATCAGTGTAAATACAGTGAGGAAAATAATCATTTAATCCCCTAATGAACTTTTAGGTTTGCTCATTTACAAAGAAATGAACAGTCTTAATGGTAGATTCACTTTGACGGAGAGACTGAAGATCAACCAAAAATACAGAAAAATTACACAAGAGAAAATTAATTTTTAGGCCATTGAGTGAAAAAAGTATTGGATTCCCAAGCTAAACTTGATTTATTACTTGGTGGAGAATCCCTTGTTTGCGAGCACAGCGGTAAGGCATTTCTTGTAGTTGGTCACCAGGTTTGCACACATTTTGGCCCACTCCTCTTTACAGAAAGTTTTTTGCTGCCACTTGACAGCTCCTTCCACAGATTTTCTATAAAACCGAAGTCTGGAGTTTCACTAGGCATTATCTGAATGTGCTCTACTTCTTCTTGGAACAGGGGAACTTATGTTTTGTTTCATTAGCATGCTGAGACAATGACTTGACAGTGACAATGACAGAAGCGACAATGACAGTATTAGTGTTCTGTCTGGGAGAAGGTCTTTTTGTCCTAGATTTTACAGTATGTGGTAAAATTGTTCCATTGCAGAAAAACATAATATTTTCTCTTCCATGCTTGACTGTGGGGATGGTGTTCTTTAAGTCATATTCAGCATTTCTCTTTCTTCAAGCATGGCGGGTCGAGTTAATGCCGGAGAAATCAGCTTTGGCTCCTGATGATAGTACTTTATCTCAAGCCTTCTCTGAGTCATTTAGATGTTCACTGGCAAACTTAAGACAGACCTGTATGTGCGCCTTCTTGTGGCAGGCGCTCTTGCGGGTGCAGCAAGAGTTCAGTCCATTAGGGCGTAGTGTTTTACTAATTGTGTTTTTGGTGACTGTGCTCCAAACTGCTTTCAGATCATTAACAAGCGCCTGCTGTGGAGTTTTGGACTTTATTAGCTTACAGTCATCCTGCATGGAGTTCCAAAATGGGAGCAGACTGAGATTGATGTTGGTATGACTGAGCTCATACCAACAGCTGTCACCTTCTCACCAAACCTCTTGATTATGATCTACCATTCCAACCTTGTGCAGGTCTACGGTCTTGTCCCTGACATCCTTTGACAGCTCTTTGGTGTTGCTGGTGGTGGAGAAGTTTGAATGGAAGAAACTGATTCTGTGGGCAGCTGTGCTTTTTTGCTTGATATCATTCCTTTCTACATTAAAGTGAAATTTCTATAATATTTAGAGACTGTTCATTTTTTTGTAAGTGAGCAAACTTACAAATTCAACAGGGGATTAAATCATTATTTCCCCTACTTTATCTCCTTGCTACATTGGTACAGTATATGGCATGTGTGATGTATCATGTCATATATTGAACCTACATTCCTGGGTTTCAGAGAACTGCAGAGAGAAATCCACACCCTGTATACCACTCCTAAACTCCACAGACCACTTGATACCTGCTTGTTTCCTGAACCTCCAATGTGTCACTTTGTTAAAAACAGCTAAAGTGTGTTGTATGACTACATTATTGTAATGACTGCGAGCAGTAAGATCATGGTTAGGAAGATTGGTAGCCTCTTTATACTGCATTTTGTTTACCTCTGACATCATTAGGATGGCTTTATAGTGTAGAACAGGACGAGATGCCAAGCAAAAATCATTTTAAGAAACACTTTTGACCTTTTTGAGCTTCATGGTAGTAACATAGTTTTGTATTGTGCCCCCTGTTGATAGTTGACGCTCATCTGCCTCAAATTACCAAATTTAATTAATAGTCTTTGACATAGAAGTTGATAGCACAGAACCACTAATACATTACCTTCCTTAAGCTGCATTTGTATGCCCAGCATAGGACACTCAAAGGAATTAATAAACTGACACAAACGTGAATATAGGTTTCAGGATTAGCTGAATCCAAGGAAACCATGTTTTTCCACCGCGTGCCGCTCCGTTTAGACGAGCATTGGAAAATTATACAAAAGCTAACATGTTGTGATTTACATAAAAATTGGGCACAAAGTGATTATAAAGAAGTGAATGTATAAAATGTCTTGTTGTTATTATGACGAGTCTTATACAGAGGCTACCAATCCTTTCAACCAGAGATGTGCTCTTTTTGTGCCAAAGGTACCTGAAAGAATTGTCTTTATAGTTAAAACAGCATGAGTAGGCTAAAAACAGACTTGCAAATAAAAAACAAAATTTAAATATTGGATTCTGGCTAACTCAGACTGCTCAGGTAACAGAACAAAAACAAGACTTTGCCTGGCT
Organism: Copadichromis virginalis; assembly: GCF_057382275.1. Classification (NCBI taxonomy): domain Eukaryota; kingdom Metazoa; phylum Chordata; class Actinopteri; order Cichliformes; family Cichlidae; genus Copadichromis; species Copadichromis virginalis. Next base: position 33,454,746 of record NC_140638.1, read on the forward strand.
GAATCAAATACAGTGGAACCCCGGCTTACGAAGACCCCATTTAACGAAAAATTCAAATTACGAAGGCACTTAACGGCAATATTTTTGCCTGCAGTACGACAAAATGCCCGTGTAACAAAATCCGTTTGCAAAATCCGTTTCGCTGTTCCACGTGAAAGACGTATTGTTGTTGCAGTGCGCTATTTCATGTGCTTTTCTTTTGCAAGTAGCCTATCGTTGATTCATAATGAGCGAGTTTAAAAAAATGTTAAATAATTATCATTGCACAGTGTACGTACATGCATTAATTAACGTAAATGTAAGTTTTAGTTTTAAAGTTTAGAATTAAATTCCATAATGTTATGTACATGTACACGTACATATGTATGCATGCCTACGTATGCTTTCTTCAGCCTCCACCTAGAACTTCGTCTTCAGCCAGCATCGCCTCACTCAAAAGGCGATGGAAAAAGGTGCTTCGACGAAAATTTTGACTTACGAAAGACCCTCTGGAACGAATTAATTTCGTAAGTCGGGGTTCCACTGTATATAAATTTTATATATTTATTGACGTCCAAAACAATCATGTCAGGAACAGTCTGCATTGATTTTTGGAGAGAATATTTCACTCGTCTGAGCTGCTGGTTTTGTCAGCATCAATATATGAATTCTGTTTGACAGTGGATCCTCCCTTTCACAGACACAACACTATCTTGTAAGATAAAGTAGAAATAGTTCTTTCAGAGGAAACATTGTTTAAATGTATGGAGGAGCACAACTGTCTGACTAAATGAATAAATCAAAATGCCATTAAATTATTATGTAATATTAATTTTTAAAAAAGTTACATAAATTAAAAGGTAGTTTTCCTACCTTTTAACATTCCAACTCACTTTTCCATTTTTGGTATTTTTTAGAGTCACCCACTGACCAGTCAGTCATAAGAATCAGCTAGTTTACAGCATCAGATTTGTCTGATGTATCATGCATATGCACTGCAGTCTAAAGTTCACCTGTTTAGAAATGTAACTGCAAACCGCTTGGCACAAGTGTTATGTATGCCATGGATACATGTAATATATGTCAGCATATTACAGAAGAGGGACCTGTAAGGCTGTGGTTCCCAAAGTGGGGGTCGCGCCCAGCTGTTTGGAGGGGGGGGGGTGCAGTATGAATAAAGAAAGAATGGTTGGACACATAATGGACAGGTTTTTGATGAAGCATGTCTTCACTTCTCATAATGACTAACTACTAGTGAAACTTGGCACTCATGAAATGAATGTGTTATTTATAATATAGACAGTTTTGGTCTTCCATACAGAGCTTATGAAGGACAGTATGTGGGGCTGTGCTGTAAGGAGACGGGTGGGGTGATCGACTCGTGTTCCTCTTCTGCCTCTGCTCTGAGTTTGTTCTCCTCTGCAGCGGCCCAGTTGAGAAAGGTTCCCCCAAAAAAGCCAGACGGAGAGATCAAGCCTTACTCTTTAATGGAGAGAGAAGGTAAACAGTCACATAGTGCCACTTTGCCATAACCAAGTGTTGACATTAAACATTAAGACTCTATTCCAAGTACACGGTCATAAGAAAGCACTTGTTTCCCTTGTCGGTAACACTGATATAAACTGTGGAAATAAACAAAAATGTGCTGGAAAAAAGCTTCCACAAATCCTTTTATGGTAAGTCTGAACATTGAAGAATGGACTGGAGCTGATCTTCCTCTATAGACCAGAACACGTAATACCAATAAAAATCTTATACACTAACTCAGCAAATGCAGAGTAAATTGTAGGTTATAGCATGTTAGCGGTGACACTCAAAAAAGTAATGTATTACACATTACTTGTCTAAAAGTAATGCATTTTGTTACTTAACTTCCTTGTAACTTTGTGTTACTCCTTAACATGGCTTGAACTGCATTGTGATATGATTATCAGTTGAAAATATAAATGTTAGTCTCCAGTCTTACACATAATGATGGCTATGGGTAGAAGATGAACCAGCTAAAAGTGCAAATTCAAGAACCTTGAATCTCTGTAAGCTGATATTTGTAGCCAAGGAGCAAGGCTTCTTTTATGGCTTTCCAAAGTTTGAAAAATGTTATAAAATTGTTGTTGTTTTTGTTTTGTTTTGTTTTTTTTTTTTGGGGGGGGGGGTTTAAAGGTGAGCTTTTACCAAGCACAGAGCCTATAAAATATGATGCTCTCAATTAGTGCTATTAGTATGTACATATTTTTTTCTGTCTAGCTGTTCGCCAGGAGCAGAAGAGTCTTCCTTGGCCGTTTGCTCCTCCCCACTCCCCCCAGCGCTCGGTGGCCTCCCAGTGGTCCAAATCCCTCAGCGTGGGATGCTCCCCCAGCAGGGCACCCCCTCGAGTCACTCCAACTTCTTCCCCTGGTTGCAACAGGAACCAGAGCCCACAGTCACCTCTCAGCGACCGCTGCAGAGCAAGACGCACCAGGTAAGAAGTAACGCACTTCTTTCTGTAAAATTCACCTGCAACTGCATTATGGAAATCTATATTTTACACATCTTAACATCATGTCAAGGTCAGTTACTGCAAATGAAATTTGCCCACAGTTTCAGCCTCAGTAACAAAGAAAAGCTGGATCTGTGAGAAGAAACACTTAGCAGACAATCTGCAAATGTTGTTCCACCTGTGTAGAGGGTGCCCGGTTTAGACGAAGCAGGATTACACCGTTGTCATTCCCACAGTCAGTTGTTTACATGGACCGCCTTTATGTCATCCTAACACTAGCATCTTTTTCTGTCACACGAACCCTGTGCACGCCATCCTTGACTAAATTCATAGACTTCCTCTAAAGTCTTCCTATTTTCCTCCTGCCTAGCGGCTCTATTTTCAACATCCTTTGTCCAGTATGTCCACTGTCCGTCCTCTGAACATGCCCAAATCGTCTCAACCCCTCTAACCTTTTCTCCAATCCGCTCTGATATACTAATATTTAATCCTGTTCATTCTGGTCTCTGCCAATGAAAATCTTAACATCTTCACCTCTGCCACCTCCAGCTTGGCCAGCTGTTTTTAGGTTAGTCGCGGCTGAGACCATTTCTGATGAGGTTTACATAGATGGTGCAATTAAAAGGCCAAATTCCTCTTTCAGGTTCCAACTTTCAGATGCTGTTCATCTGCTGTAGGTAGTTTTTTAGGCTAGTTTAATAAATGGCCTCAAAAATGCTAATAAATGCTGTTTTATCTGTGAATCTGTTGTTCTGTTGTTTTATTCACATTTGTCTGTTTTTGTCGGTTCTGTGTAGATACAACACTGTTATAGGTGCTTTATACATAAATGGGTCATATATATAATATGAATATAATAAATAAGTGTAAGTGGTATGTTAATAGCACTAATAGTTGTGTAAAGTTATATAAATTGTATGTGTACTCTTGAATGCATGGTTAAAGTGGCCACTAAGACCAGCAGCAAAACTAGTCAGATACTGTTGTTCTGAGTAGAACAAGGTCCAGATCTCTCACTGTAGTGATTAGTGGCTCCAGTTTTCCTGTAATTTGTAATTATTTTGCTGACCGACTCCTTTCATTCTCTCCTTCTTTCTCTTCTCTTTCCCCTTTTTTCGTCACCCATTGTGCTCCATTTATTTTGTCCCTCTGATTGATTCTGGCTCGTCTTTCTGTCATCAATAGTTCCCTTAATAGATCTCAGCTAGGCTTTCATTGACCAGCCTGTTCCTTCCCTTCAAAGGAATGGCTGATGTGTCTTAGCTCAATAAATAGCCTGTTTTTGTCTTATGAATGGGGAGTCTGTTGTTGCTAGAATAGTTATTCAACTCAAATGAGGAGAGAACAAACTCCTTTTGGCCTTCTTGTTATCAGCACGACAGACTGGAACTTGATGGCCGTGTCTTATCTGCTTGACTTTTTTAGAACTCATTAAACAACCTGCCACAAAACTGCTCTTGTGAAATTGCATTTTGTCACACACAGAAATGATACTTAAACAGGATATTGTAAATTAAGGCTGCGAGTCTTATTTCCATTCTTCTTTTTTTGTGTGTTTTATTTCAACAGTATACCATGCATTTTTTCAGTTTGTTATATTTTGAGTTGTGTAATTATGTCATTTCTTTTTTCTTTTTTCTTTCTTCCATCCAAACATGTGCCTGTCTTCTCTCCTTTCTCTGCCTTGCTCTCCATCTTATTTGATTTTCTTCTCATCATCCTTGCTGGCTTTTGCTACGTCTCCAGTAGCCAACAGGGTCTAGTTGCGAGATGCAACTTGTACAGTCGACACATGGACACCAGAGCTGTTGGACTGCTGCACAGATGCTCTCCAGGTGAGGTTTTGTAGAGGTGTTGATGGCAGTTAAAAACCACATCATGCTTGGATGTAAATTCATGTAAATTACATTAATTTAATCTACATTCTATACAATGTTTATATGAAAACAGTATAAACGCAATAACAACAATAACACTTTCACGCATCCCAAATGTTTTGATGTTGTTAAACGAATGCATAATCTAGCTTAGTGTTAAATCTGTACCTGGCCCAGTGTTTTTGTTGCAGGTATTACATTTTACATTTAAAATTTTGTCAACATTTTTTTTTTATCCAATTTTTTATTTTTTTATTTATTTTTTTATTTCAATAAATAGAAAATGTAAATATTTAGCAAATCACTGGTTTCTGTTCTTATTTAGCCAACCTCTCTGGAAATGTGGTTGTGTGACAGGATAATCGTAACTCATCAGCCACTGACTGATAGCCACAAACTCTAATCCAATGCACTCTGATCACGATGTCCAGTATGATACGCTGGGCTGAACTTTTTTTAGCATTGCAAAATATTGATTGAAGACTATGGCAGATAAAAGACTGCTTCAAAGTTTGGACGTACACCTTGATTACTAAATGACTTTTATTTATTCCTTTCTATTGTTTGGGCAAAATGAAACTGAAATGTATTTCATATATAGTAGATTCATCAGAGAAGTCAGTTTCCTTTGATCACAGGTTTGTACACTGTTGTTACTATGTTCATGTAGTCAACACTTAGAATGTATCCACTTGAGAGGTAATCCTTGTAAGAAAGTTACTGGGTTCTTTAAGTAAAGCAAATTGGCTCTTACGAGAACCACCCCACACTGCAGAGGAGCATGTTCGTCACAGTTACTGTGTCCATGAATATCACTTGGGTTTAAATTGATCTTAAGCTCTGATTAAAACACTGACCCAGTTGTGGTTGTCAGACATAACACACAACTGGGTTTTGAAGTGTTAGACAGTCTACATGTAAAATGTTTCTTTCATTATTATGAATGTTTGCTCTCAGAGCACTGAGCATTGGGCCACTGTTGTTAAGTCAGCGCAGTCATGTTGTTGCTAAAGCAAAAATGCAGATTATAAGAAATATTCTTTTTATGGAAAACTGTGTTTCATCAATTTCTCATTTTTATTTTTTATTATTCATCTGTTCCCTTTCCTCACATGTTAGCACCATGTGCCACCTCAGGTCTGAGAGCAGTAGGGGATCAGTCATACACATTGGGATACAGTATTCACTCACAACAAAACAGGTATTCACACATTGATCCACCAATTGTTTTAGAGGTTAGCAGGCATTAAAAAAGAAAATGAGGAGGTTTAGTGTGCAGATGTGGGGTTGAAACACCTCAAAATGTTGTCACAATTACAAAAATGCCTCAATTGGAATTACATCCCAGCAGACGGATGACTATGATGGACCGTTTCTCTAAAATGCTCAGAACATGTTTTATGCACCAGATATGCAACCACATCTCCAGACTTTCCTATTAGCTTATTGATGTAATATTAAATTCATGGTGACACATGGATTAAATGCTACATCTGATTATTGTTGGCAACACAATAATCAGTATGATGAGGGAAAAAGATCTGAAGACTTTCTGAGCCTCTTCAATTCCTTAATGGACTATAAGAATCTACGCGCAGGCGACCAGAGCTTTTAGCAGCTTTGAGCAAAGTTGTACAGATATTTCACATTGTGGGTGCAGTGTTAAAGTTGTCTTCCTCAAATAACACAATAACAAGAGTAGCTGATGAGACAGTGTGACATATAATCATCATGTGGGTAGCAGAGTGACAGCAGCCCTCACACACAACCATAGATATGAAGAAATCGGATAAGAGCAATGTTCAGTTTCATATCTGCCCTTACTTTGACCTTTTTACCAACTCCCCGTTCACACAGGAACTGGCCTGTCTTGCTTCCACCTCTCTCTACATCCAAGAAGGACTGCATAAGCAGCACTACCTCTTTAGACAGGAGAGAAACACACCTGGGCGCAGATCCTGAATCCCGTCGTTCTGAAGAGGAGATGAAGGTTCTGGACAGTTCACAGCTTCCAGCAGGCAACCAGAGACCTCTGTTGTGGGAGAGTGACAGAGTTGAAGACAGGTCATGGGCTGTGGGGGTGCACTGCTACACTGCCCAGTGGGTGAAGCAGAAGCAGGAATACAGGAGCACCCGGCCCTGGTGAATGTGTGACGATTACAGACTTTAAACATTATCAAAATGTTGATGCCTAAAAGGCTTTCAGACATGTTTGAGCCGACTTTTGAGTGTTTGAGAGCCCACGATGCAACAATTTCTTTGTGAAGTTTAAGTGCCAAAGTTCAGTTCAGAAAAAATACACTTCCAGTCTTTCTGGTTTTAGAAAGGCTATTATAATGGCTGCCTTAGTTGGTTTCCCAAACGAGTTCTTCAGCTGTCAACTAGCTCATCTTTTCTAGTCAACTGCAACTGGATAAGATGAACTAAATGTGGAGCAGTTTTCCGTTGAAGTCAGACTGGCTGCATCCTTGCTAATTGAATAATTGGCCCATTAAGTCAGTGGTGTTACTGGCAAGACAGGTCCAGCTAACTCAGGTAGGTTTTTCATCTTAGTAGCCTTCGCACTGAGCGTTGTTAGGTTCACTTATTTTGTTGTATAAATTCAGGGAAACATTGCATAAGACAAAGGTTACTAACGTGATCTTGGTTGATGGGATAATAGCATGATACACTTTCAGTTTATCACATTTGGGTTGTTGCATTTTTTAGCAAATATTTAAAAAGAGTGATACAGTAGCCTACTCTTAATTTTCCATTTCTGTTTTGCACATGTGTAACAGCTACATGCAGCCACAGACTGTAACATAACGACATGATGTACAGACAGGTTACTTGCTTCAATGTACCCTGGCATTGATTTTCCAAGTCTCTGGAAAGATGGATCTGTATCAGTCTTCCAAAAGATTTGATGGTTATGGAGTTGAGTGTGTAACACATCAATCCAAATTCTCCCCTGTTTGACCGGGTTCAGATGTGGTGACAGGGTAGATAGTACATCAGACCATGTGTACTTATGAGATTCCCTCAGGGTAATGTGTGTCAGGCAGTATTTAAAATGATAACTCATAACCCATGTTGGTGTTTTTCAGATCTTGCAAGTAAGAAAATAAATCCTTAAACATGCAAACACAGTCTGTAGACTGCTCTGGGTGCTAATGGTACAGGTCATCCACAAGTGCAAAGCACAGAAATAGACAATTAGTCATTTTTAATATTTGTTCAAAAATCAAACAATTAAAAAAGAACAGAAACGGTGTATTTGTGGAGAAATCAAGCAAAACATTTTGATTTATTTTGGACTTAAAGAAGTCTCCCATGGACAGAGCTTCCTGCAACTTTCCACTAACCGGAGTTTCATTAAATAATGGAAATGTTTGTGAGACAAAACATATATTTTTAGGTTTTTCAGACAGAACTGAAAACAAATTGGGTAGAAAGTTTACACATTTTTGCTGTAATGTAAACTTTAGTTAGAATGGTCCATAAAGCCAAAATACACCACGATATATCCTTATTTTGTCATTTTTACACTTCCATGAACTTTAGTATTCCAACAGTCAGAATGGGCTTAAACCCTAATGCCAAAACCTGTTACCTGGGTTTAACTGAACTTATAACTTCTCTGTTTGATTGTTTTTTGTTGTTTTGTTTTAGTTGAGTCAGTCTGCTTTGGAGGTCCTACTTAAAAGAAGCAGAATCTGGGATTTATATGTCACTTAGTCTTTTCTGAATAAATTAAGCCAAATGAGAAAAAGCTAGAATTCATATTATACATTGTGTTTGAACAATGCTTCCAAACCCGGGGTGGAGGCGCAGTATGATCATTCATACAGTATCAGCAGATGGAAGACACAGAATTACTGGAATGTACACAGTGGAAACTGCCAGAGGAAGACAAGGCGGGAATGTTAACAGGACTGTTTTCTTTTTAAACACAATTCCCCACTGGTCCCATGAATTCCTGGATTTGTTTGAGGTACTTTTTTAGATGAACCATCCTCAAAATCCAGAGGGAGAGGGCCATTTTTTACCTTGTTACTTAAGGAAGATCATTAAAGCTAAGAGGCCCCTGGCATTGATTCACATTAGTGCTGCTATTTCACTGGCACTGACGACTTCATGTCACAGAATTCACAGAAACATCCTTTCTATGCTGTACAATATTAAAAAAAAACTTATTAATTGGCACCTGTAAACACTAAAAGTAAACTGAATGTAGTTATTCTGCTCGATGGATCAGCGTCTCTCTGGTCAGCAATTTGTTTAACAGCGACGTCCACTGCAGCTGCAAGGAATAAACCCAGGTAACTACAATCGGATATATGACTTTTGGGACACAATAATCCCAAGAGATTTCACCTGCATCTCATAGTCATTACGATCACCATAATTACCCTCCATTGGATACCTTGGATCACCCAGAAGAAGCTGGACTGGGTGTTTTCACACCAACAGTGTTTATTCTGTTTAAATCGAACCCTGCTTCATGTCCCCCTTTGTGCAGTTCGTTTATGCAGATGTGAGCACGGTGATCGCAAAACAACTGAACTCCAGAGCGTTTCATTTACAGGTGTAAGTTTGAGCTAAAAGCCTTCTGCTGGCTGCACATGCTTTGCAGAGTACACCACCAGGAGTACAGCCTAGCTGTAAAATTTATGTATATTATCCATGTTGTCCACTTGGTCAAAACCCACAACCTAATGTTACTTTTGTTGCTCCTCTCCCAGACACATCTGACCAATAAGCGGACTAAACATTCTCACATAGTTTATGGTGACACAATGCAGCTCGTTCTCACCAACTAATTCAGGGCAGAATAAACGAACTAACACATGAAAAGGGCCTTAAATTAAATCAACAAAATTTGAAAAACATGGCAACCCGATCAACTCAACGTAAAGGATTAGAAAATGATTTTAACCCAGAAGGCGTCACGGCTAGAAGATGATCTTGGTATAAAAATGCAGTCAGCAAACAGTTTTTGCAGACTGTGTGCAGCATCACAGCACCTATATCCCATGATACTGATGAGTAGTGTTGGTTATAAAGACTGTTCTGATAAACAAAAATCAGATTCCCTTTGGAGCGGGTGTAACGCTGAGTTGTTTGCAGAGCTTAAATAGTTTTTCAGACTTTTTTGTATATCTCGTGTATTCGCTACGAGGACTCAAAAATGTGATTTAAAAAACACAATATTTCGACCCTCTTGCACTGCACACTAAGGCACAGGCTTATGAACTACTGGCTTTGTTTGTGTCTTATAGACAATGTGTGGGGACACTTTGCTTGAATGGCTGCAGCCACTGCAGTAACATAAAACTGACTGGAACTGTTAAATACCAATTACTTCATAACTGGGTTGATGCTGTTCTCCTCACCTCTTTAATGTGCTTGGTGTGCAGAGGATAGTAGAAAATATATTTGTTCTGTCCAGCTAAATACAAGTTAAAGAAATGTTCCAGCACACCAGAACAAACTGTGAGAGGAAGGTGGAGGAAACCTAAAACATGCAAACTCAATACAGAAACCTCAACTGGGATTCAAACTAAGAACCTCTTTGCTACAAGGCAGAAATAGGAGGAATACAAAGAACATTAAAGACTAAAGCAACTCAAATTTCCTAAAGGCATGAAGCTATTTAAGTCACCAGTCAGTTTATTCAGGTTTCTCACTTCTGAATATCTCACACTCTGACCTTTCAAGCAAAGAGCTCATTGTTGCTGAACTTGTTTTTCCCCTTTCATGCAGCAGAGGAAACTCTGAGAGTGAGATCTGCTCTCAGCGAAATGTTTGCCTTATGTGTGGAGGTTTTCTGTTAGAGCCAAATGTAGCTGCTTCTTAAAAACTAGTAACAAGTGGTAAAGTTACAATCTTGGACTCAAAAATTGTGTTGGTACAGTATATTAGTATATACACTTACTGGCCACTTTGTATAGCTTGCTGGTATCAGGATGATTGTTCTGAAGGATGAAGCCTTCAGAACTGTCTTACTTCTCCATGGTACAGGGGGCTGAATAATAATAAGATCGTTAACTGTCTTGATAAGTTTATCAAGATTCTTTCCATTTGGAATAATATGAAACTAAAGTAAAATGCTGTTTTCAGATTTTAGAGAGGTCTCCTCTTAAATTTTGTGATTTTTTTTAACAAGTTAAAATGTCTCACTTGTTGGCGATGCCATCGGTGTAAAAAGACAACCTCACTGTAGCGGTTCAAGTTTAGCACTTCATTATTTTGTATGACGGACAGAAGCTCGCTGGCCGTTTCCAACTGTTTTCAGTCTTAATCCTAAAGTAAGCCAAACCAAATCCCAGCATTGTAACATCACAAACATCTCAGTGAAAACACAATTCCCCAAGTTTTAATTGCAGTAACCAATATTTCTATTTACAGTGTCCAACTATTATTAACATTTGAGCTACGACGTCAGGGAGTGTGTGTGTCGGGGGGGGGGGGTTAAACTTTGTACACAGCAGCTCGATCTTTTGACAGCATAGTTAGCTTTTATAATTTACAGTTTGAAGGAAGTTGAGCCGTTCCAGAAACCACCAAGCCACCATTCCTTCTCCTGAGTCCAAGTGTGGGGAATCTATTCAGCCTCGTGGAGTAAGGCGAGGTAGACGTCAGACTGGAGGAAGCGTGGGTAACAGTCTGTGTCCAGAAGTGAGTAGATGCGTTTCTGTGCGTGGGACAGAGAGCTACGAGAGGGAGCCTGCAGCAGCTGGATCGTCAGGTCTCTGGTCGTACTGTCCAGATTTACCTGCAATAGGACACAGTGATGGTGCAATAGCCACATAAAGTCAATTCAAATACTATATGGAAAGACAAGCCAAAAAATAAATAGATAAAAATCGGCATCAAAATCGAGTTTGACTTAAGACTATTTGTTTTCTCCTCAGCCTCGATTACCAGGTAGCACAATAATGAGTGCTGTATCATCAACATTGTTCCAGTAGAGACTGTTTGGAATAACTTGAGGTTACTGAAGGAAAACCAGCCAACAAATGCTCAAAGTCTCCAGGTGAAGAGTTCATGAAGATGGTGGAAAGAATGAGGAGCATGCAAAGCTGATAATGAACAAAGTTCCCTTAAACAGATAATTATTAGCATGCGTCTGTGACAAAGAAATATATAGAACTTATGCAAGCTTTACAGATAACCTCACATCCTCAGAATTCCTTCTGCAGCTTTACATCTGCCAAGATCAGTGAGTGTCACAGTACAACAGTGCATGATTTCGGTGTGTGAATACTCCCAGAACAGAGGAGCACTTTCCGAATTATGTTGACATGGCACTGTGATCGTGTTTGTTTTATTCATTTTTCCACCTCAGAATTGAGCTTCAGGGCCCTGTTTCAGGAAGCCGGTTTAGTGCAAACTCTGAGTAAGTATACCCTGAGTTAACGAAAACTCTGGGTTTTCGGTTTCACAAAGCGAGTTCAGATGAAGCCTCAGTGAGTTACTATGACGACACACTCCGTGAAGCTAACCTGCCCCCTAGCAGGTTTACTACAACTAACCCTGACTGTCTCCGCCTCTTTGTCGGAAACCTGACAGTAGGAAGTGTCGGACATGGCGTGCCACTTCCTTGAAGAGCCAGTAGATGTTGAAGCCCAAATTCTCCGCAGAGCTCTCCGCCGGGAGAGAGTGATTAGAGCGTGTTTGGACATTTTATCATTTCCTGATGATTTTCTGTGCGAACGTTACAGTTTTTCAGCACAATCTATAATTTATTTGGATAACATCCTCAGGCCTAATATTGCTCATGTGACACATCGTGGACATCCTCTCAGTTCTGTACATATTATTTGTATTGCACTTCGGTTTTTTGCAAACGGGAGCTTTCTGTATAATATTGGTGACGCTGAGCACGTTTCCAAGGCTACCGTCTGTCGGGCAGTCAGGAATGTTACAGTTGCACTGAAACGTCTCCTGTACTCGTTTGTGGTGTTCCCCGGTCACAGACCCACAAGATTTATCAAAGAGGGATGCCACAAAATTGCAGGTATCAGGATGAACGAAACTTAATTTATGATGTGGTGATACTTGAACTACTACTTAAATTTTACATTTATGTTCACGGTTCCCAGGCGTGATTGGCTGTACAGATGGCACTCACATTCCAATCATTGCTCCTTCAGTAAATGAAGGAGACTATGTGAACAGGAAGTCTTTCCACAGCATTAATGTACAGGTACATAGTTCCCTGTAGCATTTCAAACTAACAAATTATTTCATTATAGTAATGGATGCTAATATGTGTTCTCTGCACTGTGAAGATCATATGTGATGCTGCCAACATTATCACAAATGTGGAAGCCAAGTGGCCAGGCTCTGTGAGTGGTGGTGGTGGAGGACCCCCACCTGTTTTTCGGGCCTCCGCTTTTTTTCTAGTGGCCATAATGGGTCACATTTGAGCATACAGAGTAAGCAAATATGTACTTGTAATGTGCTCAGATAATTTCAATAAGTGCTTACAGAGGGAAAATTAATGTAGCCTCTAACTGCAATTGATTTACATCGGACAAACAGACCAAGCACTATGGCTCATAATACAATTACACCTGTTTGGACTATATTTTTATATTTCATTTTTACTTGCTGCCAGGAACGTTTGGGGCCTGTTGGGTTGCACCTGCGCTCACATCACATCACAAAATAAAATGTATAAAATAACAAATAAAATAACATATGATAAAATAACGTGTTAAATGGGTGGAAATCCCTAGATCAATGTTTAAATTAACACTCACGCATTGACTCTGTCGGCTATGTTTTGCCATGCATGCTCCCTTTCTTTTGCAGCTGAGGCTGTGTTACTTTTTTCCCGCAAAATTTGCATGTTATCGGCATATACTGCCATCAGAATTTCGGCCTCAAGCGCTGTAAAATACATTGACCGCGCCTTCTTTCCCTCCGTCTCCATGGTGACTCGCTTAATCTGTGCTCCACTAATCAGGGCTTTATGTATCCTCGTGCGCGCGCTTAACTTGGGGTTAAAGCAACTCCGCGTTGATTGAACTAATTGTTATCAGCCTTTCTGAAACCGAATATTCCGAGTTGGACAGTTCGGGGTTACTCAACCCTGAGTATCGTTTTTCACTCTGAGTTTTCTAAACCGGCTTCCTGAAATAGGGCCCAGTACAGACTTGATGCGTTTGGGTTTTCCAAATCTGCTGCTAGCACATGTTAACTTACAAGATTTCATTCATAGTTATGAACACAAAAGGAAGCTGCTTTGTAGCTTATGCTCCTTTTACTTTGTTAACACTGTTTCTTTGTTCTTCAGTGTAGAAATGTCCAAATTTTTGACGATATGGTGGGCTACAACTTCTTGGGCTTTGCAGATAACCTTTATCTTGTAGTGGTTCGGTGTTAAGTCATGTCATTTAGGTCTTCCTACTTTTTCAGTGAGTATTCTTGGAGCTCGCCAACATAAAGCACAGTTTGATTCCTGGACGGTCGTCTTTCCGTTAATAAACTTTAATAAGTGCAGTTCTCTTCTTCCTGGCATAAAAACCTTCAACTAGACAGAAAAGATCGCTTTGTTAAAGTTCCAGTGCTAATGCTAAATTAATGGCATCCCCTGAATCACATCAAAAGTCATACTGTTCACACTCATACTGACATTTTACTTTTGGACTTTACCTACTGTGCACCTTGCTATAGCTGCAGTATAAGACAGTGGAGCTGGACTCCTGGGAAACAAGGGACCTACTGGAGAAGCAAATGAATTTTTTTTTTTCTCCACAGTATTTGGTACTTTAAGTTCAGCTACTGTCACACATATAATCTCATGCTGTGGGGAAATGTCTCTATTAGTGGAAGAAAGAAAAAAAACAAAAACAACAGCTCCACATGAAAGCAGCTATTGATGGAACGCTATAACGTCAAATCTGAACCACCCACACAAGCTTCTTGATAACACAGAGAGACTCTGAGCAGTAAAACAGTTGGCAATGCAGAAAGAGGAAAAAGTAAACAGGACTTGAATTACAATTCCTGTTCCAAGAAGACAGGCTGCCCAGTGCAACCAGTAAGACTGAGTATGAACATGTGTACCTCCCGGGGGGCTCCTGGCTGGATATAGGTTGCGCAGATGTCTTTGGCTCTCCTTTGCAGGCTGAAGTTGGTGGACGAATGTTTGTACCGCTCACAGGCTTGATAGAACTGCAGGTTCTCCTCGCTGAACTCAGAGCGCAGGAATGCTCCAAATACTGAAACACCAGCTGCCAGGAAGAGGACGACAAGTGAGCCTTAGCACAACATCAATTTATGTATCTTATAGCACAGAACACAGAAACACTTTATCATGCCTGAAAGGAAGACTAGAGAAAGCAACCTAGCTCTACTCTTTTTCCATGTGAACGTCCTACTGAAGGTTAGAAATGTCATGAACATACCACATGATCTCTTTGATTTCTGGCATGGTCAAATGTGATGTCTTGTTATTCCTCCCTACCATCGAGAGGATCGTACCACTTATACAAACTCATTAACTGCTAGATGGGGTTTATAATGGCTTCTAAACAGCTGTTCACTTTTCCCCCCCTTTTGTCATTTAAAGACAACAGATAAACACTAGTTAAATGCGGGATCTGGGTCTGCTGCTAAGAGCCACTGGATTTCTTTCACTCGCAGCTCCAGCTAGAACAACGGCTTTATACTTATTAACATTTTTCCATTACAACCTAAAAATGGTAATAATACCTTTACATTTATAATAAATGGTGAACATGACCACTGACTGAGTCCCTTGTGGTCATTTGCTATGACGTGCACTAAGACTAGAGTTCTGTTATTGTCAGGAGTCAACTTTTTATTTTATTCTTTTCAACATTTAATTGTTAATTATGGTAAAATATTAATTATAAACAATGACTGTGGTGAGTCAATTTGAAGTAATAGTGTTCAACTTTGAACAAGCTGGGGGACACGGAGGAGACGTTTTAAAAGCAAGATGATAATCTGACATTTAGACATTTTTGTGACGCAACCTGACATCATCTCTTTTCTTTTAATCACAGCAGGACTCAGACTGCATGGATCAGTTATGTTAGCTTTGCAGATTTTATTTTCAATTTAAGAAATTCTGCATTGCAGTGTTTTGTTTGTTTGTGTGTGTGTGTGTGTGTGTGTGTGTGTGTGTGTGTGTGTGTGTGTGTGTGTGTGTGGGTGGGGGGGGCTTTGTCAACAAAGCTTGATTTTTCTGATAGCATGCTCACTTTTGATCTGCCTGAATAGGCTTTGCATAGAACTTATCCAGTTACCACAAAAGTTCTCCTTTAGAAGAAGTATGCTGATCACATTACTGGCACAACCTTCCTCTGTATAATGTACACAAAGACATCGCCCAAGGCTGAAACCCTGAATAATTTAGTCACGTCTATAGTTTTGTCAGACTGTGTAGTGCACATGATGACGAGGAAACTGACGTGACAAGAGAAAACAATGAATGGAAACATTCTGTGGCATTCAGAATATGCTGCAAATGCATCGGTGTTATCAAAGGGCTTCATCGGGACATGCCCTGCTTTTCTTGAATGGGTGAAAACGATAGACGACACCAGCACAAAGCATACTACCAAGAAACAGGATTCAGGAGCTTGTACGCGCTTCCCCTTCACGCACCGTTAAACCCAGAACCCTTGTTAATATCAAGGAAGTCAAACATTCTCAAGCCTTTACACAGCTGTGATTTATAACCGTCTTGGTGTTTACTATCTATTCTATTCATAGAAGCAGTAGGGGTAGGGTAAGTGCTGCACTTTTAGCAGCACAGAGGGGTCACTGACGTCAGACCAGATGTCGACATCGATTCAGCTTAAAAACTTGAGAAACATGTGATTTTTTTTGTTGCGCAAACATGTCTTCAAGGCAGAAGTTGTGAGACACTGAAATGTCACAGGATAGGATTCAGGTCAGAATCTCACAAACAGTAAGGACATTAAAGTAAATGACCTTTTACACTCAAGTGCAAAAGCTAAAGTATCTTTCTCAGTGTCAGGTTATCCTGCTGCAATTTGAAGTATATAAAGAAAATACTTTCTTATTGTATTTCTTTGAATCTGAACACAATTCTTTTATTTTTCCAGAGTTTACATTATTAGTACCTGTTAAACAAGAATGCAATAAATGGCAACTCCCACAGCTGCACTGTCATCCTGAAAATGATTACTGCAAGGGTTCAATTGTGAATGACGGAAAACAAATCACCTTTGTGATCCAGGGAAGCAGTGCATTATTTAATTTAAGCAAAGTGTAATCTCTGATATGTAAATGAAGTAACAGGAGTATTGCTGGTGTCCTCAAACCAAGCAGCCCCCATAAAAGAAAAAAGAATGGATATAACAATCAAAACTTATTTCTCCAAAATACAGGCACTCAAAGTAGGTTTGGAGGAATAATAAAGCGGCTTTATTTTAATTCACTCGTACGCGTCTTTCTATGCTGTTAACCATGAAATGAAAATGACACAGTGGTTTCATGAGGTGTTGTAGATGATTAAATTAAAGGGTCATTTTAGCACCTTGTTAGGTGGTTGCTAGGCAACATGACAACATTATAATTATGTTTAATTCAGCCTTTGTGGATATAAATGAAAAGTTATTGTCATGACATTAGGATGCTTTTGCGAGGCGTCGCAGGTCATAAAAGCCAATTGCTAGATGGTTGCTAAGTAACATGGTGACATATCTGACACAGATAAAAATCTCCAGCAGACTAAAATGTACCTGTGTGTAAAGTTTGGTTGCTCATTTGCCAACGAGCAGGTGGCCTTTTATTACTTTTCCCAATCCTACCTGGAATCTCTGATCCATTTTGCTTTAACCGTATTATTTGCTGTGTGTTCTTCCCTTCCCAAATCCTCTGTATTCTCCCAAATCCAATCATTACCTTATATAGAGTCTAAAAACATAGCAAAGAAAAAAACTAAATTAACACCATAATGTTAAGTTACACAGCTCTTAATGAAAGAAATGCAAGTTGAAAATCTGTTTTCGTCATGTCGTGTGCGTAATTCAAGGTCACAGGAAATTAAAATAGCCAGGCCTTTAAGGGCTGGATTCAAAGTCACACCAAAAATTAAATATTCTTCAAGTGTTCCCTTAACTTTAACTATAACTTTGGGGGGGGGGGTGTCTAGGGCAGCGGTCCCCAACCCCCAGGCTGTGAGTTGTTTGGTACCGGGCAGCGAGAGTTGAGGCTCGGGTGAGAAATTTATGGTTTTCAGGTTTTTTTATCCTTAACTCAGTTTCCTGGGTCTTTTCCCGTGTTGTAGTTGTGTTTCTTGTTTCTTATTTTGAAAGAAATGTTTACGCGTTACCATAGCAACCAGAGAGCATTAAGGGGCAGGGATGTTACTCTCAATGTTGTTGGCGCATTTCAGGACGACGCTGCTAATAAAGTTGCACAATTACACAGTGACTTCGCGTTTATTATTATTATATTTAGAAAACACCACAGTTTGTGTCTTGGTCGTATCAATTTATTTTGTTGTATTTTTCCACTACGGACCATGAAAACATTGTCTGACATTAAACTGGTCCGTGGGCGTCCACTCTAACTTGTAGTGGAACTAAAAATGTCACGTCCGTCCTCAAGTAAGACGTGCAGCACAAGTTATGGAGAAAGCAAACATGCACGACGACTGTCAGTGTCCTATCAGGGCGATGTGGTCATCTGACTTGAATGTCTCCCCAGTGGAGGAGTGATGTGTAAGTCTGACAGCAGGGCCAAAAGAAAGATCTGCAGGTCACCAAGAATTTGGGGATTCAACCTCTGGAGTATAAATGAAACTCTGGTGACCATTCAGATGGCGAGATTTCCCCCAACACTTCTTTTCCCACTGGGAATTCTTTTTCATTGGCTACTCCAGCATTTCCTCTTTCCCGCACTGCCAAAATTATTTTCATTAATTTCTGACATCAGATATCCTTCTAACGACTTTCCTCAGTGTCCTTCAGTCCCGCTTCAGTCTGTCTGTCACACCTGATCAACAACTTGTCCCTAATGATTTTTCCATGTATTAACTTTAAGAGTTCATCTTCTCTCTGCTGGCTCTACTCCAACAGTGTATAGACTCCAGAGGATTTTACCCAACTCCAGTCTTCATTTTAAAAGCATAACATCCTGGTTTGCTTTCAGAACTCTGAAACAAGGAACTTCTGAGTACAAGGAAAACCACTGAGGCAGCATCTTGGCTGACCCTAAGTTAAGGAAATAAAATAGGCAGCGTAATTGGATAAAACCAACTGAACTCTGAAATAAAATACTTAATGAGCTGTGTTTCATCTGAAAAACTATATAAATGGTAAATGGACGAGATCGGGCGTGCTCAGGGCTTGTTAGATTGTCCACCCACTTTTACTTCTTCTTTAAAAAAAATTAAATAATAATAAAAAAATAAAATTTAATTCCCTGTACTTATGACCTGTAAGTAAGAATTTGTGCTGTTCTTTTTTCTTTTTTTTTTAAATATAGCTGGTTTTCTATTCTACTTGGGCACCCAAAGCATTTTATACAGCATGGCTCATTAACCTATTCACACACACACAATTTATTTTCTGCACCTAAGTGCTTTCTATCCAACTTTCACACACTCTAGCATCTATTATATATTGTACATATATTTATTAGTTTCAGATGTAGCCATTATTGTATTTTGCACAACTCTGTTGCTTGTGAAGCTCGCACACAAGAATTTCACTCACATGTGCTGTACCAATGTACCTGCGCATGTGATGTGACAATAAAAGTGATTTGATTTGATTTATAGTGGGTGGAGGAGACTGATGAACAGAGTGGGATGCATGCACTATGGTGTGGATGTCAAGGATACTTTGGCATGCAGATCAAATCACCAACCCTCTGATTAGTAGAAGACACGCACTTCCTTCTGTGCTTCAGCCATCCCCCTAAAGACATTTCTTTCTATTCCTCTAAATTAAAGGGAATACAAGTTCAGCAATTTACAGTCAGAATGTTTTCTGCTTAAAATGTCAAGTATCAGACCCAAAACTCAGAAAAAAGCAGGACTTACTTGGACTTCCCAGCAGGACATTTAAGGACTCGGCCCATTTTTCCAGCTCATCTCGATTATAATTCCTCTTCCTACTGTGACCCACTTGACTCCACTGATGCATGAATACAAGGCGAGACCTTCTCTCTTTACCACTATGATACAGGACAAGATGGTAACAGAGAGAGTCAAGGTGTGTCAGAGGAGATGGTAGCAAAGATAACGCTGTCATTGAAATAAACATCAAACCTTCACATTCTTATAACATTAAGATAAGTACCGACTCACTTTCAGAATCAGAGAGACCCTGAAAGTGAGTCTAAGATAAAAAGTAAATTTGAAAAGGGGTGGGGGGGTTATTTCTACATTTACCAGAACTAACAAAATAAACCATGTTCTCACCTGTCTTTTTGTTCTGTGTTGGCCAGGTTGGAGTTTGACGAATGAGGACTCTGAAACAGGAACCACACAGTAAACTGAAGTTAACCTTTTTCATCATTTGTTGAAAGTTGTTCCAGACCTCAGCAGCTTTAAACAGCTCGACTGAACAACAGTGACTGTTTAGAGGCCGTAAACAGAAAAAGACTGAAGCTAAAACAGAAGACGCGCATATCTGATGCACACAAAACAGTTTTGTCTTATTTTCAATTCTTTAGTCATTTCACACTAAAGCAGCCTGTGTGGTTTGGATTAAAATATCTCAAAATAAAATATATATTGTTGCACTACTCAATATCCTGCTTCCAGTCAACACTAATTATTACAGGAGACCTTTCTTTTTTCCAAGAAGTCTACTTAAGGCAGACCCAGTTAAAAGGTATCATTTCAGTTTTATTTATGCAGCACCAAATCACCAAACAGTCGCCTCAAGGTGCTTAATATATTGTTTATTTGCAGTAACTCATAGAAAAACCCAGCAATCAAATGACACCCTTTGAGCACAGCCGTGTACTTCTACTATAATCTCCACTTGTCTGTTAACATATAGCATCTAGTGTCAGGAAAGTTCCAGCACTGCAGTAGCAAATTATGCATTTTAATTAAAAGAAAATTAGTGATGCCTGACAAATTGAGTGTTTCTGTATTTGTTTCATTGAGTTTACAGTTCAGTTATTCAAATTCAGTTTTATCTACCTTCATGTACAAACAGAAATGAGTGAAAAACTGGACCCATGTGGGTTGTTTTTAAATGCAAATTCATAAAGAATGAAGAGCAGCATTGAGCACGAGGGAGTAAGTAAACTAAATAGACAATAGATATCCAGAAGCTGTTCCATTTGAACAGTTGAGCCATGATCATAATGATGCCAAACAGAATGGAGAGACTACGTGCATGTGACCACAGCCATCTACTGCACCAGCTTACACAGATCCTACAGCAGATTGGGAATTTGGGACACTCATTAGAGACAGTCTCGATTATTTTCCAAGACTTTTATTTCCTCGTACTTTTCTATCATACTGAATTTATGGGAAAAAGGGAATTTCAGACAACAGCTGTACTATTCAGCTGCTATTGCTATGTTTCTGCTGACCATGTAAACAACTTGCTGTTTGCTAACATTTCAGTGTGTACATTGTGATATTTCTGAACACCACAGCTGCTTATTTGAAATGTATAACTCTCTAAAGTGACAGTTTGACTTAAGCCATCCTGTCACTTATAAGCCTCTCCAAGTGAAAAACAGGCTCAAAGTTACTAAAGTGTTTAAACCTTGTAAGGCATTGTGCACGTCCCCTCGTGGCACCAGGACACGTGAAAAGGATCATTTGTGTTCTGTAGGCTGGAAAACGCTGCAATTAGCCAGTTAGACTGGGATATGAGGAGTTTAGAGGATGGGTAAATGTACAGTTTGGGGGTTTTGAAGGTGGCCGTGCTTTTCTTCCTCTAAAAATCTACAACAACATTTAGAGGGTGTAATCTGTTAAAGTACCAGCTGCACGAAAACACAGCATAGAAACAAAATAGAAATGTCATTTACTGCACCTGTGCGAAAAGACTCTTTAGGTGCAGCTTAGCAGCTGTCAGTCTGTCTCTCTGTTGGTGTCTGTGCTCCATCTTAAAGGAGCTGGAAGAGGACGAAGGCGACGATGGAGGCAGATCGGCTTTCTCCATGCTCTCAGTGCTGCCCTGCACAGCTGGGGCCAGCTGACTGTCACTATAAGCCCTGCTGCCTTGACTGATGAGACAGCCTCTGAGCTGGCTCTTTTCCAGTTTACTCAGCTCGCACAGGTTCTCTGCACTCACGCTGTGCTCCCGAGTCAGCTCATTCTTCGTCATCTCACCCGGACTCTCCGTGGGCTCCTGGATGATGGGAGTCAGGCGACCTGATTTCCCAGCCAGCTCATCATCCTGCAAGTGAAGTGTGCAGGTGCCAGACTCGTGGTCTTGTCCAGAATTCTTCAGTGCCACTTTTTTCCATGTCGGAAAATCAAGATCAAGGAGGGAACCCTCAGAGCTGAATCTACGCATCGCAGCTGTATTAGAAGTGATGAAGAATGGAAAAGGAGGTACTGCAAAAAAGAAAGTAAAGCAGTAAAAGCTAGAAATAAGTAAAAAGGGGCACAAAGGGATCAGACCAGAAATGAAGCACAGAAATATGCGGGGGAAGAGTAGGGTTGGGGGAAAGGTGATAAAATTGGACAATTAGAAAAAAAAAGGCTCACACAGGCAACTCTCCTTATTTCTACTATGAATGGCTGTCTGACACCAGGACACTGGGAGAGGAACCTTCTGGCTCTACTGGTTAAATGTAGGGTCCTCTGGGCACTGGCCATGTTTCAGGCCACTGCATAATTAGCCAATTAGATTGGGAATCTGAGGAGTTTGGAAGACAAGCAAATGTGCCTCAAAACAGTCCTAAACTGTTTCTCTGGGAAACATAGTGGCGGTCCATTTAGCAGAGACAGACTTCCCTCATCAAAATGTATAAATGCTCTTCATAAAATATTCACATCCAGTGAATATTAATTCAAAAGGTTTAGGGATTTAGAGGCATAAATAATGCCTATAGGCTGGAGAACAAGAAAACCCAAAGAGTAACTTCATTTTTATTTCCTTCTCACAAATCTGGAACTATTATAAAAGCTGCAATGTAGTCTCAGGAGTCTCGCTTCAATTTAAAGGAAGTCTCTTTTTCTTATCCTAATACTTTTAGTGTTTAACTACTCTTTGGTCTATTCTGCACAACCGCAAATAAAGCAAGTCAAGTGTTTCTGACCATTAAAAGTATAACCAGGCGGTATAGAAGTCATATAAAAACAGTCTTATACACATGTACGGCAGACAAACTCACATTTGTCAATAATTAATTTCCACATTTCTGACTTGGCAACATTTCCTAGAACTGAGGTTTGGTCTTTTTCCAGTTCAAATTGTCCATGAATATTAACTTAACGAACTTTATCGCTGGTTTTTATCTTCCACTGCAATGCTGCTATTGTACTGTTTCATACTGAGACGTAATGCCATGCAGCTTCCCAG
The DNA here is from genome assembly GCF_057382275.1 of Copadichromis virginalis. Lineage (NCBI taxonomy): Eukaryota > Metazoa > Chordata > Actinopteri > Cichliformes > Cichlidae > Copadichromis > Copadichromis virginalis. The sequence continues at coordinate 33,477,584 of NC_140638.1, forward strand.
ACCTTTGCTCAGCACAGCTCTGGGAAAAACGACAGCTGATTGATATTTGAAATCGTTAAGGAGTGCCGGGGCTCTGTCAGTGTACTTACCTCTTCCTCGAGAATCTTAAGCTCTCTCCATGGCCAAAAGCAAAAATCCTCCAGATCTCAAGGGGAAAATGTCCATGAACTGACGAGTCCGGCTTTAAGCTTTGCAGATTTCAGGTGTCCGGGAGAACGCGAAATCAACTTCCGACGTTCCTGCTGCGACAGCCCTCCCAGATCTGTTCTTGACTCAGATCCTTCTGCAACACAGTCAAGTGCTCACCGACAGAAAAGTCTTGGGGAGAGCACAACAAGTTCCATAAAGTTTTCTTACACGACACAGTGCGTGCTCCTCCTCACGGCTGCGGCTGCCACACCTTCAGTCCTGCCTCAACTTGTCCGTCACACTTTATCAGAGGAGGGAGCTGCCGAGGTGCAGCTGAGACAAGTCAGCCAAATGTCATCTCAAACAACTTTGCTAAGGAAGAGCGTTTGAAAAGGTTAAGACGCTGAAAATGATCCGTAGAAGCCTCCGGGATTCTGTATTTTACGCCACGCGGCGTAAACCTCTGTTTCAAATAAACAAACCGCATTTTAAAAAAACAAACAAACAAAAAAACGAGCGATTCAAACGCATCTGTGTCAAGTAACAACGAAAGGATCTGGCTCAGTGAAAGGACCAAGTAAGAAGAAACCCTGTTGTTAATAAATTATTTGATTTCTTTCGCACTTTAATTAAGCTCCAGTCACGCAGTCAGAAGAAGAAAGGCGGACCATACGTCCATCATTGGATTTGCATTGCTATAAAATGATTTGGCCCGAATGACGCAAATATCTAAACAATCACGATGACCTGCTCAAGCTCAAACCGAGCATCTGACTCTGGCATGGCTGTTGGTACAGTGTTACAGAGACTGCTGATGTGTTAGGACTTTCTAAACAATGGTTTACAGGGAATGGTCTGAAACATAAACTATCCAGTGCGCAGCAGGTCTCTGGGGGAATAGCCGGTGATACTGGAGGCTGAGGTCAGAGGAGAATAGCCGCTTCCAGCTGCGAGAATGTTTTCTTCCTCCAAGACAGACAAAATCCGCACGAATCAATCTGTGAGGCGCTACATAGCTTTTACTTTGAAAGAACTACGGAAATTCCTAGAAAGTTTTACCTCGTGTTGAGTTTAGCGGGTGATTGACGCAGGAGTTTTGTGAAATGATAATTGGTTGGTTCAGGTATGTGAGAAGTCGTATCTCTTGTAGTTTTTAGCTTCAAGTGAAGGAATAATTCTGTATTTTGCTATCTTGTTTTAAACACACAAAGACAACACTCATCTGCCTTTTATTTCTATATGCACAGTTGTTCCAGCGAAAGAGGAAAGCGGTACAAAATAAAGGCATTTATTTCTGATTTTTGATTGTTGGAATTTCTTTACAAAAGTAACCTTTTTTTTTAATTGGCCATTTTATTGTAACCTACGTTACAATCAACAGTGGTAATATTTGCTGCTAATTCTGCTGCCCTCTTGGCCATAAATAAAGGATATACACTCAACAAAAATATAAACGCAACACCTTTGTTACTGCTCCCATTCCCCATGGGATGGACGTAGAGACCTAAAATTCATTCCAGATACACAATATAACCATCCCTCCCAAACAGTGGTCACAAATCAGTCCAAATGTGTGGTAGTGGGCACATCTGCTATATTGAGATAATCCATCCCACCTCACAGGTGTGCCACATCAGGATGCTGATCTGACATCATGAGTAGTGCACAGGTGTACCTCAGACTGCCCACAACAAAAGGCCACCCTGGAATGTGCAGTTTTTTGCGCTATTGGGGGTCTGGGGACCCAGAACCGGTCAGTATCTGGTGTGACCACCATTTGCCTCATGCAGTGCAACACATCGTCGCATGGAGTCTATCAGATTGTCAATTGTGGCCTGTGGAATGTTGGTCCACTCCACTTCAATGGCTGTGCGAGGTTGTTGGATATTCGTGGGAACTGGTACACGCTGTCGTATACGCCGGTCAAGCACATCCCGAACATGCTCAATGGGTGACATGTCCGGTGAGTATGCTGGCCATGCAAGAACTGGGACATTCTCAGCTGCCATCTGCCCTGAACAATGTGAACCATGATTCATCCGTGAAGCGCACACCTCTCCAACGTGCCAGACGCCATCGAATGTGAGCATTTGCCCACACAAGTCTGTTACGGCGACGAGCTGGAGTCAGGTCAAGACCCCGATGAGGACGACGGGCATGCAGTTGAGCATCCCTGAGACGGTTTCTGACAGTTTGTGCAGAAATTGTTTGGTTGTGCAAACCAATTGTTCCAGCAGCTGTCTGGGTGGCTGGTCTCAGACGATCTTGGAGGTGAACCTGCTGGATGTGGAGGTCCTGGGCTGGTGTGGTTACACGAGGTCTGCGGTTGTGAGGCCGGTTGGATGTGCTGCCATATTCTCTGAAACGCCTGTGGAGACGGCTTATGGTTGAGAAATGAACATTCAATGCACGGGCGACAGATCTGGTTGACATTCCTGCTGTCAGCATGCCAATTGCACGCTCCCTCATTGCTTGTGGCATCTGTGGCATTTTGCTGTGAGACAAAACTGCACATTCCAGGGTGGGCTTTTGTTGTGGGCAGTCTGAGGTACACCTGTGCACTACTCATGATGTCAGATCAGCATCCTGATGTGGCACACCTGTGAGGTGGGATGGATTATCTCAATATAGCAGATGTGCCCACTACCACACATTTGGACTGATTTGTGACCACTGTTTGAGGGGGAAGGTTATATTGTGTATCTGGAATGAATTTTAGGTCTCTACGTCCATCCCATGGGGAATGGGAGCAGTAACAAAGGTGTTGCGTTTATATTTTTGTTGAGTGTATAAAAGTCACTTTGCCAAAAACTGATTGTGGCTTCTAGTGACAGGAGTGTTCTCTCTGTAATGACTTCATATCATTCATGAGACGTGTTTGACATGTCTCACACATTATTGGCCAACAGTTTAAATACGGACAATCATTTTTTTCTCCCTAAAGAAGGAATTAAGATATTCAGTATTAATATATCCAGTTCAGCTGGCTGAAATAAAGTTGTGCTCTAATTTAACATGGGGGGCATTTTACAGGCACTCCTTAAATTATAGTAACTCTGTTACAGTTTGTGCTAGAGGCAAAATCCACACAGTTCTGAAAAGAAGAGAAGACAAGCTTTGTGGGGCTATTTGGTTTGTCATGGTAGTTGTGCTATCATGTCCTGTATTGTTAGGACAATACACGTTGTGTGTATCCAAATCCAAACGACTATCAGCCGTTTGTTCCTCGGTCAAATAGGCCTATGACCCCGAGGCACTAGAGGAGCACCCCGACATGTGGCACGAGACAACTCAACCTGATATTGTGACATGATGTATAAATGACAGGCCACTTTTTAAAACTTCATTTTGCATGTAATGCTTTTCCTGTGGCATCTAATGCCATTTAGTCCCTGTAAGGGGGATAGATGTGGTGGAGGAAGGAATTATCTTCACCCAACGTGCAATTTATTTACAAAAAAATACTGACAACCAGGCAGGTGGTATGAACAGCCAAAAAGAAATGTGTACAAACAAACTTCAAACCGTTGACTAAACAAAATTCTAAAGAATCGGCCCATGACTATTGGACTACTAGCCAGCCTAACAGCACTAACCTGAACTCCACCCTCAGAAGCATTAACTCAGGCTAATAAAGGTGCCTGCCCCTGCCCCAGAACAAACCATGAGCCAGTGGGCTCATGTATTCATACTATAAAGTAATTACTTTAGAGGCAGGAATGTTTGTTACATTATACTATAATAAATATGGTTTATAAATACAGTGGAAATGTCCATAAGTGTTATCTTGCCTGCTGTTAACTCCTTAGCCAGTATTCATTCATTTTTTCATTTCATTTATTTATTCATTTTCAGGCACAACAAATACCTATATTGAACATAAAATACACAAAACAAAAATTGCCTGAAAAAGGAGTGGGACGAAGAAAACTTATTAAATCCCACCCCTATACTCACTCATCAACAAAAAAAACAATAAACTTCCCGCAGCTACGCCCATCATTGCATACAGACCCATCAACAGCTCCGGGCACATACAAGCATCTAAGCGGCAGCTCGCAACCAACAATTAGAGCCTTCATAACTGAATACAGAATATATAAATTATAAATTGCATTACCACAGGTAACAGGCAGTAATAACTACAAGTAACAAACACACATACATATACATACATATATATCTACACACACAAGTACATATATGTACATACATACTCACACTTTATTTTTTTTTTTTTTATTTTGGAATCCATACCAGCAATGGTAAGAGGACAGACATTACAGAGCACACTAAAACCCATCATTGAGTATACTGTGACCAGACCAACTGTTTGTAGAGAAATTTAAATCTATGAATATTTTTGCATTGTTTCAATTGTAAACTCAGACTGTTCCAGATTTTCACACCACATACAGACACACAAAAGCCTTTACGGGTTGTTCGAGTTCTGGGTAATTTGAATTCTCCAAAGCCTCTCACATTATAAACCTTTTCTCGAATTTCAAATCTAGTTTGTAAATTTGCCGGTAAAAGTTTAGTAAAAGCTTTATACAAAATTATGGATGTATTGTAATTAACCAGATCCTGGAATTTAAGTAACTTTGCCTGAAGAAAGAATTTGTGAGTATGATCTAGATAACCAGCCTTGTGAATAATACGCAGTGCTCGTTTCTGTACTGTGACTAATGGATTAGTTGTATTTTTATATGTATTTCCCCACACTTCCACACAATATGTAAGATATGGAAGAACCAGGGTACAGTACAGAGTACGAAGTGCATCTTTATCAAGGAATTGTTTCACTTTGTTCAAAACTGCGAGGCTTCGGGAAATTTTGGTTTTTATGTGTCTGACGTGGGGTTTCCATGAAATTTTGTTATCAATTATAACTCCCAAAAATTTGTTTTCACTCACATTATCAATTGGTACACCTTCAATGATAATTGGTAATTCTATATTATATTTTAAATTACCAAAAAACATTGCTTTAGTTTTATTTATATTTAATGATAATTTATTTATGTCCATCCATTTTTTTATTAATTTTAGCTCCCTGTTTACGGTCATTACAAGATCAGTATAATCATCGCTACTGAAAAATATGTTGGTGTCATCTGCGAACAGTATGAGTTTAAGTACTTGAGAAACATCAAAAATATCATTTATGTATACATTGAAAAGTTTTGGTCCCAACACTGACCCTTGGGGAACACCACATGTAATACCAAGTTTCTCTGAATGGTAATGCCCTATGCTAACATATTGTTCCCGACCCGTTAGGTAACTTTTTAACCAGTTACCAGCTTTCCCTCGAATACCATATCTTTCCAATTTATCCAGTAAAATTGAGTGATTGATTGTGTCGAAGGCCTTTTTGAGATCAACAAAAATACCAACTGCATATTTATTTTTATCCAGTGTATCAGTAATTTCTTCTACTGCCTCAATTATCGCCATTGAAGTGGTTCTTTGCGTTCTGAAACCATACTGACCAACATTTATTATTTGATGTTTTTCAAGGAATTTTTCTAATCTTGAATTAAAAAGTTTTTCTAGAACTTTTGAGAATTGAGGCAGTAGAGAAATAGGCCTATAATTGGTAAAACTGTGTTTGTCATTACTTTTATATAGTGGTATTACTTTTGCAATTTTCATTTTTTTTGGAAAACAACCGGACTGAAATGATAAATTACAGATATATGTTAAGGGACTAGCAATATTCAGAATAACCTGTTTAACTACAGACATATTTATGTCATGATAATCCATTGAAGACTTACTTTTACATTTTAATGTGATATTTATTACTTCTTGCTCATTTGTAGCTGAGAGGAACAGTGAAAAGGGATTTGATTTTATATAACTGATATTTTCATTTTTATGACACGGGATGTCCGCTGCTAGTTCTGGGCCAACATTTATGAAGAATTTATTGAACCCATCGACAATATTACTCATGTTGTGATTTTCACCATTTGCATCAGTAAAATATTCAGGATATGATGTTCCAGAAGATCCTTGTTTAATTAAGTTGTTTAACACATCCCAAGTTCCTTTTATATTGTTTTTATTTTCATATAATCTTCTTCTATAATAAAGTTGTTTGCTCGTTCTTATAATATCAGTCAATTTATTTCTATATGCTTTATATCTTTGTTCCACTTCTTTTGTTTTTACTTTGATAAACTGTTTATACAGATTGTTTTTCTTTTTGCAAGCATTAATAATTCCTTTTGTGAGCCAAGGACTTTTTATCTTTTTTTTCTTTGTCATGTGTTCGTTTACAGGACAATGTTTATTGTACCACATAGTAAAAATATCTAGAAAATTATCATAAGCCTTGTCCACATCTGACTCTTCATACACCGAACTCCAATCTTGTTGTGCTAAATCGAAATTGAAGGCATGAATTGCTTCTTCATTTATTGTTCGCTTTGCTATCATGATCTTGGTATCTATTTTTTTTAAATCACAGTCACACAAAGTAAAAACTGGTAAGTGGTCAGTTATATCACAGACAAGCAGGCCACTATTAATTTGGAAATCCATGACATTAGTAAAAATATTGTCAATAATAGTGGCGCTATGTGATGTTATTCTGCTTGGCTTTGTTATTGTTGGATATAGTGATAAGCTGTACATTGTGTCAGTAAAGTCATCAATGGCTTTTAACCTTGTTGGATTTAGCAAATCAATGTTAAAATCACCACAGATAAATAGTAATTTTTGGTTCACCGAAGCAAACGTTTTTTCTATCCATTCATTAAAAGTGTCAATACTTGAACTGGGTGTCCGATATATACAACTTATTATAACATTTCTCTTTTTTTCATTCATGATCTCAATAGTCAAACATTCCAAAAGTCCATCAATAGCCATAGACATAGTTGTTAAAACATTATATTTTATAGAGTTATGAACATATATAGCAACCCCACCGCCCGCCTTATTTAATCTATTCATGTATTTTAAATCATATCCATTCAAACAAAAATCTATTCCTTTATCGACATTGAACCAAGTTTCAGTGATGGCTATAATACTAAAGGGGCGAGAAAATTGTTGCAAATAGTCCTTAATGAAATCAAAATTAGAGTACATACTTCTGCTGTTAAAGTGAATTAATGAGAGCTTCCCGTCTAGGTTAATTTCTTTTTCATATTGTTCCTGAGTGAAATAATTACAATTTTTAACAAAAGAAGAGAGAAAGTTACTTTCAGAATCTATTTCTGGATCTATTATATTATGCTCCTTATATTCACAATCTAGATCAATTACTTTCTGTTGAAGAACTAATTTCAACGTGTCCATGTCATTTCCTGGTGTAATTGATACATTGGTGTCAGTTATACTTGTCCAGATCCTCCATGTTCCTCACTACCCAGCCAACATTTATATGTGGGGCCCATATGGTTTGGAAATGGGCTGAAAAATGGGCCCCATATAGGATTGTCCGCGGGTTCCGTAATGGCCCCATTTTATAAGCCCATCTCGGTGTTATATTGGTAAAATCTGGGAACTAAATGTGCCCCAACTGGGCAAAGTACACAGAAACCCACCTGGGCCCCATCTTTCAAGTTTTTTGTGGGTACCATGTGGGCACCACATAGGCTAAAAAGTGGGTTTTAAGTGGGATTGTCCGCGGGTTCCATAATGGCCCCATTTAATAAGCCCATCTTGGTATTATATTGGTAAAATCTGGGAACTAGATGGACCCCAACTGGGCAAAGTACACAGAAACAGAAACAGAAAAGTAAATAATCAGGCCCCATCTTATCTTAATGACCTTGTAGTACCATATCACCCTATTAGAGCGCTCCGCTCTCGCTCTGCAGGCCTACTTGTTGTTCCTAGAGTATTTAAAAGTAGAATGGGAGGGAGAGCCTTCAGTTTTCAGGCCCCTCTTCTGTGGAACCAGCTTCCAGTTTGGATTCGGGAGACAGACACTATCTCTACTTTTAAGATTAGGCTTAAAACTTTCCTTTTTTCTAAAGCATATAGTTAGGGCTGGACCAGGTGACCCTGAATCCTCCCTTTGTTATGCTGCAATAGATGTAGGCTGCCGGGGGATTCCCATGATGCATTGAGTTTTTCCTTTCCAGTCACCTTTCTCACTCACTATGTATTAATAGACCTCTCTGCATTGAATCATATCTGTTATTAACCTCTGTCTCTCTTCCATAGCATGTCTTTATCCTGTCTTCCTTCTCTCACCCCAACCGGTCGCAGCAGATGGCCGCCCCTCCCTGAGCCTGGTTCTGCCGGAGGTTTCTTCCTGTTAAAAGGGAGTTTTTCCTTCCCACTGTCGCCAAAGTGCTTGCTCATAGGGGGTCATATGATTGTTGGGTTTTTCTCTGTATCTATGAAGCGCCTTGAGGCGACTTTTGTTGTGATTTGGCGCTATATAAATAAAATTGAATTGAATTGAATTGAATTGAAACCCACCTAGGCCCCATCTTTCAAGTTTTTGTGGGTACCATGTGGGCACCACATAGGCTAAAAAGTGGGTTTTAAGTGGGATTGTCCGCGGGTTCTGTAATGGCCCCATTTTATAAGCCCATCTCGGTGTTATATTGGTAAAATCTGGGAACTAAATGGGCCCCAACTAGGCAAAGTACACAGAAACCCACCCGGGCCCCACCTTTCAAGTTGTTTTGTGGGTACCATGTGAGTACCACATAGGCTAAAAAGTGGGTTTTAAGTGGGATTGTCCGCGGGTTCCATAATGGCCCCATTTTGTAAGCCCATCTCGGTGTTATATTGGTATAATCTGGGAACTAAATGGACCCCAACTGGGCAAAGTACAAAGAAACCCACCCAGGCCCCACCTTTCAAGTTGTTTTGTGGGTACCATGTGAGTACCACATAGGCTAAAAAGTGGGTTTTAAGTGGGATTGTCCGCGGGTTCCATAATGGCCCCATTTTATAAGCCCATCTCGGTGTTATATTGGTAAAATCTGGGAACTAAATGGACCCCAACTGGGCAAAGTACACTGAAACCCACCTAGGCCCCATTTTTCAAGTTCTTAGTGGGTACAACATGAGGAAAACATGAGCTAAAAAGTTGGAATGGCATTAGCAGTGGGTTCTGTATTTGCATCTTATTTCTAGTTTGAATTGACTAAGTTCTGGCACTGAGTGGGCCCCATGTAGTAAAACAGTCACAAAATCAATTTTTCAGACGGCTAATACGGGTTCTGTGACACAAAGACACCAAATATATTAAAGCTGACCGCAAACAAAATCTAGTTTGTAAATAAAACCATTTCAAAAATCACGAGGGTACACAAAACAACATTTTTCACATTTATTTTGTCCAACAACTGTGATTTTACGTAACTGTATTCCAAAGTGCGTAAACGTTTAAAAACTAGAAATGTCAAACTACAGCAAAATTCCTTAGATATTTGGAACTGTAGCAACATGGGGAAAAAGTCAGATGGAAAACTCAAAAGCTTATCTTGAATCAGCAGGGTTTGTTTTTTTACAGAGCCGTAAGTCTATTTTGTACCCTTGCAGCCCTCGGTCCTCCTCTGTCTTTAGCTCCACTGAACCACTTGGACAGAGCCTTCTCTGCTTCTTGCAAGTTGACTTTTGATGTTAAATAATTCTTCAGTGCCTCTGCAAATGAAGAAGAAGAAAAACGGGCAAGCCAAAGTAAAGTTAATCTTAGCTTACTTCATTTGGTGATGATTTTCAAAGAACAATGTTTATTTCACTTTATTGCCTCAAAAAATATATACAAATTGCATGATAACCAATCTCAGTTACACTTTCAAACACTTTATTAAAAAAGTTTAGTTTTCTAAAGTTCAAATGTCTCAAGTGAAACTAACTTACCATACACAACATTAAAAAGACGCAAATCTCTGAACTTTTTTTCCCCATGTCGGCCAAGCATGTTGTACTCCACAGCCAGCTCAGGTGATATGAGGAATTTCATCATCCTTCTTGTGGCATCGTCTACACTTGTTTCCCCTGTATCTGCTACCATGGCAACCTGAGGGGAACATACAAAAAGGACAGATTAGATACTGGCATCTGGTTAGGATGCCTCCCTGGTGAGGTGTTTTGGGCACGTCCCACCAGGAAGAGACCCAGAACACCCAGGACATGCTGGAGGGACTATGTTTTTCGGCTGGCCTGGGAATGCCTTGGGATTCCCCCGGAAGAGCTGGGCCAAGTGCCTGGAGAGAGCGAAGTCTGGGCCTCTCTACTTAGTACCGGATTGGGTCGAGGGGCAGCAGCCTAAGCTTAAGATAATGGACCGGAATGGAGGATAAATGGACACTTTACATATTACTTAATGTTTACTGTGTGGTGATAAAAAAAAAATGGTAGTAAACACAAGCTAAACTAAAAAAATTAATTGCGCTTCCTTAACCCTTTATCCCCAATAATGTTACGCAGGATAACTGGTAGGTCTGGTAGGTTTTTTCCTCTACTGTATACTATATGAATGTAATCAAGGATTAATAACAGAAAGAAAAAAGAAATTGAAATTTTGCCATTTTTACTAAAGGCAATCAAAATGTACATGAATAAAATATTTAAATTAGTCAATTCAAATTAATAACTCTAAAACACTGAACAAAATTAAGTATTTGACCCTGTGGTTTATTTTCGGACATCTCTTTTCTTCTAAAAGTCCAGGCGTGTTGGGCCCCTGGCAGAGCTCAGGTTTGACGAGACAGGTTTGGAAAAACCTGTCGCTGGCGACTTTTTGGGGGCTAAAGGGTTAAAATAAATAGGAATTGGCCAAAATTTGTATAAACTATGAAATAGCAGAACAAAAGTAAAAAAAAAAATCTTTATCTGTTATCAGAATCAAATATTTGATTAGAATAAAAAATTTAACTTTCTGGAAGATTTCTCGTTACATCTGTCATAAAAGTAACAACATCTCAGAAAAAAAACATGATAGCAACAGAAAAATATGATAGCAGTGTGATGTGATGGTCCCTGGCCAGATTTTTACACATATTATAAGCCCTGTGACACAAAAACCACAGAACTCTGACACGCACAGACTGTTTTCCTTCGTGCTAATGAAGAAAAATGCTGGTCTGGTATGTAAAAGGGAATTTATTCTTCCAGGACCTGAAGCTCCGTAATGCAGCCCTCCAACAGCCAAACCTATCTGTTCTCTGATTGTCTTGATGCATGCTCAATCATCCAGGTAAGTAAATCTCCAAAAGTTGATTCTGTTCATCTGGACGTAGCGCTTGCAGCATTTTCTCCCACTGAAAATGCTACGTCCAGATGAACAGAATCAACTTCTGGAGATGTTCTCTGATTGGATTGTTTAATTGGTGATTGACATGAAATTGACCAATCAGCTGAAAGGAAGAAAAATAGGGTCAAAATTTGGATGTGTAAGTATAAATCCACACACAGCCAGGAAAGCCGAGCGCAGAGTTGTTTGTAGCACCAATTCAGCCAGAGTGGAGCCAGATGGATTTTCCATCCATCCACACTGTAAAGTCTATAGACCAGCAAGTGATAAATTAACAGTGTTGTTGGTATTTTCTAAAACAGTTGTATGCAATAGGAATTGCTGTTTATAGTCCTCCTGTATATCTGCATGTTCCCTCCCAATTAAAACCTGTGATAATGGAGATTCAAATTCATGTCATACCTATACCAACAGTTATCAAGTATCCAGATCGACCTTTACTGATGTGCTCTGTCAGTGCGCCCCAGGGCAGCTGTGGCTACAATGTAGCTTGCCATCGCCAGTGTGTGATTGTGTGTGTGAATGGGTGAATGACTGAATGTAGTGTGAAGCGCTTTGGGGTCCTTAGGGACTAGAAAAGCGCTATAAAAATGCAGGCCATTTACCATTTAAAGGAAAATTGTTATTTCCATGTATTTTCCTGTTCTGCCTTCAACTTTGAGGACTTCCCCCCACATTTCTAGTTGTGACAGTGCACCTACAACAAAAAAAATCTGCTGTGATTTACATTTGTTGAAAGAGCAATTTTGTAAAATAGTCTATTTTTGTATGCACAGTTTACAAATCTGTCCTGTACAGCATGGACTGATTGCATGCTAAAAAGTTGTTGCTTAAAAATAAAACAATAAATTTTTAATTAATAACATCAGCAGAAAGCCTTGTTATTAATTAGATGTACAATTTCTATAGAATACGAAACAACTCAGTTCATTTTTGATCATATCAATACCAGCATATTACACAACTAGTGATGGGATTTTCGTCTCTTTTTAGAAAGCCGGCTCTTTCGGCTCCCAACCGGCTCTTCAGGTTGTTTTGTTGCTTTAATTAATTTATTATTAACAACAATATAAAATTATGAACAAAAGGAATTACTAATGTAAAAAAAGAAATGTGGTTTTATTTATATATGTTTATATATAAATATATATGGTGGCCCCTAGAGACAAAGCATGTACAAACTCCAAAACCCATTTCTAGCGTCAACTGAACTTCCAAAACAGAGCTATCTAGATCACTTAATTTACACAATTGAAATCATATGTGTATTTTTTGTGTATTTATACACAAGCACTCATATATATTCATAAAAAATTCCAAAAGCTGTTCATTTACCTGTTACTACCACACACCAAATCCGGTCGTTGGTACTTCCTGGCTTGTGTAGCCACTAGGTAACAAAATCTCAACACTGTGCCTAGCATCCTGGAGCACTTCTGTTGTGTTTTGTACGTGCTTTGGAGTTTGTACGTGCTATGGAGTTTTTACGTGTTTTGGGGTTTGTACGTGCTTTGTCTCTAGCAGCCACCGTAAATATACTTTTATTTATTCTCTCCACATAAAATGTAATAAATAAATCATATAATACAAAAAAAACAACTATTTACATTTCAACTTTTAACTATTTACATTTTCAGCTTTTTCCTTTTAAACAAATTTAAAGTGAAACAACACAAAACACTGCAAACCACAACACAATTAAATATAAATTAAAATATGAAAACAAAAAGAAGATGCACATTCTCTGTCATATGGGCCTGCATGAATAAACTTTCTGAATCCTTTATCATCCGCAATTGAAAATAGTTGTGGATGATTACTATACCTTTCTAATGTGACGTTGTTGTCCCTGGCTCTCTTTCTCTCTCTCTCTCCCTCCTGCTCTGTTACTGTGCTACTGCGTGTGTAACAACCGCCCCTCCCCCCTCTTCCCAGCGCAAAGCACAAGGCTCGCGTGCAGAGTGAAGCGGAAAAAAAGTGTGAGAGAGAGGGTGAGAGAGAGAGAAAAAACACGCTTGTGTCGTTCACTTCAAAGAGCCGTTTCGTTTTGACCAACACATCACTAACAACCATGATGAAAAACGCTCATCTGCTTCCATCACCATCAGCTGATTAACATTGAGCTGCTGCAGTCAACACCATCAAACTAATTTACTGTTTAATGTTATGTTATTGAATGCTTTTATTTTTAAATCTTTACCAGCGCTTAAAGACTGTAGATGTTCACACCTGGTGTTAGAAAACCGAGCTCACTGCGGTATTTTTTTTTTATAACAGGAAATTTAAATTTTTATTGGTTACCGTGTTTATTACCACTTTTATCAGTAATGTACTTCCTATAAAATATGGATTTGATAAGTTACCGGTTTATTGAAATCAGCTAGTGAACACATCGATCACTTTATTGAACTACACGCCTTACACTCTTGTGAGCTCTGGTTACTAACAGCAGGTGTGAATGTTTGGAGTCCAAAACGCAGATAAAGATTAGAATAACAAGGCAATGTAAAATCAGTTTAATGCAGTTGACAGTAGCAGCTCAGATGGAAATCAGCCAATTGTGAGGAGAGCAGAGGACCAAAACTGTCAGAGTTGTGGGTCAAGTGAAGAGAACACTGTTGGCATTATTGTTAGCATAAAAGATGAAAATTAAATAAATGTTAAATTTTAAAATAGATCATTGCCTCCTGTGCCTAAATAAATATATATACTTAATACCAATAAAAAAAAAAGGATGCCCCAAAGACCATCACTTTTCAAAAATAATAATAATAATAATAAGTAATACAAATAATATGAAAGTTACTTACATGTCAAAGATGGTGCTTGTGATCTTGAAGAATCTAAACGTGATAAGGAAATGAAAGAAAGTGCATGAGAAAATACAAACATTTTTGTTTTTTCCCAGGATAATTCAATATAAAAGATTCTCTTACTAATGCACAAAATGAACAGTGTAATTAAAAGTTTGAAAGGCACTGCATGTGTTTATATGATAAACTGACTAATTCAAGCAGAAAACACTAGCAGTGCAAAAATGTATCTAACTAGCTGACAGACTTTAAAGTCACAGGAAGATATATCAAAATGGTGACTTATGCCAGAACAAATGACTTGACAGACATAAATCCTAAATTCCTTTAAGTAAAAAAGGAATTACTTTTTTATAAGTGGTCCCTAGTGGTTTTCAAATTATTACATGGCTTGTTAATTTTTTATTAAATTATTAAGAAGCCAGATGAGTTCAAAACATTTACAAATTACTATAAAGCACTATCCAAACTTCAAATCAAGTGGCAAAATCTCCAAATTAAAAGTACTCGCAAACTATAAAAATTTGATTATACTTAAAAATATGCAAAAACTAATTTAGTGGAATTTTTACCTGCTCAAGAATACATTGAACATGCAATATTTAATTGAAAAGAACAAAATTTGTGTACTTTTAGAAAGGATTATTAAATATTTGGGGATACTAGACATAAAGAGGGTCTCGTACATTTACGGGCATCTAATTTCCTGGATTTAATGGTTTAAAAGTTTAATAGGTCTTTGAAGTTGATAATAAAATTGAGTCCATTATTAGCAAAAAGAATTAAAAAAAAAAAAAGAGCAAAAAAATGCTTAATATATAATAATTGTTTTAAACTTAAGCTTTGTAATTGTAGCAGATTTCATTGTCTGTAATTTTTTATTTAGCCCCACAGTAGTAAAAGCCATAAATGGGAGTTAGATTTATTACTAGTATTTTACACAGCATTCAGCTATAATAACATGTTCTGCATTTTCCTACTTCACCATCTGATCTGAACAGCTGCACTCTCTTAATTAATTAATGACCTAACATTTCTCAGTAACCAATAACTAGATGGAACAGCACAGTATCTAAGAGAGTGATCAGACAGTGTTTGAGCTAAAGACGCTGTGTGTTTCTTTTGGGGGCTTTTTACACACTGATCCACCACCGTTTTCCCATAGTACAATGCATATCTGGTAACATTACCGTATTCAGATCAGAAAACCGTTTCAGCTGCAGGCATCTACTCCTGTAATTTAAACAATCACCTTGCTACACTGCACATGAATATTACGTAACATGGTATGACTAGCTCATGTTCAGACATTTAAGATACTGTTCAGCCATTTTGTTTACTGGGTAGTGCATAATGGCCGAGTTAGCTGAGCAGGAATCCACTAAAGCCAAAAAAATAATATAAATTTTTTAAATTAATTACAAAAACCTTATAGGAAAACCCAAGAAACAGTTGCAGAAGCACAGAAAAAAACTGCCGTGTACGTTATAGTGTGTAAATTCAAAAACTGTATAGAGAGAATGGTGCAATGAAAACAGAATAAGATAAGATGAACTTTATTGAGTAGAATATAGGCAGTAAGAGTTTTTTAATTAACTTTAAATTATGTTTGCCAAAGACAATGCAGCAAATTAACCCAGTTCTACCTGCTAGCTAAAGATGTTATGCTTCTCCCCCTTATACCGTTTAGGACGACTATAGAAAGTTACTAAAATAACCATTGATGAAAACGTATCAAACTTTAAGTATTTACCTTTGTCATAGTTTTCGATTCTTTGGTATCCTTTTGTCCTCCACTTTCTTAAACACCAGGGAGAGAAAAGGCGCAACAGACGAAAGACCGCGAAGACTAGACGCTAGGCGGTGCAATCTGCTCCTCCCTCTTTTTAAACGAGCCAATAGGAGCTGCTCACATTAAAAACAACTTTATTTAAAAAGTCGTTTTACACCTGATACAAAAATTTTAAAAGTCAAACAATGCACAAGTTTAAAAGAACAATTTTATTTTTAAAAGTTTTTTAAGCATAGGGATGGTTAATATGTTTTAAAAAGTAATATATAATATTTATCAAAAAGTGTCACCCAAATCAACATCATAATAAAAATATAATTAATAAAAATATAATAATGATAAGAAGAAGAATAACAGTTTACCTAAAAGCTCTTCTAACATTAGACTGGTTTTGAAAAGTTTCAATAGTGTCAATACACCATAAGGACAAGGGAGTTTCACAGTTGAAGTGTGACTGCTTGAAAGACCCCATTCCCTCTCCTTTCCACTAGTTCAAAGAAAATATAAATTATTTCTGGTTATATAATTTGAGGGCACAAGTTTGAAGAGTAACATTTTAACAGATCGGTAATATACTTCAGGAGCTTTACTGGATCTGATTAACCAAAACTTCCATCTTCCATGTAACTAACTGTCTTTTCTCTAATACAGTAGAGTGTGTCTGATCTACTAAAAATCCTCAACTGCATGTTTGCTCAAGTAAATAGTCTTAATTGTTTGAACAACCAGTAATCCTTAATTTGCAAATGCCAAATCTGGATTTTGTCTGTGTAATTCACTTTTATCTTAGGTTTTTTATTCGTATTTTTTGCTTTTCTTTTTTTCTACTCTTGTGTCCGTTTTAATCACTTATTATTGCTGCTGTGACAAGTGAATTTACCTAAGAAGAATCATGAAGTCCTTATTTTATCTTATCTGAGCCTCACCATGCAGCCTACCATGCAGAGTTCACATTAAGTACATAAAATGAAATCTAAAATTAAAAAGTAACCAGTTTCAAACCAGTTATTTGGAATAGTGTGCAGAGTGTTTTGAGTAACATTGAATGTTCAAAAACACCAAAGTTCCTATAGTCTCACTTGACAGCTGGGTTGTAGTGTCTGATAACACATAACATCTTGAGGTCTCAATGTGGACTTTGAGTACATTTGCTAGCCAAGGCTAAATACTGAGAGGGTCAAAAATGAAGGGTCAAGAACATCTGACTGTACGTAAGGATAGCAAAAGTGATAGACTGAGGTTGTGCCAAATATGTTAAAGTTAGGGTGATTTCTTAGAGAATGGTACCACGTGGGTGCCGTCTGCAGGTTATAAAAGAGAGTTATGTTCATACTTTCTTTTGAGATTATTTTTACAATTTGACTTTCAGAACTCCCTGGGTTGTGCGCAATCTGTGATGGGCTTGTTTGAAATAAATCCTCCTTTATTCAAATAACACTTTCTCAGGCTCTTCACAGAAGAAGAATCCTCACATAAGCATGTGCTACCATTTTGAACCAATGTACACATTTACCATCACTAACCCAACTAGGACCTACATTGGATGCCCACCCATATGGATTTGATGTTAGAAACGCAAGTGGGTCCCATATATACTAAACAATCTTGAGCCCATGTAAAATATATGCCCATATTAATTTAACACAACCCATTTGGGGCCCACATAGACATGTTTTCAGGGTCTGACTTGCATTTGCCCATGTGTGACACATATAGTTTGACCAGGTGGGCCCCACCTATGTCATCAGTACCAAAAAATATATACCGATTACCTCACTTTGCCCCACCTGGGGCACACAGCAAATGCTTTTCTTTAAATGACTGTGTTTGCCCATGTCTAACCCAGGTGAAAAACCCAAGTGGGTCCTACGTGTGTTTCCCATTTTGAAACAAGTGAAGTGTTTCCCATGTTTGACCCAGCCAGGACCTACTATATGTTTCCACTCGGTTTTGCCCATATGGCTTTAATGTGAGAAACCTAAGTGGGTCCCATATATACTAAACAATCTTGAGCCCACATAAAATATATGCCCATATTAACTTAACATAACCCATATGGGGCCCACATAGACATGTTTTCAGGGTCTGACTTGCATTTGCCCAAGTGTGACCCATATAGTTTGGCCAGGTAGGCCCCACCTGTGTCATCAGTACTAAAAAATATATACTGATTACCTAACTTTGCCCCACCTGGGGCACACAGCAAACGCTTTTCTTTAAATGACTGTGTTTGCCCATGTCTAACCCAGGTGAAAAACCCAAGTGGGTCCTACGTGTGTTTCCCATTTTGAAACAAGTGAAGTGTTTCCCATGTTTGACCCAGCCAGGACCTACTATATGTTCCCACTTGGTTTTGCCCATATGGCTTTCATGTGAGAAACCCAAGTGGGTCCCATATATACTAAACAATCTTGAGCCCACATAAAATATATGCCCATATTAACTTAACATAACCCATATGGGGCCTACATAGACATGTTTTCAGGGTCTGACTTGCATTTGCCCATGTGTGACCCATATAGTTTGGCCAGGTAGGCCCCACCTGTGTCATCAGTACTAAAAAATATATACTGATTACCTAACTTTGCCCCACCTGGGGCACACAGCAAACGCTTTTCTTTAAATGACTGTGTTTGCCCATGTCTAACCCAGGTGAAAAACCCAAGTGGGTCCTACGTGTGTTTCCCATTTTGAAACAAGTGAAGTGTTTCCCATGTTTGACCCAGCCAGGACCTACTATATGTTCCCACTTGGTTTTGCCCATATGGCTTTCATGTGAGAAACCCAAGTGGGTCCCATATATACTAAACAATCTTGAGCCCACATAAAATATATGCCCATATTAACTTAACATAACCCATATGGGGCCTACATAGACATGTTTTCAGGGTCTAACTTGCATTTGCCCATGTGTGACCCATATAGTTTGACCAGGTGGGCCCCACCTATGTCATCAGTGCTAAAAAAATATATTGATTACCTAACTTTGCCCCACCTGGGGCCCACATAGACATGTTTCAGGGTCTGACTTGCATTTGCCCATGTGCGACCCATATAGTTTGACCAGGTGGGCCCCACCTATGTCATCAGTGCTAAAAAAATATATTGATTACCTCACTTTGCCCCACCTGGGGCCCACATAGACATGTTTTCAGGGTCTGACTTGCATTTGCCCATGTGCGACCCATTTAGTTTGACCAGGTAGGCCCCACCTGTGTCATCAGTACTAAAAAATATATACTGATTACCTAACTTTGCCCCACCTGGGGCACACAGCAAACGCTTTTCTTTAAATGACTGTGTTTGCCCATGTCTAACCCAGGTGAAAAACCCAAGTGGGTCCTACGTGTGTTTCCCATTTTGAAACAAGTGAAGTGTTTCCCATGTTTGACCCAGCCAGGACCTACTATATGTTCCCACTTGGTTTTGCCCATATGGCTTTCATGTGAGAAACCCAAGTGGGTCCCATATATACTAAACAATCTTGAGCCCACATAAAATATATGCCCATATTAACTTAACATAACCCATATGGGGCCTACATAGACATGTTTTCAGGGTCTAACTTGCATTTGCCCATGTGTGACCCATATAGTTTGACCAGGTGGGCCCCACCTATGTCATCAGTGCTAAAAAAATATATTGATTACCTAACTTTGCCCCACCTGGGGCCCACATAGACATGTTTCAGGGTCTGACTTGCATTTGCCCATGTGCGACCCATATAGTTTGACCAGGTGGGCCCCACCTATGTCATCAGTGCTAAAAAAATATATTGATTACCTAACTTTGCCCCACCTGGGGCACACAACAACAGCCTATCCTTAAATGACTGTGTTTGCCCATGTCTATCCCAGGTGGAAAACCCAAGTGGGTCCTACATGTGTTTCCCATTTTGGACCAAGTTAAGTGTTTCCCATGTTTGACCCAGCTAGGACCTACTAAAAGTGCTCACTTGGGATGGCCCATATGGGTTTAATGTGAAGAACCCAAGTAGGCCCCATACAAAAAGCCCAGTTTGAGCCCATGCCCACATGGTACCCATCCAGCCCGAGCAAAAACCAGGTGGGGCCCATATATACATGTTGGCTGGGTATCAGTACTTTTGCCTCTTCTGGTGTCCCGTTTAGCTTAATGAAAATCTTACAGTTTGTTACCCATGTATGTTGTATTTTACCGTTCTTCTTCAGTTGCCTTGCCTTCCTCGCGATGTCTGCGTTTTTTCGTATCAGATGCTCATTAATGAAAACGTCCGTGCCTTTCAGTTTGCGTCCTTGTTTCAGCAGTGCGACCTTGTTCTTCCGATTGACAAATCTCATAACGACGGCCGGCGGTCTGTCACTCCTCCTGGGCAGTGAGTGACATGCTTCTATGTGCTCCAGGTCCATCTCTATCCCCTTGCTTTGGAGGAAGGACGCCACCTGTTGCTCTACCGAGTGGGTCTCCTCGTCGCTGGGCTCCCCGACGTTCCCGGCCACCGCGCGCGCGTACGAGCGCGCGGCTTGATTTTAATACCGCTGATGACCACGTCGTTCGTACGGGTGTACTGCTCCAGCTCATCCACCCGCCGCTCGAGATCCATGATCCGTCTGTCCTTCTCGGCATTTTGGAGGGGTAGCTGTTTTACCTCCTCCAGAAGCCCCAGAAGCAGCTCCTGCTGTGCCCTGACTGCGGCCACGTCTCCGCACAGCGCTCCGAGGGAGGTTTTAATGTCCTCAACCTCCTCTGGTGTTGGGCCTTTCTTGGGTGGCATACTGAAGCGAGAGCACGAGGCGGCCACCACGAAGGACCCGGAAGCGGAATTTCTGATGATGGCGCCTGGCTAGGCCTGCTGGCTGATGGTGGAGCCTGGCTGTGGCCTGCTGGCTGATGGTGGAGCCTGGCTGGGTCTGCTGGCTGTGGCCTGCTGGCTGATGGTGGAGCCTGGCTGTGGCCTACTGGCTGATGGTGGAGCCTGGCTGTGGCCTGCTGGCTGATGGTGGAGCCTGGCTGTGGCCTGCTGAGTATAAAGCTTGATTAATAACAATGGTGGAATTTGAGCGGAGAATAAACAGCTGGATCCACAAAGTATGCACAAGGGAACTAAAACAGACACTCTGGCCAAGAATGAGGGGAGAAACCACAGAGAGAACCCCCTGAGGGTGTCCATATTGTTGCTGGGGACTTTAATAAGACATGTTTGAAATCTGTACTCCCCAAATTCCACTAACATGTTAATTGTCCTACCAAGGGGGAACTGGACACTGGAACATGTATATACAGTAACATCAAGCAGAAAACAACACCCCTCCCCCACCAACGATAATCCGACCACCAGACTGTTTTGACTGTTCTATCTTTGAACAGCAAGATCTGGAGACTCAGTATGTTCTTTTCTACATTAAGTGTTGTCCAGAGAATGTGACAGTGACCAAAGCCATTCCAGGTTTCTCCTAAGCAGAAACCTTGGATGACGAGTGAAGTAGAGGCTCTGATCAGAACTGATAACTCAGCTTTCAGGCTGAGGGACAATTTTAGGTACAGCACTGCCAGAGCTAACTTGAGGAGGGGCATCAAATAAGCCAAAGACACTTACAGGAGATGGGTAGAGGGCTTCATCACTAACACCAACCCTCATCGGGTGTTCAAGCCCTCATCAGCTAGAAAGGCCAGAACCCCCAAACCCATGACAAGTTTCTGGGCACCTACATCTCCGCCGAAGGCCCAGCAGTGGCTGCCCTTCCTCCATGTCCTAAGGAAGAATAAGTTGGACCAGAAGCAGCTGCTGCCTTCTACCGCTCCTCAGTGGAGGGCATGCTCTCCTACTCCCTGGGTGTTTTCTACACAGGGGCCACAACTGACAACAGGAAGTGTCATGATCCTGGGTCTTTTGACCCAGCGTTTTAAGTTTGAGTTAATTTTGTTCATAAGGTTATCTAAGTTCATTTGGTTATTAGACTCCTGGTGTTTTCTTCCCCTGTATTTAAGTTTCCCCTCAACCTTCGTGTTTCATGCTACGCGTCTTATGTTATCAAGTTTGTATTATCATGTCTGTCTCATGTTTCCTGTTTTATTTTGAAAGAGGTCCTGTGTTCCTGCATTTTGTTTTACTCTTCCCCTGTGGCGTTGTTATGTTCATGTTGATCTACTGTGCCTTTCTGTTCCATGTTTCAGGTCCCTATGTTCTGTCTCCCCCAGTCTGTTAAGTTCACATGTCTTGAGTTCCGTCAGTGTGTTTCCTGTTTTACTTTCACAGTCTGCTCTATGTTAATGTTTCTAGTTTTGCTTCCCTTGCTTCGTCCTGCTTAATTACTCTCAGCTGTGCTCTCCTCCTGTGGCTCATTCCCCCTCGTTATCCCTCAGTGTATTTAAGCCCCATGTTTCTCTTTGTCAGTGTTGCGTCCTCCCTCATAGCTGTGTGATTTTTCCCCTGTGGCTCCTTGTGCTTTAGTTTTCCCAGTTTAGTTTAGTTTATTTTGTATTGTTTTTCGTGTCCCACTCCACGCCAGCAATAAAGCTGTGTTTTTTGAGTTTACCTTTTGACTCTGTGAGTTTGCGTTTGGGTCCTACTCTTGCCTGCACACAGCCGTATTGTGACAGAAGGACGCAACCAGACAATGGACCCAGCAACTCATAATCCCTCCGCTGAGCTCCGGGAGGACATGATCTATGCGTTGGAGTTTCTATGCCAGGAATGGTTTGCGCTGCCCTTTGAAGAGTACCAGGAGGAGTTAGCCATCCGTCTGCAGAGGATGGTTTCTGGACTTCCCTGGCTATTTGGCACGCTAAACCCTCTCATCCAGGACTTCCTCGTTTCCACCGTACACATCCGCCCGGATCGGCCTCTCCACTATGAAGACTCGGAGGAGGTTCAGCCCGGTCCGCTGGAGGATTCGCGGGCTGGCACGTCTCCTCCCCCTCCTTCCCGGAGAAAACGGCGTTCACGCCGTCAGCGATCCCGAGCAGCGGAGCAGTTTTCTTCCATTGCTGGAGGGCCCGAGGAGCCTGTCCAGCCACCACCTGCGGCTGCCTCGCTGTCGCCTGGTCCAGCTTCTGCTTCGGCTCCTGCTTCACCTGGTCCAGCTTCAGCCTCAGCTCCTGTTTCGCCGTCGCCTCATGCCACGTCAGCTGGAGGGCCCGAGGAGCCCGTCCAGCCTCATGCCACGTCAGCTGGAGGGCCCGAGGAGCCCGTCCAGCCTCATGCCACGTCAGCTGGAGGGCCCGAGGAGCCCGTCCAGCCTCATGCCACGCCAGCTGGAGGGCCCGAGGAGCCTGTCCAGCCTCACGCCACGTCAGCTGGGGGTTCAGGAGAACCGCACCAGCTTCACGCCACGTCAGCTGGAGGGCCCGAGGAGCCCGTTCAGCCTCCTGTCTCCGCTGGGGGGCCCGAGGGGCCCGTTCAGCCTCCTGTCTCCGCTGGGGGGCCCAAGGGGCCCGTTCAGCCTCCTGTCTCCGCTGGAGGGTCCGAGGGGCCCGTTCAGCCTCCTGTCTCCGCTGGAGGGTCCGAGGGGCCCGTTCAGCCACCAGCTGCTCCACCAGCAGCCTCATGCACGTTTGCAGCAGCCGTGTCTTCATCCACGCCAGCTGCGGCCTCCGTGCCTCCGCCATCGCCTGGTCCAGCTTCATCCGAGTCGTCATCCTCGTCTGGTCCAGCCCATGCCACTGCTTCTGACACACCTGGTCCAGCCTCGGCTTCTGGCCCTGCCACGCCTCAGCCAGAGGACGACTCTGCACCTGCTGGCCCTGCCACGCCTCAGCCAGAGGACGACTCTGCACCTGCTGGCCCTGCCACGACCCAGCCGCAGGACGACGCCTCGCCTGGTCTCGACGCGACCCAGCCGGAGGACGACGCCTCGCCTGGTCTCGACGCGACCCAGCCGGAGGACGACGCCTCGCCTGTGCCTGCCACGCCTCAGCCTGGTCTCCTTCCACCTGCCAAGCCACGTCCAGGTCCAGCACGGCTGTTTCCGGAGCCTGTCAGGACAGCCTGTCGACGGAAACCAACCAAACCATCCAAGGATTATCGTCCACGCCGTCGACCACCAGCCAATTCTTGTTCACGCCGTCGACCACCTGCCAAGCCGCCCGACGGTGTTCGTACCCGCCCACGTCACCGCCGGCCACGAGCCAAGCCACCCGACAGGTCTCGTCCATGTTGCCGCCGGCCACGAGCCAAGCCACCCGAGTGTGGCCAGCCATGCTTGCTTCGCCACTGCCACCTTCCACATGGCCGGCCCCCTGAACCCTTGAACTATGGACTACTGTGCCATTGGCCTCCAGGTCGGCCACCTGAACTACTCCGCCATGAACTCCTTTTCTGCTGAGATCATGGTCGCCCTCCTGAAACAGGGTCTCGGACTCTTAAGCCCTTGTGTTTGGACTGAGTGCTTCGGTTTCTTTGTTTTGTTTCTACTGAACCTCTACTGAACCATAAAGTTCAACCATACAGCATTTGGTTGTGGCATACACCATCTGCTTCCAGTAACACACAGTTGAGATTCTTTGGATTCTGTGATCGGTGAAACCTCCCTCTATTCGGTGTCCAAATGGAAATGTGTACACAGACAAATCAATTTGCGAGACCAAAAATTAAACTTTAATAGAACACCAGTAAAGCAGATGCATGATCCAGAAGAGCAAATTTTGATTTTTTGAGCTCACTATTGCTGTTGATAATTACTGATTAGTAATCATTCATACACATACTATAAACCTGTTTTTCTATCCTATAATTATGATCACAATTATAAAACTAGATGTGAGGACTTTTTGTAGTTGTCAGGCTGTAATGCACAGTGATAAAGGTCTTAGCAACAGACAACAGTTTTTCAAATTGGGAGATTAATCTTTCAAAGTCCCCCTACTGGCCACACAGAGAAGCGTAAAATACATCAAACCTCAGAGAGCTGCACAGCTGAAGCAGTGTTGTTTACAGAATTTAATTGACAGTGTATAAAAGGCTCTGGGATTTTATGTCTATGTTCTGCAATATTGTGTGGGGTGGAGTCGTAGGAAATGACGTAGGCAGAAGTTGGGGGTATCGCGATGCTACTCGAGAAGAGGAGATTTTTCTGTGTTAGTTCTGTTACCTCGTAAGCTGTGTTCCTGGTTGCCATCCTTCACGTGATGCTCCGAGTGTTAAGTTCATGACTGGAAGTAAGTTTCCTTAAATATGTTTATTTTCCGATTCTGATGTTGGCCGCGGCTTTAGTTACATTCTACCGCATTGTAGCACCGCATTTTTTCATCTCGTGACTCGAAGCATGTGCCGCCGGCCGCCGCCATTATGTAGTAATTTTATTCGGCCACACGATGGCGCCAAAGTCCTTTGTTTACAGTTAGAGTGGATGTTTCGGCTATGTATGACATTCTCACTGTGTTTAATTGTGTCCTTTCTGTGTTTGGAGCAAGAGATGTAAGATTGGCATAGTTCAAATTATATATGTCCTGTTATGTGTATATTCAGGTGGATGTGTTGGTTTATTTCATTTAATCCTTTATATTTATCTTAGTGAAGCTGTTGCTGTATATATTTATATACTCATGGCAACTTGTTTGTTACTACAGACTGCTGGCAACACTGAGCATCTAGGTGGCAATAAAACAGCTGGCGGTGACAATCCAGCAAAGTGGAAGCCTGTTGTCCTCCTTCCTGTATCCTGACCGATACACCATCTTGTTAGCTGCTGAACCTAAAAGAACTAGCCCTCACCAAGTACTCCTCAACATTGGTCCTTCGAGCCGGATGAGTTATCAAGATGGAGCCAGATGGAGCGACATGTCCTGATGCAAGGCCTAAACGCCGTACACGTCGACCAAGCCGGTTTGAGGACTTTGATGTTAACTATACAGGCCACCTCTTTAGGGAAATGCTGCAGTGGGATACCCCACACCCTCACACAAGAAGCGACAGAGTTCAGCCTCAGTATAGTCATACGCCACCCCTCTACAGCGACAGGGATGGGGCCTATTACAATACACCCCCTCCACTGGGAAGAAGTGAACAAGATGTGGACCTTAATAGGAGCCTCTCACCTGAATTTGCACCTTCTAATTTGCTAGGGTCTTCAATACACACATTTCATACAGAATTCAGAGCCTTGCAGGCCAAAAGAGAGCAGCTACTCCAATCACAGCAAGTTTTACAGGAGGGCCTCAAAGAACTGAAGGAAGCAAAGAGTGACCTCAGAGAGCTGATTGAAGTGGCTCACCTGCTGAGGAAGGATATGGCTCACCTGACTGCCTCACAGCCTAGCACCAATCATCCCCCCAAGCGCGGTTCAGGAGAGGTATACACCACCCCTGAGACAATGCCACAGGAGGAGGATGAGGAGGTGTGGCCCGACCCACCGCCATGGCCTGAACCGATGGAAGAGTTGCACACGGGATTCTCCCAAATGAAGGTTGACGAACAATACTCCGATGATGGTGTACAGTACCACCCTCTACCCCGCACACCATATTTCGCTGGTGAGCCTTCGCTGCCTAGTCATCGCTGCACCCTATATCAGGACCCTGTGGTTAAGGATGGAAACACGTTTCATGCCCCTCCACAACACTCTGTGCCACCCCCCTGCTGGGCACCAAGTAAGACAGGTTTGCTCCCAACCAAGCCTGTTCCAGCCAGTTCCCCCTCTCTTGTCACTGGAGTAACCAGTGGGCATGGCAGCAACCCATCTGCTCCTCTTTCGGCTGAGCTAGTGTACAGGGGGCCCAAACCAACCATTCCAAGGTTCATTCATTCTGATCCCTCTGAGTTTGCTAGGCTCCGCATGGCTTTAGAGAACCTACTCCCTCCTAATGCTACTGAGCTCTTCAAGTATCAGATACTTGTGGACCACCTCAAACTAGATGAAGCTCGACTTATTGCCGATGCTTACCTGAACTCACCCAAGCCTTATACTGACACCATGGCAGCCCTCCACGACAAATTTGGACAACCTCATCAGCTCGCCTTGAGAAAGATAGCAAGTGTCCTGGATGGTCCTGAAATAAGGCGAGGTGACACAGTAGCCTTCCAAAGGTTCTCCCTTCAGGTGCAGTCACTAGTTGGGCTGTTACAAACATTAGGACTGGAAGGAGAAGCGGAGTTGAACTGTGGGTCCCACGTTGCCCGACTAATAAGTAAGCTTCCTGTCGAACAGAGAGCTGATTTTCGTCGACACCAGTTTAAACAGCCCGGGAGCACCTACACTCTGTACGACCTATCTGCATGGCTTCGTCAGGAGTCCTGGTGTCAAGGATTTGACGGCCAAGCAGGTGTAAGAAGCAGTAGAGAAAGGACAAGTGTAAAGGCTGAGGCCCGTCCAGGCCGACAAACCGTGACATAACCTAAAGGGGCCATCAGAACACACTTTTCCACCAGTGAAGGAGAGTCGAGCTAGAGGGAAGGTGTCATGGTCCTGGGTCGGTGACCCAGCGCTTTTAGTTTGTTATCATTTTCTAGATGATGATTGTTTAAGTTCTGTGTTATTTTCGATCTGCCTCTGAGTCTGCGTCTGTATCTCTCTGTCTATGGTGTCTCCCCATCTGTTTGTGAATCTGTCTGTTTAGTTCAATGTCTTGTCTGGTTCCATGTGTCTGAGTTTCCTGTTTTATTGTGAAGGTCCGTGTCGTATGTGAGTGTGATCAGTTTACGTTTCCCCTGTCCCGTCAGCCCAGATTCCTCCCAGCTGTGTTGCCCTCCTGTCTCTCATCCCCTGATTACTGGTGTGTGTATTTAAGCCCTGTGTGTTCTCCTGCCTGTTGCCGGTTCGTCTGTGTTACTCTGTGTCAGTCTGTGTTCCTCGGTGTCCTGCTCGTCTCTCTGCCTCTCTTCCCTTTTTGTTTCATCTCAGGTTTGTCATTTAGCTTTCCCAGTTCAGGTCTTTAGTTTTGTCTTCCCTCTTGCCTGTTTTGCCTTCTCACCACTGTGTAAATAAACTCACCGGCATCTCATCCACTGCCTGCATCTTGGGTCCTTCTTCTAACTCCACACGGCTCGCCTCGGCAGCCGCGACAGTACGAACCGGCCAAATATGGACCCAGCGGCATTCGCACCTTCCAAGGAGCTTCGGGAGGAATTAACCGATTCAGTTTCCAGGTGGACTAATCTGTGGCTAGAGCATGAGGGGGAGGAATTTCATCATGCTCTGGAGGCCCGAATACAGCGGCTAGTTTCCAATCACCCCTGGCTGCTGGATTCACTTCACCCACTCCTACAGGACTTCATCCTCAACACGCTTCATCTTCACCCTCCAACTGCGACAGCTGACCTGCCTGGCTTACCGGAAGATTCTCTCCCCAGTCCACCAGAGGACTCTCAGCTGGACACAATGCCGCCCGATCAGTCGGCTTCCCCCTCCTTCCGGGCAAAACGGCGGTCCTTCGCTTGCCAAACCAGCTCTCGGGGTCAGTGAGAGTGACAGTTTCATGTACATGCAGCCCCCCCAGTGGCCAGCTCACACCAGCCCAGGCTTTTTACAAAGCACTGGGAATCATCCTCATTCCACCCAGCCCATCCACCTCACAGCAGGAGCAGCCACTTCAGAGCTGCCTCATATCACCGTCCGCTTCCCCGGCCGCTCTCGCCCCTTCTCCCAGGCGGAAGCGACGTCCGCACGGCCGTTAGTTACCGGCGGATTCCGTGAGTCAGGAGCGCAGTGTTTTTTCTGCTCCATCTGAGCGTGCATTCATGAACACTCTGTCAGTTATTCCTGAATCTAGTAATTCAATACCAGTCAACTCAGGGTTATTCAAATTTGAAAAGAGTAATCCGGAAACGGTTAATTCTTTGTCTGATACTCCAAGGTCCGTTAACACTCGCTCTGAGGATCTAGAGGACTGCTTTCATTCTGCCTCTTCCGAGTCCTGTGTTATGCCAACCCGGACTTTCAAACCGAAATCTGGAAATAAGAAAGACTATCTACCAGAAGCTCAGTTAGCCGCCCGGCCAGAAGCTCAGTTAGCCGCCCGGCCAGAAGCTCAGTTAGCCGCCCGGCCAGAAGCTCAGTCGCCACCTCCACCACCATTGTCATCACAACCATTATGTCAGTCACCCTTAGTCCAGCCTCCTGTTCAGCAGCCGCTAGCCCGGCATCCTGTATCAATTGCTCCACCTGTAAAACAATACAAGTCAATTCAACCCGAAAAACACCATTCCTCGCCCGTCCATTCCAAGCAGAGGGACACACCTAATAATAATGTCAACACTCCTCAAAGGCTGGCCAGTTCTGAAACTGAGGTGCACTCCAGGGCCTCCCCAGAGGCTGGGTTTCAGCCCCCAGCAGACTCCGGACCCCTGGAGGTTAAGAAGCCAGCTGAGGGCCGCACCCGGCTGTCGCTGCCTGAGCAGCGTCGACGCTCTATGCAGCTGCAGCCTGCTATGTGTTTGCAGCCTGCTATGCGTTTGCAGCCTGCTATGTGTCCTGCAGCCTGCTATGTGTCCTGTCCCTGCCAGAGGCCCGTGTGCCTGCTGGTCCTGTTCTGTGCCTGCCAGAGGCCCGTGTGCCTGCTGGTTCTGTCCTGTGTGTTCCAGGGGCCCCTGTGCCCACTGGTCCTGAGACTGTTCTCACTGGAGGGCCCGAGTAGCCCGTCCAGCCTTTTGCATCATCAGCTGGGGGGCCCGAGGAGCCCGTCCAGCCTCCTTCCTCGTCAGCTGGGGGGCCTGAGGAGCCCGTCCAGCCTCCTTTCTCGTCAGCTGGGGGGCCCGAGGAGCCCATCCAGCCACCAGCTGCTCCACCAGCAGCCTCATCCACGCTTGCAGCAGCAGTTTCATCCATGCCGCCACCTGCTGCAGCGCCTCCGTCTGCAGCGCCTCCGTCTGCAGCGCCTCCGTCTGCATCCTCCACGCCGTCGCCTGGTCCGGATTCAGCATCCTCAGCGTCGCCTGGTCCAGCGCCTGCTTCGGCTTCATCCGCTTCACCTGGTCCAGCCACTGCTTCATCCTCGCCTGGTCCAGCCTCCGTGTCTTCATCCTCGTCTGGTCCAGCTCCCGCATCACCTGCAGTGGCCTCCTCCTCAGCTTCAGCTGCTTCGCCTGGTCCAGCTTCAGCATCCTCATCAGCTGCTTCGCCTGGTCCAGCTTCAGCATCCTCATCAGCTGCTTTGCCTGGTCCAGCTTCAGCATCCTCATCAGCTGCTTTGCCTGGTCCAGCTTCCGCATCTTCATCAGCTGCTGCCTCGCCTGGTCCAGCCTCTGCTTCTGCTTCAGCCTCGCCTGGTCCGGCCTCCGCTTCTGCTTCAGCCTCGCCTGGTCCGGCCTCCGCATCCTCATCAGCCTCGCCTGGTCCAGCCTCCGCATCCTCATCATCCTCGTCTGGTCCGGCCTCCGTGTCTTCATCCTCATCAGCATCGCCTG
Source organism: Copadichromis virginalis (assembly GCF_057382275.1). Lineage (NCBI taxonomy): Eukaryota > Metazoa > Chordata > Actinopteri > Cichliformes > Cichlidae > Copadichromis > Copadichromis virginalis. The sequence continues at coordinate 33,507,874 of NC_140638.1, forward strand.
GTCCAGCTTCTGCTTCAGCGTCCTCATCCGCTTCGTCTGGTCCAGCCTCAGCTTCCGCCTCGTCTGGTCCAGCCTCCGCTTCGCCTGGGGCTGCAGGGGCCACGCAGCCTTCAGGTCCCCTACTACCACCTCCACATCGTCGGTCATCTGCCAGGCCGCTTGTTGGGCATCTCCGCCACCGTGGACGCCCTCCTGAATGCCGCCACTGCCTTCCGCGTGGCCGGCCTCCGGACTTGTTTCCACGCCGCTGTTGCCGTCCGCACGGTCGGCCCCCAGAACTGTTTCCACGCCGCTGTTGCCGTCCACACGGTCGGCCCCCAGAACTGTTTCCACGCCGCTGTTGCCGTCCGCACGGTCGGCCCCCAGAACTGTTTCCACGCCACTGCCTACTGCGTGGCCGGCATCCGGACCTGCCCCGCTGCCATTCGCATGGTCGGCCTCCTGAACTTGACCATCTGGGCCTTTTTGGACTCTGTCCCTCCGTCCTGGGCCCCCTCCGCCCGCCCTGGTCGGGTTGTTTTCTGTTTTGTTTTGGTCCGTTTTTTTGTTTCTGCTGGGCTGTCTGGTGCCAGCCCTTGAGGGGGGGGGGTACTGTCATGGTCCTGGGTCGGTGACCCAGCGCTTTTAGTTTGTTATCATTTTCTAGATGATGATTGTTTAAGTTCTGTGTTATTTTCGATCTGCCTCTGAGTCTGCGTCTGTATCTCTCTGTCTATGGTGTCTCCCCATCTGTTTGTGAATCTGTCTGTTTAGTTCAATGTCTTGTCTGGTTCCATGTGTCTGAGTTTCCTGTTTTATAGGTGAAGGTCCGTGTCGTATGTGAGTGTGATCAGTTTACGTTTCCCCTGTCCCGTCAGCCCAGATTCCTCCCAGCTGTGTTGCCCTCCTGTCTCTCATCCCCTGATTACTGGTGTGTGTATTTAAGCCCTGTGTGTTCTCCTGCCTGTTGCCGGTTCGTCTGTGTAACTCCGCGTCAGTCTGTGTTCCTCGGTGTCCTGCTCGTCTCTCTGCCTCTCTTCCCTTTTTGTTTCATCTCAGGTTTGTCATTTAGCTTTCCCAGTTCAGGTCTTTAGTTTTGTCTTCCCTCTTGCCTGTTTTGCCTTCTCACCACTGTGTAAATAAACTCACCGGCATCTCATCCACTGCCTGCATCTTGGGTCCTTCTTCTAACTCCACACGGCTCGCCTCGGCAGCCGTGACAGAAGGTTAAGAACAAATCCTACTGTGCCTACTGTGAGAGCACAGAACACTATTTCAGCCAATGTGATGATGTAGCCAAGCTCTCCAAAGAGGAAATAAAGGACTGGATACAGGTCAACAAACGATGCTGGCGCTGTGCCCGAACTCATTTAGCTGCTCAGTGCACACTAAAGAAACCCTGCAGCCGCTGCCAGGGTAAACATCTGCTGGCTCTTCACGAGGTAAATGCCAGGACAGAAGGAAACAACGCTGGCATGGCTGCAAAGGAGGAAAGCTGCCTAACCAGTTCGGCTTCGGGCTCACCCTACCTTGATCGCCATGGGGCCGGCAATCGTGTCATGCTGAAGATTGTACCTGTGCTTTTGAGCCATGGAGAGCGGACTCTAGACACCTATGCTATACTTGATGACGGTTCAGAGAGGACCATGCTGCTCCCTGCTGCTGCAAAGACTCTTGGTCTGGCAGGCATCCCGGAGGACCTGCCATTACGAACCGTCCACCAAGATATTCAGATGCTTCATGGACATACCGTATCCTTCAGTGTCTCTGCTGCTACCAACCCTGGATCCTACTACAAGATTGATGGAGCGTTTACAGCTGATCGTCTCAACTTAGCTCACCATACCTATCCTATCGACCAGCTGAGAAGGAAGTACAAATACCTGCATGGGATCCCGGTCCCTGCCCTGAAGGAAGCCAAGCCTCTGCTTCGCATTGGTTCAGACCAGCCACACCTGATCACCCCCATAGAATCAGTCCGCCTCGGCCCACCTGGAGGCCCAGCAGCAGTCCACACCCGGCTTGGCTGGACCCTTCAAGGGCCAAGTCTTTTCATGGGGCGGCAGACCCAGCCTGTCCTATCCCTGTATACATCCGCCCAATCAGACGAGTTGCTCAAACATGTGGAGCGGCTCTGGCAGGTGGACGTGGTGCCTTACCAATCCGAGAAAGAGGTCACTCGGTCGAAACAGGATCAGCAGGCTGTGGCCCTGCTCGAGGCAAGAACAACTCGCAGGATGGTCGATGGAGTCTTCAGGTATGCTACACCTCTACTCCGTCACCCACAGATGCCGCCACTGAATGCACCAAAGGAATCAGTCATGCCCATGCTTCGAAGCACAGAAAGGCGCCTGTTAAAGGATCCCAGTCAGGCTGATGCCTACAGGGCAGAAATGCAGAAGCTGATCCAATCAGGAGCCGTGAAGGAAGTTACGCATGAGACTTCGCCCAAGGAGAACTGGTACATACCGCATCATCTTGTCAGTCATAACGGGAAGAATCGCCTGGTGTTTAACTGTTCCCATAAATACCTTGGACAGTCCCTGAACCAGTTCTTGTTGCCTGGCCCTACTCTTGGAGCTTCCCTGCTGGGGGTGCTGGTCAGGTTTCGTGAACACCCGATAGCTGTGAGTGGAGACATCAAGGGGATGTTCCATCAGGTACTGCTCCTCCCTGAAGACTGGCCCCTGTTGAAGTTCCTTTGGCGGGACTTAAAGGTGAATGAACCCCCTAAAATCTTCGAGTGGCAGATCCTGCCATTTGGGACAACTTCAAGCCCCTGCTGCGCCACCTTCGCCCTGCAACATCACGTGATGGAGCACACACAGCCTGACGACAGCCTGAGATTCTCCATCGAGAGGTGTTTCTACGTAGACAACTGCCTACAGAGTGTTGGCTCACTGGAAGAAGCGAGAGATCTGGTGGATCGGCTAAGAGAGTTGCTGAAATCAGCTGGCTTCGAGCTACGTCAGTGGGCTTGTAATGATCCAAGTGTCCTGAGCCATTTGCCTCCAGAAGCTAGATCACAGAGTCTGGATCTGTGGCTAGCTTTTTAGGGGGAGGTAACAATGTTTAAAACGATAACAATAATATTTATATTTATAACAAGGTGCAATAATAATTAATGTGCAATAATAACAGTGTGCAATACACATACACTTATTCTTCTTTTTTATACTAAGTTAATATACTGTGTTGTGTTGTTTGTTACGTTGTGATGTGTCATATCGTGTTGTGTTGTGTTATATGTAGTGCCGACGTAGGACAGTTTTTCCAATTTCATTGTACTACTGTACTATGTATGACTGTGCAATGACAATAAAGAGTTATCTTATCTTATCTTATCTTATCTTATCTTAGCCGAGGACAAATCCAACCCGCTAGAGACCACGCTCGGGCTCAGCTGGGACTGGAATTCCGACTCCTTGGGTTATAAGCACAGGCCCGTGTCCTATGAGGTGCCAACCCTCAGAAACATCTATAGAGTCCTAGCCTCACAGTACGACCCTTTGGGCTATCTGTTACCCTTCACCACTCGGGCCAAGCTCCTCCTCAGGCAGTTATGGGATAAGAAGCATGGTTGGGACGACTCGAATATTCCCTCCACCCTCCTGCAAGCTTGGTCTGACTGGGAGGTGGAGCTTTTTACCTCACCTTACCTTCCCACGTGCCTATGTTCCTGCCAGTGCTAACTTAAAGGGGGCCATTCGTGAGGTGCACATTTTTGGGGATGCTTCTGAGAAAGCTTATGGAGCGGTGTCTTATATGAGGACTGTAGAACAGGATGGGCAAGTTCACCTCACCTTCATCCTAGCTCGCTCCCGGGTAGCCCCCAAACGAGCTCTCTCTATTCCCCGCCTCGAGCTCTGCGGAGCTTTGCTGGCAGCGCAGCTGGCCAGTACCCTGAATAAGGAACTCACCTCAGCGATTGAAAGAACAGTCCTGTGGTCTGATTCGACCACTGTTCTTACCTGGTTGAGCTCACAGTCCTGCCGCTACAAGGTTTTTGTAGGAGCCAGGGTAGCTGAGATACAGGAGTTGACGGAACACTGTACCTGGCGCTACATAGACTCAGAGAGTAATCCAGCGGATGACTTGACAAGAGGGAAGGCTCTGGCCGAGCTCAAAGTGCCTAATCGGTGGTCGAATGGACCCCCCTTTCTGCTCAACAGTCCTGACACATGGCCAGAGAACCCGAGCTCCGAGCCCAGTAATGACGAACTTGAGCTCCGGAAAACAGTCTTCTGTGGAACCTCTATCACCTCCACACCTACCTGTCAGGATGGAATGGCGTGCAAGACTTGGCAGGAGCTCTTGGATGTTACTGTTAAAGAGCTTTGTGGTCAGGGACTCTCGACTGCGCCATCTAGGGCCGAGGACTATCAGAATGCTGAACAGGCCATCCTCCGGCAGGCTCAACAGGAGTCATTTCCTGAGGAGTGCAGATTGCTTTCAGAAAGGAAACCTGTCTCATCCAGAAGCCGCTTGCTTACCCTGGCACCTGAACTGGATACCTCAGTGGGCCTCATCAGAGTAGGGGGTCGGTTGCGACGCCTAGAAGGTCTTGACGGACCTATATTGCATCCGATTGTCTTGGATCCTTCACACCCTTTCACACGCCTGCTCATCCAGAAATATGATGTTGATCTGCATCATCCAGGCCCCAAACGGGTCTTCGCGGAGCTGCGGAGGTCTTACTGGATGAGAGGCAATTCGCAAGCACCAGCGAACCTGTCCTGAGTGTCAGCGTTGGAGGGCACAACCCTCTGTTCCCAAGATGGCTGACCTTCCAGCTGCTCGGCTTAGACTGTACAAACCAGCCTTTTACTCAACCGGTGTTGACTGTTTCGGGCCTATGTTTGTGAAGGTAGGAAGACGTCATGAGAAACGCTGGGGAATCATTTTCAAGTGTATGACGACGAGGGCGGTACATCTTGTAGCTTAGACGCGGATGCGTTCCTCATGGCCCTGAGGCGATTCATAGCCAGAAGAGGGACACCAGCAGAGTTATGGTCTGACTGTGGGACCAATTTCAAAGGGGGAGAACGAGAACTCAGAGAAGCCTTTGCCAACATGTCAGAGACATTGCAAGGGAGGCTCGCCCGTCAGAAGATCAGATTCCAGTTCAACCCCCCGGCAGCCCCACATTTCGGAGGTGTATGGGAGAGGGAAATCCGTTCAGTGAAGACAGCTCTGCGCACCTGTGTGGGTTCCCAACCTCTTCACAAGGAGGTACTCCGTACAGTTCTGCTGGAGGTTGAATTGATCCTTAACGCAAAGCCCTTAGGCTACGTTTCCACCGACGTAGCCGATGTGGACCTTGTGACACCCAATAGTCTCCTCATGGGGCGGCCTGATGGATCACTACCCCAGGTGGTCTACTCTGAGACAGAGAACCTCAGTCGGCGACGTTGGAGGCACTCACAGATTCTTGCTGATCAGTTCTGGGCAAGATTCATCAGGGAATACTTGCCTGGCTTACAGGCAAGGCAGAAGTGGCAGTCAACTCCTCCTGAACTTCTGGAAAAGGCAGTTATTATGGTTGCAGATCCACAGCTGCCTCGAGCCTTGTGGCCAATAGGCCATGTGATTAAGGTTCATCGTAGTGATGATGGACTTGTCCGATCTGCTGATGTGAACGTTAATGGACGTGTTTACACCAGACCAGTTGCTCGGTTGGTAGTTTTACCTGCCGTACCATCGGAAGACAGCGATACTAAGCAGAATAGCAAGTCGCCTCCCTCAACTGATTAGGGAGCCTTTTTTCGGGGAGCAAATGTGTAACCACATTTGGGGGCGGCTGTATAAAAGGCTCTGGGATTTTATGTCTATGTTCTGCAATATTGTGTGGGGTGGAGTCGTAGGAAATGACGTAGGCAGAAGTTGGGGGTGTTGCGATGCTACTCGAGAAGAGGAGATTTTTCTGTGTTAGTTCTGTTACCTCGTAAGCTGTGTTCCTGGTTGCCATCCTTCACGTGATGCTCCGAGTGTTAAGTTCATGACTGGAAGTAAGTTTCCTTAAATATGTTTATTTTCCGATTCTGATGTTGGCCGCGGCTTTAGTTACATTCTACCGCATTGTAGCACCGCATTTTTTCATCTCGTGACTCGAAGCATGTGCCGCCGGCCGCCGCCATTATGTAGTAATTTTATTCGGCCACACGATGGCGCCAAAGTCCTTTGTTTACAGTTAGAGTGGATGTTTCGGCTATGTATGACATTCTCACTGTGTTTAATTGTGTCCTTTCTGTGTTTGGAGCAAGAGATGTAAGATTGGCATAGTTCAAATTATATATGTCCTGTTATGTGTATATTCAGATGGATGTGTTGGTTTATTTCATGTAATCCTTTATATTTATCTTAGTGAAGCTGTTGCTGTATATATTTATATACTCATGGCAACTTGTTTGTTACTACAGACTGCTGGCAACACTGAGCATCTAGGTGGCAATAAAACAGCTGGCGGTGACAATCCAGCAAAGTGGAAGCCTGTTGTCCTCCTTCCTGTATCCTGACCGATACACCATCTTGTTAGCTGCTGAACCTAAAAGAACTAGCCCTCACCAAGTACTCCTCAACAGACAGCCTGGCTTGTTTTTTGTTGTTATGATATGTAATCTGAAATGGTAGTAAATTCCGCTACAAGTGTGGCCGGGGTTGATTTAAATGTTTTATTCAAGTGTTATAGTACTAACTGTAGATGGGATACAGTATGGGATACTGAACGTTATAGGCCCACTAAAAGTAATGAAATAAAGCAAGATAAAAATGATTTTACTGTAAACACATCAACTGCTTCATTATTTTTGGTTTTAAATAAACTTTTTGAAGTGTAACAACAAAGTAATGCAAAAACTGTAACTACAATTAAAATTATTTAACTTAAATAAACAGCGCCGAATTAATATGTTCTCCATATGGAAAATAAACAAAACTCATCAAAGACAGACAGTATTTTTTTTAAAAATCAACAAAGAAAAATAAAAAAAAATACTTGAAACAAGTAAAAACAAACCCCACCCACCCCCTCCCCCAACAACATAGTTTAGAATCAAATACAACATCGAAAAGTGTATAACTAATTAATTCATGCAAATAAATATTAACCATACACATTTTCTATCAAACGCCATGACCTTTGAATTCAGGTATAAAACGTTTTCTCTCAGAAGTTGATTTCAGTGCCGAAACATATTTTTGAAAATGTGACCCAGACTAGTGAGAACCACCGGGATCAAAGTTAAAGCTCAGTTTTACACAAACAAGAAAAAAGGACCTTGAATTGTAAGGTGACCTACCAGTTAAATGAGAAGAATCTAGTAACTAGCAAGCTACTTTGTTATTATAAACTACATTAAAACAGTTGTATGAAAATGATATTCAGACAGGGGTTTTCTTAACATTGTAGACTGCACCGCTGGAGACACGAGCTTAGAGCCTATAGTACAAATCACTACAACAACAGTACTTTGTTTACATAATACTGTGTTTCTGTACACCTTTATACCTTTGATAATATATAAATCATCATTCACGCATGCAAAAAAGAAGAAGAAAAACAAATAATTAAAAATATCTGAAAAGTTAATTGCTCTTTGGGGTCCCCAAGTGGCGAAAGGGTCCCTAAGCATTCGCCCGACAGTCTACCAATAGCGGTCTATCGCAAGATGAAGTATGTGGTACAACCGGTCTGTGCGTTTGTCGGGCTGTCAGGCTGCAGTGAAGTTATGACAGTGAAACCGAGTGTTTAAAAAAACAAAGCTTTTTGATTTGATTTTATTAAAATAATTTCATTGTTGTCCGAACATAACATTGACACATGTCTGCACTTTCACGAGCTGGAGATAGAGACCTTTTTGCCGAGGTCTTTATCTCGTCAGACCGCACTCCTCACAGACAGAGACGACCATGAAAATGGCAAATCTGCGGATGCAACACATATAATACGGAGGGTGGAATCATAAACGAAGCTAACCACTTAAGCTGGAACACCGGCCACTTCTCAGTCAGTATGTTTATATTGTACCTCTGCCTGTAAAAGCGCTCAGACGCAGTCGCGTCAACATCTTACGTCATCGAGGTCATGTGACCATGCTTCCATTACGACGTTTGGGGGTTTATTTAGCTAACGGCTCAGCCTGCATTGGCTAATATTGTAGACAGCCATTCCAAAAACAAACCAAAGCCAAGCCCCACGTTTTTGTGTCGATTAGTTGACTGACGTTTTTCAACCGAACTCGTGCAACGTCGCTTCCAGGGGAAAAGCTAGTTAGCACTGTTACCTTCTCGGTAATAGGGGTTACTTAACGTTAGCTAGCTAACTAAATTAACAACAACAGGAAATGGGTTGTCTGTTGCAAGTTGCTTTCACCATATCTGTTATTTTGACTAATCTCATGCCGTAGATGCAGCGTGTTTCCTCAAGCTTGAGTCGTCCTCCATTCCCCACAGTCGCGAGAATTACAAATACAGAAGAGCACATAAACTGGCCAACGCTCTATTTAGAACATTAAGTATGACTGAGTCCAGCGGAATGATTGAAGTCACAGTGAAGACTCTGGACTCACAGAGCAGGATTTACAAAGTCAGAGGCGAGGTAATAGTCTCTGTTTAAAATGCTGATCTAGTTAGACATCCTCACCCTTACTGGTAACTGATTGGTGGGTGCTTATATCTTGTGTGTTTGTATTTTCTCCAGTTGACAGTGAAGCAGTTCAAGGAGCACATAGCGTCCTCGGTGGAGATCCCGGTTGTCAAGCAGAGACTTATCTACCAGGGCAGAGTGCTACAGGATGACAGAACGCTGACTGAATACAGTGAGCAAATGACACCATGTGACCTGTGTATCCAAACATGCACAGTTAGGATGATCTTTGAACACGTGTCTGATTATGGCGTTATTTTTGTGCCATTATTCTGAGCGCACAATGCAAGTACAAGTGTTGCATTTTGAGCGAACAAAATTCACTGCTGCTTGCAAGAAATGTATTTCAGTGTTTGATATGATCCATATACACACACAATAACAGCCCCTCTCACTCAGTTTTTGCATTTGCTCAAGCACTCAATCTAAAAGTAAATCCTTATTTAAATTTTTTGGCTACTGTTGTCTGATTTGTGTGGGTTTTTGTTTGTTTGTTTGTTTGTTTTTTCCCCCACTCATACACTTATTATCTTTTTCAACAAAAATTGCCAAACAGTAACCCATAAATATTTTGGAGCATCTAATGATGTCCATCGCTTTGTTTTCCTTTAGATGTAGATGGTAAGGTCATCCATCTGGTGGAGCGTGCCCCGCCTCAGGCCACTGTATTGTCCTTTGGGGGTGCAGGTGTTTCTACTGATGGGGCAGAGGGTGGAAGCAGTAGCAGCAGCCATGCCTCCTCCCAGGGTGCCCCACATGACCGCAATGGCAACAGCTATGTGATGCTGGGGAGCTTCAACCTACCTGTCAACATGATGGACTCACAGCAGATACAGGTGGGGTCAAGGCCTGCGTGCAGACAAAGAACCCTGTTCATTTTCTTCTGAGGGGAACGGTAAAGGCTTACTTACACTCTTGTGGTAAATATGTGTAGACCCTACCAAGGTGCTGTTGCCAGTATTCGTGCTTGTGCATGGTGCATTATGTGTTAAATACTTTAATACGTGTACTATTGTGTACAGTTACATTTCTAAAGAAATACACTTCAGATTACGACACAGGTTACATTGCAGGGTTTCAGAGGGATTTGCGGTTATGATGTACCTACGGCCTAAATTTAACAAAAATCCATGTAAGGAGCTTTTTGTGGTTTTTTGTTTTGTTTTGCAGATGTCAGTTCAGCAGATGCTGACTGGAGATGGTGAAGCCAGGGTCAGCACTGGTTCGGGGGTAAAGTGTCATTATTCACCAATCATTTCTTTATTCTTTTTTTTGGAAACCCCTTCTACCTCACTCGTCCTGTAAATCTAATATATGTTTGTGCATCTTTAGAGCAATGGCTCAATGGATGTGCAAATCAACTTGGACCGGTCAGTTGAGAGTGAACCCAGGGTGAGGCTGCAGCTCGCTGAGAACCTGCTTAGAGACGCTCACTCTCTAATCCACAGTTTGGAGGTACATGGACTGTTTTCATATGTACTGTGGGTTTTTATTTGCACTCTCACAGTATTTCTTAGTGTCATAAATTAGTTTTGGTACTGTTCTGTCCCTTTGTTTTTTATGAATAGATTTTTGCCACAACAGCTCTCAGCATACTTTGGGTGATGCAAACAGGAAGTATACTGTAACACTGTTATCAGAGGAGTCAGAGAATCAATTGTGTGTTATGGCTTCTGTTTAGAGTTCTTTTTTTATTTCTAGTCTGAAAATGGATAATATAATACAAAAATGAGGAAGGAAAAACTTTTCAGTACTAAAGTAATCATAGGTCTTACCAAGCATGTTAGTAAGCACCTATTACTCACTGATTTAAGGATTGCAGCCATCACTATCTTGCTGGTATGAAACCAGACCTGATGACTGAACACTGTATTTGACCTCTGACAAATCATTAGCCAATAAGCAACCCATTTAAGTTCTTTTCTGAATCGAATATAAACTGAGAGTAACAAAATTAACTTTAAGTTTAATTCTGTCTGTCCTGAAGCTAGTGACTGAAAATATGAAGTCATCATTAATGTGTTTACTGATGTGACAAAACAAGGGAGCCAGTGTTTTGTTCCTATGCACTCATATACAACTGGAAGTCTTTTTGCAGACAAGTTGGACCCTGCTGGCCATTGAATAGAATGCAGGTTTAAGGCCCTTCATTGGCTTCACTCTTCAGAACATGTTTCAAAACCTGTCGACCTGTAAACTGAGAGATGAGGCAACTGTGTCTGTAAACGAGATTAAACAAAGAATAAACTTAATGAAATTCAGTGGGCAGATTGTATATGGACAAAAGAAAGCTGACAAAATATGGCATTGACTTGGCCGTACTCTCCAAGGATTCTTTTGAATCAAAAATACTACAACTTCTCTCTTCAGCGACAGTACTATAGTAATAGCCCAGGTTCAGTACCAGGATGTGCGTGCAGTCACTTTTCACTAACTTGTTCTGTTGAGTAGACAATATGCAAATTTAGATGCTGAAAGTTTTCGTAGGATTGCCTGAATACATCTTTAAACAAAAAACTACTGAAATGCTTGTGGGAACAGTGACATGTTTTGTGTTGTAGGGAGTGCCCAGTGCCAGCAGCGCCCATTCAGAAGCAGGGATGCTTCCGTCTTCTTTGTCCCCAACACCATTGTCCTCATCTCTAAGAAGGCCTGAAGCACCACAAGTAGTGCTTACCAGCTCACCCCCAGCAGCATCAGCTTCAACCCAAACTGAGAGACCAGCTATCACTGGGCCCAAGTGAGTCAAAATGAATAACTGGTATCTGATCATACGGTTTATACAGTTTGCTGTGTCATGTGCTAAACAGTTTCTAGCTACTGCTGCTACTTGTAACTTCCTAGACAGATTGAGTACTCCAGTGTTTTCTCACAGAATCGTTCATCCTCTGTGATCACTACTATAAGGACTTTATCACAGCCATACAACAGTCTCAAATTAGCAACTAGTTACCTGGCTCTCCACAGGCATCATCATCAGCTGAGTAGGCGCATAAGTCAGTACGTGAGCACATCTCTAAAAGGCATTAGAAGGGCTAAAGCACCAGCTGCTCATTGATACGCCAGACATAAATATTCTTCATTGAGAACTCAGTGGGCAGGACCTCAACGCTGGAGGTCAACTCCAAGGCAGTCATTCAAGCCACCGTCAATCCTGAATATACCAAGTAGTGACATAAAATTATCGTATTTTCCGCACTATAAGGCACACTAAAAATCCTTTAATCTTCTCAAAAATCGACAGTGGCTGTGGTTACTGACCTCTAACTGAGTTTATGTGGTACACAGCGCTCAAAAATCTGTCAAAAAATGTTTTAGTACGACTTTGGTGAGCTACGAAGCCGCACCGCTCGATGGATTGTTGGAGCTTTACGGCTGTCGTAGTCAGGAGCGTCGCGGAGTAATCTGGGTCCTAAACTCAAACGAACACTGCAGCATCACTGAGAGTTAAAAACGGTCTAAATTCTTTCATCTTTAATAAAATGATCAGCGTTGCTGCTTTACCAGGTGTAACTATGATGTTTAACATCCAGGCATCCATGAAAACAGAATTTATTAGATTTAACAGAGTTAGAAGTTAGCAGGAAGTTAGCTCGCTAGTTTCGCTAGTTACCTAAGCATGATATAGCATGTTTGACTGAGAGATTTCTGAGAAAATTCAAACGTACAGCTCTGCTATCACTTCCAACATAAATGAAGACAGAAAACTAAACAGCAGTGACGTTTGTAGGGTTACTGAAGTTGGGCTAGCTGGTATATAATGATGTGCTACGTGATTGCTAGCGACACAGCAATGTTAGCATAACATAAACAGTGAAGCTGGAGGACGAACACTAACACTTTTCCACTTATAAAAGTTAACGTGAGCGTTCCTGATGGTTAGAGACAAATGCAACTGCATGGCAGGGTGCTGTAAACGGACCAAACTTCAGTCAGGAGAACAACTGAGGTTAGTCATTAATATACTGTAACAACATACATAGAGCATCTACGAGAGAATTCAACATTAATGAATCGATGGTACGGAAGTGGAGGAAGGAAGAAGAATGAGTTGAGTAAAGTTTGACTTATCTGACTGTTTTGTTTCGCCTTATAATCCGGTGCGCCTTAGTGCAGACTCTCAAAGATCATCATGTTATATATCATTTTGTATGTCCTAGCTTCTTTATGCTGTGCAAATGTTGTTTTTCCCCCAAATCACTTTCTAAAAGCACAACAGATTTCAATGGATCCAAACTGACCTATAACACATGTCAAAAATGCCAGTGTTTATTGTAGTGCTGACTCTTCTTTCCCATTGTTTGTCCTCAGCCACCCTAGTCCCGCTGAGTTTGTGGAGGTTCTCTCTGAGGTCAGGAGGGTGGAGGAGCGATTACGTCCCTTCATAGAGAGAACCCACTCAATCCTCGGAGCTGCCACCTCAGCAGACTACAACAACAATGTAAGATGAACGTGTAGTGGCCATAGCAAAATATTCACTCTAGTGTACTTAGGAAGAATACATCTCAAAACTTTGTGACAGGAGCTCTTGCTAAGAAATGCACTGATGGAAGTGACTTCAATAAGGGAAACCAAGAGTTTCTCTGCAGATAAGTAGATACTGTCATGTCAGTGCTTTTTAGTTTAAGCATTAATCATAATTTTATAACTCTTTTCACAGACCCGGGAAAGAGAGGAAGATCAGCGCATTCTTAACCTGGTTGGAGATGCTCTTCGTCTCTTAGGGATCACACTGGTTGTCCTTGGTGACCTACGCTGTAACCTGGGAACCTCTCCTCCACGTCACCTGTATGCGGTTGGCCCCTTGGCTCACTACAACCACCCAGTTCTGCTTCAGGCTAGTCTGCCAGTAGGTTCACACCACACTGATATTTTGGCTACTGTGAAGAACTATTGTGTTAGGATATAGTGTAATAACCGTAACTTTACAAGTGGAACAATTATAACATGCAAGCAATGGATGGTGTTTGAATTGTACCGAGTATAATATCTTTATCTGCCATTGTAAAGGTGTACAGTGGAATTAGATTTTCAGTAGGTGCATACAATTAAGGCACATTTCATTTAATTTAATTGATTAGGATTGAAAAGGGACCATGTACAATATAAGCATTTTCTAAGAGTTTGCTTAGAGCTAATTTGCATATGCAGTCCCTCGGCAGCTTAAAAAGCAAAACGTTACAGCAGTTAAACGAAGAAACCAAAATAAAATGTGTAACATAGTCTCAGGCACATTCACCCCACATCCCTGCATACACAAGAAAAAGCAGGCATTAATGTTTAAAGGTCTATTATTTTTAGTTCTTTAAAGACCTTTACAAAATTATATACAAATATTATTATGGCAGTTTCATTGTAAGTATAAATATCAACCAATCCAGAAAAAACACAAAAGTTATATATTAAGATCATGGAGTGCCTGTCCAGTCTCCAGACCTCCGTCCTATAGAAATATAAACAATTTAGAGAGCTCCTGTATAGATGAGTGGGCTAAAACCCCTCCTGAGATTTGTGCAATCCTGGTGAGCAACTACAAGAAATGTATGTGTATATATATTATTATATAATAATATCCAGAACTTTAGAATGAGGGTTACTGTCACCATGCACTGTCTGATTTTTGAGGTTGAGTTCTTATATAAAGTGTAGAAACAGTGAAATAGTGTCCTTAAAAAATAGATTTTAAGTAACGTCTACGTGTTAATACTAGGGACTCCTTTTTAAACCTAAAGGGTAGACATAATATTTGGACATGATATAATGAAAGTGTTACATTATTTTTCAGGATAATATGAGGGAGGTGCAACTTTGCTTATATTTCCTTAGTGTCAGCGCTGTGTTATCTGGTACCTCTCAGTGGTTGGTTTCATTACTCATAAAAAATTACCTATTACTTGCACAGCACAGGAAGCAACAAAATCATTGATTGATTAGTAACTTTAATGCATTAGATTATTGCAATGTAAACTAATAGTGTGCAGATTTGCGCGATTAAGCAGTGTTTGGACCTGAAAATGCAAATGTCAACATTTGTTTACGAAGGAGAAGGAATATATCAGAGGGCCTCAGGCAGTGTCACTTGTAAATTCTTACCCTACCTTTGTCACAGACCATGAAATAAATTTTCCCTCCAGATGCATTTAGGGACAACAGTAACCATGACGTCTAATGGTAGACAAGCAACTGATGGACAGCAACAAACCTTTCAGGGCACTGACCAATCAGATCAGCAGGCTACAGGCCAGACTCTGCCTCTTCAGGCAAATGGGACCAATCGAGGAGGACCTAGGGTGATCCGGATCACACATCAGACGATGGAGCCTGTAGTCATGATGCAGATGAACATTGATGGTACGTGTGCTCCAGTTCCTTCATAGAACTGACTGTACACATGAAGTTCTGCGACTCGTCTGATGCCAGTATTTTATACACGACACTGCTCTAAAACAGAGGTTGAACTCTTTCTGTGGTTGTTTACTGTATTCATTTGTTTATTTGGATAAATAGGTCTTATCTAATTAAATCAAACAATTACAGTAATCTGCAAACGTTATTTTCAGATGGGTCACAATTTTATTATTGTGGATCATTTAGAAATCTGTCATGTCTCACTACAGGGTTGATCTATTGATCTTCTAATGGCTGCTTTCATTAGCTGAAATGAGTGTGTGCACATTACATTTGAAACAGCTACTGCGTACTCTGTGGTTATTTTTGATGAGTGTATCAGTTCCCCTGCTGTGAAGCTGAAAGAGTTGTGATGTTGTTGAATAGGTGAATCGGCTGCAGGGTCTCAGATACCAGGACAACCAAATGCCGCAGCTTCTCAACAACCTGGTGAGTGAAACATCAACAATTATTTTCTTGGCAAATGAATGTTGATTTCATTGAGTGAGTTGTTGCTTAAACAGTGCAGTATAGATTAGAGATGGACCGATCCGATATTACGTATCGGTATCGCTCCGATACTGACCTAAATGACTGGATCAGATATCGGAGAGAAATAAAAAAATTTAATCCGATCCATTAAATATCAAAACAGCACCTCACAAAACTTGCGACATGGCGTAACTCGGCTCATAACCGTAGCACGTCGGAGCAGTGTGCATCACGTCATAGAGCGGCTGTGGCGTGCGAGACCTGTTGGCGGTCTGGTTGAGTATTTGGAGCCTCGCTACCAAACCGGCATTTCATCTCCGACAAAGTTATCCAAGAGAGAAGTAAAGCAAGTGTGTCAGTTCATCTCTGAATGTTTGTGAAGCATTCCTGCGTTAAGCTTAACAACCATATATGGAGCGACTGCCTCTTCTCGCTCCCTCCCTCTCTTGCTGCTACTTCAATCGTGAAACTGATCAATGATCAGCTGATCGGCTTTTCTGTCGCGAGTCTCTCTTGTTTGTTTTTGGCCCACTTCGCACCAGAAAGATGAAACCAGCTGCTGAACAACAGCAGCTGGTTTAAGCTTAAACTGTTGTTAGAATTTATTTATTATTACTTTCTACTCCAGGATCTTTTTCTACGTAGCTGACGCTGGTAACTGTGCAGGGGCGGATCTAGCAAAGTTTAGCCAGGGGGGCCGATAGGGCATGAACAGGGAAAAGGGGGCACAAAGACATACTTTTCTTTCTTATTCTCAGTTAAAATGTCGAGCTTTTAATAAATAATTATCTGACTCTTACACCCAAAGTTTTAATATGATGTAAAATGTATAGAAGTCCATTACTGTATATAGTAACTGTTAAGTCTAATATACCCTAGTAAGCTATAGTACTTCTTCCATCTGTGCAGTCTGCAATTCTGTTGAAGAAAGATGTTGAATCTATTTAATATTTCTTGAAAAATAATTTATTTCTGTGCATTTTTTTTCACACTGCATCAAATTAAAGTTGATTATGTCGATTAAGCATCATGAGGTGGAGCGTGAGGGGTGGTTCCCTATTTTTTTTTTTTTTTTTTTTTTTTTTTTGCTGGGAGTTTTAGAGCCCTATTAGTTAGGCTGCTTACTCTTTAAAATACCAGAATAAGGAGGATGGAGCAGGTTTAAGTTTGTTAGATTGATCAGTTTCGCTGAACTATGAAATATTTTGGGTGCAGTGTATGTTTTGCATACAGGTATAACAGAATAGCTTTAGTGGGGTTTTTTGTAACTTGAGTATGAACTTATACAAAAAGCAGCAAGATATTAAAAAACACTTTTATTGATTAAAAACACACTATATCGGATTCATATCGGTATCGGCAGATATCCAAATTTATGATATCGGTATCGGACATAAAAAAGTGGTATCGTGCCATCTCTAGTATAGATGCCCCCCCCCCCTTTTAACACCTTGGGCCATGTGGACTTCAAGTGCACTCACTCAATTAAGTTTAGTCCTCTCCCTGTTCTCAGGCACAACACCTGCCCACTTCACAGAATTACCTCCTGAGTTCATGCAGGCAATTGTGCACCAGTTTTCTCACCAACCCACTGCCATGGCTGCTGCACCCTCAGCAGCCCACCCAGTGCACATGATTTCTGGCTCTGACTCAACACCCAGTGCACAGACAGCTGCTTCACCGCTGCTCCCCAACACCCCTGTACAGGGTAGGGTAGTCATCACCAGGCCATCCTTGTCCACCCACATCACCCAGCCTGTGGGAAATACCATCAACCTGAGGGCTACAGGTGGCCAGCAGCCAGGACAGGTAACCCACCACAGAGTGTGAGGAGATACAGGTTGAACATCACAAACATAATCTACTTAAAAAGTGACACACAAATGATTTGATTATCGACTGTCAGCTAATTTTACAACCTTCCGATACATCTTACAACGCACTGAATTATGTAGAATAACTGTTGTGCAGTAAACGTATATTCACTGGTATGGCTCTGCACACTTCGCCTTTTTGTAAACAGGGCACGGCACTGGGTCCCTCCTCTCTCACCCAGATGATCAGTGGTCTGGTTGGACAGCTTCTGATGCTGGAGCAGCCAGGTCAGTGTCATTATGTCACTTCCTGTTCCTGTTACAATGCAGAGTGGTGTTTTTGTGTAGCTCATCTGTGTAGCCAGTTAAATTAAAAGCTTATGGATAATGTCTTATATTAAAAGTGTAATCATCACATGCTTTATCCAAAGCACACTCTTACTCAATTCACCTGCTAGTTATTTCCACAGTATTCATTCACTGTGACTTTAGAGATTCACTAGGTTACCTTAGCGTATAGCTGACTGACTAGCAGCATGGCGTCTTCAGCTGTCCTTCCTGCACTTTGTCAGATGGTTTATTAATCCTGAGCATCCTTTATTAAAAACAATACTTGTAATAAATGTAGCCTGTTTACACCTCTGGAGGCCAGGATAACTGAATCGGAGACCTGGCTTCACACCCTTGGAAAAACCAGTAAAAAAAAAAGTAGGAGGACATATAAAGGGCATATAAACGGTGTCTCTACAACAAATGGTATGAAGACTAGTTAGGAGAGCAATAAACATAATATTAATATTGACTTTTATCAGTATTGGCCTCAAAAATGTAATATTCTTTTTTCATGTTTTTTAACTCTCTAGGTGATCCTTCAGCGAACTCTCAGTCCTCCCTGTCTGCCTCTTCCATGTTTGTTTCCAGCACTGCTTCTCCCCCCTTTCCCTCAGCTAATACATCTGGACAGACATCCACCCGCACCACAAGTACTACCTCAGTCGGTCAGCCAGCAGAGACCAGCCCAGAGGGAAACATGGCTCAGCTCTTGGGATCTCTACTGGGAGCAGCAGGGTTGGGTGGTCCTGCCTCTGGATTGGCTCCATCCATCACTGTGACATTACCAGGGGTTCCTGGCTTCTTCCAGAGCATGTCAGACTTGGCACCAGTGAGTTCAGATAAAATGACAGAAAACCTGAATTAAACATTTCTGAACCTTAATATAAAGACTGTTTGTACCAGTCAATGAGCAACAGGTGTTGTTTCCGCACAGCCACCTGCCCCTGGCCCCAGGGCCTCACTTCTTCATCAGTCCATTGGTCCTGCTCCCTCTCAGACCGGCAGCAGCCCAGCCGGAGACTCTCTGAGCCCAGATTTATTCTCTGGCATTATGCAGGGAGTGCTGTCCACCATGATGAGCTCTTTTGGGGCACAGCAGGGCAATGGAGAAAGCATTGCCCAGTTCATCCAGAGGCTGTCCCAGACCAATAACCTGTTTGCTCCTGGCTCTGGGGATGCCGTGGGTGAGTCCTTGAATGAAGATATTGTGCCTAACAAGTTCTTGCAGTTCACACTAATCACCATGGTTGTTATCTCATGGTAGGGTTCTTTGGGGACCTGCTCTCCCTGGTGTGTCAGAGTTTCTCTATGGTGGATATGGTGCTGTTGCTTCATGGGAACGCCCAGCCTCTGAGACGCATCCGGCCTCAGCTCACAGACTTCTTCACTGAACACTATCTCCAGGAGCAAGAACCCACTGATGCCAACATAGCTGTGAGTACTATGTAGAGTTAATGTAATGGCATCAGTGCCGTCCTTATTGGGACAGTGCTGCTGTTCCTCTCCTATACAGGGAAAACTTAAATCATGATCTCATGTGCATTTCACACAGCTTGTATTTTAATCAGTGTAACTGAAAGAATCTTTAGTTGCAACCCTAATTATCACTCATGAACGATCCACTGTGCTCAATCTATGTAAAATATATTATAAAAAATAGCAGTGGCTAGTAATAAGCAAGAAAGTAGTTTTCAAAATGTTTTAATACAAATTCCACATTAACAAAGGTAATACCATAAAATTAAAATCGAATGGAAAAATGTAACATTATTCTCCCTCCAGGCAGCAGCTGAGGACCTCATCAATGGACTTGAGGATTACATAGCTGAGAGCTTTGTAAGGACAATGTCTGTCACACACAAACATAGTAACATGGACTCTTAATTTCCTGTGACATGTGCACATAAGTGAGCGCTGTGTATTGCATCTAGGCCACAGTGACAGTGCGCGAGGGAGTGGACATAATTCAGACCAACCTGTCTTTCTTCAGACAGCAGTTCACGCAAATGGCCACACATATCCTTCGCTGCCACGGTAAGTTCACTTTGATTGCAAGAAGGAAACGGTTGGGAAAAGAGGGCATTAAGAACTGCTTACATGGAACATGGAAGGTTTGAGCTAAAACCCTTTTCAGGCATGCTATATGTGGCATTGAGTGTGTTAATGGCTTAAAGCTGGGGGTCAATTTGTTGTGGATTATGGAATAACTTCAGTTTTATTTCAACCTTTGATGTTTGATCTAGTTGCTCAAATATATCACCTCCAAAGAGGGGCATCGGTTCACGACAGTATTTTCTTATCTTAGTATTTTGTGTAGCCAGAATCCTGCACTGATGGTTTTATATTTGGGTTTTTTGTTTTTTTCACATCGCAGATCACATGTTTGGCCCCCGCCTGCTGTTGCTGTGTACTCACAGCCTGTTTGAGTGTCTGGCTCTAAACCTGTATTGCCTGGGAGGAGAACACAGATCTCTGACTGCTGTTATCAACCAACACATTGTTTGTATACATCTTCAGTAACGCATCATCATGTGCTTTGCTGATGGCACAGATTGGCAGCTGCCTATTACTGTGTATTTCTGTGTTTGTGCAGAGGAGGATGTCTGCAGACGTCAATCCCAGTCTGGTCAACTGGCTGACCAACATGATGTCTATGAGGCTGCACATCATTCTGGAGCATAACCCAGTTACTGAGGACCAAATCCAACACTACGTTATCCATTTACAGGTAATTAACAGAAACAGTGTAGAACAGATTTTTTGTCCCTAATCAGGCTGCTACTAAAACCACATTATCTATGTAGATATGTTTTGCCAACGCAAGTAATACAGACACAGTCAGGTCCCAACATAGCTGAAAAAGTAAGGGTCATGATCAAACATAAATTTGAATGTATTCCAATTTGACTGTGTCTACAATACGACCCTGTTCCAACAGCAGACTTAACTACGTTCAAATCTGTCATTTGAGTCATTAGAGTCAGATTTAGTTACATTTCCTGAAATGTTATTTCAGGAGGAGTTGAACCAGAGGACGGAGACTGAGGTGGAGCAGCCATCAGAGCGTGCAAGTGTGGAGGTGAGTTTTTACTTATTTTTGTTCTTTTCTAACTTCAGCGAGTCTGACTGCTTCTTAGTGGATCCGTTTGATGTATCTTGCTCTTTCAGCACGTTCTGACTTCAGTCAGTATGTACCCATCAGCCTGTAAGCCCATCTCTTTCTCCTGAGGATGTAGGTCTCTAAGATAACCGTATGGTTATTGATTTGCATTCTAAAGATGGTGTAACTGTAACAGCAGCAACTAATGACAGTAGAAAGAAAAAATCAGGCTCTGATACACAAACTGCTCATTAGTTTTAGGCTTGGTTTGACTTTGCACATGACAAGAATAGAAATGTAGAATATCACCCTATTTATAATTTTAGATGTTTTTTTCTGTAATAAAAATTACAGAAAATGAAAGGGTTCCCATTACTGTCAAATTGCCATTACTTCCACTACACCAAGATGGGCACACTTCTTTTTATTTCAGTTAGCTGGACATTATATGAGTTCAGTCATAAAATATAACAAAGATTCAGGTGGAGTACGTGACATTTTGTACTTGTGAAACTGTCAAAATTAGAGTCTGTATAAGTAACTGAAAAATGATCTTGTATTTTAATCTGAATTAGTATAATATTTTTTATTAGTGTTTAAATCAGCCGTTATGCTTTCTCTCTGTTGGGGCTAGGCACTCTAGCCATATGCAGTGCAGTTTGTATCTTACAAATGTACTTCAGTCCAATGGAATGACATGAAAGGCTCATGTGCTCACTACGGCTGCAACTACAGATTATTTTGGTGGTCGACTAATCTGCCAATTTTTATTCGATTAGCCAATTAGTCAGCATTTAACTCAGTAACTCTTATTGCTGCTTCCTGTGGGCAAACCTCCTATTCTAGGCTTCAATACCTCACCTGCTCAAGTCTGCTCACCTGTGAATATCACCCTGTTGTCTCGTCACGCAACAAATTATAATAATGACCCTGGAAACATGTGAATGTGAAAATAATCAAATGTATTTTTAACATTACTCAGCAGGACCATCAGAATAAAAACCAAATTAAAAAATATAAAAAAAAAAAAATGAATTAAATATAAGTGATACAAAATAAAGGGAGAGTAGTATGTAAACAAAAACATGATGTGCAAACAAAACTAAAATGGCTTCTGTCCACAAGTTCAAATAAAGCTTCAAATGAAGTCAAAAATATTCCTTTTTTTTCAGTCCAGAATAACAAGTTTCCAACATTTACAGATGATTGCAGTGGGACGTGCTCTGGAGTGAGCCTTGCGCTCATCTTTGAGATGATGTTCCCAGCTGCTGGTAACCTCGCTAAAGATGCTCTCTGTCTGTCTTCAGCCATTCAGAGGTGCATGAGCCTCTTAACAGGACAAACTCATCCATACACCTGAGTTTTCATGGGCAAAGACTGTTACTAATCATAATCAAAAAACAGGAGACCGTGTAGCTACTCCTTTTTGATTGGCATTTTCACTCATTAGCTAACAAAACTGAAATGGTGTTTGCCTAGCAAGCGTCATCCTAAGAAGTTTCCCACAGGTAAGCTCACAGAAACAGTGCAAACATGAACTTAAACACGGTGTCAGCGCGATGCACTAACTGAACTTTCTAAACAGAGTCGACGTCACAGCTCCAGGGTGCCGCGTTTTCAATGCTCATGCGCTGCAGTAGTGCTGTCGTGGATGGAAGCTGTCCACAGTCTGCACTTAACTTTGTTTGTTTTCTCGTTAATGCTTTCAAATCTCAGTTTCCATGTTGCCGTTCGCGCTGAGTTCTTCTTCGTTAGTATTGAGCACAGTCTTGGCAGACGATATAGGCGATACTGCCCCATAGCTTCCTGGAGTGTATTGCAGTTACCAAATCACATTTACGAGGTATCAGTATATGACGCGTCGAAAATAAAATTCCGCGTTCACACATTTTTGTAGTTGACGTCATCGATTATGTCGACGAATCGTTGCAGTCCTAGTGCTCACTTCACCTCTCGGTCAGATGGAGGACAGTTCGTCTCCAGCTGCAGCCACTACAGCAGAGGAGGCCATGGTTTCCACTGGAGAGGGAGAAGCACCTGCACCTGGTTTATCTGTGGATGGTTCATCTCAGTGCTCCTCTGGGCCCCGAGCAGGACACGACGAAGTGGCTCCTGAAATGGAGCCATGGGCAGCAGCTGTTCCACCTGTAAGGATGAGGTTTTGTTCTGTTTTTGTTTTTTTACAGTTTATGCTTATGCTATTCCTGCACAGGTCATTAACAAACCTCAGAAATGGGACCACAGTCTTATCTAATAAGACTTATAAGACTTATCTTTGTCCTTAATGGGCAGGATTAACTCTGTAAAGATGATGCTATTCCAAAATTTCTATATGTATTTCAATGCCTTCCCATCATGATTCCCAAATCCTTTTTTAAATCTCTGGATTCCTTAATCACTTCATTCATTTCGAATGGTAAACATTCAGAATTGAGGAAAGCTCTTCTTCAAAGACGCAGGCTGGTGGGAGGCTTAGCACTTCCTGATTTCCAATACTACTATTGGGCTGCAAATATCAGGTGTATGCTGTCTTGGCGACACTACCATCTTGGCAAATAACACCAGGATCCTTTTCTATGTAGCTGACAGCTGGTAACAGTGCAGGGGCGGGTCTAGCAAAGTGTTGCCAGGGGGCAGGTAGGGCATTAACAGGGAGAGGGGGCACAAAGACGTACTTTCTTATTCTCATTTAAAATTTCTAGTTTTTAAAATAAATAATTATCTGAATCTTACAACCAGTTTTTTTCTGATGTAAAATGTATAGAAATCATAAATATACCAACAAGTTTTTTAAATGTATTTATTTACCGAATTTCCCGGAGGAACCCACCCGAGGGATTAATAAAATTTCATTTAATCCAATCTAATCTAAGACAGTGTACATCACCTCGACACCTCTGTGTTTGTTTTCATTCAAAGGCTTTATGGCTTTAATACCTGGGGGGCCGGTCTCTAGTCAAAATGCCTGGGCTGTTTTTTTTGTCCCAGTCCAGCCCTGGGCACGACACGCAGTGAATTAATTTGAGAAGGTGTATAAAAAAATAAATGGCCGGGCCAGCGGTGCACATCGCAGATCAGCTCGCATAGACACATTAGTTGTGCCTCTTCTTAATGACGGTATCTTAGCTAACAACCCCAACTACCAGATTCAACTTGCAATTTGCTAAAAATCACTTTACCTCCCGGTCAGAGGGACGCTGCTAGCTGCCGTTTTTTTTTTCCAAGCAATGTTGAAATTTTCACATTCCGACACTTCAAAAGCTTCAGGATCCGTCCGCTCAGCGCAGCATCAGCACCGCGGAAATACTCGGATACATCCGTAGACTCAAGACACAGTGCGTTCTCGGGACTTTCAGGTGTTTGGACCAATGTTTTCTTTTCTGATCAAACCAGAAGCTTTAATGAGCAGCTGGATTTGTCTCACATTAAATGGCTGAGTTAATGCCAGTTAATGCAACATCGAAATGCAGCTGATTGAAATGAAAAGCTCGAGTCTGTGGGGTCAAAGTTTGCAGAACTACGAACGCAGCTGGAATCCACAGCTGTGTGTGTTCATGGAGCTGCATTTTCACCTGCTGGACGTCACTACCTGACAAGTTTAACTGTCTTCAGAACATTGCAGAGGCCTTATTGACAGTATTTGGCTCTACATATCTGTGTGAGCAGATTTTCTCTCAGGTAGCCTCTGAATGCTGGACACTGGGAGACCTGTGTCTCTGAGTGGGAGACCAGAGATCACATTAACATGTGTGACTCTGTATTAACAAACATGCCATATTGGCCCAGTTTATTTTTCTTATCATTGTTGTGAGGAGACCATAAATAGCATTTGTATTGTATGTTGTTCAGTTCATTTGCTGTTCTGGATAAAAAGTCTTTTTTTGTTTCAAAATAGCTGAAAACTATTCGCTGATAGCTGCCAACATCTACGAACAAATATAATCCTATAAAGTGGCTCTATATAGTGTGTAACTGTTCATATAGAGCGTTATTCAATTTATTGCTAATATGGCACACTGACCTCTGAGGAAATTTTAGATGGCACTCGTCATCAGAAAGGTTGCCGACCCCTGGTCTAAACTCTTTTGCAAACTTATATGTAAATGGACAATTTGCTTGTCATTTGCTTTGGCATTCCCACTGCTCAGTTTTTACAGGTCTGACACTATGACAGCACAATTCTCCCAAAACCTCCAGACAGTCCTGTAGACAATTCTTTAATGGTCAAACCAGCCTCTAGGAGCGCAATATCAGTTCTGTAAAATTGAATTTCAAATGTTCAATGTTCTTCAGTAGCTGCTATCCAATCTAAATGGAACAAATCTTAACTTTCATATCACACATAAACTGTGGGATTCTGTCCTTGGCCAAGTGCACAATAAGCACACACTGGTCCAGGGCTAAGTTGGTATATTGACCTGTAGAAGGTGTAGGGGTGCTCCTGGTGCATTACTTCATGTGTACTGGTCCTGTCCTTCACTGGAACTCTGTTTTCCAAACTATGTGTGAAGTCCTGCGGCATCAAATTAAACTAGATCCGCTCTGTGCTGTTTTTGGTGCGGCCCAGAACAAATAGAAAGAATCTTCTCCCCCCTCGCGCGGCAGTTGGTAAAAGATATAATGTCCTGTATGGATTTAGAAAAAAGTAGACAGTTTGTGGATAAAAAAAAAAGAAATTTTATAAATTGTGGTCCCCTTCTCTGGACTTCTTTGAAAGGCTCATGACTATTGTCTCTGAGTAGCCCACAGATTAACACCCCCCCCCCCCAAAACCTTATTTTCTGGGTATCTTGTGTAGTTGGGCAGCTGCCAGTAATGCCAGTGCTGTTTAATGTTTAATATCCTGAACTATTCTCTATTGTATGTTGCACTGAAGCTTTGTCTAATAGTAAGAATCAGAGCAGGAAAAAGCGATCCATTCTCAGTCCCCTGAAGTTTAAACATGGATGGTAAGCTAATTTATTTTAATGAAACCACACTGTTTAAAAAATGAGTGACAGTCACCATAGTTACAGAATTTATTTGCCTTAGCATTTGTTTTCTCCAGCATGGTCTTCATGAAGGCATCTGTGGCAGCTTGTTATTGTTAGGAAATGTAGATAAGCAGTTGTGTGTATTCTGACATCCAGGGAAACGTTGTTGGAGGGCAAAGCCCTCTACAAATCTGTGATTTTCTTTTACACAGATTTTTAGCTACATACATGAGCAAAGTGACCATCACTTACAGTTGTGCAATAATACATTGGTCAGGAATGGGTTCCTATCATCAGACGTGACATGCTGTCCCAGAGGAAGATCAAAGCCCAGCCCCCGCTGTCTGATGCGTACCTGCATGGGATGCCTGCTAAGAGAAGGAAGGTGAGAACTGCTGTTCCAAACTCACTGAACAGAAAAGTCTGATTGTGTCACAGATCCCTTCCTCACTGTTGTCAGCCTTAGCTCTAACAAAAAGACTGCATTCTCTCACCTGCATATGAAGGTAGAACTGCAGGTTTTTTGATAATGAAAAAGGCTGTTGGGCAGAGAAGGATGACGTTAGTGTTTCTACCCTTAGACGAGCCAGTGTGAAGGACCGCACCTGTCCCTGTCGGACGCAGTTAGTCGAGCTGCTCGTGCTGTGGGAGTCCTGCCTGTCTCTTCCCCAAACAGCCTGCAGGTAGAGCTGGAGAGCCCAGAGATACAGGACGCTTACGCCAAACAGGTAATCAGCTGCTGCAAATGATGTAGTATGATGTGAGATCCCTTGATTACTTAATTACTCCTGTTTATTGTTATTCATCCAAAATTGAGTATTGATTGTTGACATATCCTGTTTTGCAGTGTATCATACACTACACTAAAGTAAGCCCTGTACAAACAAGCAAATATTAAACAAAGGTTAAATATTAAACAAAGGTTAAGGTCCCATCCAGCAATTCAAGAAAGGTTTCCAAGCCTCTTGAAAGGTGGGGACATCTCCCTTTACTACACCAAAATCCATTCAAGTTTAGCAGCATCTCACTAAGCCACCTTTTAAAACAGGGAGGTGATGCCGATTTCCATTCTGTCAGAGCTGGTCTTCCATGGGACAGGAGTGATCCGGTTTCATCAACGCCAAATAACAGTGCAGATGAATGGCTGTTCTATACTGTTTGGAAATGAATAGGGTAAATGGCCAGGCCCTCCTCCCAAAGCTCATCTCAGTTCATTGGACTGGCTTTACTAAGATAATTTGCTGTAACTAGTGTAGTGAAAACTTGGATACTAAATGTTTAGAAGTTTGTTGCGCCAATAAGAGATCATACAAAGTTTGACTTTTCAAGGACATTCCCATACAAAATGATCTTGGCTTGAAAAGATGGTAGGTTGTTATTGTGAAGTGAACAGAAATGTTTCTCAGAGAGTATTTTGCATTTAATTTAGGGTCTTCAGAGAGTTTCTAAAAATGAAGTTGTCACCGGCAGATGTATGAGGAAACAACGTCATCATCAGGATGTATTAGCTTTAGCTTTATTAACAGCCAAATAAAAAACATCAAAATAAAAAACAGAAAACCCAGGCTCCCACTTTTAGTGGTTTTCTGTAAATGACCTTCAGAAGAGTGAGGAGGTCCATTACCCCATTCAAAGGAAAGAGTGAGAGAACCCAACTTTATCTACCAGTATTGTTTTTTATAAATGGGTAAGTTCCAAAAGAGATACGAACTCCGTGGCAGTACCAGCAGCCCTGGAATACAGATCTTGTACTTCACTGTTCTGAGTTAGGTTTGTGTGCGAGCTGCTGTTTCTGTCTGTATCCTCCTGCCAGGTAAAGTGTGACATCACACAACGAGTGAGAGACGATCCAGACTTTACCGGCCAGAGATTCCCCAACACACATCGAGCTTTCTCTGTAGAAGACTCCTAGTGCCAGTCAAACAGCTTGTGCCACAGAGGAGCAGGATGGGGCGATGAAACCTACCCTGCAGCGTGAGACCCTGATACATGTAATGTGGCATAAGCAAGGAAGACAGCTGCTGACTTCACTTCCTCCTCTCTTCTGTGTCATGGAGACGCACGCCGCTGTAGTTTGGTTAGAATGGGAAAGTCTGCAGACTCTTGCTAAAACACCCCACCTCCAACACCTCTGAGAAGGACCTGACAGAAGGACCTGACATCAGTGCAGAAGCAAACAGATCTACAGGATCTAGCTTAATGTCAGGATATGGTATGCAGTTTCTAATCAGTGGGCAGTCATACCAAAGTTTGAGATATTATTAGTATATTACTGTATATTAGTTAGTGGTGGTGTCACTGCTAGGAAAGAACAGTCAGAATGTTCAGAGAATAAAGTTTCATTAATCTGTGACACAGATGCACAATGAGAGTGAACGTGTAATCTGACAGTGTAAAAAAATGTCCGAATTATAAGCCAGCGTGCTTAATATTAGGAGGAAAAGTGTTCTAGTGTTGTTAAGGACAAAAATATTTTATGAGATAAAGTGTATTTATTGTTATAGTAAACAGTGATGGTGAAAAAAACATAGGTGAGCACTAATCTATGCTAAAAAATGATCTTCTTAAACTACTCTGCTGTCAAACAGCAGCGGTCCTGATACACTGTAATACTGAGCAGTACTGTGTTATAAATACATAGTAGCATAGAGCTTTGTCAGTTGCACTTTACCATATAAAGTCGTGATTGTCGTTAGTGTTTCCATGATATCCGCTTTATATTATTTTCACATCTTATTGATTTCAGTGAATCACAGACTTGCACATTTTAAATTTTGGGGTATTTTAGAGCATTACGTGTAATTGACTCTTGTTGAGTAATACAGGATACAGCCCCATCGGTGATATTTGTCAGCTTTGTCAAACTGAACTGTTACTACCTGCTTGATAACATCATGATCATAAATCCACTTTTAAATCAGTGTTTGTCAATTTTTAGTATTTATCCATCTGGATGATTGGCTTCAAATGTCTTTCTGCTTGTGGTCTCTGACAGTGGACCCATCTGTGTTTGTCCTGCTAGACCAGAGTATCGTGTTCGATGCTGTTGACCATAATATTTCATCACAGCGATTAGAGCATGCTGTAGAGGCACTGTGCTGCAGTGGTTTGAATCATATCTATCTAATAGACTCAATGTGTTCATGGAAATGGGAGGTCCTCTTCACACAGAGGTTAATTGTTCCAGACTGCCCCCAGGCAGTATCATTAGAGGACGTAGCATCCATCTATGCACCCAGCTTTGTCTATCAATGAAGTAACACACACCAACTAGTTAAAATTGTAGGAATGTTTTAAAGACATAAAAGGGGTCATCTGATCGTTTAGTTTTCTCTGTATTGTAGGATTTTAATTTGTAAAATTACTTTACTGTTGTTGTGATTTGAAGCTGTGAAAAATACAACTGAATTGGACTTAGTATGGCACTCACAGCACAATCCAGATGGCAAACAATAATAGAAATTGTGTTAAATTTAGAATCAGACATTGATTCTTGATCATTTTTCCACCCTCTGTTAATATTATCATTCATCCAGAGTGCTGACTAGGTGCATGGTCACCAAAGGAGGTGGTGTAGCTAATCTGAGCTCCACCAGTAACAGCATCTCTAGTTCCTTTTTGCAATTTTTTAATTCACCATTAATTGAGTTGTAACATCCTGTTTAACAGTAAGAAGCCCAAATCTGATGCTCACTCTGTAGTGAGCTCAAGGTCTTCTCCCTCTTCTGCTTTCTAGCTCCAATTCCTAACATGTGAAATAACAGTATATGTGTGTATGTGTATCATTTTATTCCTACATCTCCTAGACTTGCTGCATAGAGGCAAGCAGACACAATCCACTGTTAATGACCGAAAACCTTTGTAGACAAATCATTTATAGCGAAGTCAAACTTGTGCTGATCCAAAAAGGCAGCTCTCTTAACTGTTTAAGATTGTTGTGCCACTCATTCAAATATGCCAACAAGCCGGTTACCACAACTGAACGGGCAGCTAGTTGGATTAATGATCCAAAAAGCAGATTTCAATACATACGTATATAGTATAAAAATCTCAAAGGTTACATTTACACAAAAGTGCACCATATGAAAGGTGTGGTACAGCAGCCGCCAGTAGTATTTCAGACTCTGTTACTCCAGAGTGACAAAATATGTTCTTATTCCTGCTGCTCTGCTGTCAACAAACATCTGCACTGTTGACCACTTCAATACTCAGAGTAAAAAGCTGATTGACTTTTTTGGTGGTATAAATATCTGAACAATTCCCTGATCTAGCATTAGAAAAGGAGAAGCAGAAGAAAGACTTGATGTTGTTTTAATTCAGTGACAAGAATATTTCTGAACAGCAAGCATAACTTTCAGTTTTCATGTGTTCCTATGTGAAGACCACTTTAGCTTTTCAGGGTCACATGGCTATAGAGACACTGGTTTTCCACTAATGCTTGTTCTGGGTCAGTTTCTGCTCTGTCGCAGTGATGACAGAAGCAGGGGTAACAAATTGAGAGCAGGTCGGTGTTCCTGCACTCCCAGTGCCACCAGAACCCCGGTCAAGAGGGAAGTTACTCTGGGCAGGACGGGGGGCTGAGCTGGCATCACCTGCAGGAAAGAGAACAACAAATATAACATATCCACACATATCACAGCAGGTCTCACTATCATCATGTTAATCTGACCTTTCACTGCTTTCTATCCAACATTCATGCTGATGAACGTCTTTAACTGACCGCCTGTCTATGTTCTCGATCTATGCCAATACTGACAGTGATGAGAGGCTGAAGACGCTGGTGTGTTTTAAAGCACACTAAGGTTAAAGCGGGTTAAAAGAAGTACTTGTTGCCTGGTCAGAAAGTTTATCAGCAGTGGTGCTGGGAAAACTGCACCCAACAAGAAATCTTTCTCAATCTGGCAGACAATCGTTGGGAGTAGTTATTCTATAGCACTGAAGGCGTTTTGCTGTGGGTGCTCTGGCAAAAAGCTGTTAGCTTCCTTACCTTCTCAACTTTGTGACAGTGAATAAATCCATCATGTCCCATGTAGAATGTAGAGAACGCATCATAGGACCTATGTGTAAGAGATGACATTTGGATTAAGGTTGGACAAAATATGCACCCATTTTTATGTACAAGTGTGAACGGAAGAATCAGTTATTCATGAGTCTTAATGTTTTTAATCTTACAAACATGATAGTGTTTATAGCGGACATTGCAACCTGTCTGAAAATCTGTTTCCTCTTTCCAAAAACACTCAATTCAAAAACAAGGAAACGTTAATTATATACGTAACACCAAAAGGCGAGTATATCAGAACAGTAATCTATTTTATGGAAAGATTACTTCATTACATTTTTGGGAGCTTTAAAATAACACACTGAGACAGAAATCGCCAAATCCACTTAACCTTGTAACTCCCGTGCACCCAGTTCTGGATGTGCTGTTACCTGTACAGGTGCGATTTGTCTTTGCGATAGAAGCGCAGCAGCAGAGAGTGGAAAGGAAGCCCTCTGATCCTCCAGCGAGCCTTAATGGTCCCGTCCTCTATGTGTTTGGTAAGCTTCAGTACATCCAGTCGAGCTTCAGCGTAGTAGCACAGACACAGCAGGCGCCACAGCGAGAGCGTGAGCCGGTACATCACACGGCCTCTACACCAACACACGCAGTCAGACACACTTATCAAGAGTTTGGTCAAAGGATAAGAGTTTCTTATAACGCATCACCATCACGCTAGACAAGCACATTCACCTGGTCTTGATATTTATGAGGCCGTTGATGAATTCCACATCGTTTGAGTACATGGAGTAGTCGTGGTTTGTCATAAAGAATCTTGGAAGCTGCAAAACAAACAGATGAAGATCAGTTTCAAAGTTTAGGTGCTGATGTTAAAGACAAACACTTCAACAAGATATTCTCCAATTCTATTCGTTTAAGTCTAAAAACAGAGTTTGGTTTTACAATAAGCAGGCTGCAGTTTGTGAGGAAAATGAAGAAGGTGAAGCGTATAGAGTTGTTTCAATGCTCACAGCAGTGGCAAGTAAAGCTGCTGCTGCTGCGCCCCCCCCTAAAAAAAGAGTTTTTTCATATCCATGTCCCCTGTACTCCATCTGATATCAGAAAATGTGCGTTCTTGTGTTTGTTTTTTGTTATTCATTTGCCCTTTCGTGCTATGGAAACAATGTGGATACAGTGTGGAAACTATTATAAAATGTCTTAATTCTTCAAACATTAAAAAACAAAACAAAAACACAAAAGTGTGTTCAAATGATCCTGGTGGTGTTAAATTGCAAAGCCGATTATTCACCATGTGATCCGAAATTGTAAATTTCAGGTAAACATGTCCGATCTGATCATGGAAAAATGAAGATACTTGATTTGTTTTCATCATCAAAACATTTGTATACAAAAGTAAAATATCAACATTGTAATGGATTTTATGGTAACAGGCTGTCCCAAAAACCTGTCCTTGGAGCAAATTTACTTTTCAATGATTGTGTAAAGTCATCATACTTTTTATGGTGGTTTTGTGCAAAAATGAATAAAACATTTTACCTGAAGCTGAGTAAATCCTATCATGTGGATAGCTGCTACATTTGCAGTGGTTTTAAAATAGAATTTCTTGGTTTGCAGTATTGTCACTGTTGAGGTGTAGTGATAAGACTTTATTATGAACAAACAGCTACATTTCTAAATACTGCATGAGATGCATTTATAAGATGAAAAATTATTTTGTGATATTTGATGATATTTCTGATCTGTGAACAAAAGTACAAACGAGTATTGTAGTTGTCATTAATTAATTTTACACTATTGTTACACTGCCTTGAGATACAACTCGCTGTCACTGCTTGTTATGCCCTTTGGACCACACAAGGGGAAAGAGACAACAGGTTGTTCCTCTAAGTCACACAAGCACACAATTTTGTTCCTATTGAATAAAGCGTGCCCCACTGTCACATCTAGACCTATGGTGGAGTGTGTTCAAGGATAAATTATTAAATGCACACACAGGTAAACTGCTGAGTGCCATTACTGTCTTGAGAGGAGGCTACAAAGGATGCTGTAAAGTCTTCATGCATGTCCAATCATCCCAAAAAGTTGAATCTGTTCATCTGGACGTAGCTTTTTCAGTCACTTGGATGAGTGACGAAACATTT
Source organism: Copadichromis virginalis (assembly GCF_057382275.1). Taxonomy (NCBI): domain Eukaryota; kingdom Metazoa; phylum Chordata; class Actinopteri; order Cichliformes; family Cichlidae; genus Copadichromis; species Copadichromis virginalis. Next base: position 33,540,739 of record NC_140638.1, read on the forward strand.
CTCCCACTGAATACAGTTGAACAGAATCTACTGTTTGGGATGCTGTAAAGTGTTTAGTGCCCTGCACATGTACTTTGTTAACCAGCTGTCACAACCTGCCACTAGATGGGCCCACGACACAAGTTTTGGGGACTCACAGGACGTCTTAAACACAGGAGACTGACACTTTTCTCTCTCTACAGATAGAGATGGCCAACACTCACAACTTCAGACTAGTTGCTAAAAACAATATAACAGGGCTCCCGGCTTCAGTTTACTGTCACTCCCCCTAATTTCCTGGAAAAATGCATTCTCTGTAGAGATGCAGACTCGATTTGCATTCTTCAGGAGAAAATTCACTTGCTGTCAGAAAAAAACTATGTATGTAGTGCTCTGTGAACAGAGTAAAGCAGCTATCACTGCAGATATTTTTTGGTTACCAGTTTGGGGGGCGGGGAGCTACTGGTTTACATCAATTAGCCAGAAGGATGCATATTTTTCATCTCTATCCCACTCCCAGGAGATAAGAGGTTTGTTTTTCAGGGCATCTGTGCAGAGTGTTACCGTCCCTGCAACATGTAACTTTAACGCTATTGAAAATGCTTGGGGCGTCCTCCACTTGCTGCCTCGACTGTAAATGTAACTGGAGGTGGTTGACAAACGGTGTAACAATAAGGGACACGTTCTGTGTCTGGTGTTGGTGTGATTTTATTATTCTTACAGGATCTGACTGACAGGGTAAAGGGTCTGGGGACAAAACAGTACCCCTTGATGTGCCATTTTATGAAAGGCTCCTCCCCGTCTCCAGGGAGACCAGACACCCCCTAGAGATTTAACAGTGGTGTTGGATGCAGGAGGGAGCAGCATCCTGGGGTTATCAGTCCAGGACATTTGTGCAGCAGCAGGAAGCTGGTCCACACCCCTCACTTTGTGCAGTTTGACAGGCAGAATGAGATCAGTGCTTCTGAGGATTACACCGGGAAGCGAATCATAGTGACCATTTCACTCATGCTGCTGGGGTTATGCAAGTAACCTAAAGTTACTGACAATAATTAATTAATTAATCATTCGTAAGCCATACGCTTTATCACAAAGAGAATGCAAAATAATCTGTATTTCAGTGCACAAGTTGGATTAACTTATATACCTCAAGCCTCAAGTGTACAGTCCAAGTTATATATGTGTATTAAACAGTCAGTACAGACTGTAGTACTAAATGCTTTGAATAGTCAATAAGAGTATGAGACTATTTAAATGTGTCTGTTTATATTTCAGGAAGAGACTGATTGCCAGGCAAGCGTTGAGTCAGATACAGCTGTCAACATAACCAATGACAGCTATCATACTGTAGTGGTTCTTACCTCTATCCTCAGCCTTTCATACACCAGGGCCAGTTTTTCCTCTCCTTCCCTGTCGCTCTCAATATGCTCCCCCTCTGCTCTGCCTGTATGGCTACACAGCGATACAGAGGGCAGCTCCACCGCCTTCTTGTCAAGTCCGCTGTCCTGGCTGTATTTTAGCACACTGTTAGGCACCAAGTGTGTGCCAGGGCAATGAAAGCAGTAAAACTTGGAGCCAGACATGAATGGTGCAGGACATCCCTCAGTTTCAAACAGGCTTCTGAAGCAGCCGTGTTCTCTCTTTACAGCATCAGTGTCGCTACGTTTGAAGGTCACTACGTTAATGTCATCCTCTCTGCTACCATCCACTGTGGTCAGTGGAAACAAGAACTCTGAAGACGTGAGGGGCCTTCCCATTTTGTTGTGACCAAACAGAGGGATCTCCAGAAGGGTGTGGAGGCCATGTGACTCGCCCTGTCGCACCAGCACACAAACACTGAGAGAGTCCTCCCAATCCTCCTCGCCATAGCGCAGCATTTGAGGCTGGCTCGCATGATGTATTGGGTTAGACAGCACCGGCTGCCTAAAGTTCTGATATCTCAGGCTGTTGGGTGGGGCCAGGGCCCATGCTGCACTGCTCAGGGGGCGGGTCTGGCAATCCACCACCTAAAGAAGCAACAAGGACTTGGTGTTATTATTGTAAGCATATAGAACGTGATATTCCATTTTAATAGCGGTCTGAGATTTTGAGTTAGATTAGATTGTAAACAGTTTAATCTCTCAGTATATCCTTGGTTTTTCCATTTTTACTTACACACATTTATTCTGGATTGGAGAGCAAATTGGGATTAGTATCTTGCCCAAGGACATTTGACATGCAGACTGGAGCAGCAGGAATTCAACCACCAACCTTCTGATAAGTAGATGACCTGCTCTAGCTTGTGAGCCACAGCCACCCTAAACATGGAGCTAAACAAGCTCCAAAAACTTTAAAAAGCTGTCATATATTGGATTTATGTATAATACCTGCTTAGAGTAGGGCTCCATGGTGTAAATTAGCATTATGTGTATAAAGCATAGCTTTATACACATAATGAATGAATCTGTAACTGATTGATTGAAATGTGTGTCACATGAGCACAGAGCCAATCGAATACTTATTTCTCTCTGTGACATGTAAATCAGTTTATACCCTTTATTAACTCTTATTAATGTAGTTTTCCTGGATTTGTGGCCCATGTTTTGTCTCTAAAAAGTAGAGACTGTTCACTTCTTTGTAAGCAGTGTTGGTCAAGTTACTTGAAAAAGTAATCAGTAACTAATTACTGATTACTTCCCCAAAAAAGTAATCCCGTTACTTTACTGATTACTTATTTTCAAAAGTAATTAATTACTTAGTTACTTAGTTACTTTTTAAAAACACGATTTACAACCTGAAGAGGTGATAAAGCGATATCTCTTTCAGCCCAATTCTACTTTTTCTGCATAATCCATCATACAAAATGTAATCAAATGGAAAAGTCTCTTTTTTAAACTTGTTTTATCAGTTTTAATCTTTTAACTTTATGCATCAAGCAAAAATTTAATTATATGCAACATTCTCTGACTGGAAGAAATTAGTTTAACATTTAAACCTATTTTCTACACATTCCAGCACATAAAATAAAATATTTTTTGTGTTTACACTCAGTCTTTCAAATAGATGCAAGTAAAACACAGCAGAAAATAAATAAAGGCAAAGACTCAGCGGTCCTGTTGCTCTATTTTCACCTGTAAAGCAGGAGTGGGGTAGGCGGAGGTTTACCCTGGTGCAGGTGTGCCGCGGTCAGTGGAAGAATCCGTGAGTTTCTCTGTGAGTTTCCCATTACGTCGTAGCTACTCGGTGCTTGTTGGAAGTTTAGGGGTTTTTTTCGCTGTAAAAAGAAGTTTTCTTCCCACGCACAGCGGACACTAATGTTTTTGTCACTTTTTATGGAATCAAACTCAAAGTAAGGTCAGTACTTCCACGCTTTAAACGCTGCACGCTCATACTCTCTCCACACTCGATATATGATCCATTGTTGATCTGCACACAGCTGTTGTCACCAACGGCGCACTCGCTTACGTCACTGTCATGAGACATTCTCGCAAAAAATCACGGTTTTAGTAACGCAGCGTTCCTACGGGAAATCTAATTACCGTTTTTGCAATAGTAATCCCTTACTTTACTTGTTACTTGAAAAAAGTAATCAGATTACAGTAACGCCCATCTCTGTTTGTAAGTGAGAAAATGAGAAATTCAGATCAGACCATTATTTCCTCCACTGCAGCGTCTCGCTGTGCCTGACTGGACACATCTGCCTGTCAGCTTTATTCAGCACATCTCACTTTCCCATCAGCTCAGTGTCAAGCAACTGATGAGCAGCACCTGTTTTATAATAAGTTTTACAACCTTTGTGCAGTGACTGATCATGACGTTTTACTTTCTGGTTGCCATTTTTTTTGCACTTTACCCTAGTGAGTTCACCGTGACTCATCTGTCATAATACAACCTTTTGTAGTAATAAAATGTAAACGGAATGCAATTCATCCTGGGGAGGATGTGATTGTTTACTTTGTACGTTCCTACGCTGCTAAACATTGACATAAAAAGTTGTGTGAAGACTTAATAACCTAAGTGTTGGAGCTAGCCTAGCTGGTTCCCACTAATTCAAGTATAACTCTTGAAGGGTGTCCAAGAAGTAAGACTTCTTTGTGACAGAAGTATGTGAAGCCTGCAATCAGCCTTTTCCATGTCCAACATTGAGTTTGCTTTTTACCTGGACAGACAACGATGAAAGCTGAACACATACCTGTTCTAGAACAGAGAACAGCTGCATCTCTGCCCAAAAATATACTCTTATTAGAACTCACGTTGTTTCTATAGGTTAGTTAAAAACCTATTAAAAAAAACTCTATGCAGCAAAAATGATCTGCAGGTCTGCATCATATTATGATTTAGTGCTATACATAAACTAAATTGAATTTAACAGTGAAAATTGACAGCAACCATAAAGCTACAGGTCCAACTGTGAACTTTGTCAACCAGTTAATGCAAAGAAATCTCTTTAAAAAACAGACAGACGGGATCGGCATTCAGGATACTGAGTACTAAATTCCACCTTCTTAACTACTTATTCAGTTTAGGGTCATGGGGTCACGCCCCTTTTCACTTTCATCTATGTCTGTTTACATCTAAATTAACACACAGTTCAGAGGACTGTACTACGAAACAGGACTTGGGCTCATCGAGGTAGCTTCAGGGTTAATCCTGGGTTTTAGTAGCATGAAGATGTTTTACTTCTTACCGAGGTCCATCGGTTTATGCTGCAGAGTTTACCTGCTCCAGAAATAGTTATGCTGGAGACTTGAGATCAGCAGGTATGAAATCACTGCCTACTGAACAATCAAATTCCTGTAAAATATTATTTCCAGAAGATTTCTCTTGGACCTTAAGTAATTAAAAAAATGTTTCACAGGGAACCTATTTGTATTTGTGGACCTTGAATGAAATTTTCACACATGCTTTTCTAGGTATGTTCAATTGTTTTGTAGTACAGGTCTAAGTACAACAAACTATTAACAGCCTAAAATAACTGGAATACTGGAGTATTTGTCAACTGATGCATAACAAGAAATCCAGTAAATTACCTGTCTGACACTCCAGCTCCATTTTTGGATGGGCTGCCTTCTCCCGTGGCTGCGGATACAACCCACCCAGAAGGCCACGCCTCCTCTGCTCACAGACATTCACCACAGGGTCAGGGCAACCCCGGTCACCCGATGACCATCACCCACAGCACAGACAACAGCACAAAGACTTTACGACTGGAAGATTCCCAACTACTCCAGAGGCCCTCTACCTCATCTACTTGAGACCACAGAAGAGAGAATAGATCGAGTTAGCTGTTCACACGGCTACATGACATTATTACAACAGAGATATTAACCTGCTGACAAAATGATTAGTTGATTATCAAGCAAAAAATGCAAAGGCAGTTTTCTATGTTTTCACTGTAATTCGTACCCGAAACGTGAAACATTATCAGTGTCTGATAACCAAATGATTTTTTTAATCAACTGACTACACTGATATGATATATTTGCTAAAAAGTTCATATTGGCTAACATTTTGTTCAGTCTGGTGCAATAAGAGCTTAATAAATACAAAAGCTGTGCTGCACCTTCTTTTCTAAAAAACGGCTGAATGATATTTTGTCCACCTAACAGATGCAAGTCTTATAGCTCTGTTTTTGGCACCACCAGCTCCTGAATGCTTGGCTAGGTCCTGCAGCTTCTCTGACAGTTAGCACTGCACCACACACTAGTTATTCCAAAAAGCTGCATCAGTACAGCAGGGAGTGCAGAGGACACTGGCAGAGGATTCGTTTCAGCTTTTGCTGCAGCACCTCATTTGGCTTTTACAAATCAGGCAATCACTCTGTAACGTTTTACTGGTCACATGATTCATCTTAAAAACAAATATGCTTTGTTAAATCAATAATTTTATGTAAGCTCCGACATTTGCATGTATTAGGAAGATTTTGTGTGATAATAAATCTTGTGGTGTTTGTGCAGCAAGATAACACAAATGCTACAGTTCAGGCATTCAACTGAAGGTTCTCTCGGACTGCCAGGAGCACGGGACCTGAAGCACACCTCACGTTTATAATCAGAAACTCCATGGTGACAGCTGGCATCCAGTGAAACACGTGAACACAGGCCTCTTCCTTACAACTTCAAATGCACTACAGCCAAAATGAACAGAGCAGTCTCAACCGCTCCTTTAAGTTCAGTTGTCAGTTGCATATCTTCCAGCTGACAGCGGCTTTTGAGTGGACGCTTCTTAGGTCATAACTCGTAAAAGGAAATTATTGGGTTATAGCATTTAACAAAAAAGTTTAAAAACAGCATTGCTAAAAATTTCAGGACTATTTTGTTTTAGACTGTCACACAATCCAATTACTGCAGTACAAATTGTTGTTTTAAATAACTTGGAAAAATGAATGTTTACATTTTTTTATATTCTCCGGAGGTTAAATGGGGCACAGCTGCGTTTTAACTTGTCAGACATCCCTGTATGGTCACATCCGGATTTTCTCCGAAACTATCGCAACATAAACCATATATGTATCCCTACAACGCTGATATTAACTCGGAGATTTCAGCTAGTGCTGGTTACATGCAGTGACAGTCAAATAATAGCAGTTAGCTTTCAATGCTAACTAGTCAACAGCTAGCAATGAGCTAGCCACCGGTTTGGAAAAGAGCCTCATGTTATCTTTTCCAGACGAAGTCCCTGGTCCGTCCAAATGTTGTAAGTCTCCGGTTAGATTGTGTACAACAGTCGCCGCAGAATCAATTAACAAACTAGTAACATTCCGCTGGTAACTTACACAAATGTCATTCCAACCCTGTAAGTGTCCTTGCCCGGCCAAACACACCTCACGCAGCCAGTCGTGATGCTGCTTTCAGGTCTATTGGAAAAACGGCCACTGGCTCAAAGCGCCACAAACGATCAAACAATGCGGCATAAAAAATGTCACGTGTAGCGTCTACACTTTCAGTCGCGTTAACTAAAGAAAATTCCTCTTGTTTGTGGTTTGTTTTTCTCTCTTACTTATAAAAAAGTGTTTAAAACACAAGTAGCTTCCACATCATGTGACGTTTTAGTTTCTGAATCTAAAAAAATGTATGACTGTAGAAAGCACTGGTAGAAGGCCGCGAGTACACCCGCTCTTAAAATCGATATCAGTATTTTTACAGTTATATTTATAACTGTAAAACATATAACTATAGTTATATTTCATTTTTTAAATTGTTAAAATCTCTTTATCATTATATGTGACACAGTGGCTTGTATAATAGTTTTGCTACACAGCATTCCTCCCATCATCTAAGTGGAAGCTCACATTCAAAAGACATTTATGACGTAAAAAAATGTGTTTTAACTAAACATTTCTTAATAAATGGCAGCAATACATTGTCGCAGAAGGCTTTGCTCGACTTTTCCTGTCAAGACTCCAGTCCAGTAGGTGGAGGTAATGCTCATTTAAGCTGGTTTACTGCTCTCCAATAAACCCAGGAAAAGTAGTTTGTTTTTTTTGTTGTTGTTTTTTTCAAAAAAAAAAAAAAAAGGAACAAGAACAACAACAAGACCTCAGTTCTACATATATGTGTGTTGGTGGCCGCTTGATACCAGGAGTCCCTGAACAGGTTCACAGGACAGTAGAGGACAAGGCCTTATTCCAGAAAACATGTTCATCAAATTCTGAGTTTAAAAATAAACTCTGAATAACTCTTAGATCAGCTAAGATCTAACCAGAATAACAGAACAGCTGGCTGGATGTTTGGGAGTTTTGATTTTAGCTGATCAGACTTAGTTCAGTCACCTCTAAATTAAGAGCATCCCCGAGCAGAGAAAGAAAGCCATTGCCAACACTAATATGTTGTATGATTCCTATGATTCACTAATATGAATCCTAATTTTACATTTGAATTTAAATCTAATTATTGAGCTGTAATCTGAGAGGGACCAGAGGTAGGTGACAGAAAGTGAAAAAATCTGGAGGAAGAGATCAGACACTGTGATGTCAGTTACCTCCAGACTCCAGCGTGGATCTGTCCTCAAGCCTTTTTATGATGATGATGATAATAACAACAACAACAACAACAATAATAATAATTTAAAAAGTTTTTGCCCATTTAATTTTTTTATAATTCCAATAATAATAATAAAGAACTCCATTATTTCTGCTATCAATGGATAAAAACTGTTAAAGATAGAAAACCTCAGCTTTGATGTTCCCATTGTCAGCGTTTATAATTGAATCTAATATCAGCCTTTACTGATGATGGCTACCTGACAGTCAGGGGAGCTTTTTAGGTCTAATAGGTGTACAGTTTTATTATAAAAGGCAAACATATCACAAATGTCTGAACTTTTACAGATTTTGGATACTTCAGTGTCAGTCACAGTATATTTCAGTAAGACAAGGTGGAAACTGCTCCTACATCAATAAAGGCTGGTGTATTGATGTCACAGTGTTAGGAAAGTCATGTAGCCCTCCCCTACAGGCTTTTCTTTTAAATTGCAAACTTCGCCAAGGGAGTTCTCCTCATTCATTCTGGTCAGTGTTTACATCCCACCACAAACCTGCGTGTCAGAGGCTCAAAACCAGCTCACTGACCAGATAACTGACATGGAGAAAAACACCAGGTTGACAGGTAAGTGAGGAGAACTATGCTGTTGTAACATGCAGTGCAGCAAGAATCTCAGCAGCACTGAACAAGGTGCACCACTGAAACATTTACACCACTAATTTTCTCTGCCAGTTTATTCCATGACAGCTTTTAAAGTTACAAAAATAGGGATTATACTTAGATTCAAAGCATCTTCACCATTGTGAAGAACCACAAGGAAGACCTGGACAGTTTACGACAGTATATTGACAAATGTTTCAAGTATGTTGTTATGGGGAAACCAGATAAGAAGATCCCTACTAACTCTTGTAGCAAAGAAATGCCTTCCTCAAAACAGCTTCTCTATAAAACAGCAATATGGTGGACATTCTGACATCCATAGAGAAAGAACTGTCCAGCTTTGCACACACCTAGCCCTCCTGGAAATCCTGCATAAAGATTTTCAGGCACCACGTGAGTCTGAGGAGTCCAGCCAACAGCAGGTGGTAGAGCAGGTTATCTACTGATCGGAAGGTTGGTCGTTTGATTCCTGTCTTCCCCTAGTCTGCATGCCAAATATCCTTGGGCAAGATATTAACCCCAAATTGCTCTCCGATGCATCCATTGGAGTATGAATGTGTGTGAATGTTACTTAGAAAGCACTTAGATCAATGTGCTTGTGCGAATGGGTGAGAATGGGTGAATGCACAAGTTGTGTAAAGCGCTTTGAGTGCTCAGAAGAGTAGAAAAGCGCTAAATAAGAACCAGTCCTTTTACCATTACCATTTAACAGTCACTGTCAGAAACACTGCCCTCAGAGAGTCAGGCAAACAATAGACCATTTTGAACAGAAGGAGCCGGTGAAGAGGGGAGCCGAGAGGAGCAGACTTCAAGGTGAACAGTGAGTTTCCTAAAGAGATCCTGGAGCGACATAAGGTCCTGTTCCTGATCCGAAAGTTAATCCAAGGAGGCTCCCTACCTGGCATCATGGTTTTACGTCACCAGGCAGCTTTATCATGACCAAAACACCACACCATGGCTGTACCTTATTTTAATTAATTTTGGATTTGGTTCATTCTTCATAAATTGGATCAAAACACTATACAGCTCTCTAAACGCATCGGCTACGACTAATGATCTTATTTCCCAAAGCTTCAATCTACAGAGGGGCACAAGACAGGGCTGTCTGCTTCCCCCCTCACTTTTTTTTTTTTTTTAAATCAAACCACTAGCAGGAGCAATCTGCCAAAAATGTAGATAGTAAAGGAAATTAACTGAAAATATAGACCATAAGATAAACCGATATGCTGATGATGTATTACTTTTCCTATGGAACACACAAATCTCTCTTCTGAAGACGAACACACTCACAGATAAGTTCTCATCCAGTTAGCAAACTCCAGTATACTCCAGTATGCTAACTGGAGTAAATCAACCGTTCTGGCCCTAAATTGTATGCCTGTACAAAGTTTCTGGCAGAGGATGCATGAAGACTTATCCACATGTATGTTTTTCTTTTATCTGTTTATTTATTCATTTCTATTTGTGTTATTTCAGCTATTACATTATATGTAGTATAGTATGACAATGTCTAAGGCGGGACAGGCAGAAGAAAAAATGAAGGGAGGAGAAAATAGAGAAAAATATACAGCGGGATGCAAACGTTTGGGCAGCCTTGTTAATAGTCATTATTTGCCTGTATAAATCGTTGGTTGTGACAATAAAAATGTCAGTTAAATACATCATATAGGAGACACACACAGTGATATTTGAGAAGTGAAATGAAGTTTTAATTGTTTAAACAAAATCAGGCAGGTGCATAAATTTGGGCACCACAAAAAAAGAAATGAAATCAATATTTAGTAGATCCGCCGTCTGCAGAAACTCCAGCCTCTAAACGCTTCCTGTAGGTCCCGATGAGAGTCTGGATTGTGGCTGAAGGTATTTTGGACCATTTCCTCTACAAAACATCTCTCGTTCATTCAGGTTTGATGGCTTCCGAGCATGGTCAGCTCTCTCTAACTCACACAACAGATGTTCAATAATATTCAGGTCTGGGCTGAGATGAACGTTCCAGAACGTTGTTCTTGTTCCTCTGCATGAAAGCTTTAGTGGATTTTGAGCAGTGTCTCGGTCGTTGTCTTGTTGAAAGATCCAGCCCCGGCGCAGCTTCAGCTTTGTCTCTGATTCTCCAGAATCTGCTGATACTGAGTGGAATCCATGTGTCCCTCAACTTTGACAGGATTCCCAGTCCCTGCACTGGCCACACAGCCCCACAGCATGATGGATCCACCACCATATTTTCCTGGAGGCAGCAGGTGTTGTTCTTGCTGTGTTCTTTTTCCTCCATGCATAACACCCCTTGTTATGCCCAAATAACTCAATGTTAGTTTCATCAGTCCACAGCACCTTATTCCAGAATGAAGCTGGTTTGTCCAAATGTGCTTCAGCAAACCTCAAGCGGCTCCGTTTGTGCTGTGGGCGGAGCAAAGGCTTCCTCTGCATCACTCTCACATGCAGCATCTCCTTGTGTAAAGTGCGCCGAATGGTTGAACGATGCACAGCGACTCCATCTGCTGCAAGATGATGTTGCAGGTCTTTGGTGCTGGTCTGTGGGTCGACTCTGACTGTTCTCACCGTTGCTTCTGTCTCTCCGAGATTTTTCTCGGTCTGTCACTTCGAGCCTTAACTTGAACTGAGCCTGTGGCCTTTTTCTCAATATGTTCCTAACTGTGGAAACAGACGGCTTAAATCTCTGCCCAAATTTATGCACCTGCCTGATTTTGTTTAAACAATCCTTGCACACTTTCTGTAAATCCAATAAACTTCATTTCACTTCTCAAATATCACTGTGTGTGTCTCCTATATGATATATTTAACTGACATTTTTTATTGTAACAACCAACGATTTATACAGGCAAATAATGACTACTAACAAGGCTGCCTAAACGTTTGCATCCCACTGTAATTATAGGATAGAGTACAAACAGAAATACATAATGTATCGCCACCTGCTGCACCTGTAAGAAAAAAGCAAACATACAGCACCTGGAACACAAAAATATGAAAGTGGTGGTGTGAGTGTGAACGAGAGATAGCAATAGAGAGAGAGTGTTGAGAGTGTTGAGTGTGTGTATGTGTCTTTTTCGTGAAATGTACTTGAAAATGAGCGTGAGCTGCACTAAAAATCTGTTAGTAGGATGTGTGTCTGCTCCAGGACCCAACTGTGTGTCTGAAAGTCTGTGCCAGCCAACTGGCCCCAATCTTAACTCATATCTTTAACAGATCTTTGGAGCTATATGAAGTGCCTCCACCATCATCCTGGTCCCAAAGAAGTCCACCATCCTAGGATTCAATGACTACCGGCCCTTTGCCCTGATGTCTGTGGTCATAAAAGCCTTTGAAAGCCTGGTGTTGAGCCACCTGAAGGACATCACAGAGCCCTCGTTAGACCCTGCGCAGTTTACCAAACAGGCAAACGGGTTGGCCAAAGATGCAGTCATTGTAGGACTGCACTACATCCTACATCACCTCGACAACCTGGGATGTACACCAGGACCCTGTTCACGAATTTCAGCTCAGCCTTTAACACCATGATCGCAGACATCATCCACCTATCTCATCCAGCTTGTTTTTCCTGCACCAGTCCTTCGATTGTTCCACCTCCTTCCTGTGGCTGGCCTCGTCGTTGTTTGTGATGCATCCCACCACAGCTGTGTCGTCTGCAAAATTTACAATATGACAGCCAGGGTGATTAGGCGAGCAGTCATATGTAAGCAGCATGAACAGGAGGGGACTCAGCACACAGTCCTGAGGGGAGCCAGTGCTCAGGACTATGGAGGATGAGGAGACATTGTGGATCCTCACAGACTGCGGCCTGTTGGTCAGTAGGTCCAGAACCCAGTTACAAAGAGAAGAGCTCAGTCTAAGAGTCAGTAATTTATCGACAAGGGTCTGCAGGATCTCCCTCTACACCAGGGGTCCCCAATCCCAGGCCCCGAGGGCCGCTGTCCCTGCAGGTTTTAGATCTCACCCTGGGTCAACACATCTGAATCACATGATTAGTTCATTACCAGGCCTCTGGAGAACTTCAAGACATGCTGAGGAGGTCATTTAGCCATTTACATCAGCTGTGATGGATCAAGCATACATCTAAAACCTGCAGGGACACCGGCCCTCGTGGACTGGGATTGGGGACCCCTGCTCTACACTAATGACTGCACCTCAGGAGAACCATCTGTGAAAATCCTGAAGTCCATGGATGACACCACCGTCATTGGTCTGATATATAACAATAAGACGGTGCAGTCAGAACCACCTGGAGCTGAACCCGCTCAGCAGACCCGACAGAGGTTGTACCTCCTGCAGCAACTAAGGAAGTTCAACCTGCCACAGGAGCTGCTGGTCATCTTCTACACTGCCATCATCCAGTCTGTCCTATGTACATCAGTCATTGTCTGGCTCAGCTCAGTCATGAAGCAGGACAGGGCCAGACTGCAGCAGACTATCAGGTGTGCAGAGAGGCTGATTGATGCTGATCTTTTCTTCATCCGGGACCTGTAAAGGTCCAGGAAGCAGGCAGAAAACATCTCTGCAGACCCCTCACATCCCAGATAAAAACTGTTCAAACTGCAGCCTTCAGGGAGGCTCTACAGAGCGCTTTACTAAAACCAGACGCCACAAACAGCTTTCCCCCCCGGCTGTCACACAATGGCGTGTCCAGCGGGGTGGCCTGGGGGGGCACAGGCCACCCCCCAAACCAGACTGGCCACCCCAGGTGCCACCCCAAAGGCAAAACAATAAAATTCAATCAAATATCAAATGTCCGATTATGTTTTCACGGTGACGCTCAGATATCCGAGTGTAAGTGAATGCAGCATCGCTTCTGCGCTATGTGCATCACGTTAGCAAAGGTAGGAGAGCCAAGCGCGAAAGAACTGCAGGAAACTATTCTTCGGTGAAAGAAAACGAGGACAGAATAAATGTCCCGGTAAGTAATATTAAGTTTGTTGAGTTTACTAAACTTCGGTGAAATTAGAATACCAAGGAAAAAATAACACTTAAAGAATTATTGCAGCCGTCGAATATTTCAGACAGTATGCTACTGAGGGCAGCTAACATAAGAGTTATGAGTTATAAGATATAATCTAAGTCGTAACATTGCTGTATGGAGCTGCAGATTTGGTTGCAGGTTAACATAGCTGGACTGGCCATCGGGCATACCGGGCATATCCCCAGTGACTTATTTTTTATTTTTTTTGTAACGGCATGAACAATGAGAGGTGGTGGATTGGCCAGATGCAGGTCGATGTGTAGAAATAACTCCGTTGTTTGGTGGTGGCTATGACGGGGCTTCCACAGAGGCCAGCAGGTGGATGAGGGAAGGGGAGGCAGGAGGAGAGACCCGAGGCAGCCACCAGTCCGAGTGTCAGGTGAACTGAACTTCAGGTAAGAAGTTATGACCTGCAGTCTATCTGGGTCAGATATGAACCAAGTTTAGGTGGAGTTTATTTTCATGTTGCTGACTTTTTACTGTCAGTTGCAATAACTCATACTGCGTTCTAGCCAGCTTGATGGAGTTTTTATACAGCTGGGTGGTGCTATGATGTTACTGATAGTGAACTTTATTTTATTCATAAGGTTAGTTAGTAGAGTTGCCAACGGCTCCTTAAAAAAATGGAATGGTCCCTCATTCAGAGAAAATATTACACGTTTGTATTGAGCTGAGAAGAGACGCAGTTTGTCCCGGACTTTAGCTAGAATGGAAAAAGACACAAAGCTGGATTTATTCTGTCTTTATGCTGCACAGCTGCCTCTTCTTCTCTCATTCTCTCCCCCTCCCTCTCCTGTTGCTACTTCAATCATGAAACTGATCAATGATCAGCTGATCGGCTTTTCTCTCTTGTTTGTTTATCGCTCACTTTGCGCCAGAAAGAGGAAACCAGCGGATGTCACGCTAAACAACAGCAGCACGTTTAAGCTTGATCAGCTGTTGTTAGAATGTATTTAATATTAATTTCTAGTATCAGCTGATGTTTGCTGGAGCCACAGCTGTAAAGCTGCTGGTCATGATGTCTGTTTAGATATGTGGTGAGAGGGAAACATGAAGATGAAACCAGGAGATGTCCTTACTGGATCATCAGAGCTGAACAGGTGATGGAGAAACAGGTTTACCTTTTAGGTGACATGAATGAGTTGAAGGGAAGTTATGAACTGTTTCTGAGAGACAAATAACACCAGGATCCTTTTTTATGTAGCTGACAGCTGGTAACTGTGCAGGGGCGGATCTAGCAAAGTTTTGCCAGGGGGCCAGGTAGGGCATTAACAGGGAGAGGTGGGGCACAAAGAAATACTTTTCTTTCTTATTCTCATTTAAAATATCTAGCTTTTATTAAATAATTATCTAAATCTTACAACCAAAGTTTTTATCTGACGTAAAATGTATAGAAATCATACATATACCAACAAGACTGTACATCACTGTCACAACAGGGTTTGTTTTCATTCAAAGGTTTTATGGCTTTAATACCTGGTGGGCCGGTCTGTAGTGAAAATGCCCGATTTTCTGTCCCAGTCCAGCCCTGCAGGTTAATACTGGCAGTGTCACCATGCCAGCTGACTGTATTTCATCATCAGCCAGTGTTGTTCTTGATCAATATTACCAAAGTTTACCATAAGGCAGCACAGAAAGTATTTACTTGCTTTCAGGTTTTATTCAAATGTTAGTCTTTTCAGTTGTTTCTCCACTTTTTTCCTGTTTCAAAATCAAACACCAGTTTGTGAGAAGATTATCTTCTTTTTTTAACAGGCAGATAAAGTTTTGCATTGGCATTGGCTAATTTGTCAATTGTTTGTTACAAATGTTCGTATTTTAATATTCAAAAATGTTTTTGCCCAAAACATATGTGCACTACATGTCAGTAAAAATACTATGCAAATACTGCTGTCCTTGAATGCTGAGTAAACATTGACAAAGCACTGATTGTATCTCTTGTACTTTATCAACGCAGTATCTAAAAACTTTGCACCGTAGTGGTTAAAATCTCATTCTAATAAGAGTTAAAAGTGCATTCGGTTATTAGGTTTATAGGATTATTGAATTATGGTGAACGGTTGGTAGAATTGTTTTTAACATTATCTGCCAATTACATCTGCCACCCTTCTCCAAATCTGTGCCCCTACCTGGCCCCCCCAACAAAAATTTTCTAGACACGCCACTGCTGTCACACTGATGAACATTGTGACTCAACCCACTGTTATATCATTCAGGTCATATGCACATATGCCAAAAATGAAAAATATGTCGAGGCTCAGATTCTGAATTTCAGACACCACCAAAATGTTGTTTTGTCATTAAACGACTGAAGTTCAACCTATGAACACAATTCAACATTAATGTAGTCAGAACACTGACTGTCAGCTGCATTTCATGTTACTTTGAGTAGATTTAGTTAAGTGTTTAATCTTAAAGTCATTTCAGCCTCATCTTCACTCAAATATTCAGATCATCTCCAAGATTCAAGGTGACAGATGACTTATCATTCATAAATGTGTAACATACACTAGGCCATAAATGTTTGCAGTGCATGGAAGCTAACAGTCTCAGAGCATCACTGTCCAGATGGAGTCCAGATGGAGACTATTGATTTTATTCTGAGCTGATAAATAAATGTAAACGCTGTCTCAATTACATATTTACGACTGAGTGGCTGTAAAAACATTCAAGTTAATTACACAAAATAGCAAACTAACATAAATCTGAATTTCAGTTTTTGTAAAACTGTAAACTTGTACAAATTAATTGGCTCCTTTATGAGTGAGGAAAGGAATCGGTGTGTCAGTCAGCTGGTTCAGGGGCAGCAGGAGGGCAAAGGTCAGTGAGAAATTCAGAGTTTGTTAAAGAAAACCTGTTAGCGAGCAGATCACAGTGATTGTTACCACGGCAGCTGACTCAGAGTTAAAGTTAATTCTCTTTCTGGAACAGGAAACCCTCCTTTCAATTCATTTCATTACTTAAACCCGGGTATATCATATTTGTATTCTTTATTCTTCAGATGTGCTTATCTGCAAATAAAACAGCCTAATGTAAAATTACAAGTGAAACTGATTCCGTAGTCAGATAAACAAACACGGTTGTATTTAAAGAAATATTCTGAACGCGGTCATCCAACACAATGGTGGCGGTAAAGTGAGGTGGCACCTGACTCATTTGGCGAAGAAGAAGAATTTTAACGTTGTTGGCGATCCGACTTCTTCACGTCATCAGGTCGCTGTGTCACATGTGTGTGGGGCTGTGAAAGCCTACTGGCTTAAAAAAAGAAGAGAAACAAACCAAATTTTTAGCAGCTGTAATTTCAGAAAATTGTAGTTAAAATAATAAAATGCCCAAAAAGGTGAAAGAAGAAGCAGAGTGGGTGGACGATGAAGCAACTCCGGCATCTGGTGAGAGACGCGTGAGAAGCTAGCCAGTAGGCTAAGTAGCATTACAGCTAAGTTAACGATAAGTAGCACAGATAAAGAGAATATAAACAGAAACAATACCGAAAACTCACAGTCTTCATTTAAAACTGCACGCTGCCAACAGTCGCTATCTCATAAATAAGCGCAACTGTCATGAATCCTGAGTATTGTCTGATCTGTTGAAGCCCAACTTTTACCAAATCGCTGTTTAGCTTAAATATGGTCACGCAGAGGCTCAGCACCGGTCGACTCAAGCTCATGTTGGTGATGGTACAGTACAGGTTTAGGGAAACAACCTGATGCCAAACGATGGATCAGCAAACAACATGCTTTAAGCTATTACACCACGCACCCATTTCCTAAGCTAATGCCACACTGTTAGTAATAACCCGTGTAACATAAAGGGAGAATAGTAAAAGAAAAAAGTAGAAACTGATATTTAATGAACGACAGATATGTCGCTGAGCCTTACCAAGTGGTCCGAATAAACTGTACTAGCTAACACACACACACACACACACACACACACACACACATACATATATATATATATATATATAAGGATCCATGTTGCAGCATTTTAGAGGATTTGCAATTACGAAGTACCTAGGATCTAGATTTAACATGTGTAAGGCCTTCAGTATGGTAAACTGCCTGAAAGGCATTGCGTTTGGATTTGTACTTAAATACAACTGATTTGACAGCATATAGTAAATCCTGTGGTCTAAGCCTTCCTGAAGGTCTTTATATAAATAGAGATGGCATGTTCATTGTACCTGCATAGGGTTTCTTCCCACAGTCATTTATGTTAAGGTTGTTCTGAATTGGTTTCTAGGTGTGCATATAAGATAACTGCAAGTTGTCAGTGGTAAGATTGGTATAGCAATGCCAGTGTGTTTCCCAGCAGATTTGGCTGTGTAATTTCCAGCCTACTGTTGAGAAACTATTGTTAAAACAGACGACAAGCCCACCATCATTCATCTACGGATCCTACTGCTCTGAAAGGAGTGAATGGTTCTGTAGAATCGACTATAAAAAAAGTACATTTCTGAGCACAGATGCTGATCATTTAAATAATGATTTTTCGATGGCAGTGTGACTCTAAAGTGCTGTACTGTTTGTACGTTTTCTCCCCAACAAACACAACAATGTCGATTTCGCACCATCAAAGGCGCCTGCGGGTGAGAGAAAAGTGTATAAAGTGTGTAGTGAGGGGTTTTCCAGCCTTAAAACATCTACAATAATTGTAAAAAATAAAGCTGGCTATTTCACAGATTTCACCTATCGCGGGTTATTTTTAGAACGTAGCTACCGTGATAACGAGGGACGGCTGTAGATTGAGACGGGTGTTTTGCAGAGTTATATCTGGGTAAATCGGACAGCTCAAGTGATTTTGGAGTATTTAGCTAGAGGAGGGCTGAGTTTTAGAAACTCTTCTACTGTATAAACGTGAAATCGCCCTGCTGTGAAACCACTGCAGCGTAAATTAAACGACATGCTGTTTGGTTGCAAGTATTTATCAAAGCAGAGTCACTGCCACCTGTGGGCGACTAACTGTCCCTGCAAAAGAAAATACACTGACTGACACATGGGACAGTGTTAAAAAACGATGTTTAAAACTGACTGAAGTTGTAGTCAGTGTTTAAGATCCAACATTACAAATTAAAAAAGAAGTAATCTGTGTGCTCTGTGATGTGTGCACTGTTGAATAAAGACAGGAATTTACTTAGGAAAAGGGACAATGCATATTAATGAACATTTTAACAAATGTAAATATGCCAGGTTATAGCCTTGGGCTCATTTCCATCTGCAGACCCTTGTGCAGGTTTTGTGCTCACTGTAGATGTTATGGAGTGATCTCACTCTGGAAATGTGATTTAAAAACCTTAAATGCTGAAAACCACTCTGATCATTGAGAAATGTAACTTAAGACATCCAGAGAAGCTAGACTGTGTTTTTGTTTGGGTTTTTGGGGTGTAAATATTCTCCAACTCCTTCCACTGTGTTATTTTAAGTTGGCAGGAATACTGAAGACCAGACGGAAAGCTCAGCTCTTTCCAGCTCAGCACCTCTCAGCGGCACACAAGGTGCAAAACAAGACATGTTTTGTTAGCCCTAAATGTGTCGCCATTTCCTGTAGTCCTTAGTCAGTCGTGGTTGTGTGATTCATTTGTTTTCACGTGTTTCTTTTCAAAGTTTGTGCTTCTGAAATCAGCACAAACAAACATGCATAAAGCCAGCCAACCCCGTAGTGCTTCTACCTTTGTAGTACAGCTTTTGTCGCACTGACGTGCACTGTTGGTAAATTCCCTCTTCCATTCTACTAGGTTATGACAGTTACTATTCTAGCTTTATACACAGAATTTCCTACATCAGTGATGCCCAGTTGTGTTTCTGTAAAATTTCAAATCGCTTTTCTTTCAACAGAAAAAACTGTCAAAAAGGGGAAGAAAGATAAAAAGGGGAAAAAGTCTGTGAGTACATGTTTAATATAACATATAACATTATTGTTCTTTAGACAGCATGTCTCATTGGATGTGTTTTTCTCCAGTTTTTTGAGGAACTTGCCACAGAAAAGGTGGACGTGGTGCCTGTGAAAGACATGCATGGAAAACAGGTAATCAACATGACATGTAGGTGTTCAACTAAAACACTGAAAAGAACAGCATTCACTTTCTGTAACTTAACACGGGCAAAAAGACAGGAACATCTTACCAGAATTGGAAATTGTATCGCGTAGGCTGTTTTTTTTGTTTGCCCCCCTCCACCCTTTTTCACATTGAATTCCAGCTCATTCAAAAGCATGTGATGGAGCAATCCATCTTCCTGCCTGTAGGTTAAACAGCCCTGCTGAAAAAGAACCTGTGTCACTAAGCTCAAACTGGTCTTGAATTCTAAATAAAGCACCAGAAACAGTGTCTTTAAGATTCTGACTACTTGTAACATTTGAATTTTTTTCAAGCCTCAGAAAAAAAAGAAAGATCGGCGGAAAGGAAAAGGTGACGATGCAGATGATGAAAATGTCATGTTGACACTGTCAAAACTCTCAGTGGAAGCAAGTGATGAGGATTCAGGTATATTTCTAAAACAATATCATTCTTTTTCCTCATAAAGTGTATGACGCTGTTTCAATGTACTTATCTTTTGCTTCCACAGTCACTGTCTCCAGTAAAGGAAGTAAGAAAAAGGTTTGTCAGCACTCACAAACACTCTGCTTGACCTCCGCCATCAGCAACATTCACACGCCGACTCTGTAAAGCATCTCTGGTCTCTTTCAGGGTGGGAACATCTTTGCTGCTCTTAGCCAAGGACAGAGTGATGAGGATGAGGAAAGTGATTTGGATGAAGATGAAAAACCTGCAGAAAAGGTGGAGTACTCCATTTCATGTGGGTTAAGAGTGTTAACAGTTAATATTCCTGCCAGTATGGCTGTGACCATAATGTGGTAGCTTTATCTAAGTGCAGGCATTTAATTCTATAAATATATATATTACCAATGCAGACAGACAACACTTGCCTCAAGGGGCTTTAGAATATAAGAGAAGAACCTTGGAGCATTAACAATCAGACCTGTGAGCAAGCACAGGAAAAACTCCTTTCTAGCAAGAAACCAAACAAAAGAAGCTGGTGGTGCAGGAGAGCATGGAAACACAAGGACAAAACTCAAACAATGGAAGAGACAAAAGTTAATGACAATGCAATAGAGACACATAAGCCATCTGTTGGTACATCCAGCAGTCTGCTACAGTCTGCATAAAAAAGCATTAAAATCACAACATAAGCTGTGTTCTTCCTGCTTCAGATAGACTGTGTTTATATCCATGATTTCATGTTATTGTTTATCAAACGGGGAAACATGTTTGTGGTCTTCTTTTGTGGTCGTCTCAGTGAATCTTGGCTGGAGCGTGCCGAAACTTGCAGTTTTGGAATCTGTGAGATCTCGGCTTTTAGAAAATGTGTGGTTTGCTTGGTTACGTGAAGTCGCGTGAAGTCGTGGGTTGGTAGTTTGTGTTTCACTCCCGCATTCACACCCATGGGCAATGTAGATGAATCAGTTAACCTATCCCCACTAAGTGCATGTCTTTGGATGGGGGGGAGGAAGCCGGAGTACCCGGAGAGAACCCACGCAGACACGAGGAGAACATGCAAACTCCACACAGAAAGACCCCGATGGTGGAATTGAACTCAGGACCTTCTTGCTGTGCAGCAACAGTGCTCACCACCGTGCCACCGTGCTGCTGATATTCAGTTTCTGATTTTTTTCTTTTTGATAACATAACAGCGCACATACAGAATGTAAAACCTTTGTACTATTAAGAGAAGGCTGGTCAACATCTCTGACTTCTTTATTCCAGCGACTGACTCAGTGTTCTCTTTTTAAAAAATGCATGCTTGCATCAGATTTCCTTCGGTCTGCTGCTGGACACTTAATGTGTCTCGTCTGTAATGTTGGTCTGCAGACATTTTCCACTTTACCAAACAGCAGTTTCTGATTCTTTTACTGTCAGTCAGGGTCTGATGAGGAGGATGTTGAAGAGAAACCTACAAAGAAGACCAAGAAGGCTGAAGTTCAGTCCAAGGTGAGTCCTGCTCACATCCATACCTGTCAATGCGAGTTTCTTGGCAGCAACCGTGAACCATTACAAACATTAAGAGGTGCAACACCTAGAACCAAACAAATACCAGTCAATTTCTATTTTAAAGTCTTAGAGTCACTGGAACACGAAGAAGTTGGACAACAGCACAAGAGGAATGCCACCTGTTGGATAATGATGGAGTTGGTGTGCTTTTTCTCTAATGATGGGTTTTTAATCTGTCCACGTAGAAAGAAAAAAGTGCTCAGAGACCACGTAGCATGGATGAAGATGTGGAAGAGGAGGGTAGTGACATAGGTGACACCACAATGGTAAGTCTTTCTCCAAAGGTGTTGTCCTGTCTTCTCTGCTTTGCTCAGTGAATAAACCTTTTCTGACTATTACCCTCAGAGTGCAGAGGATGTCATCGCAGAGCAGGCCAAGAAGCCAGAAGATGACCTGTATGCTAATCTCACCAAAAAGGAGAAGAAGAAGAAGAAAAAACAGGTAATTACTCTCCATGCTGTTGTGTCAGAATGTTAAGAGAACTACCAAACCTATGAAAATAGCTGAGTCTTATTTAAAAACGAAAAGCAGTTAAAACTGGCATGAAAGTAAATGGCTGTATACTCGGTCATCGATCCGTCTGTCGACCTCCCGCTCCCTTCTCCCGTCACTCGTGAACAAGACCCCGAGTTACTTAAACTCCTCCACTTGAAAGGGTGGAGTGCCCAAGTGGGCCGTTCCAAGTCGAGCTGGAGGCCATCAGCTGATGAAGCCAACAGGACCACACCCAGAATGAGATGTCACTAAGTTCATATGCGTGTGAAGGCCTATATAGTGCAACTGCCTTTCAGAGTCAGAAGCCTTCATCGTCACTGTTTATGCTGTCAGTGTGAAATGAAAACATAAGAGCAGCCCTGCAGGATTGTACACATTTTTGTAGGCACCATAGGCTGCTATGGCATCACGGGTATAATCTCTGTGGTCCTGATGTAATTAGCATATTTTGTGCCTTGCTGTTGTTCTCATTTGTGTGGTTGTGCGTCCATGTGTGCGCCGTTCCTTTCAGATGGAGTATGAGCGTCAGGTGGCCAGTGTCCGTGCTCAGAATGCACTGGAAGGAGATTTCTCCATTTCCCAGGCTGAGATGTCTTCCAGACAGGCCATGCTGGAGAACGCCTCTGATATCAAGGTTATTATAGCTTTCTTGACACTTGCAGTGTTCTGCGACTACTGCCTGAAATTCTGTCCTATAAAGTTCTTTGAAAAACTAAGTACACCCCATGATTTAATAGCTTGTCGAAGCACCTTCCCTGAAAGCAACAAGCACACCAGAGCAACACACACACCAGAGCAACACACACACCAGAGCAACAAACACACCAGAGCAACACACACACCAGAGCAACAAGCACACCAGAGCAACACGCACACCAGAGCAAAACACACACCAGACCAACAAACACACCAGAGCAACAAACACACCAGAGCAACACACACACAAGACCAACAAACACACCAGAGCAACACACACACCAGACCAACAAACACACCAGAGCAACACACACACCAGAGCAACACACACACCAGACCAACAAACACACCAGACCAACAAACACACCAGAGCAACAAACACACCAGAGCAACACACACACCAGAGCAACAAACACACCAGAGCAACACACACACCAGAGCAACAAGCACACCAGAGCAACACACACACACCAGAGCAACACACACACCAGACCAACAAACACACCAGACCAACACACACACCAGAGCAACACACACACCAGAGCAACAAACACACCAGAGCAACACACACACCAGAGCAACACACACACCAGAGCAACAAGCACACCAGAGCAACACACACACCAGACCAAAACACACACCAGAGCAACACACACACACCAGAGCAACACACACACACCAGAGCAACACACACACACCAGAGCAAAACACACACCAGAGCAACAAACACACCAGACCAAAACACACCAGAGCAACACACACACCAGAGCAACACACACACCAGAGCAACACACACACACACACACACCAGAGCAACACACACACACACACACCAGAGCAACACACACACACCAGAGCAACACACACACACCAGAGCAACAAACACACCAGAGCAACACACACCAGAGTAACAAACACACCAGAGCAACACAAACACACCAGAGCAACACACACACCAGAGCAACAAACACACCAGACCAACAAACACACCAGACCAACAAACACACCAGAGCAACAAACTAGAGATGGCACGATACCACTTTTTTATGTCCGATACCGATACCGATATCATAAATTTGGATATCTGCCGATACCAATATGAATCCGATATAATGTTTTTTAATCAACAAAACTGTTTTTTAAATATCTTGCTGCATTTTGTATAAGTTCATACTCAAGTTTAAAACAACAACTACACTAAAGCTATTCTGTTATACCTGTATGCAAAAAAAAAAAAATTCATAGTTCAGCAATACTGATCAATCTAATAAACTTAGACCTACACCATCCTCCCTATTCTGGTATTTTAAAGAGTACTTAGCGTAAATATTAAGCAACCTAACTAATAGGGTTCCAACTCCCAGCAACAACAAAAATAAATAAATAAAAAATAGGGAACCACCCCTCACGCTCCACCTCATGATGCTTAATCGACGTAATCAACCTTAATTTGATGCAGTGTGAAAAAAAAAATGCACGGAAATCAATTCTTTTTCAAGAAATATTAAATAGATTCAACATCTTTCTTCAACAAAATTGCAGACTGCACAGATGGTACCTTCCCAAAGGAAAAAGTACTATAGCTTACTAGGGTATATTAGATTTAACAGTTACTATATGCAGTAATGGACTTCTATACATTTTACATCAGATTAAAAATTTGGGTGTAAGATTCAGATAAATATTAAATAATTAAAAGCGAGACATCTTAAATGAGAATAAGAAAGAAAAGTATGTCTTTGTGCCCCCTTTTCCCTGTTAATGCCCTATCGGCCCCCCTGGCTAAACTTTGCTAGATGCGCCCCTGCACAGTTACCAGCCGTCAGCTACGTAGAAAAAGATCCTCGAGTAGAAAGTAATATTAAATACATTCTAACAACAGCTGATCAAGCTTAAACGTGCTGCTGTTGTTCAGCCGCTGGTTTCCTCTTTCTGGTGCAAAGTGGGCCAAAAGCAAACAAGAGACACGGACTCGCGACAGAAAAGCCGATCAGCTGATCATTAAGCAGTTTCATGATTGAAGTAGCAGCCGGAGAGCGAGAGGCAGTCGCTCGTTAAGCTTAACGCAGGAATGCTTTACAAACATTCAGAGATGGACTTACACACTTGCTTTACTTCTCTCGGGGATAACTTTGTCGGAGATGAAATGCCGGGTTGCTAGCGAAGCTCCACATGCTATCCAGACCACCGACAGGTCCCGCATGCCACAGCCGCTCTATCACGTGATGCATACTGCTCCGACGTGCTAACGTTCTGAGGTGAGTTACGGCGTGTTGCAAGTTTTGTGAGGTGCTTTCGTGATACACGGATTACATCGGATTACATTTTTTATTTTTCTCCGATATCCGATCCAGTAATTTAGGTCAGTATCGGACCGATACCGATACGTAATATCAGATCAGTCCATCTCTACAACAAACACACCAGAGCAACACACACACCAGAGCAACACACACACAAGACCAACAAACACACCAGACCAACACACACACCAGAGCAACACACACACACCAGAGCAACACACACACACCAGAGCAACAAACACACACCAGACCAACAAACACACACCAGACCAACAAACACACCAGACCAACACACACACCAGACCAACACACACACCAGAGCAACACACACACACCAGAGCAACACACACACCAGACCAACAAACACACCAGACCAAAACGCACACCAGAGCAACACACACACCAGAGCAACACCCAAAACTTCAGAACTGAACCTGTTGGTACAGGTGGTCCTTTTAATCCCGGACAAAGTGATAACGATGTGCTTAGGCTTTCCCAGTTCTGCAATTAGCCTCCTTGAAACCTTTCACTTCATATGCCCAAATACTGAAAAGGGTAAAAATTAACTAGGTATAGGAATTGCTCTTTTTTTTTTTTCTTCTTTTTTTTTTTTTTTAATATTTTAAAAATGTAGTGTTTTGTTTTTTTTTAAATTTCAAATATTGTATAACAAGACAAAAAATGGAATTCATTAAACTACCAAATAAACAAATTGGTACCCTCTTTCTGGCAGCACTTCTGCTATAATTTTGTTCGTGTTTTTTTTTTTGTTTTTTTTGTTTTTCTTTGAGCAATGAGGAATTGCTCATTTATTTTTGTTTTCCTCATTTTGTTTTTGTTTTTGTTACATTTCTGAATGACAGATTGTTGTCAGACTGTTCTTTCCGATCTCTGTCAGTGACTTTCTGCTCTGTGTGTTTTAGCTGGAGAGGTTCAGCATATCTGCTCATGGCAAGGAGCTCTTCGTCAATGCTGACCTTCTGATTGTGGCAGGAAGAAGATATGGTTTAGTTGGACCAAATGGGTAAATATCTTTTTGTCATCAGTACTTTAGCAGCACAGACACTTTTCAGTACCAGTTTCAAACTTGCTCTGTCATTTCATAACTGACTTTTGGGAATTTGACTATATTAATGTACAATATTTGGATGGAAGACAAGAAAATGGAGGAAAATATATGAAGCCCCTCAAGTTGCACTGTTGCACAGAATATCTTTATTTATTTATTTTTTTCAGATCATTTTGAATCTTTTCATTTTCAGACGTTTTTCACATAGCTCTGCCCTGTGGGTGTGTTTCCAACCATGATGGTAACATTGATTACTTTAGCTGCACTGTGTACCAACAGTATGGATTTTTCTATTGTCGTGGTGGGACATGGTCTGTTCATTTTTCAGATGCGGAGACTCTCTCACTCTTACAGTCAACAGGAAACGTGGCGTCTTGGCTCTATGACATTTTCACAATCATAATGAGAATACTGTTGTTACAGTCGCTCCAAGACAATAAGAACAGTAACAGACTAACTCAGTTAAATAATAAAATATATCACAAAGTTAAAAAATATATGAAATAGCTCTGATATAAATATCCAGAATATAACAGATTAAATATATATGATTGACATTTTCCTCTTTTAGTGCAGAAGCAGCTCTAACGAACAAAAACCGTTTGGCACGCTGCTTGTTTGGAATTTAAAAATTGTTGCGTGACTAATATGAGGTTTTGACAGAGGCTGACGTTTTCTGGATGATTAAAAAGCATCGTTTTAATCACACTTTGTCTTGTCCTGACATGTAAACCCTTTTTTATATATAACATGTAATTGTATGATAATGGACTGCACCACAGTGGCCAATACATTTAGTTACTGTAGATTTCTTTTTAAAAATGCTATATTGAAGTTTGGAGGATGTGGTGTAAAGCAGCTACCGTCACAATGGTCACTTTGTTCTCTGCCGCATCCTCGTCTTACAGTCACTTATATTTATAACCGCCGTTAAGCCGCTGCAGTACGATAGGTGTCGCCACTCAGACAATACCACCACATAAGCGCTGATGTAGAAAGAAAGAAGTGGAAACTTTAACCCAAGACTTTGAGTGGGTTTGTTCCACAAACACTCAAGTTTTTAAACTGTTCCAACGTCGTCCGCTGTATATCTGCATGTCTCTGAGCTTCTATGTGGGAAAACCATTAAAATGGAGGGGCACAAAATCGAGAGGGGCCCAATCGGCCAAAGTGCCACACAGTGTCGACACATGAAGGGGCGTTGGCTGAGCACTTCACAAATGATCAACACCAACTCACCGCGATCAGGTACCCTGCTGGGATAATGAGCTGGCTAAAGGAGGAGATAAAAGCCACTGACATCAAGACAAGTTTCACCCCAAGTCCAGCACCCTGATTCTGTACGCTGAGCAGAAGGAAGGAGGCCGGGGACTGGTGAGCATCAGCACCACCCAGGATGAGACAACAAACATCCACGAATACATCAGGAAGATGGCCCCAACCGACCGCCTGCTCAGTGAATACCTTAGGCAGCAGAAACCCAAGAAAGAGGAGGAACCATCATGGAAGGTATGTACCACCAGCAGACAGAGGGGGTGGCTGACATCCAGAAATCCTACCAGGGGCTGGACAAAGCTGGACTGAAAGACAGCACAGAGGCACTAATCGTGGTAACACAGGAACAAGCTCTGATCTGAAGATCCATAGAGGCTGGGGTCTATCACACCAGGCAAGACCCCAGGTGCAGGCTGTGTAAAGATGCCCCTGAGACAATCCAGCACATGACAGCAGGGTGCAAGATGCTAGCAGGCAAGGCATACATGGAACACCATAACCAAGTGGCTGGCATAGTGTACAGGAACATCTGTGCCAAATACGGCCTGGAAGTCCCAAAGTCAAAATGGGAGATGCCCCCAAGGGTGGTGGAGAATGACCGAGCTAAGATCCTGTGGGACTTCCAGATACAGACGGACAAAATGGTGGTGGCTAACCAACCGGACATAGTGGTGGTTGACAAACAGAAGAAGACGGCCGTAGTGATACCGAATGACAGCAACATCAGGAAGAAGGAACACGAGAAGCAGATCCCGGGAACAACATCGGAGATCTCTGTCCAGAAGAGCGCAGTCCTGGGAACAGCTAAGATACTGAACAGGACCCTCAAACTCCCAGGCCTCTGGTAGAGGACCTGAGCTTGGAGGACAGACCGCCTGCAGGGGCGAGAGAGGAATGTTTTTAATATACATGTGTGCTTCAATGTTTGGTTTTTCGTTTATAGCGCTACTTGGTTTCTTCAGCATGGGCTCAAACACCAGGACGTATGTAAATCACACCAGGCACTTTGAATCAGAAATAATCTGATTTCTCGTGTTCATTTTTTCTTTCAGAAAAGGAAAGACCACTCTACTGAAGCATATAGCTAATAGAGCTCTCAGTATTCCTCCTAACATTGATGTGCTGCTGTGTGAACAGGGTAGGTGATAAGTCCCTCTTGTGCTCTGTCGTTTTTCTGCTGTGTGCCCTTTGTTATCACCCATTGACTCTGTGGAATGCTTTTGTTTGTTAGAGGTGGTCGCTGATGACACGCCAGCAGTTCAGGCGGTGCTGAAGGCGGACACTCGCCGCCTGAAGCTTCTGGAAGAGGAGAAACGGCTCCAGGCTCGTCTGGAAAAGGGAGAGGATAGTGTAGCTGAGAGGCTGGATAAGGTTGGTGTCCATGTGCACTACCAGACCTGATACAGTATACAGCTTATGAACATAGTCCTGCTGCCATATTTAACAAATTAATAAAGGCTTCCTAATTTATGGTGGCTATGAGTTAACCTTCAACTTTAAATGCATTAACAGTAAGTTATACAGCAGTGTGAGCAGAGACACCCTCGGGCATGCCACGTAAAGTGTATTTCAGTACTTTCATCGCTGAGCCAGAGGCTCCGTTTCAGCATTAGGTAGAGATGTAACGTTTGAAAAACCATCCAGCAGTAAAATAATTCCTCACAATGTTCTGGCAGACGGTGCTTCCCTTGTCGACAGCCTTCCCATTAATAATGGACCCACATTAAGAGTCCTTTGGTGATCTTTGCTGGCCTGTATGCTGATTATCTGACTTTTCTCTCCACAGGTCTATGAAGAGTTGAGGGCAATAGGAGCTGCAGCAGCTGAGGCCAAGGCGAGAAGGATATTGGCTGGTCTGTCATTCACTCCTGAGATGCAGAACAGACCCACCAAGAGGTTTTCTGGAGGGTGGAGAATGAGAGTTTCCCTGGCCAGGTGCGCTGCAGCAAACATCCTCAGTGGAACTGGTATAGCATCAACCTGTCTCAACCTTAACGTCTGTGCCCACAGAGCCCTGTTCATGGAGCCCACTTTACTGATGTTGGATGAACCCACCAACCACTTGGATCTGAATGCTGTTATCTGGCTTAACAAGTACGAGTCATCTTTCTAACCAATAACAGCTCATTTAAATTTCTAACTGGTTCTCATGAAACATGTTAGCCTACTTCTCACAGTGAAAGAGACTCAAGTCTCTAATTATGGTGCAGTTCCATACACTTTCCAACTGGTATTGTTGGAACCAGTGGTGCTGGAAAGAACTTTTTCTGTCTCTGATTTCAGCGAATTAAATGACATTTAACCATTATTATTATGATAATTTTGGACAAGTAGGTCTTATCTTAATTATTAACTCGTTTAAATTTGGTTCGTGTGAAAAATGAATGACACAACATTGCCATGATTTGTTGTTAATTTATTGAAATTGCTGTACAGAAGAAAACGTCACATTTTTCTTTCCTACAGTCTACAGCTTCCATCAGCTATGAAAGTAGCTTCAGTCTTAGTAATGTGACTCATTTGTTGTTCTTGACTGTTCTTTCCCACCTGCAGCTACCTTCAAGGCTGGAAGAAGACTCTCCTCATAGTTTCCCATGACCAGAGTTTCCTTGACGATGTGTGCACAGATATCGTCCACTTGGACAACCAGAAACTTTACTATTACAGAGGGAACTATTGTAAGTGACAACGTGTCATCGCTAGTCACTAATTACTTGCAGAGAGAGAAGTTTGTGCGAAACTATGTGATTTAGTTAAAGACATTAGGACCGCTTTACCTCAGTTCTTCCTCATTTTTTAAGTGACCTTCAAGAAGATGTACGTGCAGAAGCAGAAAGAACTGCAGAAACAGTACGACAAACAGGAGAAGAAACTCAAGGAGCTGAAGGCTGGTGGCAAGTCTACCAAACAGGCTGTGAGTATGGCTTTCTCTTCACTCAAGTACACCTGAGCACCAAATCAACTAGTTACAAAAATACTGTCTTCTCAACCAGGAGAAGAAGGATTTAAAATTTAAACAAAATCCAACCGTTTAGGCTGTCAGGGGAACCCGTCTATGATCAGCTGATCACTCTGTTGCAGTTAATGCTGCTGTAATATGCCTGCAAGGTCTAGACTCGGCAAAATATTTCTTAATTTCCAGGTGACACTTTTATCCGTCTGTTGTGAGGCTAGTGTCCCTGCTGACATCACTTACGTTGTTCCATTTCAGGAGAAACAGACTAAGGACGCCCTGACCAGAAAGCAGCTAAAAGGCAAGAAGAAGGGAGGTCAGGAGGAGGAGAGCAATGAGGCCACAGAGCTGCTGAAAAGACCCAAAGAGTACACCGTAAAGTTCACCTTCCCCAACCCACCTCCTCTCTCACCACCCATACTGGGACTGCATAGTAAGAACATGTGCACCTGCTCCGAGCGTTCAGTCTACTCTCTCTGATTCCCAGCTGTACAGGAAATGTTTCAGGACAAGCGACATGTGAATATCTCAAATATGAAACCGAGCTTGCTGTGCTCTGGGCACCCACAAACCAAATTTCTTTTCTATTTTCTTTTTAAAGCCTTTAAGTAAGAACAAAAAGAGAGTTCTTAGTCCAAGCTGTGTCCCAGATGTCACACCGGCACTTTTGTTAACATGCAGCGTAGATGGACATCATTTATTTGAGTCATTTTTTTATCAGCATTTATTAAAAAACAATGTTGTTTTTGTGCATAACAAAAAGCTCACACTTGTGCAGTCAAAATGTAAACTAACAGACGCTGAGCACAATAACAAAGACAGATTTCACAGCTGCTCTGTTCCCAACTTCTACTGCGTGACCGACAGCCTGGAGTTTGAAGTCTGCTTCGTAACCATGTCTCTGAACAGGTGCCATTTATGGCCCTTATACACACACAATACGGTAATATTACGTTGAAGCACAGTACGTATCACTCCGCGAGGCTCCGGACTACGGTAGCCGTAATGCTCCAACAATCCATCAGGCGGTGCGGCTTCGTAGTTTAGTCGAACTAAAAAATTTTTGAGCGCCGTGTAGCACAGAAAATTGGTTTGCAGTCAGTAAGCACAACCAGAACTCATACATAAGGCGCGCTGTGGATTTTTGAGAAAATGAAAGGATTTTAGTGTAAGCATATAGTCCGAAAATACGGTATACGAGTTTTGTAAGGTGGTTTGTTTCGGGGCAGGAGGCTGGGATTCAGCACACAGTTTCACACACTCTTCATTTGCACTTTATGGCGCTGTTGTAAAGGGTGAAAATACTGGTAGTGCTCCAACCTTTAGTCGGGACACTTTCCCAACATTCTCTACAGAATACGTTATTCTGCTGCTCGTCTGACACTCCAAATAAGAGTAATAATAATTATGACCAGCTCCTCTTTGATAGCTGCCGTGCCCATCTTGTGCTGCCTGCAGGTGAAGCGATGGGGGAGGAGGGGGAGTTGTGTTCAGTGAAGGCGAGGCAGAGTAACGCTGTGTAGAGACAAAAGTGGACGAAAGAGAGGCAAACCTGCGGCTCCACAAGTATAATTATAACGTAACATAGACTATGTCGATATAAAGGATATTGTCACAACTTATATCTCGTATAAAAATATATCGATATATTTAAAAACTCGATATATTGCCCAGCCCTGCTGGCACACTTCATTCATATTCACATCTCCCCCCCTCCTCCCCTACTGAGCGTGTGCTTCTTTCATTTTTTAATTCAAACCTAAACAATACACTTCATCTACTTACTTCTCCAGTGTAGTGAGTGGATGGAAACACTGTGTTACTCTTTCCTGTGACAGGTCACCTCCTGTGATCCTGGTTCTGTCCGTGGGTCCTAACAGTGTATAAATATCAACATAAAGCAGTTAACAAGTGGAGTCTGTGTGTGTTCAGTAAATACTTTAAATGATGCCATCTTTAGGACAGAAAAGCCATAATGTAGAAGATTTCCTGTGGCTTGTTTAATAATGTAACAGTCATTTCATCTCGTTGATGAAAACATTTGTGCCACCTGCAGGTGTAGACTTTGGCTATGAGGGTCAGAAGCTGCTGTTCAGAAATGTGGACTTTGGTATTGACATGGAATCGAGGAGTAAGTATTCGGCTTCATAAGAACACTTTCAGTAAGTAATCGGGTACTTTTTAGCCTCTCATCTACACGTAAATGTCATTTTAGGTAACGGAAAACAAAGCTTTTGAAAAACTCCTTCCAGGGTAACGACTTTGACATCGAAGACGTTGAGATTTTGTCTTGCGTCTTTCTGTTTTATCCAGATTGTATTCCATGTTATTGCTTGTAGGCTTGCGAGACACATTTCTATACAGGAAGGATTACATCACCACCTGGTACCCAGCATCTTCTAAACTAAATGTGGAGGCGCTGCTCACTGTGTTGTTGTGAATCAGATGCTGTAATGTATCACATTTTATTCCTCTCTTCCTGCTGTAGTTTGTATAGTTGGACCCAACGGTGTTGGAAAGAGTACCCTGCTGTTACTGCTTACTGGCAAATTAAATCCTGTAAGGCTGGAGACGTAAAGCTGTAATATTCAAATTTACAAAAACTTACAATCTGCTGACTTAACAGGATGTTTCACTTTTCAGACTAAAGGTGAGATGAGGAAGAATCATCGGCTGGTGAGTAACTTCCTACTGATGCTTTAAGGGTTTTACTTTTAACAGTTGCAACCATTTTGATGCATAGTTCCCCACTTTCAGCAGCTCAGATGTAACTGGACGATCTCTCCCGTACTCTGGCTGTTAGCCGTCTTACTCTGCTGTCTTCCTGACCTGCACACAGGCACAGCAGATGGCTGCCCCTCCCTGAGCCTGGTCCTGGAGTTTTTCCCTCCTTCTATTGATGCTTACAGAGGGGTTTCTCTCTAATATTGTAGGGTTTTTAGCCTAATATTTAAAAGTCGATGTACAAACAGTTTATTGAGATCTTTCTTCTACAAGTGTCTTTGGATGTTGGCTGTCTTTTGTTCTATTCGCTGTGAAGGTGATCCCACATGGTTTAACTGATAATGTTCCACTGTCTGGCTTTGCTTCACTGCACTGACATATTATATTTGGGATCATTGTCGTGCTAAAAACTGAAGCAGTGGCCAATTAGACCCTTTCTGGTTTTACATATCGATGGTCAACCCACTTATGTGTTCTGTAGGTTTTGACACAGCCTGAAATTATGACCGAGCCGCCACCACGTTTTACAAATGACTCTAGACATTCACTATTTACCTCTCTGCTGACTTCGTCCATCTGTGTCGATGATGATTTGAATCGAAAATTGGATTCATCACTATATAAGATCAGCTCCCACTGATTTTCAGTTCCGTTTTGGTGGGATTTGTCATACCTTGGTCTTCCTCTGTGGTTGAGAACTCATCCTTACGAATGGCTTTGTGACAGCTACATTTTCTAATGAGGGTCTTGTTTTATCCTCCATTTGTCAGATTTCCTCCATTTCTGCACAGAGTGTGAAAAAGCAGCCAACATAAAAAAAAAAAAGCTTTTCAAAAAGACAAAAAAAGGAGGTGTGGCTGAAGACTTTTG
Source organism: Copadichromis virginalis (assembly GCF_057382275.1). NCBI lineage: Eukaryota > Metazoa > Chordata > Actinopteri > Cichliformes > Cichlidae > Copadichromis > Copadichromis virginalis. Next base: position 33,574,743 of record NC_140638.1, read on the forward strand.
CACGATAGTGCTTTTAGTAGCTTTTCACTGGAATTCAGATCAGCTTTGTGGTACAGTGCCATTTATGAGACACCAGACAATCAGACTAATGAGGCTGGAAAACATGAAAGAGGCTGGAAAGTTGAGAAAAACTGTTCGCACAGATGAAACCAAGGTTAACTTTGCTGCTCTCAGTTTGTAGACCACAAAACTTGCCTTCTGTTTTACTAGGAAACACTGAAGCTACAGCCGATGTGGAAATCTGGAATACTGTTTTCACCAGCTAACATGTAGGTTTTTTCTGTGTGCAGAAAGTGGGCTTCTTTAACCAGCAGTATGCAGATCAGCTTAACATGGAGGAAACGGCCACAGAGTACTTGATGAGGAACTTCAATCTTCCCTACCAGGATGGCAGGAAGTGCCTGGGACGTTTTGGCCTCGAGAGCCACGCCCACACCATTCAGATCTCCAAACTCTCTGGTATAAACATAAACTGGTGAACGAGAATGTTTATTGTACTATCTTGTGAAGGAAATATTTTCTAATAGTGTCTGGATTTTGTCTTCATCAGGTGGTCAGAAAGCCAGAGTAGTGTTTGCTGAACTGGCCTGTCGTCAGCCTGACGTACTGATCTTGGTAAGCATTGTTCGGTCTTTTGCTCTTCCTCGTGATGAACACTTTCTACTGTCTTGTTGATTAATCGCTTCTCGTCTCACAGGACGAACCTACCAACAATTTGGACATTGAGTCAATCGATGCTTTATCAGAGGCCATCAATGAATACAAAGGAGGTGAGACTGGCTGCTTGGTCAGTTCAGTAGGGATGACTATTCTAACTGCTTACATAATTCACACATCTATTTCAAATGCTTGAAGTAATGTGCTAGATGGAAAGCACTACTGTGGAACAATTAAGAAATTCTTTATTTATCCCATATTTGGGAAATATTTTTATTTTAAATACTTTTAAATGACTCCATCCCTCTGTTTACTCCTGGCTTGGGCAGAACCTTTCGAAATGATATGGCTGTGCCTGCCTTTATTAGGACCGCCTCCTAGCAGACGCACCCATATCAATTTGAAGTTATCACACTCACAGTTATGTGCCCACACTGTCACCGTGTGGACGTTCAGAATAATTATATACATGGAAAAGTAATTGCAACTGTTTCTTCACCAGCACCAAAGTCGTAAATGAAAAAGTAGGGACTTCTGCAGCATCGTGGAGTAGGCAGCTAGGGGTACATGTAGACGCGCTGCTAAAATATAATATTTGTACTCAAAAGAATGAGTGAGCTTTGGTTTTATCAATAAATCTTTAGACTCCAGTGTGTATCGGAGCATTAACATCTTGACTTTCTCGTCCAGCTGTGATTATCGTGAGTCACGATGCACGGCTCATCACAGAGACACAGTGCCAGCTCTGGGTGGTGGAGGACTGTACCATCAACCAGATTGATGGAGACTTTGATGACTACAAGCGGGAGGTGCTGGAAGCCTTGGGAGAGACTGTGGTCAGCAAGGCCAATCCCTGATCAGAGCTGATGCCAGGGCACACACCTGCTGAGCCCTCCAGTGTGTGTGAGCACACATAATATGGATCTTCCTCTGGACTGTAACATCTTTATGGGGTTGAAGTTGCACAGATACTGGATTATAAATATGTAGGTGATAAAATGTCTTGAATTATAATCTGCTTAAATAAAACAGGAAGTGATTCAATTTTTCATTGTGGTTTATTGTACAGCTTTGTGCACCTGCAGAACAAACATCACAGGGGCTAAAAACAAACTCATTTTTGCAACAGCATGATCAGCGTCTCGCTCACTTTAAGTAAGCTTTATATGTCTTTTTGACTTTGGCCACTTCATTCTCATCAGGAAGTATTTCCCCATACCATGTATACCAGTTGTCACCTAAAGTTAAGGATGAGGGTGGTGGTGTGGAGCCCACAGCATCATGGGAATTGGAGTAGTCCTCCCCTGAAAATTCCACATATGGAATCTGAAAAGGAAGCAAGCCTAGAAGAGAAGAGTGTTTTTAAAATGATGTCTTTGTTCTCTCATCAGTAGCTGTAACTTAAATGGTAAATGGTCTACACTATACACAATCATCCACACAGTCACACACTGGTGATGGCAGCTACATTGTAGCCACAGCCACCCTGGGGCACACTGACAGACACTGGCGCCACCGGCCCCTCTGACCACCACCAGTAGGCAACGGGTGAAGTGTCTTGCCCAAGGACACAACGACCGAGACTGTCGGAGCCGGGGCTCGAACCTGCAACCTTCCGATTACAAGACGAACTCCCAACTCTTGAGCCACAATCGCCCGCTTGACACGACTTACCACTCGTGTCATTTCATTTTATTTCTAACAGCAAATAAAACTACATTTGAGGTCATAGTTCTTAACTTGTAGCCTGAAACTATACTTTAAGACTGAGCCAGTTACCTAGCATGTAGCTAAGCTGGAAGTTAGACAAATTAAATGGGTTGCACAGAAGATGGTAGTTGTTGCACTAGAAAAGATTAGTGCAAGAAGGTGTGCTTATTTAAAAAGGTGCTATAAATGCACTATAAAGTGCAGTATAAGTGTTATAAAGTGCTCTGGTGGAGATGAGTGGCAGCTAAGGCTATCACGATTCACCTACCGTGATCTTGTGCTGTGTCAACTGCCTCATTTAGCTTCTTCTGCTGTTTCATACACACACCTGAAGGCGGCAGAACCATCAGAACATGAGTGGAACATCCTGCTGCATTAATACACTTCCTAACATTGGTGGTATTACAACTTGCCAGTTCGAGTGGAATCCAACACCATTCCAGTGTGGGGACTAATGAATTGCTGCAACAACTTGACATTCTGCAAGAAAAATAAATTGCAGCTTACCAACAAATGATAGACTTTTTACACGTGAAGAGCTGGAGAGGACCATAGCAGAGTAACAGCGCAGCCACAGGACCAGTATCTACTCCTTTGTATGAGGAGGACCACTGCCCTACAAAATGACCTCCAGCAGGCTGCTGCTGTGCAGGGTTATGACCAAACTGTCATAAAGACGCTCTGATCATTCATTACTGAGAGAAGTAGCTGACAAGATGTTCTCATTCTGCTTTGTTCTTTTCATTAGTGTCAAAAAAATGAAAGTACTGATCTGCAGACAAATCAGACATGCAATTTATTTTTGCCAACCACGTGATGTATAAGAAAACTACAGCTGATACTGGCCTGTCGCTGATACGCGCCAAGATAAAAACTTCACATCATAAGAACAATATTATTTATTTAAAAAAATTTAATCTGGCCCAAAAGCTCCGGCTCAATACAGAAAACTTCAATATTCTCCAAGTCCTTAGTTGGTGTGTGTGAGACCAACATAGTAACCCACCTGATGGTGAATGATGATGTTTGGATCACGACAAATTGGGCAGGGGTTTCCACATATCTTGTCACCTCTCTAGAGACAGAAGTGCCCTGGTTATTTTGACAATCTTAACATAAGTGATCTGTGGTTAAAAAACAACAACAAACAACTGAAATATTACAATGCAAGTCTTGCGAGTCTTCTGAGGGGGGATGCCTCCTTTGTGGTTCCTCCTGTAGTCAGCCCACACTGGACTGCTTCCATACCTTTCAATATACTCTGTCAGGGTAAGGAAAAGCAATGAGATCACAAAATGTGGACAGAAGGCAACACGTCTGTCGAGGTACCTACGGACACTTACCTTCACTCTCCAGGTAATCCCAGGGCCTGTCCTTGTAGCGGGCTAAAGCCTCAGTAGCCTGAGCAACAGCCTCGTCCTGAAGCGATGCTGCTTTGCAGTACGAGTGTCTGGGATGTATAAATGGAGACAAAGAAAGACATGTCCTTGCAGGTAGCCTCTGTAGACGGGACTGAAAGCACAAGAAATGACCTCATCACACCATAAAACATCAAAACGTCCTTTTCATAAATGTAGCCTAAAGCCATTTGAGAACTTTGAAAAACTGTTTAGAGTCTAATTCTAAATAACTTGTATATCAACCCCAGTTCAATCAAATGAAGTGTCACTAAGCTGTAAACCCCTCCACCCCCAGGCAGGAGCAGCGTGATATAGATCTATACTGGAGCACACACCAACTAAAGACCAGCTAAACCACTATCGTGATGAAAAACATATCAATTAGTGTTTTCATTTAATTATTATGCCTCACTTACAAAAAGATATCTGATATCCGTAGGACCAATGTCTATGTGGTAGAAAAACCACAGCACTAACAAAAGCGGTACAACACAACAAGGCAGCATCCAGCGTTTTCCCCGCACTTAATATTCGACCATACATGTAATGTGTTAGTCAGCACGTCACATCGTTTTAATGAAATATAATACCTGATACTGACGAACTGAATACGAAATTAAAGGCGACACACGACATAAAAACGTCGCGATGTACTTCATGGAGGTAGCCATTTTCAGATCCTACCCGGGTTAGAGGTAAAAGGTGAAAGGTTAAGTTGCTTCTCAAGTATATAATCTAAATCTAAATCATTTCGGTAATAAATCAATCTTAGTTGATGTAAAACTCAATCCTGCCATTTTCATTTCAATTAGTTGAATAAAGACGATTATTTTAAAAATGACGCGTTCCCGTTAGCACAAACATGTGACATTATAGCACGTGACAAACAAAAAGACTAGTCGCCATTTTGAAGGAATATTGTTTACTAAATTTAAATATCTAAGAATCAGTAAAACTGGGGTTTGTCGATAAAATATGTTGATGTAGTTTTGTCTGATTCGAATTATACAAAAATTTAACGCATTAATGGCGATTACGAGGAATAATTCAAAATTAGATTTCCAACAATGTGAGATGCGCCATATTGTCCTTGATTGGCAAAGAACGACCGTTATCCTCCATTTTGTTTCAACGAAAACGTAAAAAAAACGTTTCCGGTGACGTTAAAAACGTCACGTAGTATAAAAGGTAAATCCCTCCTACACGCGCTTATTCCTGGATTTGGTCAAAGGTAAGTCAAGTCAGAAAAACAGAGGGGCTTATTTTCGACGCATTGTTCAGCTCTTAATGCGAAATTACTGCTGAGTGTATAAAACAAAACATTCAAGGACGTTGATGTTGATGATGGATGGGAATTTTGTAAACAAATGAAATTAAATGTGCGCTTTCTGTGTGTTTTTCAGGTATGAATTTGCTTTCCCGAAGACTGAGCCGTCGAGGACTTTGAACAACTCAAATTCATGTTTTTTCTTCAAGTAATGGACATTTGATTACTATTTTTGCCTCCAGTTTGTTCCTGAAGGAAAGGCTAGCATTTAGCTATCACAGCCCCACCCACAAGAAGTTTTTCAGTTGAAATTAAAACCATGAAGGTTGAAGACATAAAATTATTTAAATAGGATCTATAAGTGCCTTAAAAGCACACTATAATATTCCCGAGACGCTGAGGATCTATATTATCAATAGTAAGTTGATTTTGAAGTTGAATTGAAATTCCTCAAATGAAATTAGTCGTAGACAATAGGCTACCTAGCGGTAGCTGGCTAGCAGGCACCGTATGTTAGCTTGGTTCTTAGCAAATAATTTGAGCATAGCCTTGTAGTATGAGCTCACACAGGAACGTGGACGGAAGCAAAATGCTCCGTTTCTTCGTGTGTGAGACGGAATTGAGTAATTATACAAATAAAGATATAACTGGAAAATTCGTAAAATAACCATAAGCAATCTGTTCATAAAGATTGCCGTAGGCACAGAAGGGAACTTTCCAGATCATGAAGCCGGACTTTTTGCCTGCCAGATTTTGTTTTGTAGGGGCTGATCCACGGAACGAACACCCACCGCAATCTATACATAAAGATTGCGTTAGTTTGAGGATTGTGGACATTTTGTGAAGCACTGTATGTGTGTGTGTATGCGTGTGTGTTTAAATGACGATAATTATAGCACAGGGAGTTCACGAAAAGCCTAAACCAGGTACTCGGCAATCTGAGGATAAAGATTGCAAGATGACCGGGGAGCAAACAGGATTGACAAATATGGTGGACTAGTTGCGATTTGCTTTTTGTCCTCGGGACAGCTCCGAGGGCTAGCCGTGTTTTCCTCGGAACTACATTTGGAGTATTTGGCAAACGGCTGTGCAGATCAAGTATAGACTCATACGCCATCGCATTGTCTGACTTTGATACGCATATGGTGCTCGCTGTGTTATTCCATCAGTACTGTCTCCGCTGTGACAGCGATTGTTTGTGAAGGAGCTGGGTTGTCGCCGAAGTGGTTAACAGAGGGAGTGCTCTGATTAGCAGGCAGCCTCCTCCTCCCTCCCCTTCGTCAAGCAGCTGAGAGCAGGAGCAGGCCTGCCCTCTGCTGTGACAGATTTCAGGTTAAGAAGCAGCCTTTTATAGGCTGCTTCAGTTGCCCTTATATAACAGAGGGCGTTTTACACTGTTGCTCGATTTCTTCTGAGGCTTTTTGATTGAATATATTCAATTTGCCGTCTGTTGAGTAACCATGAACGATACAGTGACGATATATTTGTTCCAAGCATAGAAAGCCATACATTTGTTTTACATAAGGTATTGGTGATGTGTAGTAACACCACAGTATGTCTATGCAAAACTGCTTCTCCTCCTGAACCAGCAACCAGGGTCATGTATAACCACTGATTGTGTGTATATGTGTAACAATTGTGACATTTACAGGATTTGAGTTATTTGCAGTGTTGTGGAGGTCTGAGACTATATAAAACTTCTACTACAACAGTTACGCGGGTAAGACCTAACTGATTCCTCACATCATGACATTTCCATAAATTGGCAAAATGTTTCATTACGAAATGCATTGAAAGAAAATAAAGTGCATGCTTATTATAAAGGTCAGTTCGAGCAGTTATATTATGAATCATTTGAGGGTTATTCAGATTAACACAATAATAATCTAAAACACTGGAGCATTCAAATGTGCTTGAGTGTTCACTGTTTGTGTTTGGCTCATATTGCACTTTTCAAAGATGAAAAGTAAGTAAACACCCAACACCTTTAAACTTTACAGTCACTTTAATTTGTGACAGCTTCATGTGATGTTTAACAGGTGTTTCCATTTAAAATGTGTTGTTACTACAGAGAGTGCAGTGCCAATGTGCAAAAACTAACCTATAGGTGGCAGTAAGTGGCTAGACTTGTGCCTTCTGGCTGGGATAACTGTCAGTTATCTCATTAAAACAGAATAATCCAGTACAGAGAAACTGACACTATGATCACATGACCACAGGTGAAGATTAACAAACTAATGTCACAGTTTCCAAGCATTTCATTCTTCATACAGTTCTTTTTAATCATATTTTATTTTTTCATTGCATATAATCTTTGTACCATTCACCTTTTCATTAGATGTCATAATTAATTAATGACAGTAGATTTTGTTTGTATAAAGTATTTGTTTGTTTTCTCTTTTTCTTACAAAGTTATATTTTTTGCACAAATGAATATGACTGTGATAGATGTATGTTATTAAAAACAAACACTGATAAGTCATATTCAGCATTACTTAAAAGTATTCTCTTTGGATATTTTGAACTATTTTATATAGCTGTGATACATAAGTGGAAATGTATGATGAAATAAGCATATGAAATCCAAGGTAAATAGATTTTCAATATTCTTTTTTATTTTAGTAGTGAAATATTGAAATAAATAAAAACGATTAATGGCAGGTGTGAAGCTTTGTACATGAACTTTATAAATGTGCATAGTTGTCTGCGTTGCTCCTGCTTCTTTAATTGTAGCTTGAAATGGAATAAACAGGGTTTCCTCGCACACAAAATGAAAGCATTATGGCAATGTGCTGTCCTGCAAGTGAAAGTCCCAGAGAGCAGACCCCCTGTGGTACTGAAGAGCAAGTAGCAGTGACCCGGCCTGGTCACTACTTTACTGCAGCTGGTACTCCAAACACCTCAAGTACAAGACAGCACAGCACATATAACCTTTATGGCTATATGGCTGCAAGAAAATGCTACTGACTGTCTGTACTTGGTGATTTGTGTTTCAGATTGTGTTTCTACACACACACACACGCATATACACACACATTTAAATGATTTCTTAGATAGTTGGTCATAGAGGCCTCCTTTGGTGCAGTACAGTGGATATAATAGGGCCTTGTTGGCGTATGGTGGCACGTGTGTTCTTGGTGGAATGTCCTTGAACAGGTTGGTGCTGTCATCCTCTGAGCTGCTGTAGGACCGGTTTCAAAGTGGAATCTGAATGTGTTAGTGGTTGTTGGCTGACTCTGCTGTAACTTTGTTGTTCTGACACATTTTAAGGGATCTGATTAATACAGTTGTCAATGTGTGTCCCTGAGAAGCGCGTGTGTGTGTGGGGTGGGTGGTTGTAGTCTTAGTCAAAAGTCTAAAAGACAGTCTGGTTGGAATTCTGTTGGACGGTGCCCTGTTTTTCTATCTGGCAGACAAATAGCCCACACTTGATGTGATACTTATTACGACAGACAAAACATCTCCATATAACACAAATGTAATACAGCTGTGTGATGTAGATGAGTGTATTTAATATAGTATTGTGTTTTAGGGTATGGCAGGGCGACCAGTAGACCCAAGAGAGATTTTGAAAGGTGTGGAGGCTCTGCTGGGCAAGGATGGAGAGCTCCGCAGTCTGGAAGGAGTCCCAAAAGTGTTTAGGTAAAGAACTGACATGAAATTGAAATGTGAATATGCACTCACTGTGAACAACACCTTTAGTTCAGGACTTTAACTCAATGATTTCTAAACACCTTTTCCCAATGCAGCCTGATGAAAGCTTCAACTAAGATGGTCAGTAGATGTATGTACCTGAACATCCTGCTGCAGACGAAATCCCACGATGTTCTTAACAGGTATGCTGGAAATCACATCCTGTGGTCACGTTTCTATTCTGTTACTCCCATTCACTGGACTTGATAAAAGCATGACAGCTGTTAACTTTCAGTTCAAGTCACACTTTTTTTTTTTGACTTCTTATATTTTTCATCCAAACACATCCAAGCACCCTGCCCCGAGGCGCCACCACGCTGTCGATGTTTGCATATGTACTGTGTCAGCATACACATCCCTGTTTGTAGCATGACTAGAGCTGTGTGAAGTTGTTTTAGTACTTTCTGGAGTGTAGGTTTAAAATTGGGGTGGGAGGTTTATAGAACAATTGTGTGTTTGTGTAATTTACCCAACTGTTGTTTTTAATTATTTGTCCCAGTAAAATAGTGTTGTGGCAAAACCTGCTGGTTATTCAATTTCTGTCTATCCTTGCATGCCTTCTCTATAATTTGTTGTTCGCTCTTTCACTTAGGTTTATCAGAGTTGGTGGCTACAAGCTGCTTAATGCCTGGCTCACCTACTCCAAAACCACCAACAACTCTCCTCTACTTCAACTTATCCTGCTAACACTGCAGAAGTTGCCCCTTAAAGTCGATCACCTAAAACAGGTATTTTTTTATTGTTGTGTTTATAGTTGTAATCTATAGAGAAACAATAACATCTAACCTGCTTTTAATCTGTCCCAGAACAATACTGCCAAGTTGGTGAAGCAGCTGAGCAAGAGTGCGGAGACTGAGGGTGAGTTAGTTTTACATTAGAAATGAAACCTCTTAAATATAGGCAGCAGTGTATTTTCAATTTATTGTGTTGTCTTTTGTTTGTAGAATTGAGGAAATTGGCTGCTGTGCTTGTGGATGGCTGGATGGCTACAATCCGCTCCCAAAGTGTCTCAGCCAGTACCACCTCTCCTGCAGGTACAGATCTACTTTTCTTTTTGGCATCAAAGTATCCTGTAGGCATCAGATTTAAAGACTTTCTATATGTCTTTTATAGATAAGAAAAAGAAGAAAGAGGAGACTAAGGTGCCTGTGCGTGACTTGAAGGAAAAAGGTGGAGATGAGGAGAAGAAGGACAAACCCAAAGCTCATGCACCCAGCCACACTAAGATTCGCTCCATAGGTAAAGGTGGAGAGCTGTTTGGCTCTTTCTCCAATAGTGTGTCTTGTCTGTCTCTTTGTCTTTCTTTGCCTCCCTCTGCTGTTGTCGTTTCCCTCACCAACTTTGCCCCTCCTTGAGCCTGGCTCGCCTAAGGGAAACTTCCTGTTAAAAGGGAGTTTATTCTTACCACTGTTGCCAAATGATTGCTCATAAATGTCTGTGTTATTGTTGGGGTTCTTTCTAAAACTGGGTTTCCTTACAATATAAAGCACCTTAAGGGGACTGTTGTTCTGAAGTTGTAGTAAATAAATAAAATGGAATTGTTTAAGTTCTTTGTGAGCATCAGTGTTTTATGTTACTTAGGACTGGAAATCGGAGACCCTCCCAACCCAGCCCCTCCTAAGAAGACGCCAGCTGCCCCACAGCTGGGTAGCAAGTACAACATCAAGCCTCCAGTCCTCAAACGACACAGGTATTGCACCTCCACAACAGCCTGTTCTGTGAGCAAAGCATCATAGTCTTGTAGCTTTCTCACAGGTGCCCTCAGGTGGTACTAACACTGCAGTACTGACATTTTTCTTCTTGTGTTCATTTTTTTCATCTACAGCTCTGGCTCAGGAGATGCTCCACCTCAGGAGAAAAAGTATAAACCTCTAAATACACCCTCCAATTCCGCCAAGGAGATCAAAGTCAAAATCATTCCCGCACAACGTGAGTTCACATATACCCACCGAAGAACTTTTGCTCTTAAATACAAGGACATGATGGTGACGTATCAGTAATCTTGTTTTCTTTTCTTCCTGCAGCAATGGAGTGCACTGGCTTCCTAGATGCTCTGAACTCTGCCCCAGTTCCCGGGATCAAGATCAAGAAAAAGAAACCCAGTGCTAACGCTACAGCTAGTACCAAGGTGGTCTCCCCCACAACTAACAAGGTAGTGATGGATCTCAGGACAGTCTGACCTCAGATTTTATTTAAGATTTTGTTTCCTTGTTGTTGTTGTTCTTAATTAATTTAGTAATTTTGTCATTTTTAAAATTATTGTTGTGTTTTATGTAAATATTCCCAGAATTAATCTTTTTGCTTGACAGAAAATTATAGACATTGTTTTGCTGTATTTCTGTTAATTTGTATAGAATTCTTTAGTCTGTTGTTGTGTGAGACACAGAAACTGCACAGAATCGTTGGTTTTTCTCACCAGATACTCACCACTGTTGCCTTGTCTCCTTTAGGCAAGCCCATTCGACAGCAAACCTGTATATTCTGCATCTTCTACAAAACCAGCATCTCCAGAAAGTGTTGCTTCCAGCACTCTTGCAGATGAAAACCAGGAACCTGAGCAGCCTGGGACCCCTGTTCCCTCTGAGGACCCAGAGCCCTCTGACAATGGTTAGTTCTTGAAGATGATGATGAGGATGATGATTTGTAATGAGCACATGTTGCCTCCAGGGTGTTTTCTTGTTTTGTTGGAAACGAGCATAAAATGTTTTCCTTGTTGGGTCTTGTTTACAGGCGAGAAACCAAATGCACTGGCAGAGCCACGTGGAGAAGAAGAAAGCTTGACCAAGAAAGGCAAGAAGAAGAAGACAGTTCACTGGGCTGAAGAGGAGCAGCTCAAACACTATTTTTACTTTGATCTGGACGAGACAGAAAGAGGTAAAGCTGGAGGGTTCAAATACCAAAGTGTTTGAGTTGACTTTTTACAGTTGGTCTGTAAATCATCAAAAAACAACAACTATTAATGCTGTTATACTTAATTCACAGTCAATGTCAACAAAATTAAGGACTTCGGTGAGGCGGCAAAACGAGAGCTAATGATGGACCGGCAGACATTTGAAATGGCTCGTCGGCTTTCCCATGATACCATGGAAGAAAGAGTCCCCTGGACACCCCCAAGACCCCTGACGCTGGCTGGCAGTCTTGTTACTTCAGGTGCAAACAGCACAGAGAAACTCACCCAAAGAGACCGTGAAATGGGCATCCTGCAAGAGATCTTTCTCAGCAAAGAGAGGTAGGGCATATGTATCCGTGGTGGTTAGTAAGTGCATTTTTCCAGGATCAAGCTGTGCATTACAGATGCCAAAATGTAGAAGAAGACATTTCAACAGTATGTGTGCTGCTACGCCCTCAGTTGTGTGCCTGAGATTACAATTTCAAGCATCATTTACATACATTTCTTCATATTAGTAGCTTTGGTCTTGCTTTGTATGGGCATCCGCCATTGTTGTGGTCTGAGAGAAAATGAGGAAAAGCCACTTTAGGCCACTCTAAGAAACGAGTCTTACCATGTTCATACCAAAAAGTTAAATTGTCCTGTTATTAAAACCAGAATTTGGTGTTTACAGTGTTCTTTCCTTTCTCATCATCAGTGTGCCTGACAGTCCACACGAACCAGATCCAGAGCCGTATGAACCCATGCCCCCCCGTCTCATCCCACTCGATGAGGTTGGCTCACTAAACACACACACTCTCTACAATTCTATTTCTTGTCATTTACATATTCTACATGTGTACCACCAGCCTACTAAGCTCTCAGTCTGATTTCCAATCCAGGACTCGTCAATGCAGGATGACGGCTACGTAGAACCTATGGACACGACGTCACAACCAGGCTCTGGCGAGAGCGCCAAGCTGCCGCCTGTCTTGGCCAATCTCATTGGTAACCTGAACAACAGTTCCCGCAGCCCACCAGCCTCCAACATTGTCAGCAGCACTGTGCCTCCCTCTGTCAATATACAGGAGCTGCTGACATCCATAATGGTAAATACAGGACAATCATCACAAAGTAGCATCTTTTCTAATTATGGAAGTTTTTGTAAAATATCTCTGCACTTGGTTTAAGTTTTCTTTTTGTTGTTACTGGCCAGTGTAACTAATGACAACTGTCTATCATCAGGGGCCCTCTGGTAACCAGTCTACTGAAGAGTTGATAAAGCAACCAGACTTCTCAGATAAAATTAAACAGCTGCTGGGCTCCCTCCAGCAGACTCAGAATCAGAACCAGAACCAGAGTGGACCTCCACCAGGTGAATTAACTGAATTCATTTTCATCTTTAACTGTTAAATTAAATTGTTATATTAAATATGTTACCGTAGGGTCGTGTCCGTCTGTTTCTTACTTCTTCTTTTTCTTCCTCTGCAGTCAACCAGGGTCTGCTGGGACATGGTCCAGGCATGAACAGCATGAACACCATGCACATGCAGATGCCCATGAATGGTGGCTACCCGCCCAACAGTTCACCCGGTGGTCCTCGGTTTAACCACCCCCCGCCCCCTCACAACCACGGACCACCTTTCAGTGGCGGTGGAGGCCCACGCATGATGGGACCACCGCCAGGTCAGGGGAGAGGAGACGGCAACTACTGGGGAGATGACTCGATGAGAGGAGGGCCCCACAGAGGGGGGCACTTTCACCGAGGAGGCCGTGGTCGGGGAGGTGGAGACCCAGGATTTAGAGGCAGAGGGCGAGGAGGTCCCAGAGGAGGAGGACACAACAATATGAATGGTACCTTATTTTCAAGTCTTATTTTAAATGTGTTTGCAAAGTTTGCAGACTGTGCAGAAGCATTTAGAGTATGTTTCACTCAAATGTACTGAATACAAGTGTCATATAGTAGTAACCAATTTGCTGCTCTCACCTTCTTTGTTTCACATACTTCACCCTTAAATCTATAATGCTGTTTTCTCCTGGCAGACATGTCCAAGAGGCCTGTTTGTCGTCACTTCATGATGAAAGGAAGCTGCAGGTATGAGGGCAGCTGTGCTTTCTACCACCCTGGTGTTAATGGACCACCACTGCCCCCCAAATACCCCGCTAACAACCAACATAATCAGCACCCACAGCATGGCCACTAGCTGATGTTGCCATCAGCCCGGGAATAACTGAAAGACACTAGAGTAGCCGTTAACGGCGATCCAATTAATGCAGACGTCTGTCTTTAGACAATTATGGAAAGACCAGGATGATCTGTCCTGAACAGTAAGCTTGCTGCTGGTAACTGAAGAGTCTGTGACAGAACAAGAAGAGAGAAGACAAGAGATTGTAAATGAATGACTGGAAGGCTGTGAGATGATCACTGATGTGACTTTGTTTTTATCGTGTTCATTTTTAACAGTGAGATTGGGCTACCATGTGTCCCCACTACGTCTGAATTGCTGCAGCTTGGTGCCTGTCTGCTTTGTCACTTTCCAAATCATTAACAGAGTTGGCCAAATGAAAACGTCCAACTCAGCACACCACTTCGTTTCCTCCTTATAGTGTTGCTCTCTAGTTTTGTTGCACCATCAGTAAGATTTGTACAGAAGAATTGGAAATGTTTTCCCTTCCTGGGCCTGTAAAGAAACATAACACTTAAACCGCCTGAGTTTGCCTACCCCTGAGAAAACTGCTGCTATGAACTCTGCTGATCTGAGTAGATCCTTTGCTTTGCTTTTGCTTTTCTCCGAGAGCAGTGTGTCATATGTAAGCGCGTGGTGGGGCAATCACAACATGCTATGCTATTGTCAGAAGAGCCGCTGCCTGTCACCTCTGTACTCGTCTAAATCCAGGAGGGGTTTGTGTTGTCAGTGTTAAAGATGGGAACGATGAGTCCCTCTGTGGGTCGCCTATATTATGTGTTTTCTGTGAAAACAGTCATTTGTGTCTCTTGTGGGACTGTAAGAGGTTTTTTTTGGTTTGTTTTTGTTTTTTAACTTTTCACCCTCTACATTTTTTTTTTTATATAAATTTGACAGTGTGCTTCAGGATTTTTTTTGGTTTTGTTGTCATTTTTTTTTTTGTGAAGGTATGAACTGTATGAATAAATTCATACAGTTCATTTTCAGTTGAATTCTTTTGTACACAGTGTATTAAATAAATGTTTAAATACTGAGCAAGTGTTGCTGTGTTTTCCCTTGAAGTGTGACTGATGTGAGCAACAAGCAGTTTGAGTGAAATGTGCGTCTGTACTGCACAGACTGATGAACAACACCTTGGGAATATTTGTCAGTTCAGGTGTTTCATTTTAAATCAGGAAAACACATCCTGTTCAGGCAGGTCTATCCTCTGTGCGTGTGGAGACAGCTGACGTCAGATCCGTGTTATCAGGGCAGGGCTGAGTGCATCTGGTGAGTGAAGTGTTACGAGGAGTGGCCTTTAACCCTGCCCTTTAGTGCAAATATTGACCGTGGTGTATAGACCACACAAAGATAGAAACTCATAGGAGTGAAAGGCATTAGAGGGAGCTGAAGTAAGGACACCTCATCACTAAGCTGCTTCCACATCCTGTTGCAAGAAACACAGAAACATTTATTTAGTGCTGTGTCGAGGAACAGAAGATTTCAACAGGAAATTGCAGTCAGGGTAAAAGCAAAGAAGAACACTAAATGAATGACGACCTCTCATGCAAGTGGAGTGTCACATGAAACAAAGCTGCAAAGCAGTAAAGGTGAATCAAAAGCTGAGTGACACTAAATCATAAGAGCAATGCTTTTGAGGACAGCTTTAGCTGATAATCCTAGAAAAGATGTTTGAGACAAAACTGAGGGAAACGAGGTCACAGTTCTCAGGAATGTACAACTTATGAGTATGTGGGAGCTATCATAATTAAAGACAGTTGGTGAATTTGGATTTGCATTAGTGTTTATTTTCTAAACACTAATGCAACGTTGCACTTTCTGAAGTATCTACAGATCTGTATGTTGGGTCTATATTTGGAAATGTGGTCTGTGGGCTCTACTTCCCTTCTTTCACTAAACTCACTTCCATGTATACTTTAATCAAGCCCTCTTTTTGTGTTATGTGACCAGGGTGGCTGTGGCTACAATGTAGCTGCCATCACCAGTGTGTGAATGTGTGTGTGAATGTGTGGATGACTGGATGTGTAAAGGCCATTTACCCTGCTTACCTGTGCCTGAGGTCCTTGACCTGTTTTTAACTTGCCACCAACCTCACCCAGCTCCAATTCTACTCTGCCTCCAGCATCCTCACTTTTCTCACCCTTTCAACAACTGGTTCTCTTCACCACCCTGTGCAGAGCCCATGTGGCTTAGTTCAGGCCATCTGCCTTGTCAAAGCACTTTCTACACCATGTGTCATTTACAGATTTTCTTTTCTGCGCTTTCTGTCTAACCTTCATACTCTGATGGATGCACCAGAGAACAACTTGGGGTTAGTATCATGCCCGTATTTGGCATGCAGACTGGAGCAGCCAGGGATCGAACCGCCAACCTTCTGATCAGTAGATGATCTGAACTACCACCAGAGGCTGAGAACATAAGCTTGTTTGCTTCTGGATTGGGTGTCACAGGTCACATCAGTGAAGCCAAAGCATAGCTGAAGTTGACATTCCTTTTGTAATTTCATCCCTGTTTTGCAATATTACTTTCCCATCACTACATACAACTCCAACAGTTTACGTTGTACTTACTTTGCAGCCACAGCAAGATTATTATGAACCAACCAATGGATTATTCATTTAACTGCATGCCTTAAAATTGTATGATTTAGCTGATCATTGCTATGATAATATACAAAGCGCAAGATAATCTCTCCCCAAAATGTATTCAGAGGTTGTTTGAAATTCAATAGACATAAGAAAAGAAAAGGATATTTAAAAAAGAGGGAATCTTCTAAATGAGGGAAACATCTGGAATAGTGACGACAATGTGTGTAAAAGTTAAAAAATGATTGTCAATTTTTGAGGCAAATCAATACAAAATGGAGGTATTTTCTCATATATTTCAGTTCTTCTCTCTATTTAATATTTATTCTTAATTAATAATTTTCTTTGGTCTTTGTTTTAGTGCAATCTTGTTAGATTGTTATTGTATGTTCAAAGGATAGTCGTTTGGACCTTTTCAGTCACTGATATGTGTTTTATCCCCTTTTAATTCAGTTCTTTGTTTTTCTTGTTGTCATTTTCAAAAACAAAATAAACAAAAAACAAGAAAATGTTAAAAATGACCAAAAGGGAAAAAAAATAAAATAAACTGTAGAAGACGTGGACAGAGAAATCAAATGGATAAAACCAGAACAAAGGGTTGAGTAGCCACCAAGGCCTTAAAATATCTGGCGTTTAATATGTGGAAGGAATTTATATGTCTTCAGTATTTGTGTTGGGATCTAAGATGTGGAATTCTAACATTGTAGGTTATTTAACCTACAATATAAAAGCCCCTTGATGTCAGTACTATATTAATAAAAATGAATTGAATTTTATGAACTGAATATGTGGAATGTATTCTGTGGAAATAGGCCCTGTTCACTTCTGGCATTACATCTGTCTTTGGTGAGTTGATGCAACTGGAAAGCTCTAAACTAGCATCCATTTCAATACAACAGATATGATGATATGTTCATGGTGGTTTAAATGGCAAACTGAGGATCTGGAGTTTTTAGATACTATGGCAAAAAGGCCATGATGATGATTATGAGGTTCAACTGGTCACTGGTCTTTCTCACGTTGCCGGTTCAGGTCATGGACCTGAGGCACAGGGAAACAAGGAGTTACGGGAAAAGGTCGAATAACACGAAGACCCTCAGAGCGGCCAGAATGAGCCATTGTGTTAGTTCAATGGGTGAACTGGACAATGGAACTGGAGAGCTAAGCTGAGACAGATGCTGCAGGTCACGGTTAGCTGATGGGTCTCAGGTGTACAGGTGAGTTGGCTGAAGGAGCAGAAAAGGAGCACCACACCCAGACAGAAGAACACACACAACAAAGACTGACACAAAGTGCACCAGCAACAAGAGACACCAGGGAAAACAGGGAAAACGTCAATTTCCTTTTCTTAATCACACCAAAAGTTGATGTACGTTACTAATAAAATCTGTTTGGTCAGTTCCTGCGTCATCTGTTGTTTTACCCCATTACAAAACAAATAAATAACTAAGTGTGTACGTGTACATGTTATCGTGCAATGATTACAATTGTCAGTGCAGCGGGTCAGGGGGTCCTGATTGAATAAAGAGCACATCCTGGTAGAAGAGGATCTTCACAAACCTGGAAACCCGTGAACTGTGTCTATTAATGACTTATGAATGTCATTAGCTTAGATAGAAACCATTTGTTTTAAGCTACACAAAAGCTGCTTGGATAAAAAGTTCCTGTGAGTGGAAAAGTTTTAGTATTCAGTATTTTGACAAAAAACCAAATATGTCTGTTACTGGAATATACAAATGCAAATTCAAATGTTCTCATATTATCTCATATCATATTATGATATGTTAGTGCCCATAAAGAAAAATGTTGCTCAACTCAAATGAATGTATTACTCTACTTCCTGGAACTGAGCAGAGGAGAGCAAGTGTGTGTGGACTGTTAGAAACTGCAGGCAGATCTGTGGTGAAAGGGCTGATTCAATCAGAGAGGTAGAATGGCTGGAGCCTGAACAAAGCTGCTATTGACAGCAGCTAGGTGACCATGAGACCCCCGCTGCAGTGCACAGGCGACGGCTGAGATGAAAACCAGGCAGGATACAAACCTCTGTGCATCGTGAATTAGTTCTCGTCTGCTAACAAGTCCTAGTTTTGAAAAACTAAAGGCTCAGGTCATCATTTTGTTCATGCAAAGCATCATTCATGCTCTGCATGACTATAACAGCAGTGTACTTTGCAGCAAAGAGGATATCAAGTTGCTGCTTTGTGCTCTGAACCAATCACATGCAGACCAATCATCATTCAGTCTCTGATCGCTTTCCTACGTTTAATGCTGACTTGGCCATGGATCGAAGCCAAACAGCCCAACTCATCCTGATCACACCTGTGCAAAATGTGCATCACACTAATTATTGCTGTAGGAAACACTCAATTCAGTTTTTATTTAAATGCACCAAATTACGCCTTTATATTGTAAGGTAAAGACCCCACAACGATAACACAAACCGTGATTTGACAATAACTGAATACTTATATCGTCTAGAAAATTCAGATATTGCTTACTGACAAATATGGCTACATGAATATCTTTTTTAATCTTAATTTGTAAATCTCTTATTCCTTTCCAAATTATGATTTAATATTATTTAAAAAGGTGCTGCTCCATCAAGTTCTCTTCTGGTTGACAAGGGTGTGTTGAGTCCCAGCATAAAATGTTTAAATCATGATCTTGCAACAGGATGTCTTTGTTCATACACACGGAAAATGCAAATTATCCACTTTCACTATGCAGTTGGTTGGCAAACAAACTTTTGCGTCACTCTGGCATTCCTGCACAGAGAAGTGGGGGAGGGAAGAAGGTGGGCTCTCAGCCAACAGGTACTTAAATACAGGACAGGTGAAGCTAGAGACAGTGCAAGTCCACGATCTGCCCACATTTTCTACCTGACTATTCGGGAACAGGTAAGCTAAAGAACTTGTCGCCATAGCTTTGTACCTTTTTGTGTGTGAATACTCTACTATGTCAAATAATTGCATGTCATACAAAAGTATCTGGATTTCTGTTAAAATAGTCTTCTCTATAAAAGTGTCTCTTCAGTTTTGCTTCCCTTTCTGTTACTGCAAGTTTTAACAGCTCATGTGCTGATCGAAGTGTGAATGCAGTTACTTTAGCAAACAGGCTGATGCTTCAAGTCTAAAACTGGTATGCATTTCTAGCTGGTTTGTGTTTGCTGTTTCAGGAAAACTCTAAAGATGGTTAAATCAGCACTGTCTGTGCTCTTGGTCCTGGTAGCCATTTCCTCTACCTTTGCTGCAAAATATATCCCCAAGAGTGGGAAGAGGGTCCCACAGACTCTGTCCAGAGGTATTTGAGTCATTTCATTCACGCATCAAGCCCAGTATTACTGAGGTAAAGGACGCACTTATCTCTAATGGTGTCTTTGTCTGTGCAGGATGGGGCGATCAGCTGATATGGGCTCAGACTTATGAGGAGGGTCTTTACTGGTCCAGGTCAAAGTAAGACATAGTTTCAAAATAAAAGTCCAAACTTTGACTTAACTCTAAAATTTGCTGAAGCTTATGATGGGCTGGTTGGTATTTTAGGAACAAGCCCCTGTTGGTCATCTTTCACCTTGAAGACTGCCCACACAGCCAGGGTGAGTAGCTGCTCGTGTTTCACTTATTAAGTTACTCACTGTGTTTGTTCGAGCGAGAAGTCTGTTCTGTTTGAAGACTGAGTGTGTGTTTGTTCATATGTGATGTCACCTTGGTCATCCTGGTGCTCTTCTCTACACACCCGAGTTATAAAACTTAAAGTCAAATTTCTCCCACAGCGCTGAAGAAAGTCATCTCCGAGGATAACGAGGTCCAAAAAGTCCTTGATGAGGACTTCATCGTCCTTAATCTGGTGGTAGGTTATAACACCTGACAAAATGAAGTATTTTAAAGTCTTTCAGTCTCTATTACATTTTAAGGCACACTTAACATTATTACATTTTGTGGTTCAGCACTGGCGCGTAGGTTTACGGTGCCTGTAAAAAAACTGTTCTTTTGCTTCTCCTACAGTATG
The DNA here is from genome assembly GCF_057382275.1 of Copadichromis virginalis. Lineage (NCBI taxonomy): Eukaryota > Metazoa > Chordata > Actinopteri > Cichliformes > Cichlidae > Copadichromis > Copadichromis virginalis. Next base: position 33,595,115 of record NC_140638.1, read on the forward strand.
AAACCACAGACAAACATCTGTCCCCTGATGGCCAGTATGTTCCCAGGCTCCTTTTTGTTGGTAAGAGCTTGAGATTAGGACATATCTTTTATATAGACTGGTAACTACTATTACATCTATCAGTGTGTTTTATTGCACTGAATCCTTTTAATGTTTCTCAAGGAAATGACATTAACTATAATTAGCTGTATTGTATCTTCAGTTACAACCATGTCTCCAAAATATTGGTGCTGTGGAAAATCCTCGCCCATCCTAACCTGTTGTGTAAATGAATATACTTCAGAGACAACAAATCAAATGTTAAAAATCTGATATTTTATAGTGAAATGTTATGAAATTATAGTTTGATGCACACAACTGGCGTTTTTTCACTTACCCAGCACCAATTTCTCCACAGACCCCTCAATGACAGTGAGGGCTGACATCACTGGTCGCTACGCCAACCGCATGTATGCCTATGAACCAAGTGACATCAAACTCTGTAAGTGCTGCAGCCCATACTTGCTGTGACGCGTACTCCTCACGATGCAGTTTTTGTCTGCTTGCATCCATTTACACTGTGTAATTAAACATTTCCTGTCTCTTCCTCAGTGGTTGGCAACATGCAGAAAGCTAAGAAGCTTCTGAAGTCTGAGCTGTGAGCACCAGGAAGACACACTGATGCTGATCCACAGCTGCTTTCTCCACAGTTTACATATGAGAAACAACGCACTGGAAAAATTCTTCTTTTCACCTTCACTTGAAATGTTTTCTCCCTGATTTCCTTCCTAATGCTTGTTATTATTACTGTACGACAGGAATATTGAGTAAATAAATGAAGCTGTTCTCACTGACAGATACTCTGCCTTCTTATTTGCCAGACTGTGTGGAATCAAATCTTTATGTTTAATCAATGATAATAATCATACTAACAACAAAATAATGAAATGACTGTTAACTTCAGTGCCTGCATCAGGTCTCCACTCATCCAGCTGTTAAATGTTTAACTTTTAAAGGCTGTGTGGGAGGGCTAGAAAAAAGCAGTTTTTACTGCATTCGGCCTGTATTGACCATAATGACCACTTTGTTATATGTATCTATCTCAAAAGGCCAAAAGGTGTTTATTTGTGCGGTCATTTTTCTCTTACACCACTATAGGAGGTTTTTTACAATGTGATGGAAGTGCAGACTTTCACCTTTAATTATAGTAGATCAATAAAAGCGTGGCATTAAAAGTTTAATAGTTACAGACATTTTTGCCCACAATTTTCCCAGCATTTAGTTTGCACACTAACCAGAGTTTAGCGTGTTCAAGTTTATGACAGTGCAATCAGAAAAACACAAAATACAAATATGTACTTCTAGAGACGTGTCAGGAGACAGACTCGTGTCTCTGAAAAGAACACGCAAAGTTCACTTATGAACAACTGATAAGATTGTTGAATCAGACCAAAGTGGTAATATCTGACCATAACACCCAGCACAGAGGCAGCCGTGGCCAAGGAGGCAGAGCACGTCTGCTAACCACAAGCTTGGTAGTATAAACCCCGCCTCCTCCAACCTGCATATCAAACTTTCCTCTGGCAGGATACTGAAGCTAAATGCATCAGTTGGAGTCTGTGAGTGTTAGGTTAAGCACTTGTGAACTGGAAAGTGCTGGTGCTTTCAATCAGTGGATTTGGGGTCAGTTAATGTTTCTGTCACAACTCTGATTCAGTGATGTGCTGGTGACAATCAGCATGCAGAGACTGGCATGATTTGCCTACTCTGTTTGATAACAAGAAATAATCATATAATGACGCCTGATCTGCAATCTGTCAGCACGATGTCTGTCAGTCAGACAGTTTCAGGTAAGGAATCGACTCAAGAAGACTGTGTATGCAGTAAAGTTGAATTCTGGGTGGGCGGGTCCACACTGCCAGCACTGAAAGCTTTTTTGTGTTGCTGGGTAACCCAGTCTCAAGTCTTTTCAATTACAAAGAACCGGCTATGTTAGGAACCTGCAGATGTTTTGCATATTTGAAAGTAAGTGTGTGTATGTGTGTGCGCTGCGTACGGCTCAACAGAGTCAATCAGGCTTATCATGTTTTTTGTTAAGTCTGATTTTGTTCCTTCCTGACCTCTTATAGGAGGAAGCTGACTCAGAGGGTTACCCCCCCATAACAAAAAACAAACAAAAAACACTCCCAGGCCCTGAGGAGGTGCCACTTTTTTTAGGGATTTAATGACTCGTGGGCTTGGTTAAGTTGAAGGAGCAAACCATGCCACTCCTAATTTAACTAGACCCAGACAGGCAAAGGAGGAATTAGAGTCATTTAATATTCTGATCAGGTTGTGGTTGGTGCTCGGACAAAGAATTAATATGTCAGTCAATGAATGAATGAAAGAAGCAAAACAATTGCTATGAAGCTATGTTTGTACGTTTGTTTGACCAGGTGAGTTTGTTGTAGAGTTACAGACTATAAAGGAGATAAATATGTCTCCTAGCAGGCAGATGTGAGGTATGTATTCAAATATGAAAAGAATCTATTAGTTTGAATGTAAGTGCTGAAACAGACTATATTTATGACAATTTAAAAATCATGTTTATAATGCCTACAACATGAATAAATGTAAAATAATTGTCCCTGTAAAATGAAAGTTAGAGTTAGCCATGATTCCCTGTGATTGTCCTAGTTTGGACTGCACATACTGTCAAATGCAGCTTCATCAGTTCATCATCTGATGTGGGCGGAAAAGGTGGGTGGAGAGAGATTGAAGCCCCCCCCCGGGTTTCTCTTGTCATCACAACAAGAAAGGGTAAGAGAAGAGCTTAGAGAAGGTCTTCAGTGCTATAACAGAGCTTTTCCATTTTTTGCTAATAGTAAATCAAAAGACAAGTTTAATCAATATGTTAAATGAAAATATCTTTTCTAATGTCTACATTTCATACATTTTATGTATCAGACACAGAAAGCATGTGATGAAGACACTGATTCTTTTTATTAGATTAGTATCATAGTGTGGTTTCCAGTACAAAGGCTCAGAGGAACTGCTTACAGATAGTTGCAGTTTTTTATACAGTAGCCCACATTTTAATGGACAGAGTCATGCAAAAGGGCAAATCCACAGCAAACAGAGAAAAACTCATAGGCACACACTTACTTTCAAATATGCAAAACATCTGCAGGTTACAAACAAAGCCGCTCGTCACACATTCACATTTCTACACATGGTAAAACATCAGAATCTGTAATGTCAGTGTGCAGAGAAGTGGGTGATATTATTGCTTCCAGTGGAATCGACTGTTTTTATAAAAGAAACAAAATGACAAAAAAGTGTTCAGAGTTAACTCTCAGCCAGGGTGTGTAAATACTTCTGGATTATATAGCAGATCAGCATTCCTTCTTTTTATTTCACAGTGTACTAACTGTATCTGTATTTTGCAGGAATGTCATGCTGAAGGCAGCATGTTCGCCGCTCCTCACACATAACTTAGCTCTTGAAAACGAAACACATCAGGTTTACTGCAGTGATCAGTCAAAATGCACAAGTCAGAACGTCCATAGAGGTCGTTTGGGGATGAGGTGATTGGATGTTGGTCAGTGGAGCTTTGGCTGTCTCACAGGAAAGCACTAGGGTTGGCTCGTGGGTCCTTCTGGTTCCTGTAGCAATATGTGAGCCACACTCCCAAGATCTGACACAAACACACAGCACTAAGTTAAAAGTTTCCTTATGTCAGTCAATACTATGTAATGAATTGTTTCAAACACACTACGTCATGAGAATTATTTTAAATCCACAATTATTTATGTAGAAATGTTGCCATGTTTTCTGGACAAACTCACTGAAGGAGGTCTGAGTCAAAGTTGGTCTGACAATCGAAATGCTGTCAGGCTTCCATCCATGTGACCTTATTCATTAATTATTAGCGTGAATGCTGATTACACAGTATTGTTAGCCTAATCTTTATTATTATATTTTATTATTATTTTATATTCTGTACATTTTTTGTACTCTACTTCAACACCGTTCTTCATCTTAGAAAAAACATTAACCAAGTCATTATTTTGTCATTTCAATTATTTTCTTATTTGTTCAAATGTTTTAAATACTTCCCGTCACTAATGTACAAACAGCTGTTTTCCCTTCCATGCTGAAAATGAATCCTCTGTCTTTGTTGGTCCAAACAAGGGAAACAGTGAAGCCCATATTAAACGTTTGCTATGTAATGATATCACCTGCGAAAAAGCCTCCTCCATGTTCCTCTTTTACAAACAAATCCTTCTGAATTCCCTTTTCTGTCTAATGACTCATTAGTAGTTAACAGAGCTGACTGTTTGTCAGCCTGGCTACAGTGAACAGAAACCTGGGGTTGTTCTTATTTCCTTTAATCACTGATTGAAGAAAATAAGCTTTATAGAGAGCTCTTTTAAAATAGAGCAACAAACTATTTCTCGAGGCTAAATGATGATCTTCTAAAGTAGCGACACGCCATTTCCTCTCCAGCTTACGAGTCATCTGCTTTAAGGTCTGGGTTTGAGAGTTTTACACTAACGAGTTGTACGCAGTGAGGTTGGGCGATACGTAAAAATCTTCCAACCGATAATCATCAGTCCAATAACCGACGATATCTTTGCGCAGGTGCAGAATTTCTGATGGGTGGAGCAATGCAATCATGCACGGACTGATTTGCACATTTAGAATTTATAAGTTTTGTTTGAGGGAATATTTTACCTTCTTTTCTTGTTTGTTTCAGTAGCTACTTTTGGATTTTTTTCAAATGTATTTATTTGAGATGCGCTAAATTACAAAGAACACTTAACTTTACGATGGAGATTTTTTTAATGTTCGCTGGAAGAGACATTTTGATTTTTAACGTAGTTTTTGTTTGAGCTTGCATTTATTGTTTGGGTGAGTGTGTGCGACGGATAAACACTGGAACAGCTTGTAAACACGGTTATAGTGGAAAAAGAAGCCACTTTCTCTTTGTTTCCCATTTAAATCAAATGTTTTTATTTTTTCTGAACATGGGCTTCTGCCTTGCTTTCTGTTATGAGTTTGAATAAATGAATCGCTACATTTGGGCGCACTCTGAGGTCGGTGCATTTGCTCACAGCTGGAAGACGGTGCCGTCAAAACAGCCCAATTATTTTTCCATTGGCTGCTTCTCTTAGCTTCAGTCAACATTATTAGCAAACTTACTCGTGGGCAAATAAATGAATAAATCGCTCTTGTAAAAACGATTGGTGAAAGGCTCAGCCTACGTCGATAGTCGATATATTCGTCCAGTCGCCCAACCTTAAAGATAGGAATCACCATACAGAAAAATATGACTATTGTGGAAAAGATTCAATCACAGAAAATGAAATATGAAGCTGAAAGAAAATGACAGACTGAAACACTTAGTAAAATGTAACTAAAACAGGATCTTATTGATATACTAGAGAAAGTCCAGAAGTGGAAGCCCAAATGACATTTTCTACAACAGACTAACTTTTAATATAATTTGAGTTTCTGGTTTGTATTCCATACAAGTTGGTGGTGGTACCATGGGGCACATGTAGGCAGCCTGCTGTAGGCACTGTTACCGGTCTGAAATATCAGCACGCTCTCATACCAACATACCGACGCCATGTGACAAATCGGCGGTATGTTACGCGTTGGGAGGTATGAGAGCCGTTTGGAATGAATCTATACATATAAATGTGTTTTATGTTCTGATCATGAATCACTTTGGAAAACACCATCTGATAGGGCCAACGTTATGGTTAAGGTAATGGTTAAGGTAATGGTTAAGGTTAGGGTTAAGGTAATGGTTAAGGTTAGGGTTGGAATGGACGGCCGGAGCTTCTGCTCTGAGCGTGTGTTATTGCCACGACCGGCATTCTATTGGATTCAATTGAGATTCCGAAGCGTCTCATAAGGACGCGGAATGGTACCTTTCATCTTGGGACGTGACAAATCGTCGGTATGTTACTGAAACACAGGGCATGTCTGGGCTGTAATGGCTCACCTCAGTGAAGCTGAAAAAGAGGCCAATTCCTCCTACAAATCGGAGAATATCTCCAGCATGTTCCTTAATCTGGTCTGCACAAGGCGAACAGAAGCTGTTGGGGAAACAAGCCTGCAAGAGACACAGCACATGTTTAAAAATCGCACCAATGCTTCTGACAGTAGAGTCATTATTTCAAATTAACTTTACTGCTGTTACTTTTCAAACAAGACCAAGGGAGCTCACTCTCAACCAGTGATGGGAATAACGGCGTTACAAGTAACGGCGTTGCTAACGGCGTTACTTTTTTCAGTAATGAGTAATCTAACTAATTACTATTCCTATCATTACAACGCCGTTACCGTTACTAACAAGAAAATGTGGTGCGCTCGCGTTACCATTTTTCAACAAACAGATGATTGAAGCTGTGTTCAGGTTACCGCTTGCACGGAAGTAGCTGTAAGTAATCTGGGCGCTACAGCTTTAAGCAGCTACGCGCTCCCGTGGACGGTACAACACCTGGAGCTAATGGGGCAAAACAATCGCATTATCCACAACTGTTCCTTGGCTCTTGGACAACTTTGATAATTCTTTTCACTCCTCTGTCTGAAACCTTGCAAGGAGCAAGGTTGTGGTCGTTGTCAGTTTATCATAAAACGATGTTCTTTCCACTTCTGGATTATGGTCCCAATGGTGCTCACTGGGATCTTCAGTAATATTCCTCTGAGCCGCCAGTGCCAGCAACATTTTTGCAACAATAAAGTTCCAAGGGTCTTGTGAGAGCTCACTGGTTTTACCCATCATGTTTTTTGAGACCCCTTTAAATCGACCATCAGCTGGGCCTGAACCCTATTTGCACCTCCCTTTCTTCATTTTTTCAACAAAGTTTTTTATTATCACACATAATGTAATCACACAATTTATGTGTCTATGGTTTGATTTCATTGCATGTGTGAAGTGGGTGGGTTGTTATCAACACATGGTGAGAATTTCTTTCAACCTAAACTTTAGAAATATATTTACTTGAAAATTTGTGGTGTGTTCAATTTTATTGTACATTAAAAAAACAGAACCATCATCAGCCTCTTCGCACATACTGAGATATGTGACATGTAACGGGGAACAGGAAACACTTGGAAAAGACTGGATCCAAACTCACAGCATCACACATGCTGTTAGGGTCGACATGTTTGAAGCCACAGCAGTTGAGGCTCTTCTCCACATCTCTCTGGGTGCTCTCAGAGTTGTTCCAGCCCACCTCCAGCAGGTGATCCTTGAGCACAGTGTTAGAAGGAACATGAAGCATTACATCTGTCATCATCTGTCAGTATTTTCACATTAAGAGGTTCTGCTTAAATGACTTAATGAGCACATAGTCTGTGCAGCCTGACAAGCTTAGAGTTTTAATCACAGAAGCCACACTGGTTCACTTTTATATTTAAGCTTTTATTTTTTTTATTTATCAGTAATAATCCTTATAGTATCTCCACTTATATTAAAATGTAGTGGCCAAAAAATGTCATGCTGAAACAAAACTTCCAGAGAAAAAAGATACGACCTTCATTTAAGCTGTGCGTTAGCTACTTTTGGAGAGGCAGGTTTTAGGTAAAATCTACTTTCACTTTTTATGTGTTATTTACTGATAATATCTATAAAATATGATTCCCATTGAAGTAATATTATTAGTGTTTACTGACCACAATTTACACTTATTTAAATTTCTTTTATAAAATATAATTTGATTTCTTCCTCCTATTACACACACTTTCTTTCTTTTTTGGACGCGTTCCCATTCAAACGAATAGGCGAAAATTCTGTAGGTTTTTTAGGAATTTTGCAAAAACTGTGCAACAAATTGCTACCAAACGTCACAGCACTCTATTCCCAAACAAGCTGCACAAAACGATATATCATATGTGGGGTTTTCACAAAGCTGCAAGGAGAGTTTTGTCTCAAACTATCAGGTGGAAGAACGAGACGGTACTGTCTGACACTGCTGCCTGCTTGTTCAAGGCCTCCACCTTCCCTGCATCCACCTGTATGGATGTTTGCTCAACAGCTCTGATGAAACTTTTTAAAATGTGAGTTGTCTAAGTGTACTGGATATAAAGTCAAGTAATAACAAATTAATGTGCAACAGAGAGCAAGCTGCATAGTTATCATTTGTGCTGCTCGGCACTCTGTGGAGAAACCAAAGCTCGTACCTGTTGCTCTCTGTTGACAGCCAGACAAGCGCTGGAAACAGAAAACTGTACAATAAATACCATGAACAGGATGATCATGTACTGAGCTTCACTGTCAAAGAACAACAACAGTGGACACATTGCAGACATTGGACATGCATAATACTGCTGATAGTCAGTGTTACTGAAGCACTACATAAGCAGTTGGAAGAGCTCATTTATAGAAACATATCTGCTAATAGTAAGAAAATAGAGTCTGTGTGCAAGGTTGTCTGTGAAATACAGTCCAGCTCGGTATCTTCTTCCACATAAATACATTAATATGTAATGAATTTTCCAAAACAGTAATGTTAAGACAGCATACTGTAGGAGATAAACAACAGTGTGCTGGTCAGAAACAGGACAAAGATGCTCGGCACCAACAAAGACAGCTCTAAACATTTTAACTGTAAATGTTCTTTTCTTTTATTCTGGGAAGTTCTGGTCACTTAGCAACTAATTAAACATCTGAATCTAAATATTACAGAATTATTTTTAGATTTTTTAAATTAGCACAAATTCAATGATACCACAAAACAACGACCACAGAAGACAAACCAACAATATTATTATACACAGTTTCTATTTTGTCGTTGTTTCTTTATGCACCCCACCAACATGCCCCCGACCAGGTTCTGCTGGAGGTCTCCTGTCACCAAGAGCTTGGTTAAACGGGATTGTTTGATTGTTGGGGTCCTCCCTTTATTGTAGGTCTTTAAAAGGGCTGGGCCATATTATACCGTTCACAGTAATACCGGTATAATGTTAGGCAACGATAGGAAAATGAAATATCGCGATAGAATGGGAGTAAAACGCGCATGCGCAGTGCCTTTGTTTTCATACGCACATGGCCGATTGTTGAGTGAAACAGATGAACCAGAATTGGTTTGTAAAAATGGTGCAACTTCAGTGATGTGGAACTGGTTTGGTGTTTGTCCGTCAGATACACAACAAAGCACATTTTTTTTGCAGAACATGCAAGCGGCCGTTGTTATTGTCGTATTTGTCGGACTAAGATGCTCTTAAATCTGGGAGTAATCTGGGTCCTAAACTCCGTATGCTTCAGGTCAAACAACACTGCAGCATCACTTAGAGTTAAAAACTGTCTAAATTCTTTCATCTTTAATAAAACGATCAGCATTGCTGCTTTACCAGGTGTAACTATGAAGTTTAACTTCCAGGCATCCATGAAAACAAAAGTTATTACATTTAACGGAGTTAGACGTTAGCAGGAAGCTAGCGGAAGTTAGCTCGCTAGTTTCGCTAGTTACCTAAGCATGATATAGCATGTTCTGACTGAGAGATTTCTGAAAAAATTCAAACGTACAGCTCTGCTATCACTTCCAACATAAATGAAGACAGGAAACTAAACAGCAGTGACGTTTGTAGGGTTACTGAAGTTGGGCTAGCTGGTATATAATGATGTGCTACGTGATCGCTAGCGACACAGCTATGTTAGCATAACATAAACAGTGAAGCTGGAGGACGAACACTAACACTTTTCCACTTATAAAAGTTAACGTGAAGGTTCTTCATGGTTAGAGACAAATGCAATCGCATGGCAGGATGCTGTAAACGGACCAAACTTCAGTCAGGAGAACAACTGAGATAATCCATCCACAATACGAGGTTAGTCATTAATAGACTGCAACAACATGGGAATAGAGCCGCTGCCAGAGAATTCAACATTAATGAATCAATGGTACAGAAGTGGAGGAAGCAAGAAGAATGAGTTTAATAAAGTTTGATTTATCTGACTGCTTTGTTTCGCTTAATGTGCCTTATAATCCCGTGCACCTTATGGTCCGAAAAATGCGTCCTGCACACTGCAGTTTAATGTTGCAAAGCACCTCTTTTTAACTTCAGTGGATATTATACATGGTTATGCTCAGGATATGTCAGCCCATTTTTACTGGAAATGCCTTTTGGTTAAACTTTCAGCAAGGAATTTGCATTTGCACTGTTACATTTTTATAAAGCTTTAATGTACATAAAAACCAGCTTCTTGTTTAAGTGAAAATAAATGGAAGGTTGTCTTTTTGCGCTAGTAATGTTGTGGAGTTGTATTTTGTCTCGCATCAATTATATCGTCGGTTATATCGTTATCACAAATTTTCAAATATATATCGTGATAAATATTTTTGGCCATATCGCCCTGCTCTAGTCTTTACCTTACATTATCTTCAAGCATCTTGAGATGACTGTTGCCGTGAACTGGCACTACTGGAACTATATATGTAGAAAAAGGATTGAATTTGTATTACTGAATGACATTTTATATAAGTTGTGAATGAAAGTACAGAAAGAACAGTCATAGGATGAGTTTGTGAAGGATACAAAGAAGAGCAGGACTTGGTGATGCTTCATTGCCCCAATGAGGCCAGCCAGAGCCACAAAGAAGAGAAAGACACCCACACCAATGATGCCTCCCACCACCTGGAAACTGGAGACCAGACCAAACCACTTTCCCCATGCTGCGATGCCAATCATCAGGAGACTGACCATCTGCAGGACAGACATACTGGCTGAGTGTGGAAATGACACTTTGTGCAAAAAGTTAAACATCATTTTTTATTCTATCAGCTGGCCAGGGCTGTTCTGTAAGGAGTTTGCATGTTCTCCCCATGTCTACATGGTTTCTTTACATGCTTCCTCCCACAGTCCAAAAACATGCAGTTACACAGGTTTGGTTAATTGCTGATTCTAAATTGCCCATAGATGTGAATGTGAGGTTGAATGGTGTTAGCTCTGCTACAGACTGGCAATCTGCAGACTGGGTGCACCCTGCACTATGGCAGCTGTGATAGGTCTTATTTGGATAAGTGGATTGAATATAGCTACTTCCACATCTGCTAAATTGAACATGTGAAATCAACTGCAGCAGGCAGCTTAAAAAACAAAAATCAGCCATATAAGTATCCACACTATCACACGTGGGTTAATTATTGAAATTCTGCTTTAGGTTATAAGAGAACTTTATTGTATTGTCCAGCATGTGCTGTCTGCATTGACTTTGACCACAAACAATCTGAGTGGCTCATGAACCAGCAGCCAAGGAATCTTTGTCTGAAGTGGTGACACACGGTGTCAGCAGTGTAGCATAAATCAAGTTCAGAATAGTTTAAATGTGCGTCTTCCTTCATCACATGCACATGGTAACTAATTTTAAAAAGTAAAAATATTCAGTCAGTAGCATAGAACGATTTATGTGGATGAGGAAAAATATCAATCCTTGATGTGATTGTGTGAGCAAATCCAGTAGCATTGTTATGTTTTAGGGACATTTTGCTGGGATGACTTGACTTGTCATCGTACAAGAAGTTAGGGGGCTAGAATCAGCATATTATTATAAAATTATAAAACTGATTTTTCTCTGATAGAGTGATTGGAACAGATACTTCTTTGTCACAAAAAACATTCACAAATTTTGCGCTGCTGGATGGCTTTAAGCACTAGTTGTGGGAATGGATACATGTTGCTTCTTTATTACTTTAAAAAAAGAGTGATAATAAGAGCATTTTCGTCTTCTTTTTTAAATGTGAGCTGAACTGCATGTGCATATCTTATCCTCTCGACTTTTACATGATAAGCAACAATTTTGTACTACACTTACATAAAGAGAGATTAAACAAGAAGCAAAGGCCAACATGTCAGACTGATACGATGATATAATACGAAAGTTGCAGTGTCAGATACGGCAGATTACCTCACTGTGAAATCATTAGTACCTCCTGCACCCTTACAGAACCAAGGGTGCTATGGAGCGCCTTCTTTAAAGGACTGCAAGGCTCCAGGTCCAGTGTGTAGCTAAGCGTCAGATACACACCTTAATCCAAAGCAGACATGATAAGAGCTATCAAAGCCTGCAGGAAAGGCTTCCACAGTAAGGGCGACCTCTAAAGTGACAACCCCCCGCCCCAAAAAACAAGCGCACAGTTAGAGGTGGAAACTGTAGATCCTCCCATTTTAAAAAGAAAATCGGGCGCTTTTCTAAACTCCTCGTCTCTTATTCGGTTCATCCGATGGATGGAGCGGCCACCTGATCCTACCTACCACAGTGAATAATTGATTAGAGCAGCGTCTGACCTCATCAGTGGATTTTGTAAAAGTGGACGTGTCCTACACTCCATTTACACACTCTGAGGGTGATAAAATGCTATCTGTATTGATGAACACGGCACTTTAATTATCCATATGGTAAGCTGTGATGTGGATACTCACAACATAGAGGATGTTGAGCGCACACAGGGAGTGCTTGGAGCAGGTAAATCCAGCGCAGCCCATGTTCACCAGCAAATAAACACAATAAATCCTTGAAACTGATGTTTACATAAATATCTCGACACAAGAAATAAAACCCGGACAAAGACCCACTGAGCTACTTATTCCGCTAGTCCGCAGCAATAGATGATCGGTCCAACCTGCGAGGAAAAAAAGAGGCTTACAACCAACACCTGAGTGCAGAGGAAGTCACATATCGACCCTTCAAAATAAAGTCACATAAACACCGACCGTGAGATAGATAGACGTCGGTATTTTGAGGGAAATTGGGATGCAGCCTACAATCTAACTTCTTCTTCACCACAGCGGATCATCTACCTTCATCTGAAAATGTCCCCAGCATCCTCCTCCGTCACACCAACCCTCTGCATCTTCTCCTTCACTACATCCACCAATCATCTCTGTGGTTCTCCTCTTTGCCTCCTGCCTTCAGTGTTACACCATGACATATATTTGCACACATATTTGTGTCCTTTTGTATTATATTTATACCTGTATCTCTATATGTATCTATACCTATATTTATCTTAATATTTATCTATCTATGCCTCTGTTTCAACACGTTTGTTGTATGCATGCTCTGGTATTAATAAAGTCTCTTTGATTCTCTGATTCTGATTTTCTTCAGTGCACATTCATCAGGTCCTTAAAGTACTCCTTCCATCTTCTCAACACAGTCTTCACTTCACAGTTGGTACAGTTCAATCTGTCTTAACCTGCTGCATCCTTTACAACTCGAGCTCTCTCCCTAACCAATGGGGAGCCAAATCCTTATCTCTTTTCTCAGTGTCCAGCCTCACCTACAAAACACTGTAAACCTTTGATGGACGCCTGAAGTGTCTTCATCTGGGGTATAAACATCATGTAACAACGTCTCTAGTTACAATCAGTTGTGTGTTAATCGTATAATAAGGATGCACGTGGTCTGTTAATTCCAGGCTGAAATGCCATGCTTTTATTATGAAGGATTAAAATTCCAGTTTGCGTGTAGTCTTATGGTTTTTTTTTTTAAACTTGACTCCTAGTCCACATGTGACTCAGTAAGGGACGGGGGGCAGGATATCCGATCCACCGATTGGCTAAAGAGAAGTCCTGCAATTTCCTCTCAAAATATTCCAGAAAGATTGTTGTCAGGAGCCATTTAGCTTCATAATTCACCAACGACGCTTCGCTTGAAAACAGCACAAGCGTTGCTGGGTCACACTGAGCCGTCAAATGCACGCACGCCAAACACACACAGCGTTCCGGCAGGACAACAACGGGAGAAAGTGAAAATACATACGAGTAATGCCAGTAACAAGATCATCTGCTGACCGGCGAGCAGCAGCTGACAAACTGTCCTATTAGATATTATAAGACTAAAGTCAGATCTCATCACCTCAGAATGTAACACTCGCAGACACATGATACGTGGTTCTAGTCGTTCCGCACTTCTTCTGCGCAGGTGGCCCGAGCAGCCACTCAGCGATCATAAACTTATATGACCATCAGATGGCGCTGCAGGACCAGTCAAACTCAAACGACTCGCTGAAAACCTCACCGGGCAAGTACATCGTGATAGCGCCGGTGTCGTGCCAAAAAGTGATCGTCTGCTCGGATTTAAACTGCTATACATAACTTGTTGGTCTATAATATGTGAAACATATGTCAAATGTGTCCCTCGTGAATGAAAAAGTCATCGTGAGCCACAAACAACATCCCTGTAACAGCGTAGAAGCCGTCGGTTTTGGGGAGTGACTTTTATATGTCCTCTATTTATGCAGTTAAAAAAGCTTGATGACATTAAAAATGTGTTTTTTAGAGTAATCTGGCCAAGAAGACAGCAAATATTGCAAGAAATCTAACAATAGTTCTGTAAACATGTTTTAAGTGGACAAAAAGGATGGATTTGGTTGTAATGTAAGTACAATAAGGCAGAGTTGTAAAGATAGTTGAAAAAGATGTAATTTTAACATTTTATATGTAACCCCTTTGTAAAGCCTGTTGACCAAAGTCTATTTGGGGTTCAGTATCTGAGGCAGTCAGCGATTAAACCACAGATTAGCAGATGACTATGCCTGCACTACCTCCTGAGCCACCCCGTGGGTACACAGTGGGTGTAAAGGGACAGACACAGTCAACAATAATACTCAAATATACTGTGGCATTTAAACAATGCCTAGTTTGTACTAAGGGCCACCCACACCATTACACCACCAACACAAGCGTGAACCATTGATTAAAGGGAGGATGTATCCTCTACTTTCATATTGTTTAATGCCAAATTCTGACCCAACCATCCAAATAGTGCAGCAGAACCAGCAACATTGTTCTACTGTCTATTTCTCTTAGTTTTTCTTTTCCCCCACCTTTCAAATGTTGGCCTTTAAGCCCAGAAATCCTTTTGTTTCCCTCTTTGTTTTATGTTTTTAAGATAAAATCATCCTTAAGAAGCATGATATTAAATAAATTCTTACAGAATGGTGGTGACAAGTGAAAATGTCTCTGTTAAATCCACTCTTAAAGGATTGCAGTTACAATGTGTAGAGGGAAAGCAGTATACACGCAGGACGGAGTGCATTGCCAAAAACCAAAGACAGTTATGCTCACTTGCTACTAAATGTCCTGAAATATGTCATATGTACAGAGGTCATGATAACATTCCTAAACACTCCTTTGGGTGGCGCTCTCACTTGATGTTGGCTTTTTCTGGTATCACTTGCTGTTTCTGTTACAACACAGAGTGGTGTTATTAGCTGTGTCCAGGGGCTGCATCCTTCTTCTTTTTTTAAAACTTTAACAAAAGAACAAAGTACAAGAGCGGTAGCTACCTTAGCAGAACAAAGATGACATAAAACATATACTGTAGAAAATCGTTTCAGAACTTGAGAACAGAAGAAGGAAATCTAGATGTGTCAGGGAGGCAAGAAAGAAAATTAAAAAAGCAACCACAATTTATTTTCTTCTTCTTCTTCCTTTTGTTTTAAGCAGTTTTGAATATTTTATTGAGAGAATAACAATAATGTTCTAACTGCTTTATGATTAGAGGAAAGTCTGATAATGTCATAAGTGATAGTTATGGAATTCCATCATGAAAGTAAGGAAGTGCGGTTTTCTGTTCAGAACATTTGTGAATATGACATTTGGCCCATAAAAGAATTCAATTAATTACAAATATAGAAGAGTTTATGTTGTTATCCTGATGTAGGATAAGACATCTTTCCAAAAAACCCTGAAAATCCCCTTTGATAGTGTCTCTTACATAAAAAGAGACATTTTGCCAAAAATGTCAAGAGTGGGAGCCCACTCTACCTACTCACACTAGGCATAGCTGTCCAGTGCTGAAGCAAGTTAGTTCTAGGGTTAAAGAACCCTAATTTATTGTACCGCAAATGTTTCCCTCTGGCTTCTGTATGAGCTTCCGTTTAGTTAGCACACTGAGATTGGTTTTCTGCCATTGCACATGTGCTCCAAATCCAAACTACTCATTGCTGGAAAACTTGTGTCTTGCCTGACAAAGTGGAATAGACCAAAATATCCTCTAAAGCCAGACATCACATCGTGATCCAAGGAACATCAGGAACAAATGAGAAACAAAGTAATTGAGATCGCTCAGTCTGGAAAAGGTTAGAAGGCCATTATCCACAAATAGTGAAAACAAGGAACAGTGGTGAACATTCCCAGGAGTAACCGGCTGACCAAAATTACCCCAAGAGTGCAGCGACGACTCATCAAAGACCCCAGAACAACATCCAGAACTGCAGGCCTCATCTGCCTCAGTTAAGGTCAGTGTTCATGACGCGGTCGGAAGTTGAACCCACGACAAAGGCATGATTCTTACACACACACACACACACACACACACACACACACACACACACACACACACACACACACACACACACACGATTTAAAAGGATACAGTTAAATAGGTTATTTGGTTGTTAATTCTGTTTACAATCACTCTTTGGGTAGCTGACAAAATGAAGCATGCTCTGAGAAATGCCTTCAGAGTCATCATCTAAATCTATTATGTTTAGCCAGTAGGTTAGATTAAAGGTAAATATTACATTTACAAACTAAGCTCTGGTGTCAGAAATTCAACTGTCAAATGAATAAGAGTCAGTAAGTATTACATACCTTTGTCCCGTCTTATTTTTTCTATGTCCGATTTCCTTTTTTCTTGAGCACCACTCCTAAATATCATTTTAGAAGCCATTTGTGCAACAATCAAAATTCTGTACTGAAATGTAATGTTATGATGTTACAATCTTGCCTAACCATGTCGATGCTGGTTCTAATCAAATGTTAGTGTCTCAAAGTGAAAAAGCACTCTCAGGATTTAAAATCTCCTTATGTGAACTACAGACAGATTTATCTGGTGCTGATAGGCTAAATCAACATTGTGTGAACTAATCTGACGTGTAACGGCTCTACATTTATATTTAACATTTCTATAACTGCAGTGTGCGCAGCAAGCAACACAGAAAGTCATGTGGAGCTAACTACAATAAACGTGTTAGATACTGTGACTTGAGGCTGGAGTAGAGGTTCACCTTCTTTAAAAAAAAAATTATTATCATTATTTATTTATTTTATTTTATTAAGTTTGAAGTTATTACAAACACAACATACATGACTGGGGGATAAGAAAGTAAGACAGGAGAAGTTCAAGAAAAACAGAGGGGAAGAGGGGCAGTGAGAAAAGACACTAAAGAGACACTAGAGGTTGACCTTCCAGCAGGACACTGACCCTAAACATACAGTCACAACTACACTGGAATTGTTTAGATTAAAGCATATTCATGTGTTAGAATGATGTATTCAAAGTCCAAAGCAAAGAAATAAAGAACTCTGTAGTGCTCTTGTGACACGGGGGCGAAAAATGTAGGAGTTTGAAACTCACGTTAAAGTCTTCTTCTTACCGTTGCTGATTATCTCCCTTTAGCAGCAACTCTGTGTCTATTTTGTGCCTGCTGGCTACAGCGGAAATATGGCACCATTCCAACTTATGGTACACAACTACTTATTTGTAGATTTTATATTTGGATTTCCTGCATATTTCTTCATGTCCTAAAGAAGGGGTGGGCAATTCCAGGCCCCGAGGGCCGGTGTCCTGCAGGTTTTAGATCTCACCTTGGGTCAACACACCTGAATCACATGATTAGTTCGTTACCAGCCCTCTGGAGAACTGCAGGAGCTAATTTAGCCATTTAAATCAGCTGTGTTGGTTCAAGGACGCATCTAAAACCTGCAGGGACACCGGAATTGCCCACCTCTGTTCTAAAGTAATAGCGGACTGTTCAGTAGCATCAAGACTGGTCCTCACTGGTTGACAAATATCCAAAGTCCTTTTCCCAGGATGAGAGAGGTGCTTCATTAATGTCTCACTTAGTTCATTTTGTTGTTAAATCCTGTTGTACTTGATTTCAATGGGTTTTTGGTTCTTGATAGAAAATGACTGAGGACAGTTTTACCAAACGTCTGTGGTGCTGTACTTGCAGTCCATTAGCTAAATGTAAATGATGCTCTAGACTATTTAAAAAAACACTGTGTCAAAGTGTTACTTGGACTAAGAAGAGACCCCACTTTCTCATGCCTGTTCAGTTTACTCAGTTTCTTTAGAGCTCTGTATTCCCTGCTGCATTGTCTTCATTTTCCATGCCTCTGCTCCCATGGGAATACACTAACCCCTGTCACAGTTCTCATAGACACAAGCAGCAAGCATGGCTGCTGTCAAGGACCCCACTACCCTCTCTTGGATTTCACACTTACTCTGGGCTGAAGAAAAGTATAAAAGATCAATCTCAAATTTCTAGTTTCTGAGATGCAAAATTTAGCAAATGGGCTTCCTTTAAGCCCTCCAGGGTCTTCTGTTTAGCCGACGATGTGATATTACCAACACGACGTTTTGGAGTAATTGGAGATCATTTTTAGTGCAAAATGGATGGAAAAAAAAACCTACTTCAGTAATGGCATGAACAGGACAGTTATGGAGTGGATTTTTCTTTTCAGTGGTATCAAAGAGGTACAAAAAAAAGCTGGAGTAAAGGCACTGTCACAGATCCCTGGGAAAGGCTTGTAAGCAGACACCTTGATTCTTCAAGGCAAAATTTCATCAGGATGAAGGTGGAGAGGCTTTGTGTGGTGATAATGGATATACACATGTGTCATGATGGTGAGCTCACCTACACAGCTCTGGCTGCATGAAACCCAGTGAAAACGTGTAAATTAAACATGACAAACACAATCATTACAAACAAACATGTTTTTAGCCTGAAAAAGCTTTGGTCTCACTTTTCTGTCCCAGCTTTTGCAGGTATACAAATTTAGATTGTTTTGTTTTACTTCATTTTTCTTGTTCCACAATTTTGAGTATTAATTAATTAAATGCTCATTTTGAACATTTTTATTTATTGAACAGGTACGGGTATTTTATATTAGTTAAATGCAACAATTTAAAGTTACTGAAAATACATATTATTAATCACAGTAATTAAAATGCTGGAGATGACATTTTCTATCCTATTAAAAAATGCATGTTGGCAAAGCTGCAGGGACAGATTTGCATGCGATGGTGTCAGAGGGAGAATGATTTGGTGATTTGTTCCCATCTACTGTGTTTCTGACTTGGTACACACTGTAACCGGTCACACTTTAAAAGTAAACTTTCTGATGCTTTTCAATGGAAGTCTCGTATCCAATGTAAAATTCTCCTTGGGTCAAGTCATATATTGGACTGCTGGCGCTTTCTTTTCTTTCTTCTTTTTATAATGTTGTTTAGTCTTTAAAGTATAACCTGCCTTCATACTGTAAGTGTTTTAAATTAGTGATAAAATCAAGAAAAGTTTTAAGATTCATCTCCTATGTGTACATTTTGTGTACTGCCAGTTTGAATGAAATGACAAACCGCATCCTCGGTTACATATTTAGATCCTTTGGCGCTTGTCTTTAATCTGTGATGAAATAAAACTTTTTCTCTGTTGTTTTTATGCATTGTTGCATTCACCTCATCAGACTCAAAGCATGTCTTTGTTTAAACAGCCCAAGATATCAGTCAGTTCTCAATAATTAAAGCAAGACAGTTCAGGTATACATTGGAGGAAAGTCAAATGTTCTCAGTTCTAGCGTCTTAAACTGTTTTAAGTTCTGAAGCTTTTCTGGTGGTTATCTCAGATGAACAGATCGTTCAGGTAACAGTGTCTTGAGCTGTAGTTTAGCAGCATGTTAATTCTAAAGTAGTTTTTAGAGGGGGTGAGATCATCAAGATAGAAACAAGGCTATCAAATCCTCCTTGAGCATTCTGTGGAGTCACCTAATACCTGAAAAAGAACAACAGCACAGCTTTTATGTTCTTCTGACTGCAGGGGTTGTGCGTGTGTTACAATAAGACAGCTTTGTGTATAGGAAACTCTGTATTCTTAATGTGTATTCATAATAGGCCATCTTATCGTTTATCTGTCCATCTACTCCTAATCTAATTCAGTGTTGCCTACATAGTTCTTGCTCTGAAGCGACAGTGATAACTACTGCATCACTGTGCAAGTCATTAATAAGATCTGTGATGCAACATGTAAGATAGAGCTCACAACTGCCCTTATGGAAGTTGTGAAATAGTCACTTCCAGGACACGTTAACCCCACATACATGAATAATTTTTTTGCAGAACATATAGAAACATCACAATCATTTTGTTATTTTTAGTGAAAAGCTGCCAACAGATAAACAGTCTGTGTGAAAGTGAGATAGGAATGCAATCATGTCCATTCTTGAATCATATCTATCTATCTATCTATCTATCTATCTATCTATCTATCTATCTATCTATCTATCTATCTATCTATCTATCTATCTATCTATCTATCTATCTATCTATCTCTCTCTCTCTCTCTCTCTCTGTCTGTCTGTCTGTCTATACGTATTATTATTATTGGGTCTACCAGAGAGAGAAGGCATGTCAAACACAGACATCTTTGTCTGGCCAGGGTTTTCTGAGTGTTGTGGCTATGAAGGAATGCTTAGATAACATTCTGGCTGAATGGAAAACAGGTGTGTCTGCAGTAGAGAGATTAACCTCTCTTTGACTATTCGAGGCTATTGAGTGCAGAACACGCAGACTTTCAGCAGCAGGTACCTTTCACAGCTTCAGGCTTCAGGACGCTCAATGAAACAGACCTTTGTATGATTCTATTTTGGTCTTTTTACTTTGCTTGTTTGCAGAAGATGAATTTCTGCAGCTTTGATGTGGTTCTCACCCTCTCTTTGATGTATAGAATATATAAAAATGCCTCTGAAATGTAATAATATAGGAAAGAAGAAGATTAACTTTTATGTTAGTGGGGGCTTAGTAAGCAATAGTGTCGCTAAGACCAAACTGATCATGAGACAATGTTTTCTTTTGATTAATTGCTGCTTGTTCTAGATTGTTTGGACACAGCTTCCTGACACCTAGGTAAAGGGGTTTGGCAGGATGTGGAATCTGTTCAAATAAAGTGTTAAAATCCTGTGGTTAAGACATGGATCAATAGCCATGTAATTGTAGCTTCAGGGCATGTTTCGCTGCACTGTTTGAACTAACAGGAACATTTGTTTGTAGCGCCTCGAGTGACCTGGGTCACATAGCAAAGTGCCTTGTTTACAGGTACAGAGTGTCACTCATCTGTTCTACTTTGCCCACAGTTTCCTTACTCCCTGAACAACATCGGATGACGAGCTCTGCTACACTGCTCAAGCGTTTTTGGATATATATACCAAATTTTAGCAAGTACTTCTTCCTGGTGTTGCTATCACTTGATATAGCTCATCTATCACTACGACCTGAAATCAAAACGATTTGAAATGTAGTTGGTTTGGTGGTGTACTGGGGCTTCCTTTTAGGACTACGCGTCCTTCTCACCATCACCCAGCCCCACTGGTTTCCTAGCTGTTCGGGACAATCTGCTGGGGGTGACCCAATATTGACTAAGCAACCTTTGCCTACACCACCTGGCCAACTGAAGGATTTTCCAGGCTATGGAGACAGGTCTCCAATTCATTGAGCCTGGCCTCCAGAGCTGCAGTTAGGCTACACTTCTTACAATCATCGGTATTACTAAAGGAGGCTGAGGAGTAGCTAAACATCTGACAAGACCTTACAATAATACATGTAGATAAGCTACACAAAACACCAATGTGTGTTGTAACAGGAACAGGAAGTTATACAATACCACATCAAGAGCCAACACCAAAATGAACTGACTTAATCGAACATTGTTGAATGTGAACACTTGTTCAGTGAACTCATGTGATGTGAAAATGTAATCAAACCTTTTGTCAGTGGGAAAGTGTACTTTGTAGGACACTATCCTAGCATTTGCTGGCCTAATGTTAGCTTATGTACTGGTAGTTTTTTGTTTAGCTGGCTGATTGTCAGACGTAGCGACAGGAAGTTTGCATGTCTAATATATACAATAAGTAACTGCG
This sequence comes from Copadichromis virginalis, assembly GCF_057382275.1. Taxonomy (NCBI): domain Eukaryota; kingdom Metazoa; phylum Chordata; class Actinopteri; order Cichliformes; family Cichlidae; genus Copadichromis; species Copadichromis virginalis. The sequence continues at coordinate 33,617,012 of NC_140638.1, forward strand.
ACAATATTGGGAATCAATAAGCATGTTTATGCACATTTTTGTGTGTTAAACAGTGAGAAGACGCCTGAGGAATGGATAAGTATGACGTTTGCGGTGTTCAAAAACAAGGTAATGTGTAGAGCTGGGGTAACAATTGCAGGATGCTGAGATGAATTTACGTTAAGGTGAGAGTCTGTGAACAGCAGTAAGGCTGTATGCTGGGGAAGATGGAGAAGGACTTGCACTTTGTGTTTGTGGATCCAGCGAAAGCATATGATAGGATGCAAAGAGAGGGACTCTGGTACTGCAACGTCTTGAATATTGCACGAGATTAGCTTTGAGCTCCTTCTTGCTTGAGATGATGATGGACAAGCTGACAGATGAAGTCAGGCAGGAGTGGACTATCATATTTGCAGATGATATTGTGATCTGTAGTGCGGGTTGGAGGCAGATGGAAGAGACCCTGGAGAGGAGGAGATATGCTTTGGAGGGAAAAGGAATAAAAGTCAGTAGAACATACTGACTTTTATTTATACATCTGTATAAACGTAAATGAGAGGGAGTCAGGTCTTCCAGTGAAACCAAAAGGACAGACACTCACATTCACAACTATGGGCAATTTCGAAGCATCAGTTAACCACGCTAATTGCATTTCTTTGGACTTTGGCAAAGCTTGAGAGAACCCACGCAAACTGGGGAGGACATGAAAAGTCCACACCGAAAGGCACCGGCCAGATGTTGGAGTCAAGCTCAGCACCTTCTTGCTGTGAGGCAACAGTGCTAACCACCAGGCTGCCTGTGAAAAAAGTAATTGCCCCCTTAACCTGATAACCTTAAACCTTGAAAGAACTGCAATCAACCAATCAGTTTGCAGAAACTGGCAATCGCTATTACGCTCAGGGTCAATTTTGAAAGACAGAATTATTTTAAATCAGTCATAGTCATGAACAACCTTTTTCTTCTTCTTCTTTGAGCTATTCTGAGGTAGCTGCTGTTTTTTGGATCATTGTCCTACTACATAACCTAAGTGCGATTAAGCAGCAGTGGACGGGCTAATGGTTCGAATTTAGCAGGGAGCAGAATTTATGGTTCTATCAATCACAGGTCATCCAGATGCTTCCATTTCAAATTTGAAACAATTTAAAAAACAAATTAAAAACAAGAAAAGTATAAACGCCACAGTATTTGAGTAAATGTATTTATTTTCTCCACAACAGTTAGTTTCTGCTACTAAATATTCTAATTCTGTTAAAAGATCACCTGAAAAAAGTTGTTTTCCGCCGAGCTGCTGAACAACATTCCAGACGTGATCTGGTTTAAAAGTCTACCTACAGGATATAACAGACAAAGGGGCATCAATCCTTATCCCTGTGGGGAAAACACAAATGAAACATCCTGTTGTTGTCTAGTGCAGGTGATTCTTTTAACTGTCTTTCTTTGGCTACAGTTCTTATAGGGGGAAAATGAATGGATAGATGAGACAATAAAACACCAATAAAAATGTTTGCTACAGCTGTAAGAACCTCCACTAGCCTGGAGGGGAAGGTATCCCCTACACAATAAAGCAAAGTAAAGGCTGCTGTTTAAAATAGATATTCATCACTGACTAATGCCTCTGTTGTTAGGGAGTTCCTGTTTGCAGTAAACCTGACTATAAAATGGGAGGCCTTTAAAGCTTTCCTGAGAGGGCAAATGATCAGTTTTACAAGCTTTAAACATAAAGCATCCAGGATGGAACTGGTCCATTTGGAGAAAAAGATGAAAGATATTGAGGAAGAGATATTTATATCCAAATCTAATGCTCTAATTCTAGAGTTAAATAAACTCAGAGCTAAATTTAATATTTTGTCATTAAATAAAGCTACTAAAAGTTTACTAAGACTGAAACAGTCATATTATGAACAGGGTGAAAAAGCAAGTAAAATACTGGCTTGGTGTATTAAACAGGCTCAGGCTGAAAGAACAGATGAAGGACAGATCACAGCTGATCCTAAACATATTAATGACTCTTTTTCTACTTTTTATAAACAGCTATACACAACTGAGCATTTAAAGTAATTTTCATCAAAACAAATAGTTTTTTTGGATCAGCTGCATTTTCCTAGACTACCAGAAAACAATATGGATGAACTAGAGCTTAATATAACAGTAGAAGAAATTACTAATGCTATAAGGAACATGAAAGGGGGCAAAACTCCTGGACCTGACGCAATACCAATAGAAATATTTAAAATATTTAAAGATAAATGAATCCAGCCTTTATTGGATATGTATCAGGAATCATTTGAATCGGGGTCTCTCCCCCCTTCACTTAATGTTGCAACAATTACTTTGTTACTGAAACCTAATAAGCCAGCAACACATTGTAGTTCTTATAGACCAATCTCACTGTTGAATTATGATTGCAAGATACTTTGCAAACTATTAGCTATGAGATTAGAGAAACTCTTGCCTAAAATGATTCATTCAGACCAGAACGGCTTTATCCAGGGGAGGCAGGGGTTTCACACTATATGGAGGGTCATGAATATCATTTATGAGAAAAAAGAGACAATGCGTTAATCTCAATGGATGAGGAAAAAGCCTTCGACAGGATCAAATGGCCGTTCTTATTTGAAGTTTTGAAAAAGTTTGGTATTGGAAACAGATTTTTTAAATGGAGTCAGTTGGTGTACTTCAACCCTCAAGCAGAGATTTTAACTAATGGTCTTTTTTCCGCACCATTCAGATTATATCGTGGAACTAGACAAGGGTGCCCCTTGTCACCTCTCTTGTTCACCTTGGCAACTGAGCCTCTTGCAATGACAATTCAGAATCATAAAAACATATCAGGAATTAAAGTAATGCTGACCACCGTATCGCCCCATATGCAGATGATATGATCCTGTTCTGCACTAATTTAAACAAATCAATACCATCCATATTAAGTCTCATTAATACATTTAGTACATTTTCGGGTTATAAAATAAATTCAGATAAATATTATTTTTGAATAAAAATGAACGACAAACTCCTCCAATCAATACTCCTTTTCTGTTATCTGAACATGGGTTTACTTATCTGGGTGTGAAATTAACTCACTCAATTGAAAATATTCTTGCATCCAATTATAATTCCTTAACGACTTCAGTTATTACACTTCTAAACAGATGGATGAAACTACCTATATCTTTAATTGGTCGTATTAATATACTAAAAATGTCAATTTTGCCAAAATATCTTTACCTTTTTCAATCAATACCTCTCTCTCCACCAAACTCTTTCTTCTTAGATTTGCAAAAACTATTCCGAAACTTTATTTGGAATAACAGAAGACCAAGACTCAGAATCTCATTATTATACCTTCCTTATGAAAGAGGGGTTTACAACTTCCAAATTTAAAGTGGTACTTCTGGGCTGCTCAAATCAGAGCGGCAATATTTTATTTTGTTAATGCGCAAATTCCAGTGTTGGTTTCTACGGAGTCTACAGAAATCAAAATTCCTCCTACCTTATATCTTTACTCAGCCGACAGGAAGACACTAAATAAGCAAACTAAGAACCCCTTTCTAAAAAACCCTATAATGATCTGGTTTGAAATACATAACTACTTGGGAGAAATGATCCAACTGTCTCGGTTTACTCCGATATTTGGAAATGACAGCTTTCCTCCTGGTAGGGTGGATGCAGGTTTTAAATTTTGAATCGATGAAGGTATGAGAAAGTGTCTGATATATTTAGGAATAATACTCTTATGTCTTTTGAACAACTTAGAAGTACTTTTTCTATTCCTGTCAAACATTTTTTTAAATTTCTTCAATTAAGAAATTTTATCTTAACCACACAAGGTAACAGCTTACAAATCCCCACCTACTCCTTTCTAGAGAGCACAGTTATAAAGCATGTAAATGGGAGAGGCCAAGTTTCTGCATTGTATAAATTATTTATGGAAAATTCCAAAGAATCAACACAGTCTATTTTAGAGGCTTGGAGGAAGGATTTGCAAATGGATATATCTGATGATGAGTGCTATAAATCATGCTCCTTGGCCCAGAGTCAGACAATCTCGGCTACTTCAATATAAATGGTTAACAAGACCTGTATTAAGTGTGGAGTGGACAGGGTCACTTTATTTCACTGTATATGGGAATGTCCACATGTGAAAATCTTTTGGGAAAAGGTAATAACTCTGTTGAGTCTGTTGATTCCACTTCATCCTAAAGTATGTATTTTAAATATATACCCGAATAATTTTGTACCTGCTGCAAACAATAGAGCTCTGTTAACGACTGGAGTTTTGGAAACCAAGCGCTGTATTGCTATGTGCTGGAAAAATCAAAAGATATGTGGACTGACATCTATACGATCTATAGAGAAAATAACTTATACATTAAGAAATAAACTGGACAAGTTTTGGGCTGTATGGTCAAAATTCTACAACTTTCTGTAGAACGACCCTTCCTAGGAGAGGCTCTCCTGCTAAGATAACACTAAATGCTACAATGAGGCAAAACCAAAGAAGGACAGCAAATCGAAATCTCTACATCTAGCTAAAATATATAACATGTACTCATATTCACACTATACGAATAATGAGAATACTGTCAGTGTGACAAAATCACTGCTGTTCAAAAAATGTACGGAAAAAATAAGACAACACTCCAGAAAGATTAGACAAATGTCACCAGCTGTAGCTCAGGTGTTAGACTGCTTTCTGAATAGTTGCAGCCGAGTTCTTTGTTGCAGATGACAAACATATTTCATGGGAACAAATGAGCTATATTTTGGTCTACAGACTAATCACTGTATTAAACTAAATATGGAGATAACACTATACTATTCACCTTTGTTTATATCTATTCTGCACACTTATAGTTCATACAAAAACATTTATAGTGACAATATGAAGGTTTTTTCTTTGTAGCTGTGAAATCAGGTTTCAGTTAGCAGACTCGCTCCCAGCATTCATCTCCAGCAGTCCAGGCCTCCCCTGATTCTTCCTCTGTTTACCAGTATTTCCAGATGTGTCCTTGTGTCGTGAATCGTTCTGCTGTCTGGTGTAGCGCTTGCATTTGCAGGAGGTCACCACAGTTATCTTGTAGGTCCTCGTGCTCCCATCGTGGCACTGCAGCTGGATCCGCTGGGTCCTGGTTCGATCGATAACACAGCGCCACTCCTGAGCATCGCGGCGGCTCCAGTACCTCCCAGTGTGAGTTCTACCAATCCAGTTGGGCAGCAGCTGAGCTGGCAGACACTCCCCAGCACACACCAGCTCCTTGATAGGGTTGACACTGGTGCACTGGCCATCAGAGATGTACTTCGTGGACCTCAACTCCCTGCAGCCCACCTGGCTCTGGTCTGGCCCTAAGACATGAAAAGTGAGTTACATATATGTGTAGCTTAGATCAGTCTTCTTGTTATTCCAAAGTATGTGTGTGTGTATATATATATATTATTGTTTTTTGTTTTGTTTTAAGTGGGTAGTGGTGGTGGTGGTATAGAAGTGTGAAGTGTAGATTAAAGAACTCTTTCTTCTCCAATGCCATTAGACTTCTAAACACCCGGCAGGAGTGGATTTCCTTGGGCTACCTCAGTTTACGACTGTCTACATTTCTGAGTTTGCACACACATAATTGCACCCTCGCTGTGTCCGCTGCACATACAGTTAATGTAGCATTCAAAATGAACATATATATGCACACACACACATCCTCAATATTAAATTTGGGTCAGTTTGAGTCGATCTGCACATTTGAGGTCCATGGTGAAATCAGTGAAATCAGAGTCAGGGGTCCTGCTGGTACTTTCAGGAAGCTAAAAATAGCATCAGAGCTGAATATGAATTTGTAAAATGACAACTGAAATATTTACAACGGTGATGATTTGTCATTAAACTGAAGGTGAAGAATTGGTTTAAACCCAGTTAAAGGAAAACAGCTACTGATATTTCTGTTGTAAAAGAATTTAACATGATTTATAATTCACACCACTAACTGTCCCATGATACCAGTTTATGACGTGTTCATGTTAGTCTGATATTTCCACATTTCTGCACTTCATGACACAGTTTGTCTTTTTTAAATCAGTAGTTTCATATCTGGACCAAGAGTCATGCACATGAAAAGCATTTTGTGATTTAATAATGTATTGTGCATTTCTGTATTTACAAACTGCTGCTGAATTTCTTTTCTTTATTTAGACATTAATAATTATAAATCAATAGTTATTTCATAATTTAACTGTTAATAAAAGAGAACTTTGAAATGAATGTTTCTAAATGGAAAAAGGCATTTACAGAAAAAGACACTCAGCTCTCAATTAAAAAAAAAAAGATTTATAAAAAATTCTAAATTTAAATGGCAAACAAATAAGTAAATAGATTCAAACATCGAAATTAGGAAAACAGTTTTTTCCAACATGTAAAATGGCAATTGCATTCTCCTTTTCCCATGAGGTTGTCGTGGTCCTGAGTCTTTTTCTGGACTTATTCATTCCTTTGTAAATATAATTAATTATGAATATGTTGTCCTTCTAGAGCCTCTGAGACTGCTGTTTATAGTTCTTATTTTCATAATGGGAGTGCCCCGTTCATGTCCAGTCTGTCTTGCCTATGTTTTGTTATCATGTTTCCATGTCTGTTTCTCCCCACTGTCCTATCTTGTGTGTCATGTTTGTCCCTGAGTCCTGCAGTTGGGCCACAGCCATACTTGACACAGCTGCTGCTTTAACTATTATATGAGGTACAAGACAAGATTCAAAGATGACTCTTAGTCCTTGGAGAAAAGGAAACACAAATTAGCCATAATTTGTGTTGCCTTGAATTATAAAAGTCATGTTTATAATACTTCTTCTTCCACTTATTGTAAGTGGGCATATGTGCATGTATAGAAGAAAATATCCAGTCTCAGTATTATTTTTGTTATAGATTGTGAAGCCTTATATATGCTATCCATCCACTTAAACACAGGAATCCAGAGTTGAATTAAATAAATGTCATGTTATTCTGTTGTGATTATTAACAAGAGGGAGAGTGAGAAGAGACTGATGGGTGAACTCTCTTATATCAGGGCAGGGAGCAGCACTGTGCTATAAATTCATTAAACTATATAAATAGAGCCTGACTTCTTTCACAGAGAAATAAAACAGGCTTTTTTTTTCAGTTATAAGTTCCAACTTCAAAATATTTATTTGCTGCACTAAGTGACTTTACTCTGTCTTCCTCACTCTGTCTACTTAGCTTTAGTATTATGAAACTTCTGAGGAGAAGTGTTTGCTGCAGGATTCTAAACCATTTGTATTGTGATTTATGAGCCGTGAACTTGTGGAATTTACAGCTTTAGTAATGTAGCCTTTATTAAAGCCACAAAAACAAGTGAGAATTAATTCTACATTCCACGACTATATTTTGAACTGATGTATCATTGATATCATTAAAAAAGCTCAAAGGTTCCTTATATTTTTTTAAAAGACAGTCATTTTGTTCAGTGTTTTCCAACAGATAACTATGGCTATGTTGGTTGTTACATGTACGAGAACCAACCCGAACTTTATAAACATTTTAACCTAGCTATCACATGGCTTTAGCTACCTAGTGAAAAACCGATTGAACCCGAAGGTATTACTTTCAGCTTTTTAATAATAGTCCACTTTTTAAATGATTAATATTGGTGTGGTCTTATAATACAAAAACCACAACAACAACATTAAAATTTACTGTCACCAGTGAAAATGACAAAATGTCTCCTCCCATCATCAGGTCAGATGTGGGATATCGACAGAATTCCACAGTGCCCTCTAATGTGAGAGTAATAAGCATGTGACAATCGAGCCTACACTATACTGCTGAAAGTATTCCTTTGTCTGCCTCCACATGCATATGAACTTGAGTGATATCCTTCTCTTGATCCACAGGGTTTGAAACGATGCTGGCTCACCCTTTGCAGCTATAACAGTTTATGTTTATGTGCTTATGGAAGTTTTTGACCATTTTTCCAGAAGCTAATTTGTCAGATCAGATTCATGTTGAGAGAGAAGACCTGGCTCACAGTCTCCATTCTAATTCATCCCAAAGGTGTTCTGTCAGGTGTTATATAATCTACAACAGACAGACAGACATTTACAGCATGCACCTGCAAAAATCTCAACACCAGCAGCAAGGATTTCTTTGTTGGTTCAACTATAAATGTCTGTATTGACAACGGGCTTTGGGCTTCACTGTGGATCGTGCACGGCACTGCATGTATTTTAATTACAGTTTTTTAATAAATCCTGCATTCCAGACATGGATATCTTGTAGTTTTTTGTTTTGTAAGATTACTTTTTACCTAGGTTTAAACTGATTGCATCATCATAATACAAATAAATAAATACATAAATAAATAAATATTATTATTCCAAACTAGGATTTTTTCTTTTCAATTTTAGTTGTATTACTGTCACATAATACTTTATGATGTTTTCTATCACATTATTTAATTTTAGCCATTTGGACTCACCATCACGCAGAGAGTCAGAAGGCCGTCTCCCTCTATTCCTCGCCTGGTTTGTGTCTTCATCGGTCGGCGGGTGCTGAGTTTCAGGGACCAGCTGAGGACTTACGGACTCTGTGGCGTTATTTTCAACAGCTGAACTCATGCTCAGCAGCAACAGGAGCGCAAGGAGCCGGAGCGCGCTGACAGAACGAAGCATGACTGCACCTGACGCACCTGATGGATAAGTAACCTGCAGGGCTGTGCTTTATATATCCTCACTGGCAGCGACATTTTATGAATGAGCTGGACACACCTACTTGCACAGCAAGAAAAGAAAAATGCAGGTCGAGAGCCAGAAACCACATGTATTTTTGCAAACTGAATTGGCGCATTTATTCATGATCACACAGGTGTTGGAAACACCAGGATTGCAGAGGTGTACTGTGACATCGGAACTTACCGGACAACGTTTCATTATTCAGCAGAACAAAAATCCACAACATGGCCAAAACAAGCATAGAGCTTTTCAGGTTAATGGGTTGAAATATTCTGGAGCGAGTGAGGCAGTTCTGGTAATTATGTGTCCAAAGGACTATGTATGCCACGTGGTTCATTCTGTGAAATTTATTTTGAAATTGAATGTAGCCTAATCTACATGTTTTATGATAAACTAAATGCACAGATCTGTCTCAGCTCATTTGATCTGGACTACAGAGCCATCCCACTGGCGACAAAGACATTTATCTCCACCTAGTGGTGAGTTAAAATTAGGTTTCATGCAAATTTTCAAAGATGTGACAAAAAACCCGAACCCTCACCTCAACCACGAGTGGATCAGATCACTTTGTTATGCTACTGGCAATTTACTGCCATGGTTTGGGTTCAATGAGCAGTTACGGAATGTCAGTATATTTGTTGTGAGTGATCACCTTTATATGGTGGGTGTGCTTTCTCCTTAGTTCGTTATACTTGGAATAAATGCCAAAATAAAGTTGTACATCTTCATGAGATCAAAAACAAGGGTGAATGAAGCTGCTCGTGTTGCTTTTTCCTGTCTATCCGACCTATAAATGTGATCTGTGTACTCAGTACTGAAACAGGAAGTAAGTGTTTCAGACTTGTTAGTGTAAAACTAAATCGTATTATTCCCTCATTTATGTCATTCAACCACAGTGTAGTTTAAGTAGCACATTTATATAAAGTGGGAAAGCGCTCTTACAGCAGCATTAGACTTTTTTTTTTGTTAACTTTAAAAAAAATTAAGGACATATACAGCAAAGTGAGCTGTATTAATGTTGTTTTGCACCTGCATTATGAAATTATTATATAAAGTAAAGCTAGTGTTTTATTAAGCTCAACTCTTTAATTATTCATATCCATCAGCAGGTACTTGATAAGATCATTTCAAATTTATTTAAACAGTGCCAAATCACAAACAACAGTCACCTCTAAAGTAGGTTGCGACAGCAGAACCAGGCACAAGGAGGCGCAATTTGTTGGGGGTGAAGGGAGGGAGACAGGACAAAAGACATGCTGGGGAAGACAGCCAGGGATTATTAATAACTCATGATTAAATCTAGAGTGGTCTGTAAACACATGGTGAGAGAAAGAAGTGAGAAAAGGAGAAATGCAGCCTAAGTCTACTACAGCATAACTATATATTTAAGCAAAAAAAGAAGAAGGTTTTAGGCCTAATCTTAATCTTAAGTACCAAACATGTCTGTCTTCGGAATCCGAGCTGGGAGCTGGTTCCATAGAAGAGGGTCCTGAAAGCTGAACACTCACTCACTCTCTCTCTGAACACAAGAAAGCCTGCAGTCTGACAGCAAAGTTCTCTATTGATCTGTAATTCTGCAATTATCAGTATATTGTAATTACAATAACATTTTATGGATATCCTTAAAAGGGTTAATCCATTAATTTAATGTAAAAACCGATTATTCACTTGGTGTATCAAAAAATGTATTTTTAAACCCAGTTACTAGTTTAATAAAAGTATTTTGACTTTTGTTGAATGGATGAGAAAACATTATTACATTAATTATGGAGTAAAATTACAAGAGTTTTCAAATAAACTCACATGATAAAGCCCAATATCATTTTTTCCATAGTAGGCCTTGTGTTTGTCCATATTTTTTTTTCACATGGAACTACATTTTGTTGTTTTTTTTGTAAACTACATACATACAAAATCTGATAAAATATACATGATTTCATTTTAATTTAAAACTAAAACAACTGTATTTTATTTTATTCTTGCATAAAACAGAGAAATTTTGCGTATTTCAAATTTCTGTATTCTTACGTAATGGAAAATTTGTAATGTGTGTACACTTACACTGTAAAAAAATATTCCGTAGAAAAACGGAAAATGTCCTGGTAATTTTCTGCCAGTATATTTTCTGTTTTTTTACGGAAGTTTGACGGACTTTTCTGTAAATGATAAAACGGAAAATTCTGTAGATTTACAGTATACTCTCTGTACTATTTATGGACATTTCCTTCAGCTATAAAACGGAAAATTCCGTTTATTCATAGTATATTTTCTGTATCATTAACTGATATTTTCCGTTAATAGAAAAATTCAAATTTCTGTTTATATTACTATTTCCAAGCACTTCTTTTCACTGTAACTCATTAAATATAGTTCTTTATATCCTTAAACGTACATTTCTATGCAATTACAACCTAGTACACCATGTGCTCAAAAATTCATAAATTAAAACTTAAATTAATTTGTGCTTTATACACAACAACATTGGTACAGTTAATGTTAAATATTCTTTTATTCTCCTCAACTCTAAAACTATACTAAAATATAATGACAGCATCCATCTTGTCATAAAACTACTAAACAGCTGATACATGAACAAAATAACTCACAAGCTTTCAAATTTGAGCATTTTTATTTCCTTGAAATCAGGTTGCCGTCATGTAAATGTGTTTATTTACATTCATTCAAGTGGCTACCAAGTGTTTTCTTCAAACAGGACACCTGACAAACAAAAAATGTCATATTTAACGACATGTTCACATTTAATAATATCCAGAGTACCTTTTAGTTAGAATCACTGCCTTGTGGTAGTTTTGCCTCAGCCAAATGGTTAAGGTGTGGTTTACATCCATGTCTGTCCACTTATGATACAGTATACACATGTAGTCAGTTATAGCCAAACACCTTTGATTACTGAATTACATTACATTACATTCACTTCATTAATGAAGTGAATGTAATTCACATTTGTGTGAACATTTGTCTGAGATTAACTCTTTGGGCTCTTTACCTTACAATATAACATACTTGGGTCAAAATTTGTTGATTGTTTAAGTGGTGCTACATGAATAAATCTGAACAGATCTAAAGAAGATGTTCCTGAACTTTGGGTTTATTCGAACAGGACAGATGGATAACCACAGGACTTTTCCCCATATGATAACTAAAACACAAAATAAATGAAGACAGATTACTGTCCCAAACTTAAAGATAAAAGTGTATTTACTGGACTTGTTTTGTCAGTGAGGAGCAAAGTACAATTAGAAGTGCTTGTTCTGATAAAAAGTTAAACTGTAAACAGCAGCGTAGTGAATAAGGATCTGTGTCCACGAATCCTCAGCAGTGACAACACTTAAACATCATAGTTCAAAATCCTTAATGCACACCTTTTTCTCCACGGTGTTCAAATTCTCTAAGCTGGTTAAGTAGAGGAAAAAGTCTGACATATTTCATGACCATTAAATGTTAGACAAGGCTCTGAAAACGAGGTTATGGTTACAAACAAAAACCTCTGCTTGTGCGCACAGACCCTAAATCACAACAAATAAGACAATAGTAAGACAAATTACTACAAAGTCTTGTTACCGCTCTTCATATACCAGTGTGACAAAGTCCTGAATGCAGCCTGCATGTTAGTACATCAAGGTCCATCTGAGCTTTAAATAAACTACACTCAGCTTTTCCTTGGATTTTCAGAGTTGCTCAGTTCATACAGGAACTGCAGCAGTCGGAGTTAACGTGTCGCTGTGTTGCTCCTCCATCTCAGCCACTGAGACTAGTCGCAATTTATTCTGAGGAAAAAAAGAGAAACAACAAGACATTTTTAAAAAGTTTGTATTTTTATAATTTTTTTTTACCTAGAACATAAACAACATAAACAAAAAAAGGATTAGGGCTGTGCGATATGACGATATATATCAGATGACGATATAAAAATGTCTATCGTTTCATATTATACACTATTCTTTGTTTTGTGGTGTTGCAAAATAAACTGTTTACGGCAATATTTTTGTCATGATTTTGATGGTCACTGTAGTGGCTATATTATTTCTTACAGTTCTCTCTTTCTCTTATACTTACAATAACCACACTATGGACGGACAAGTGACTGTTTTTACGCGTACTTTCGTTACCAACAATGAGGATAAAACCATCGTGTGGCTCCGCCGTCCGCTTGTTTATTTTCCATATAAACCTTTCACAATAAAGCTCAAGTGTCTGTTGAGACTTTTCAAAATAAACTGAAATGATATACATTATTCTCAAACATACAATTTCAGAATATGCATCAAACAAATGACCTCAAATAAAAACATCAAGTAACTATAAATGGCGCTTACAGTCACCACGCAGATGAAGGCACAGAGAATACCAGCATGGCCAGCAAGGATGAGGCAGAACCAGCTAGCTCCAAACAGAAGGACCAGTCAAAAGAAATCGAGGACCTTATTGTTAAACGAGGGGCTACCTCTGTAGCATGGACATGGTTTGGTTATGAAAAGTCTGACACGCCCCAGAAAACTGTACTATGCAAATTATGCCACAAACTGGTCCCCACCACCACTCAAACACGACAAACCTCTTTAACCACCTACACAAGAATCACATGAAAGAGTTTCGAGAGAGTTTACGAATGAAAAGCAAAAAAGAGTCGTCAGGTGCTCAAAATAATCCTTAGGCTCAAACGTTAGAACAGGCTTTTCCTTGCAGCACGCCGTCTAATAAATTACTTATATTTGGCTAAAAGCTTGATATAGACAAGGCATATAAAGCCCCTGCACACCAGCACTGCGCTTACATTATAGTTCAATCAAGAAATAGTTATTATTGATTTATTATTGAAATTTTTTAGTAATCATTATTAGTATTTAGTCACATTAGCACAGTGGGGTGACAAAAATATTCCACATACTAGAAATGCTGCTCGGCATTTCATAAAATACATTTTCAACAAATGTTCGAGTAGAAACACAGTTACAGGGAAAATGTGTCTGTCTGTAAATATTAACTAAACATTTCTATGTGCTACAAAATAGACATAAATGTGCTGAGGTGAAACGATACTTTCAATAATATTACCACTACAGTCTGTTAACCACCGAAATAATCTATGCTGGTCAGCTAGCTAAAAGTCTTTACTTTAGCAGCCCAAATCAGAGGCTAACATTAGCATTTGCTAGCGTCAGCCAGGAAGGTCTGAGGCTTAAACTAGGGTTAGTGTAACTTTTCCTGAAACCCTTTAAAGTGTACAGTAGAGCCAACTGTAAAACACAGGTATTGAAACAGTACTTATTAGAGTCCTAGAATAATTTCTAGGACCATGAAGTTCTCACTTTTCCCAGTTATCCAGTTATCCACATCACAGCTGTGTAATACCCAGAGAGACACAGACAGCTAACTATAATATTTATGAAAACTGGTTCAGCCACTGAAGGGCAAAACTGGTGGTATCACAGTAAAGATTATTTTAACATTAACTAAAATGGGAAGCTTCTTTTGTTAAACCTAAATAACAATTATTTTAAAAACTGAGTCAGCAAAATATTCCTGACTTGTCTGGAGACAGCCGAAACCAGTTAACAAATAAATTAATAATAATAATGGATTGCATTTATATAGCGCTTTTCGGGACCCCTCAAAGCGCTTTACAATACCACTATTCATTCACTCTCACGTTCACACACTGGTGGAGGCAGCTACAGTTGCAGCCACAGCTGCCCCGGGGCAGACTGACAGAAGCGAGGCTGCCATATTGCGCCATCGGCCCCTCTGGCCATCACCAGTAGGCGGTAGGTGAAGCGTCTTGCCCAAGAACACAACGACCGAGACTGTCCGAGCCGGGGCTCGAACCAGCAACCTTCCGATTACAAGACGAACACCCAACTCTTGAGCCACGATCGCAAAAGAATTGCGATCGTGGCATTAATTAACAATTTAGAAAGAATTAACAATTCTTTCTGAATAAAAAAATATTTTAATAAAAGGAAACATGAGTTTTAATACTTACCACAGAAATTTGAAGGCAGTTTCTCCAACTTCAGAGTCCAAAATCCAGATGAAGCCTGAAAGAAGCCTAATGGCTGCTCTTGCGCTTACTTTTCCCTCCTTTTCAGGTTCTTTTTCCCACAATGCATTGCAGTAATTGAGAAATACAGAAAAATACCTGTAAATGACTAATACGGAAAATTCCTTCACGTGTATACAGTAGATTGTACTGTATTTTTACTGAATTTTTTTTACAGTGTGTGTGGTGAGGCAGTTAGATAATATAATTGTTCGAAAGTAAGACAAGAAAGAATGTTCAATGTTAAAGAAAAAAAATGACATTCAAACTTTAGTCTTAAAAATTTTAATCTAAGGGGAAGGGGGATGTCATGTAGGTACTGATATATGGCTGTCTTAATGTGATGACTTTTAAACTGGATGTGGTGGTCCGAAGGAGGCCCTGTTACATGGCTAGTTGTCAGATCGACAGCATTCAATAAAGCAAGAGAAAGACCGTGCTTTATGTCCTGATTTAATTCAGCGTGCTCTGCCTAATTCAGTAATAAGGTGGGCACACAACAGTTACTACTACTTTTACATGCATTACCATGTGGACCTACGATCAACACTGAAGTTCCTTCAACGGTAAAATTTCTTTTATTATGGATTTATTTTTGTGCTTACGGAGATAAATTTCCAATACAAATGTTATAAATGCAGCAGCTTATTGAGCTTAAATACTAACCTTCATAGGCTATTGTAAAAGCTCAAGGGATCGCTATTTATTCAAGTTTCAAATTCGCGTTTGTAAAATAGTTTAAAGTCAGAGTCCTCAAAAATTGCGCATAAATCACTGTAGGCCTACTTGTTGTTTATAAAGAGACGAATTCATGATCAAAAAACACATTACATATTACAATAATTCAATAATTAAAATACTTATGATTAGAAACTGCGAAACTAAATGAGAATTCTTATTTTTAAAAATCTGATAATTATAGGAAACTTATTCTGAATCACTCCGCGTCGCCTGCTTGACCCTGGGAGTCAAGGTGACGAGGATGACGTGTAGCGCGGCAGGTATAAAAGCAGAAACCAACGTTCGAATTTGGTTTTCACATGAGAGTGCGGGCAGGAGGTTTGTTTAATAGCGCTGTGAAAACCTGTTTGTTTCCAAAGTTTTAAAACTAGTGCTTGAAACGAGGATTCAAACACCCCAAAAATGAGCTCCGGCGGAGTACGGCGTGAGCAGTACCTGCTCTCCATTGGTGTCACCCGTATTCTGGATGAGCTCTATGGTAAAGCTTAGTAAGCTAATAAGTATAATAGAATATTTAAGCAAACAAATACACCTTAGACTGGCCTTTTATTACTTTAAAGTGAGGAAGATTTCATGAGTGTGAACATTTCAGGTGAAATATGTCAAACTTTAGAAACTTCAATTTTGGGCAATTTTGGTTTGAAAAATGCTAAAAAACAAAAAAACACTCAATTTAAGGCACGCGCCATGGAAACGACGTCAGTCATTAGAACCTGCGGGAGGCTGACGTCTGACGTCAGTGCGGTCATCCTGGAGTCCTGTTTTTGTATGTGGAGGGTTTGAGTTTACATGTTTTAGCAACTGGCCCTGAATTAGACGATAAAGTTAATAAATTACGAATCTGTATAGAAGCATGATGGAGCTGTGAGAGTTCACAGAGGCACTCGTTGCGTTTATAAAGCTGGGAAATTTTGAGGGAGGTTAGGGAGTCCTCGGAGATGTGGCCAAAATTTGATCTTGCACGCATTATGTGCAAAATCAGTTATAGCTACTGATGCTGAATTAAGTATATCATATTTATGTGAGTGCATTGTATATTGCCGTGTCTGTACAGGTGTCCAGATGTATGTTATGTGCTCGGTGAGAAATTGAAACTGTGTGCATGCAATAAGCAGGTTGGAGGTTTCTCACCTGACTTTAGCTGTTTTATTTTCAACAGACTGATGCTTAAATAAAATAAGAATAAGTGCTGAACATGAATTCATTATTAAACATCACTGAAACTCTATGCAGCCTTACTGACAATGTGTCCATAATTCACAAATATTATGGATGACATTCATTTATCATGAAATGTTGTTCACAGTCACCAAGAACACACAAAGTTATTCTTTACTATGAGCTGTACATTTTTAATTTACATGCAGCTAAAATGTGAATTTGCAAATGAATTCTATCAGCAGGACATTTTTACTGTTTAAACATGCTAACAAGCAGAGTTTGGTGCTGTGATCTTTGGTTTAAAACATGAAATTTAGTCATTTACAGTGCAAAACCATTTTTCTCACCTTCTACCAATCTTAAGGCTTTCATAAAGAGTGAGTTCTGCTGCGGGCCTCTCATTGCCTGTGTGTAGAAATAACATATGATGATATAAAGCCATGTTTTGACATTTAAATCCGTAATTTGTCTCATTATGTCACGATTAACACAGATGATCTTTTTGTTTTCTCGTAGCTGAGCTGGTGAGTCCTGTCAGCGTATGCCAGATGTTCATCTCTAACCTGAGGAACCGTCCTTTGAGCCCCAGCCATGTGGACTCTATGAAAAATCTGGTCCTCTCATTAAACCACAACCTGGTTACGGGGACGAAGGCGTTTCCTTATATTGCCTTCAGGGGATTCTTTAACAAACTGCTGCTGACGACACCTTTCACTCATGTGCCAGAGAGCCAGTTGGAGAACACCACTCCATCTCCTCCTACCAACTCACCAGCTGGTTTAATGGTGCCGCCTGCAGGGTCCCACCTCCATTCACGGTTCCTCACACCTCTGCTTCCAGAGAAGGCAGATCTTTCTGTCCTGAAGGCAGATCAGAGGAACTGCGTCTGCACCCTGGATGTCGACGGCGACACCATCACCAGAGTCATTTCCACTGTGTATTGCACAGAGGAAAGGGAAATGACAAATCGATGGAGAGTTACGGACTACACCTCTGACGGCAGAGTAATCATGTCGGTGCTCTGCCAGTTTCTGAAGAGGTTTACACAGGGTGCAAAGAGGAAGCCTGCAGAGGAGGAGAGCAGCAGCAGCAGCCCCACTCCACCAAGGAAACGTCTCCGGCTGTGATCAGCAATGAAACCTTTCCTGGACATATGGCATATGGATGTTACATATGGATGTTTCCTCATGCTTTGGAGCAAACTTTCTAACTCCTCATGTCTGCGCTGTGTCTGGAAAGGCTGGAAACACCTCTCCATCTTACACAGAGACCATCATGATGCGGCTAGTCTGAGGAGTTATTTCTGTACATATGTATATAGTTTTTTTTATTATTGAGATACACAGGTCAGCGTTTTCAGTGCGTCTTGCACTTTTCTTTATTTCTTGGTGCTGGCCTGTGTGTTTGATATGACTGCAAGGACTACAAGACTGACTTTATTATGTAATCTGCGTAAAATGAACCAATAATCCATGAAGACAGTGCAAAGTGTAAATTATCGTCTGCTGCATCTCAGACATTGGCGAGAATGAACAATGTGGTAAGTAAAAAGTAATGTTCTGTCTCTAAA
The DNA here is from genome assembly GCF_057382275.1 of Copadichromis virginalis. Taxonomy (NCBI): domain Eukaryota; kingdom Metazoa; phylum Chordata; class Actinopteri; order Cichliformes; family Cichlidae; genus Copadichromis; species Copadichromis virginalis. The sequence continues at coordinate 33,635,251 of NC_140638.1, forward strand.
ATGATGTCCCAAAATATTAGAAAACATCTAGTCCAGCCTAGAAGTAATAAATGCATGAAGTAGTTTTTCAGCATCACTCTGAGACAGGATATTTCTTATTTCAGAGATATTACACAAAGATTGGAATTGGAAGATATCAGTTCTAGATATTTGTTTAATATGTGCATTGAAGTACATGTCCTGGTCAATAATGACTCCAGGGTTCCTCACAGTGTTACTGGAGGCCAAGGTAATGCCATCCAGAGTAAGAATCTGGTTAGATACCATATTTCCAAGATTTTCAGGGCCGAGTACAATAACCTCAGTTTGATCTGAATTTAGAAGCAGAAAATTAGAGGCCATCCAGGTCTTTATGTCTTTAAGACATTCCTGCAGTTTAACTAATTGGTGTGTGTTATCTGGCTTCATGGATAAATAAAGTTGGGTGTCCTCTGCATAGCAGTGAAAATGTATGCTATGCCTTCTGATGATACTGCACTTAAATTGTAAACAGAATTGGTCCTAGCACATCCATAATTAACCTTAGATAAATATGATACAAACCACTGCAGAAATCAATACCTACAGGATGCTCTAATTGCTTTAATAAAATATTATGGTCAAAAGTATTGAACGTTGCACTGAGGCCATGAGAAGATGATGTGTAACCTTCACTAAAGCTGTTTCTGTGCTGTGAGCTCTGAAATCTGACTGAAACTGTTCAAATAAGCCATTCCTCTGAAAATTATCTGTTAGCTTTTTAAAAATTATTTTTTCAAGAATTTTTGAGATAAAAGGAAGGTTGGCGATTCGCCTCTAACTAGGTAGGACAGCAGGGTCAAGAGATGGCTTTTAAATCAGTGTTTGGGGTTTTTTGTGTGTCTATGTACAGAACAGAAGTCTGAACAGACCAACGACCTGCCAGAGAAATCCTCCTCCAAGCGCTCTGCCTCTCCATCTGTGGAGCTGCTGCTCAACGCTGGCCGGCTGCAGCTTGACGGTCTTCCTCCGGGGGCCGGAGCTGCAGGCCCTGGGCTACGAGTGGCCCAGGTACGACTATTGGACCGCAGAACCAGCAGCAGGCCTAACAGCCGACCTGGGACTCCAAATTCCAACACTTCAACCACCCCAACCCCCTCAGAGGAGCCGAACGATGGAGAGGAGGAGGCAGCAGAGCCTGAGGATGAAGTTCAGAGTTCTACAGTTTCTGCTCCGACCTTGCGACTCCTCAAGAGACTCTTTCAGCTCCTAATAGCGGCTGCTATGGAGAGAAACCCCACTCAGTTTCAGTTGGATTCAGGATGTCATCGCTCTCCAGTGCAGTATCATGCGACACCTATCCATCAAACAGAAGCCCTCATCAACAGAGTGGCACTTTGAGCAGAAAGCAAATACACAATCAAGTGGAACATCAGAGGACATGAAAACTCAGGCCTCATTAGAAAGGACTTCTTCCCCTGACCCCTGCTCTAAAGCTTGCAGTACACCCAGTGACTCCCAGGGGGCCTCTCTTTCCAAGGACAGCCCATCAGGGCTAGTTCTTTGCAAATGCACCGTGACACCATGTCAGAACTGTAGGAAATCTAATGGACCTCTGGAATTGGTTCAGCCTCCCAGAGCCAATGGACCTGTAGACTGTAACAGTGCGTCAGATTCCTGCAGACAGGCTGAGCTACAGAACAGACTGAAGGCTGGGAAGACGCCATCAGCTTCTGCCTCTGGACTGGTGAACCACATAGGAACAGAAACGGTTAAGAAGGAACCCGAGAGCACTGTAAATGCATGTGCCCAACAGAACTGCCCCACTGCCCCCACGATATGGCCCCACATTGGCCAACAGAACCACAGGAGCCAGACAGAGCCCCAGGAGGAGTGTGTGAGCACCGATGAAAAGCCCTCCTTCTCAATCACCAGCAGTTCCTTCACAGATGCACCATCTAGAGGCAGCCAGGAGCACGACACAGTAAAGTTTGCATCAGCACCTACTCCAGGTACACATCAGAAATGTCAAAGCTGCAGTCTTAATGTATCACTTTATACAGCTAATAGTAATAATAATGATAATAATAATAATTTACTCTAATAATACTTTAAAGTGTAAGAGATAATGTACAGTAGCTATAGTGATTACGAGGGCCCCACCCTGGAGCCAGGCCTGGGGAAGAGCTCAAGGAAGTCTAACCAGAGACTGTGTTTTAGCCCATGCAGTCTGGCTGTGTACAGGCTAAAGAGATGACATAGGCCCACCCCCCATGTGCTCACCACTTGGAGGAGGTGTTGTGGGGGTTTTATGCAGTGTGTGTCGGTTGGCAGCCTTTATGTACATGGGATGATCATTTTGTTTTGGTATTGAGAATTGCATAATTCTATTGTATTAGTACTGACTAGTAAATTTCTGGGATACAATAGTATTACAGTGCAATATTAGTGACACAGCACGAGTTAAATCTAAGCACAAAAACAGCCTTTAGTGTTTTCTCTGGAAATTTAAGTACAAGTAAAAACATAACACTGTAGTTTAACAGTAATTAAAGTAAACTAAACTTGTAATTCTAAAGTCATCATACAGGCTTGTTCTTTCTGCCTGTAGTACTAGCCAGGGCTGCAACTATTCATCGAGTAATTTGATTACAAGAAATACTCCTGCTGTTTCATTTAATGCATGACTCTTTAGAGCTTGTCACGTAGAGCTTGTTAACTTAACACTGATGTCAGATCAGTTTCTTTCACCAGCAGATGCAAAATTATCAGAGTGGATGGTGTTTGGTCAGTGAATTATTTATTTAGTTTACTAAGAGTAAGACAAAAAACAGCATTTTTATTTGGTACAGACTGCTCAGGTGGGAAGCTGACTTGGTATCTGACATCTCTTTACGTTTACTTGCCACAGACTGGACAGAGCAGTGTCAGGTGACAACATACATGTCTGTCTCAAAGGGGACAGTAAATCATGGGCGGACTATTGACAGATTTTACAAACCAAAATAACTGACATGGGCAAGACCGTATCGATCGGAGGTTCTGAGTTTTGATTCATTTTCGATGTGATAGGAGAGAGGTCCAGATAAACGACTGGCATTAACTGGGAAAAAAGTGGACATTGATGTGGTCAGAAATTACTTCTGATATCAGTGCTTCTGTCAGTTTGCTGTAACTCTTCATGCAGTAGACACACCAGTAAGATGTGCTGTTGATTTTTATTGGGATCCTTGACTCCCAAAAACCCAAACACATGATAGTTAAAGGAGATGAAATAATGTTGCAACAAGTTCTCGTGACTCTTTGAAGTGTGTTAAATGAAGTCTTTTTGTAGAATTTTTGCAAGTGTATCACTTTGTGCATCAACCGGTTGGAGTGACTTTTTAGACACTGAAACACTTACACAGCTGGGCCGTCATATTCAATGTCAGTTTGTCTCTTTTTTCCTCTCCTGTCCCTCAGACATAAAGGCTGCTCCTGCACTGACGGACTCACTGCTGCCCAACACACTGCCCTCCATCACCAACCTGTCCAGCTGCATGAAGGATGGAAAAGAGGAGGATGGGGGTGAGTTTGTCACTCTGTGGCCACATGTGACAGTTTAAGAGCCTTCGTATTGCTGTGTTCTGCTATGAAGCACACAAAGATGTAATTAGCTTTTAGCGGTTGTGTGTGTTTGTGTGTGTGCATGGATCGAGCTGGACAAACTGGATACAGAGATCATCAAGCTCTTGGCCTATCAGAGGATCCAGCAGCTCTTTGCTCCCAAAGTGCCCAGCACCCACCCTCCCCCCACCACCAGCACTACCCCAAAAACCTCAGCACCCCACCCAAACAGTAAGACACCTTTGCACTACAGTTTAGTCTGTTTACTTGTCAAGAAGTCAGTTTTTCTGCTGTTTGATTGCTGTTTTGTTCTAATTATTAAAACCTACACTCTCCTCCTTCCAGGTCAGAAAAAGGTGCAAGCCAGAACGGTCTTTTACCCTCTGACAGGAAGAGGAGCAGCTGTCAGCATGTGCTATAGGACGTTACACATAGGATCAGGTAGGACATTCAGTCGCTGTGACTTTGACCCTGCTGCATTCTGTGCCCTGGCTCTGAGCCACTCTTAGGCTTCACCTTTGATGGGGAAAGGTTCACATAGGAGAACAGTATTAAAGCTGCTCTCACGTAGTTTTTTGAAATTATACCAGTTCACCAAACTCCAGTCAATCATGTTTGATTTAGGTTATATTCTTGCCTTGTGACTAAAGTTTAATAAGACCGAAGTAGAACATAGGTAGGGCCCCATCATACCTGCTGTGTGGTGCCTGCAAATGTCACCGTACAGCAAAGTTGATGTTACATGTTGTAAGCTGTCATCGCTGCTGGTCATGCACTTCTCCATTTTTATAATCTGGTGTGTTGTTGCATTGCTGCTGCAGCTGGGTTAAAGTCTGTTTTTAATGGCATCCTAACATCATATCAGTACAGAAGTTTAGAGGTTCACAGGTTTCACAGAGGGAGATGTTGAAACTTGGCAAAAACTTTAAAATTCCTCGGCTTCCAACTTTGACTTCTTCTCCTTCTATATCATCGCTGATTTGGAGGACGGGCAACACCTATTGTTCAGAAGAATACTGCAGCACGTACATGCACCGTAACAGCTAGCATGAATGGATATAGCTGTGTGATGGTCTTACTGGTGACACACAAAGCTGCCAACACAGCAGGTGTACCACGGCCCCTGGTTTGGTGTCTAATCACTCCTACAGATATAAAAATGGGAAGTGAAGCAGAAGCAGTGTGTGGAAAAACTAACAACACCCCATCATTCATCAGCTTGCAGAACCACCAGACAGATTTGCTGACGTGCTTGGAGTCATTGCACTGCCTGATCCTTGGTGACTGTTTTTGGACTTTAACTCCTGGGAATATTTTGCAGCTGTCTTGCATGTTTTCCACTTGAATAGTGAATAATCTTTCTCATGGTAGAATTATGAGCGTGTTTGGGACTGGCTTCATGCAACTTCAGATACTGACATGCAGCACTCATTTATTCTTTAAGACATCTTTCCTCTTTGGCATTATGTCGACACACACCAGAATGCTTCTGAGTTTATAGAGGTGGTCACTCGTGCTGATAATCAGTTAATCAGTTGTGTTTGATTAGCAGTATGTACCTGCTACTTGCCATCTTTATTTCTATGGAAGCAACAAGGGTTTGCTTAGTGCTTCATCCACTAATTCTGCATTTTGGCTTAGTTTTGTCAAATACATGACAGTGTAATGTCATATTTTATAGTTCATCTGAGGTTATATATCAAGATTTAATTTCAAGACCTGCTAAAAACAAGATGATTTTTATTTTGTCCTAATATGTAAACCTTGACAGAAGGTATCCTTTTAACCATGACTGTACTTCTGTACAACAGGCAGCAGTACACGACAGAGTATAATATAATAATATACTGAGCCTGTACTAGCTCCCAGTCTCTGCATCATTAGTCAGGTTGAGTGATAGTTGTCTGTGAAAGTAAGTTCTTAGACCTGTGAGGGTCACAACAGGACCATGTGGAATAAAAACTACTGAACAAAAACACAATATGTCACATTGGAGTTCTTCTGAACTATAGCGAGCATGGCACCACAGTGGATAATGTCCTGTACTCATGCGATTTCTCTGAGAAGACCTCACCATGTCCACCCGGTGGCCTGGTAGCCAAAGTCCAAGGAATCATTCGTAAGTACATCTCCGTCATCTGTTTGGATTGGCTTGAAGGAACCCAGGTCTGTGTGCCCAGTTTGACTTGGACTGCTGATGAGGTCGTCACTCATAGATTTTGTATAAACCTTTTATGAATATCCATCCATCTTCTTCCACTTAGCCACTCATCTGTATGTGTTCTGGTTAAAATAGTTAAAATTTTATTTGTGAAGAAATCATAACGTCATTGCTTCTGTAAATTAAAGGAATACTTTAATTTATACTCTAATACTGAATAGAAGTGTAGCCCCCCATGTGCTTAATGTCAGTGTCCTGTTTGTTACGCTGACACTGCTCCTGCAGTATTGGTCAGCTTTTAGTGTTCTTCATCCAAATTGTGGTTAAGGTCACATTTGTCATTCTTAATGGGTACATGTAATTAGTTTATGCAGTGCAGTGAACCAATGACAAGAAAACTTATCACCTTCTTGCTGTAATTCATACCTTACAGTAGCCTATGAGATGTGCTGAGCTATGTGTGCTTATTTTTAAGTGAATAATATTAGCTTAATATAAAACTAAAATAAATAAGTGAACATCATCATTAGCTGTCTTCAGTCAGCCCATGTTCTTGGACTGCAGCTGCTGGCTCTTGTTCTGCTCTGAGTCCCAGTGAGCTCATTGTATTCTCATTGTTGGAGAACTGCACACGAACCAGTTCTCCGTCTGTTGTAGGTTCTGGTTAGAGTGCCAGCTTGAAGTGCAGGGAAAAAACAAACCATGAGTTTGGTGTTGGAGTTCATCTCCATCCATAATGGCGATCTAGCCAGCGAGCCTGCTGGTAGAGAAAACACCAAATGGGAAAGAACGGGCTGGCTTGTTATTATCAGTTGCAATTTCAAAGTAAAAGTAAGGATGTAGTAAACGTACAGTACAGTGGTAAACTTGGTGCATGTGGCATTGTAGCAATGAGAAAGGTAAATAAATAAAGTGCTAAAATGAGCAGTCAGATATACTTGTTCTGTGGCAGACCATGTTATGTAAAATCTGAATGTTGCTGTATCACATAAAGCTTCCAGTCTTAATCTGTTATTAAAGATCATTTGGACAGATGTTTGATTAGTAAAGAGCTGCAGTGTGAAACAGCATTAAATCAAATTTCTCTGAAAGTGTTTATAGATGATGAGTGTAAAACATGTTGGCCAGAGTTCAGCTTTCCACATGATTTTAGTCTCATTTTCAAAACAAAGTGTTCATTTTTTATTTTGTGGATAAAATGTAACCAGTGAAATCTTTTCATGGTTGCATTGTCTCCACATTAATGGAGTTTACTGTGACACTAGTCTGTACAGACGTCTTTCTCAGACCTGCTGCATTTCTTCTTTGCGTAGGTCGCAGTAAGAAACGGGAAGAGGACGAGGGAGCCAACTCCATGGTGGGGTTGTTGCCAGTAGGAGGAGTGATGAGTAGCCAACGTCAGGGTGGTGCTGAGCCGTCTTGTAGCTGCAAAGCGAGTAGCTCCAGTCTAATTGGAGGCAACGGGGCGGGCTGGGAGGGCACGGCCCTGCTCCACCATGGCAGCTACATCAAACTGGGCTGCCTCCAATTTGTCTTTAGCATCACTGAGTTTGCCAGTAAGCAGCCCAAAGAGGAGCAGGCCACTACACCTGCTGCCAGTTGCACAAGCACCAACACCAGCAGCAGCAGTGTCATCAGCACCACCCTCACCACCACCGCTAACACCTCCACACCACCACCACCCAGCACTGCCACAACGAGCAGCTTTTCCAACCAGGATGAGGCTGACTCTGAGACTGTACCTACTGCGTTCTAACTCTGTTCCATAATCCGCACAGGAAGCCCCGCCCTCCCTCTTATTTTGCCCCTTCTGTGTCACGATGAAGGGAAAGCTGCACAGCTGGTTGGTCAACAGGGAAAAGTTATTTTTTTGTTGTTGTTTTAATGGTTTATATCTTTGCATGAACTTGAAGTATTATTGACAATCTCTTTTTTTTCTTTTTTCTTTTAAATGACTGACGTAACCGTCAGGACCGTTAGGACTTTGAGCAAACATTACTTCCTTGCGCTCAATCTTTGTTTTTGCCAGTATATTAGTTATGTATGGTGTAACCTTTTTGTCAGTCAGCCCATTTAGCACAAACATTTTTTGTTTTTTTCCTTTGTAGTATTCAATTCCATACATTCTAATTTCTTTTGCTGCTTTTGCACCACAGGTAGCTATATATGTATGAAAACATACATGCTTATACACTATAACATGTATATATAATGCAAATACATTTTAATTCAGTGCCTCTCGATTGGAGAAACATTGGATTTCATGTAGATTTGCCATTTTTTGGTTTTTAACTGTACAGCTCATTGAATTTGTGATACTGTGTAGAGTACCAGACGTTTTGTGATAAAACTTGTTCTTAGTTGTAGTCCATCTGTAAATACCGTATAGTTTTAGCACTCATTTTTACATCTTGTGCTGCTGTATATATAAGCACTCTTTATCTGTAGCTGCTTGTCTGTTCAAACCTGTAAATACAGAAAGATTTTCTAAGAACAAACTCAGTGTTTATGCCTGTCATTTTCAGCCTTGTTGTAGGTCCACTTTGAGCTCTTGTTTGGTTTTCACTTTCTGAGACAGCAAGTTCAGCACTGATATGGGTGGATCTACAGGGGTGGCATTGGGTGGGCATGTGCCACCCTAAAATAATCTTTGCCACACCCTAGTTGTTTGCATATGACATGTTGTTTATTAAAATAAGCTAGCATTAACACTTTGAGCCTAGCTGCAATGAACGTTGAATATAAATTCTAAAAAATGAATATATTGCATAGCGTTACCCTCCCTCCCCTATTAGAAAATGGTTCAGCCCTGCTTTATTTCTTGTTGTCGGTAGCAACCAATGCCTATGATTGGGCAGAGCACATTTATCAATGAGGTCGACGCGGACCTGGTCCTCATACTGTCATTCAGAATGCTGGTGGGCTCGGCTTGTTTCGGGACAAAAGAAAAATAAGTAAAAATGGACAAAGTGATGGCGTGCTCCATGAAAAGCAGACCGTGGGTTGGAACAGAAATAAACAGAGATGTGTTTTGTTTTAATTTCTGTACCTCATGGTTGTTTAATTCAAAAATACAGGAAGCAGCAACAGATGCAAATACAGTTATTAAGGTGTCACACATTAGGGCTTTCACAAAGTTGGTGCATTAACTGTTTAGGCCATTTTCAGAGGCTCGAAAATAACTGGACACCCTGATATGATTTTAAATAAAATGATAATTTTTACATCTTTGATGAAAATCTTTGGCAGTCTGTGACTGACTGAGGTGTAGATGCTCGGTCGGACCTTTACTGCAGCAACTGTCCGTTTGTTTGTTGGTCTCTCTGCCTTCAGTTTTGTCTTTGGTACAGTTATGTGCAAAGTAATAGCAGTGTGTTTAAAACAACAGAGGAAAAGTTCCATGTTCTTAATAGCATTTATTTCCATATATACAAAGGCACTGGGAGCCGTGCATATTCAATCCCAAATGAAAACATGAACAATTTTTTCATATTTTTTTCTTTACTGAAAATGAAGAAAAATAATATTAGGGTGTTCACAAAATCAGCAGTATGTGCATTTTCATTTACAAACGGGAATATTTACAGTATAAACTGAAAATGAAATGTGGATTTTGCTTTTCTTTTAACCTGTTAAACCCCAAAGGGTTTTCTGAGCTTCCTGCTCGAAAATGAAATGCCCAAAATTAATTCAGTATTTCTCTGCAATTACAAACTCTGTGTATACAATCTTGGTATACACAGAGTGTCAAAAATAAAGCTAATGTGACACACTAATGTGTGATCCCATCAGAAGTAGTACTTGTTAAAAAATAAAAGAGAGATTTGTCACCGAAGTGAACTATGTGTAAGAGATATTTGCACCCCCCGGCCTCCGGGTGGCGCATTGCTCAGTGAGACAGCATAGCGAGGTCATAGGTCCTCCTCTCCAATATGGCAGAAGCGAGGCAAAGAGAAACTTCACCAGTCCAGGGCCTGCTGCTGCGTAGGGACCAGCTGTGACCGGGACAACATCTGAGTCCCACCTTGACACAGAGACTGAATCATGTGACAACACAAAAGTGCACCAAGCTAAACTCAAGAGACAGAAATCCAAGAAGAGCAAAAATGAGCCACTAAAAACCGCTGTAAGCAACAGAGAGCCAATAGTAAGACTAATAGGAAAAAAAGCAACAACAAAATGCCTTCTTAATGGGTTAACTGTGGCCGCTCTTGTAGATACAGGGGCTCAGGTTAGCTTGATAGACCGAGCTTGGAAAAATAAATACATTCCAGATGTCAATGTTCGTCCGATAGCAGAGCTCATAGAGTTAACTGACTATGGGAAAGTGCCAAAGATTTATGCAGTTAATGGGGAAAAGTTCTTGTTGATGCTGACACATTGTCCCGTCTGCCCCTTAACATTGACATGTATGCGGGTGAGTGCACTGAAGAGTTACCACCTGAGGTGGTCCAAGCAGCCTGGGGTGAGGCTAGAGCAGCTCGAGAAAGTGATGTTGCATGGATTGCTGCCCTAACTCTCGCTGAAAATGCAGGAGCCACATCCAGTTTTTCCTGCAATTGACCAAGATGAGCTAGCTCAAGCACAGTCTTAACAAATGACATCAGAAACACAGTGACTAAAACAACGAGGAAAATGTTGCAGGAGTGGAACAAATTACATTTCAAAAACGGACTGATGTATAGACAGACAGGTGAAAGGCAACAACTAATCCTCCCTGCCAAGTACAAAGAGACGGTGTTAAAGCACCTGCATGACAACATGGGACATATCGGCACAGAGAGAGTACTGGCACTGGTGAGAGAGAGGTTCTACTGGCCGTACATGAAACAGGACATAGAAAGCTATGTTACCAGGAAGTGCCGATGTATCATTAGCAAGAAACCAACAACCCAAGTATGTGCTCCAATGGGCACCATCACATCCACCTCGCCTATGGACCTGGTCTGCATCGACTATGTCCACCTGGAGCCCAGCCGGGGGGGATATGAATACATTCTTGTCGTTGTGGACCACTTCACCAGGTTTGCCCAGGCGTACCCCACCAAAAACAAGTCTGGGAAGACAGCAGCTGAGCGAATCTTTGGAGAGTTGATTCCGCGCTTTGGGTACCCAGCACGACTCCATCACGAGTCACGACAGCGCGAGTTTGAAAATGAACTTTTCAAGACACTGATGGAGAAATCAGGTACTGGACACTCGAGAACATTCCCATATCATCCTCAAGGTAATCCTGCCGAGAGGTTTAACAGGACGCTTTTAAATGTCTACAATATTTGGGTGAACAGTAGACTGATGGCTGCGACAGCCAATTGAAATTTCCGCAAACAGAAATGAGTGTTTTCTAAAACTATACTTTATTAGGATCAAAAACAAAAAAAAAACAACATCAACAGTGTTTTTCCTGTTTCCTGTTGCATTTGGTTTGGAGCTGAGCACAGCATTTTGTTGTATTATTTATGCATTACATTTCATGCAGGTGTTATAAATAGTTTAAAAGTTGATGATCATTGCGCCACTCATTCAGTACCAAACCATTTTATTTTCAAGATTAAAGCTTTTTAATCATGATCATTATTTTTATACATGCGACACATTATGGTGGAGGGAAATTACATGGCTTAAACTATAAACATTCTTGTTGTTAGGCAACAACACCAACCAAGCTATTTTTCTGCTAAATTCAAACTTGAATTGTCATATAGACAAGAACCACTTTTTACTGTCAGCTTATGATTCAAGGAGATAAAGGCATACCACACCCTCCAAGATCTTTTCAAAGCAGTATTGACTGCAGAGAACCCCTATTGATGAACAAATGACACTGCAAGAGTTTCTAAGACCACCTGGGCTAATGTAGACATGCATCCCTGGGACTTAACACAGAGAGGAAGTAGTATATGAATTGATATAGTAAGTATACCAGCTCATATACTACAACAAGTTAATGGTAAACTAGTACCTGGACATACAGCGGGTAAAATAAGTATCGAACCCGTCACCAATTTCAAAGGTGCTATTGACATGAAATTCTTACAAGATGTTGTTAACAACCCATCCAATCCATACATGCAAAGAAATCAAACTATAGTTGTTCATAAATTAGTGTGATAATGTGAAAACACATCGTTTTTCAAGTTTTGAACACATGAAAAAAGGGAGGTGCAGCTGTTTTTAAGCATATATCACTGGCACGATTCATATAACTGAAGTAAGGATGAATGGAAAAATGTGCCAAGACATTCTTGATAAAATTCTGCAGCCATTTACCAGGATGATAAAGATAAAATAAGGGTGAAAGTTTAAGAAAGACAATGATCCCAAACACACAGTCAAGGAAACTCTCAATTGGTTTCAGAGAAAGAAATAAAGCTGCTAGAATGCCCAGACCTGAATCTGAATCCAAATCTATGGAAAGAAGCTGAGAGTTCATAGACGGGGCCCAAGGAACCTTTGGAATTTGAAGACTGTTTGTATGGAAGAATGAGCCAAAATCACACTTGAGCAATGCAAGTTTCTCCAGACAGGAGGTGTCTTGAAACTGTCATCACCAACAAAGGCTAAGGCTGTCACCTTCTAGGTAAGGTGTTCCACATGTCCTACCAGGAGGTAGGGCTGTGCGTAATGAGGAGAATCTAATATCGCAATATTTTTTGGCTACATCACCATACACTATATATCGCAATATGTTTAAATAACCTCAGAAAACAAATGTTATTTGTGAGCATATAGTGCCTAAAATCGCACTGGTTTACTACTCAAATCGACCGTTCCATGTATATTACAAAAAATCTGAATGAATAGAAATGTTTTATTTTAGCCATTTTTTTAACCATCAGTTGCACAAAGAGGTTTCTCACAAACAACAATACTGTCACAGTATGTCTCTCTCTGTGGTCAAGACTAGAAATTAAAAGGGTGCTCTTTTGTGCTTCCAACATATAAAAAAATTGATGACCTCAAACCTTTTTTTTTGTGGTGTGTGGAGAGACGCTGACATGCGGAGTTTAAAACAGTCTTAATTTTGCAGTGGAATAAACTCCTGGTACTGCTACCTTTAGTGGCCTTAGTTTTATGGCATGTTTTGCAAAATTACCGCATTCTGCTCACACAGAAAACTAAAACAGGCTTCAGCTTATAACAATAAAAAAAACAAATTCTTTCAAAAGGGTAGTTGGAAAATCCAGCACTGAAAGCAGAAATTCAGTGCGACTAAAGTAAATACACCAAGCATCACAGACGTATTAGTTAAAAAACCTGTAATCAGTGAATCTAAGATAAAAACACCAATAAAACCCAGAGTATAAATGGGGTTGTTGCAAAATCTGAGCTTGTGGGAGAGCACAGACAGTAAGATCTGACAGTGTTCTGACAGTAAACTTACAGAACAGAAGTATGAGGATTTTAAGGTGTTGTCTTATACCTAGTACACTTCGGCAAAAGGTATAACATGGTCTTTATAAGACAGCTAACATTTATAGATCCTACCATGAATTCCCGTGGATAGTCCAAATCAGCTGGTAAAACAATAGGACACACACTCTTCCACACAGCCTAAGCAAGCTGTGGAATTATTCCACAGAATTATATCCTGTGATTATATAATTCCAGCTGTGGATTTATATTTCAAAGCTAACCTCTGAGCACCAACAGGATCTGAGGAGCTGGACATGGGGCCAATGGATACAGCTGCCACCATGAATTTGAACCAGAGAGCCGGGGCAGCTATATGCCACGATAATACTGAAGCAGCTGTTTGCTATGCCCCTAGTAAGACAAATACATTCTAGGTCTGACAATTTATTTAGACTGCAAACTATGTATACTACACATGCTAATACCAGTGCCTCGACACTAACAAAAACTGGCTTGGCGAAATGAAGCATCCCTATAAGCTAATGACACAGGGTCTTTATGCATTTAGCCACTTAGTAAACCACATTCAGTTATCCTTCTTTTGTCTTTGGAAGCATTCCCAAGCAACTACCGGGGCTAATAAGACCAGTCGAAAACCGTTATAATCACACAGGGCAAAAGCTTGTGTGGCGGTAGTGACAAAGCTACATACAGTAAACAATCATGGTTTTAGTAACGCAGTAACGCAGCGTTCCTACGGGAAAGTAACGGTAATCTAATTACCGTTTTTGCAATACTAATCCCTTACTTTACTCATTACTTGAAAAAGGTAATCGGATTACTCGTTACTGCCCATCTCTGCTCATAGTGTTAGAAGAATAGAGTTAAAACCCAACAGCTGGAGATACATTTGTCATGTTTCAATAAAGCATTGTGTTTTATAGCTAGCAGCTATAGTTACGAACCGAGGAGCTGAACGCTGACAGTCTCCTTGTGTATACACTTCGTGGTGCTCTGAAGCTCTCAGCAAAAAACAGTCAAAACACAAACAGACTAGATTTGCGGAACTGTGTTGTGTCATTGAAAGCCAATCAGATCACGGATACGTTCTCGTCAAACCAATCAAACAACAGCAAAGGCGGACACAACGATTACGTCGCATTACAAATAAAGCTTTTACAACTTAATAGTCATTGTTAACCTCCAAGTGTCTTTAATTTACATCATAATAAGAGACTTGAAGTGTCTGTAGTTAAGCAATCAAAATACTTAGGGCTAGTGATAGTCTAGTGAAAAGTAATGCTTCGTGAAACACTAAATAATTTGAAGCAGTTGTGCACGAATTGTATTGAGGTTTCAGAAACAAGCTTTGCACAATTCTAAACAAAGCTGCAAATTAGACCAGACTATCAGTGATTATGATCCACACGCTTAGAGAAATCCCCGTTTGTTTATTGTGATAACAACATAGGTTTTGTGGCTTTAATTGTTACTTACTTTGTATATATCATGTCAATATGGAGATGTGATTTTATTTATTATTGTTATATTTAATATACTTGTAAAAAAATTATTATTTTATTTATTTATTTATTTATTTATTTATTTATTATTATTATTATTAACAGGAAGAATAATAATATTAGGAAGAACATTTATTATATTTTTTTAAATATGGTTTGAAAAAGAATCCTTCCCTCTCACAATTAGCAACTAACAGTACATCACTGTTATACACAGTGGCTTGCAAAAGTATTCGGCCCCCTTGAACTTTTCCACATTTTGTCACATTACAGCCACAAACATGAATCAATGTTATTGGACTTCCACGTGAAAGACCAACACAAAGTGGTGCACACGTGAGAAGTGGAACGAAAATCAGACATGATTCCAAACATTTTTTACAAATAAATAACTGCAAAGTGGGGTGTGCGTAATTATTCAGCCCCCTGAGTCAATACTTTGTAGAACCACCTTTTGCTGCAATTCCAGCTGCCAGTCTTTTAGGGTCTGTCTCTACCAGCTTTGCACATCTACAGACTGAAATCTTTGCCCATTCTTCTTTGTAAAACAGCTCCAGCTCAGTCAGATTAGATGGACAGCGTTTGTGAACAGCAGTTTTCAGATCTGGCCACAGATTCTCGATTGGATTTAGACACCAGACAGGTCAGGGATAAAGTTATTGAGAAATTTAAAGCAGGCTTAGGCTACAAAAAGATTTCCCAAAGATTTCAGCTCAGTGGCAAGTTTTTAGTAAGCCCAAAGGACGAGGTCTGCTCGCAGAGTAGTTGTTACGATCTCTGTGGAAAAGATTAGCGTCTGATCCAAGTCCACTCGCATCTGCCAATCCCTGGCGACCTTCAGCGGGCCCAGGTCCAGGGCGGAAGGGCTAGTCCTCGGCTTGTCCCCCTCCGGGACAAATGCTGATGAAAACTGACACTTCTCTTGGTTGAGCATCAATGGATTTTCTCTTGCACTCAGCTTTCTCGGCTAGACACCTGAGGACCTGATTGTGTCTCTATGTGTATCTGCCCTGAGTAAGGCTAGTCCTACAACCAACCAAGATGTGCTGGAGTGTTGCTGGGACTGTACACAGGGCTGTACACAGTGTGCGTGGACTTCCCCTGTGCAGAAGGCGACTACAAATGTTGTGCATACTAAATAAACAGAAAAAAAGATCCCTGTTGTCTTTGCTTAATGACTGGTTTCAGTCTTGACAATCCACATTGCGCCTTTCAACATGTTTGTGGGTAGGTTTGAATGCTCCAGGTGTAAGTGGAGCCCCTCAGCCTCTACTGCAGATGTGTCACGAGTCAATCTAGTAGTGGGTTATGGCACTTGGCCACAGGTGGCAGTAGTGGACTGAACTCCATTTGAGACTGCTCCAGCTGCTATGTGATAGTCAGTAGATCTTCTACAAATTGAAGATCATGTGCAAGTTTTGAAAATTAAATTAGCTTTAAAACAAACAAACAAAAAAAAATTCTAGCTCATCTCAACAATAAAAAAAACAAAAACAAACCAACTGACACACTTGAGTCACCCACTTTCTTAAATCCACTCACTCTCTCGACTCATTCACACTGGCTCTGTTTATTACTAATCACTGTGTAACTGCTGCAGATGCTGCTGCAAGTGTTTGTTAAATTAATCACACTTAAACAGACTGTATATAAGGTGGTGTGGGAAGCCAGACCGGGTGCCCCCCTTCCGGCTCTTCTCTCTCCTATCTTGTCCCCTTTTGTCTTACTTCTCTCTATCACCTTTTCTATGCCTTTGAAGAAGTTAGGCTCTGTAAATACTAAAGAGGTAAGTATTATTTTTTCTCAGTTGCAGTGAACATATGGAAAAAAAATGTAGGAAACTAAACAGAAGAAAGAAGAAGAGAAAATTTTTAACATAAACCGGTGACACACTCCAGGGCCTGATCAACCCTGGCAGGGCCTCCTTGGATGAGGGTGTCTAGTGATAACGGCCGAAACACCTGATGAATCCAAAGTCCACAACTAATGATGTGTCACAAATTTAAAATGGTAATCTAGATCAATCTCTAATCCCTAAACCTAACCAAGGAAGGAAAGTGGCAGATTAGCCTGGGTAAAAGACCGAAAGTTGAGGCACACAATGGTGCGTGCTGCTGACAAAGTTTCTGGGCCGCCTTTCCTCATAACAGCCATCACTCAAGAGTCTCTCCATCTAAAGCAATGCATTATCAGGGACTGTAACCTCTAGTCCTTTAACTGAATCAACTCTCTCCAGCCATGTTGATGAATTACCATTATGAGGCATTGTGAATTATAAAATGATAATTTCCAGAGAAAAGCTAACAGGATGTGACGTTACAACACTAGTGAAATATTCATGTGTCATATATTTGTTCAAGACCTATTTCTTTGTTATGGAAAAAAGTTATTAAGATCATGATGAACAATGGGAGTGCTGATTTCTATAACTTTATGTAAATAACTTGGCATTTCCCACTGATGCAGGCCAAAAATAAACAAATAATTTCATTTCATTAGGTTCAAAGGTTTATTTGCAAGATGCACAAACAGACAACACTGAAAGTTACAAATACACTGTGCATGAAACAGGAATTCAAACGTGGTGCAGATCTGTGTGTCACAAGTTAACCTGGCTGTAGACTATGGCACTTGGCCACAGGTGGCAGTAGTGGACTGAACTCCATTTGAGACTGCTCCAGCTGCTATGTGATAGTCAGTAGATCTTCTACAAATTGAAGATCATGTGCAAGTTTTGAAAATTAAATTAGCTTTAAAACAAACAAACAAAAAAAAATTCTAACTCATCTCAACAATAAAAAAAACAAAAACAAACCAACTGACACACTTGAGTCACCCACTTTCTTAAATCCACTCACTCTCTCGACTCAATCACACTGGCTCTGTTTATTACTAATCACTGTGTAACTGCTGCAGATGCTGCTGCAAGTGTTTGTTAAATTAATCACACTTAAACAGACTGTATATAAGGTGGTGTGGGAAGCCAGACCGGGTGCCCCCCTTCCGGCTCTTCTCTCTCCTATCTTGTCCCCTTTTGTCTTACTTCTCTCTATCACCTTTTCTATGCCTTTGAAGAAGTTAGGCTCTGTAAATACTAAAGAGGTAAGTATTATTTTTTCTCAGTTGCAGTGAACATATAGAAAGAAAATGTAGGAAACTAAACAGAAGAAAGAAGAAGAGAAAATTTTTAACATAAACCGGTGACACACTCCAGGGCCTGATCAACCCTGGCAGGGCCTCCTTGGATGAGGGTGTCTAGTGATAACGGCCGAAACACCTGATGAATCCAAAGTCCACAACTAATGATGTGTCACAAATTTAAAATGGTAATCTAGATCAATCTCTAATCCCTAAACCTAACCAAGGAAGGAAAGTGGCAGATTAGCCTGGGTAAAAGACCGAAAGTTGAGGCACACAACGATGCGTGCTGCTGGCAAAGTTTCTGGGCTGCCTTTCCTCATAACAGCCATCACTCAAGAGTCTCTCCATCTAAAGCAATGCATTATCAGGGACTGTAACCTCTAGTCCTTTAACTGAATCAACTCTCTCCAGCCATGTTGATGAATTACCATTATGAGGCATTGTGAATTATAAAATGATAATTTCCAGAGAAAAGCTAACAGGATGTGACGTTACAACACTAGTGAAATATTCATGTGTCATATATTTGTTCAAGACCTATTTCTTTGTTATGGAAAAAAGTTATTAAGATCATGATGAACAATGGGAGAGCTGATTTCTATAACTTTATGTAAATAACTTGGCATTTCCCACTGATGCAGGCCAAAAATAAACAAATAATATCATTTCATTAGGTTCAAAGGTTTATTTGCAAGATGCACAAACAGACAACACTGAAAGTTACAAATACACTGTGCATGAAACAGGAATTCAAACGTGGTGCAGATCTGTGTGTCACAAGTTAACCTGGCTGTAGACTATGGCACTTGGCCACAGGTGGCGCTAGTTGACTCGACTCCATTTGAGTGCACACAAAGAAAACTGCAGGCTTTAGTTGTGAACAGCATGTGAGTTGCCCAGTGAGAGGATGCCAAAGTGTGTTCTCTGTAAAATCTACATTTGCCTCCCATATGTGTAGAAAACACAAACGTTTAGAAAACGTGATTTGTGGTTCAAACAAAGATACTCAGAGAGTCCAACCACAAGTGCCACCATACAGTAAGGTGCCAGTGTATCAGATACAGAAGACCCTGGTATGGATGGGTCTAATTTCAGTATGTTTTACATTAAAGCACAGGGACAGCATCTTCTGCCAACATCTACCATTCAAACCGTTGTTGAAGAAATACGAAATATACATGACTTGGGACAGATGTATACATTGAATAGACTAAGCTGATGAACGGAATCAACTTTTTGGGATTTACTTACCTGGCTCATTGAGCATGCAAGAAGGTGATACTCTTGGCTTGTTTAGTTTCATGTTCTGTTGCTTCCACACTAATACACTGACTAACACAACCATATAGGTTCAGCCAGTAAGACATTCAAACCCTTGTTATTAAAGGTTTTCATTAGTTTTTCTTGTTGTTGTTGATTTTTTTTTAATTCTCAGGTTCCTCCTGCTTTGCTGCTGAGACATTCATGTTGAGCATTGACAAGAAGATTGTCAACAACCGTATCACAACCTCTGCCATCTGCCTAATGTTTGGCACTTAGGCTACGTCCACACGTACCCGGGTATTTTTGAAAACGCCGATTTTTCTATTCGTTTGCGCCTTTCGTCCACACGTAAACGGCGTTTTTGGTAACTGAAAACGGAGATTTTTAAAAACTCCTGCCAGGGTGGATATTTTCAAAAACTCAGTTTTTGCGTTTACCTGTGGACGAAGTAAACGAAGAAAACGCAAGCTGTGTCCCAAAACACCGGCTGCATCCTTCGGAGGACCTTCGCGGTCTATGTGGGCAACATGTATATATTGGGGAAAAAAAGGTACATGCATATTTAGCATCTACAGGCAGGGGACAAGGTAGTTCTGGAAACCTTTGGTGGCATCTTTGAGTGTTACAGGAAATGCTGATACGGTATCAGATAAGCATCTGCTATCATCTGATAATAGATGAAAGCAGAGTGGCTGGGAAGGAACATCTTGATGCGAATATTGACACTGAATTATCACCAGATTCTGTTGGCATGGTAGCACAGCAGAGCCCAAGTGATGATACAAAAATGAGAACATTTTCAAATGAATGAATTACATAAAGGTTTGACAAATAGAATCCAAAGGCAAACTGATGAATGCCTGCATTTATTTTTGATTCATGTATAAAGTATAACCAAAAATCATTTACAGCCTTTGAAGTCCTAGGATTAGAAATGCAAGTTTTGGGAGTATTGGCAGCCTCGCTTCTGTCAGTCTGCCCCAGGGCAGCTGTAGCTACAACTGTAGCTGCCTCCACCAGTGTGTGAATGTGAGAGTGAATGAATAATTGCATTGTAAAGCGCTTTGGGTGCCTTGAAAAGCGCTATATAAATCCACTCCATTATTTCATTTTTCATTTCTATATGCATGTATTCACGGAGGGTCTTGTCTGTGAGCACTGTGTTGTTTGTGTTGCGTTGTGATGTGTCATATCGTGTCCTGTTATATGTAGTGCCGACGTAGGACAGTTTTCCAATCTCATTGTACTATTGTACTATGTATGACTGTGCAATGACAATAAAGAGTTATCTTATTAAGATCAGAGAACCTGCAGTGAGAATTTTATTCTCAATGAATTATATTTTGTACATAAACCGTTTTATATGTATGAAAATTCAACTGATCAACAAGTACTTTTACAGGGCCGGAACAGGCAGTCCAGCTACTTCTGCATAATGAGCTACGTTCTTTTCGAATGACTCCTATCTCCCTCCCGAACACCAGGGGCGCTGCAGTTTGCAGGCTTCTTTAACTCCCCCTCGGTACACGTCATGTAAAAACAGGCTTTAAGCTTCTGAGCATGCGCTTGACTAGCTCCTTTACTTTCTGCCATTTGAAGAGAACTAGAGGAAGGTAAAAAATCTCTTCCTGTTTTTCTTTTAAAGCTTCAGCGTTATAATTTACTAATGTTTTATTTTAGGAACGGACATATTGTTAATATACAGCGAATCTATGAAACGCCTGTTAGACATAAAGCGTTGTTACTTACTATAATTTTCTTACTAACGCAAATGAAGATGTGACTCCTTTGGTCCACGTAAGCACTGGTTAGTGTTGAGCACTCTGACTTGAAGCCGGACACTTCATTAGTAACATATCGTAACAGCCTTTTAAAATTACCTCCCAGTCGCGATTTTTCTTTCGTCTTTTGAAAGTCAAACCTAAGATAAATCAGAATCAGAATCAGAATACTTTATTGATCCCTGGGGGAAATTATTTTTTGTTACAGTGCTCCATTTTAAACCAACATTAAGACAAGACAGACAATACGCTAACTAAGAATAGTACAATATATACATATATATACATACATACATACATAAGTCACTTATAAATAAATAGTTGGAAAAGAAACATGTGTAGCTGTAGCAGCAAACAGTGTGTTAGATGGATGCGTTGTACAGGGAGATGGCCACAGGCAGGAATGATTTCCTGTGTCGTTCAGTGGTGCTTTTCGGTAATCTCAGTCTCTCACTGAACGAGCTCCTGTGACTGACCAACATGTCATGGAGTGGGTGGGAGGTGTTATCCAACATTGTCTTTATCTTGGACAGCATCCGCCTCTCCGACACCACCTTGAGGGAGTCCAGCTCCATCCCCACAACATTGCTGGCCTTACGGATCAGTTTATTAAGTCTGTTGGCATCTGCGACCCTCAGCCTGCTCCCCCAGCATGCAACAGCATAGAGGATCGCACTGGCCACAACAGACTCATAGAAAATCCTCAGCATTTTCTGGCAGATGTTGAAGGACCTCAGTCGCCTCAAAAAATAGAGACGACTCTGGCCCTTCCTGTAAAGTGCTGTGGTGTTTTTAGCCCAGTCCAGTTTATTGTCAATGTGTACTCCAAGGTATTTATAGTCCTCCACAATGTCAACACTGACCCCCTGGATTGAAACAGGGGTCAAGTGTTTCCTGGTCTTCCTGAAGTCCACGATCAGTTCCTTGGTCTTTGCCAAGGAACTGATCGTGGACTTCAGGAAGTAGTCTCCGTTTAAAGACTGACTGCAGATTGTTTTCCCCTTTCTTTTTTGTTGTTTATGCTAAATTTAGTTGGATACCTGGACACTACTGCATATTGTTTTATTTCAAAACCAGCCTGGACTCCTGGCTATAGTTTCACCATACTTTGTAGTCCATCGTATTCTCCTCCTAACTCCAGTTAATTTCCCTTTTTTGTTTTGTTGTTTGTTTGTTTTGACCAGATGACCAGGATGCTGCACGTGTTTGTAATCCTTTCTCTGCTGGCTCTGGGCTCAGGAGAAGAGGGCGCCCGTTTGTTGGCCTCCAAATCCCTCCTGAACCGCTATGCTGTGGAGGGCCGCGACCTGACCCTGCAGTACAGCATCTACAACGTGGGCTCCAGGTCAGATATCTGGACAGCTGCTGTAAATCAGATAACTGTACAAATGAATACACACAGAAAACCAAACGACACAGAATTATTTTATTCAGTTGTTTCTTAACAAACTGCTGTTTAATAATCACTTTATCAGTACGTTTGAACATTATCAAGACGTTTTCAGAATTGTTGAAATGTGAACTGCTTGAGAGCTTGTCAAGACCTGATAAAATGTTTAGTGCATACTGTGTGACTAAATGTCATCCTCTGGTTTGTCTCCGCAGTGCAGCTCTAGAGGTGGAGCTATCCGATGATTCTTTTCCTCCTGAAGATTTTGGAATTGTTTCCGGAATGCTGAATGTGAAATGGGACAGGATTGCACCGTATCCTTGCAGTAACATGACTTCTCACTGGCACTATCAAACTTGAGCTATTTTTGACGCATTAATTGTGGCTTAATGGGAGTTTGATCTTAAATTCTTAATCAAACATAAGTTACTGGGTGTCTGTATGGCAGCCTATTTTTTGCACCACAGTTATTTCATCTTACACAGTAGGACCAAATACTGAAATGATAGCTTTTCAGGCCGCTGAACCTAAAGAAGTATTCACTCTTCATGGTTCATAAGACAGAGGCCTTAATGAACCAGGAATGCAGGAATTAGATTTAAGTTGGTTTAAATACCATAGATGGGCTCTTTCTCCAAGTCATCATTCTTAACTCTGAAACTTTTAGAGCCAGCAACGTCTCTCACACAGTGGTGTTGCGCCCCTTGAAGGCTGGATACTTTAATTTTACCTCTGCTACCGTCAGCTACCTGGTTCAGGAGGGAGGACAAGTTGTGGTAAAAGCAGTTAAAGTCCTTAGTGAGTCAAAGCATTTACAGTCCATAGTGATGTGTTAGAAGCTAAAGTGTCCCCTCCTTCCCTTCCTGCAGGTTGGCTACTCCAGTGCTCCTGGACAGGGAGGAATCTTGGCTCAGCGAGAGTTTGACCGGCGCTTCTCTCCACACTATGTAAGTGTTAAAAACAGATTGAGGCTCGCTCATTATGGCACCTGAGTCCACTGGCCTATGCTGATCATAGTAAATTGAGGCTGGTGGAATTTTGTAAACCTCTAAGGATCTTTATTGGGTTGTTAATTTCAGCTAAAATTGGAATTTACTGTATCTACACTGACAAATTTTTGCATATAGCACAAGAAGTACTTTTTAGTACGAGTAGTGCATGTTGATAAACTAAATTAAAGTCTCCACAACAACAGAGTTCCTTGATACCACTGTTCACATAGTGTCTCGATTCATGGCTGATAGACTGAAGTTTTTGCATTTGCCAGAACAGTCCTCTAACACTTCACTCACTGCTCCGTGTGTCTGTCTTTAGTTGGACTGGGCTGCATTTGGTGTGATGACGCTACCCTCCATCGGCATCCCTCTGCTTCTCTGGTACTCCAGCAAGAGGAAATACGATTCGCCCAAGAGCAAGAAGAACTGAAACATCTTTGCTCTTTTCAAGAATGGGGTTGGGGATGGGAAGGGAAATAAAAGGGTTTTGTAAAAAAAAAACATTGCCCATACTTGGGGTGAAAACTAAAATTTGGTGACCAATGGACTTGATTGTGGTTTGATCGAACAGAATATTTAAGAGAACTTTGGAGCAAGAAGTAGAAGGTGAAAATCGTGTGGCATCTCTTTATCTGCAAATAGTTCATGTGACGAAACAATTACATTATGCTGTTTTCCATCACAACTAGTGAGATGATCTGAGTAACAGGACCTGCCAGGTGTCTTTCATGACCCTTTTTGGGAGGAAACCGTGGGTTCTATTGTGGAGGGCTTGAGAGTAAGGCTGGTTGGCTACCGGTTTAATCATTCACAAGTTAGCTAAGTAATAATCTCTGTCAGATATTGCCTTCAGTAACATGAAATTCACCAAATAGACTAAGATGAAAAAGAGCAATTCAGGAGTCAGCCTAAAGGAGACGACACAAACATCATGGAATAATGTGCCCATGCTCCATTCCCTCCATTGCTGTAATTGCACTGCAACTCATGAGTCTGGTGAATCCTTCAGCACACATGTTCTAAACTCCTACAATGGGAACTGGCTAATGGGGGTTACTACTGTAAACAGCTGCTTGTATTTGCAGTGTGTGTTTCTAATGAGCTGATATGACATTTGGAGCCCGTTGTTTAAGTTCAAAATAAATGAAAACAAGGTACATGTTTTGTTTTTTTAAAGCTGAGCCTGATTCATTTCTGGGGGTTTGCATTCCCTGTTTCCAGTTTATATCATTCCCATAAATAAAAACTTAAGGTTATTTTTCTTTCTGTTGCATTCTGTTTTGTTACATCAAGCAAATATATAACAGGAAAAAAAATGAAAGTACAATTTTAAATGTCAAAATTTAAGAGCAGATATTTCAATACTGGATAGATGTATTATAAAACGTTATTGCACATAGTTTAAAAAGATGTCAAATATCCAATCTTGTGGCAGTGGAAGTAATCCACTGCCTTTGCAGAAAATGGTGCAGAGTGTAGTCAGGATTATGAAACATTTTGCTGCACATGCTGAAGTCCAGGGCTCGGCTGGTCATCTGGCATACCGGGCATTTTCCTGGTGGGCCAAGACACTTGGGTCGATGGACCAGCCTAAAAAGGTGGAGCTGAAAAACTGAGAGAAAACAATAAAAGCAGATCCAGCAAAATGTGTCAGATTAACGACACGTTAGCTATCAGGGCTGCTGCACTGTGAACAGTAGTACCAGCAACAGCCAGTAACAACTTGTAATCAGGCCTCACAGTCACAGGGGGCTGCTGCTGCACCATCTGTAGAAGAGAGGAAGATGAAAATAAATGGAGGGACATAATTAGGAAGGGAAAGATTCAAGGCTTCAGTAAAATGAATGGCTGCTTTGACCATGAGCCACTGCTGATAGCCAGAGTGTACAGTTAGGTCCAGATATATTTGGACACAGACACCAAGTTTAGGTTGTTGTTGTTTTTACCTGTTTACTGAAACATATTGTAAGTATAGTTATATAATGGACATTGACATAACGTGTAGACTCTCAGCTTAATTTGAGGGTATCTACATTCATATTAGATGAGGGGTTTAGGAGTTTCAGCTGTGCCACCCTCTTTTTAAATGGACCAAAAGTAATTGGACAGTTGTCTTACAGGCTATTTCATGGACAGTTGTGGGCAATTCCTTCGTTATGTTATTATCAGTTAAGCAGATAAAAGGCTTGAGTTGATCTGAGGTGTGGTGCTTGCATTTGGAAGGCTTTGCTGACAGAATCTGTGATAGACTGTCAACAGCAGTCAAAAGAACCTCTCCACGCGAGTGAAGAGGTAAACTCCCAAAACAGAAAAAAATCAATCCAAGAAAATTGCTACAATAGTAGAAGTAGCAAAATCTAAAGTTTGGAAAGAAAAAAAAAGAAAGCACTGGTGAACTCGGCAATGCAAAAAGACCTGGACGTCCACAGAAGACAACAGCGGTGGATGATCACAGAATCATTTCCATGGTGAAGAGAAAACCCTTCACAACAGCCAACCAAGTGAACAACACTCTCCAGGAGGTAGGCATATCAATATCCAAGTCTACCATAAAGAGAAGACTGCATGAAAGGTATTACAGGGCTTACTTTCATGCAGGTTCACTGCAAGGTGCAAGCCACTCATAAGCCTCAGTCTTATGAGTGGTTTATGAGTATCACAGCACTGTAAGATTGCGAAAGATGTACCCTTAGGCCCCCTCCTCGATTCAGAGATGGTCTTTCCCTTTTCACGTAAATGGCCTCCTTGACTCTGCGCTCAAACCAGCGTTCCTCCCGGTCCAGTGTGTGTGCATCCTCATCCTTGAAAGAGTGTCCACTGGCCTGTAGGTGTGAATAGACTGCGGAGTCCTGGCCTGCCAAGGTAGCTCTCCTGTGTTGTGCCATCCGCTTTGCCAGTGGTTGCTTGGTTTCCCCAATGTATAAATCCTGGCACTTAACAGTGTACTATATTATTCTGTTTGTGTCGGGGGATCCGATCCTTGGGGTGGACCAGTTTTTGGTGCAGTGTGTTTTGGGGTTTAAAAGCCACAGAGACTCGGTATTTAGAAAAAATGCATCTCAACTGGACCGGGTAGGATAACAAAGCCCTCTTTTCCACTTTTCCATGTACAATTGGCCACGATAGGTGAAACTGGTGAACCCATGGCACACCCATATTTCTGCCTATAGTGCTGACCCTTGTATTTGAAATAGGAGGAATTAAAACACAGTTCCAAAAGCAACTTGGAACTTGGAACTTGGTCGATGCTGAGAGTGGTCCTGTTGCTGAGGTTGGGGGTCATCCTGTAATCTCTTACGAACTACCTCCAACACGTCCGTGACTGGGATGCGAGTGAAGAGAGATGTAACATCGTACAAGACCATTGTTTCATCTGCCTCCATAATGACATCTCTCACCTTCTCAACAAAATCCAAGGTGTTCTGGATGTGGTGTTCAGGGCTGCCTACCAGCGGGTTGAGGATCGAAGCCAGAAACTTAGAGATGTTATAGGTGACTGAGTTGATCATACAGACAATCAGTCTTAAAGGTCCACCCTGTTTATGTATCTTCGGTAAACCACACAGACTTGATGTAGATTCGTCTGGTTATAGCCTGTGGTATGAGGTCCCGTCAATAGCATTGTCTTGTTTTAACTGCTTCAGACAGTCTATCACCCTCTTCCTGTAACCACTTCCTGGAGCACTTTAGGGGCTCATAAGTATTTTTGCCACTGAGCAGTGACAAAATGTTCTCATGATAGTCTTTCTGGTTTAGCAAAACCGTGCACCTACCCTTGTCTGCCGGAAGGATAATAATGTTGCTGTCATTGTGTGTGCCTTCCTCTCCTCCATGCTGATGTTGGATGCTGGTGGCTTCGCAGCTTACATGTCTGCAATATTGTTGTTTCGAATTGCTGTTTCTGTGGCTGAAAAGAGTTCCAATAGCGGGATTTGTCTCGGCGTCACAGCAAAATTCAACCCTTTAGCGAGGATGTTTGTTCTCTGTTTGGCTGAGCTGTCTGTCAGACAAATTCTCCACCCTCAAGTGTCTTCTTCAGTCTCAGCTGACTGCAGGTTTCCCTTCTTCAGCTGAGACTGAAGAAGTTACTTGGATGGACAATGGACAGATGGACAATGACCCAAAACATACAGCTAAAGCAACCCAGGCACGTAAATTTTACATGTGCACAGATGATGTTAAAGTGGCTCTTTTTCAAGCCTATTGTACCTCTTTCTATATGACTCATTTGGTGTAATTATAGTCAAGTCATAATGAAAAAACTGCAGGTAGACTTTCAGGGTGCATTTAGAATTTTGCTTAGACTTCCAAGATGGACATTTGCAAATCAAATGTTTGTTACAAGTAATGTTCCAACTTTTCATGCCTTACCGAGGAGCTATATGTACAAATGTATCTTATGTGCCATTTGAATCAATAAATTCAGAAGTGAGAGCTTTGACAGAGATAACACATGGTGACAGAAGGTATATGTCAGGTTTTTATAAACATTTGATTAAAAAAAAATTATTATTATTTTTGGTTCCAGTCCAGCCCTGCTGAAGCCACAGGTAACCTGCTTATCCATTTGTCAAATCAAATCAAATCAAATCACTTTTATTGTCATGTGGCGAGACGAGGATGGGATATAAAGTAAATACTCTTTGCAGTTTTAAAAAGACAACGCCACCCTGGGAATTTCACCCAGAGAATACTGAAAGTAACACTAAATCACCAGAAAGGCACTTAGGTTCGCTATACTCAGTCCAGAGACGAGGTTCAATGATCAACAAATTCACAATTTATTAATAATTATTTAAAACACCATATAAAAGCACAATCATAAATATTCAAGTACAAATATGCTTAAAAAGGTATTCAGAGCTGAGGCTTACCAGTGGAGGGGCAGGGATGCCACACACAAACTAAAGAAAGAAAACACACCCAAAACACAAGTGCAACAGACTATCACACACACACACTCACACTAATAAACTAAACAAGGCAGGTGTGTACACTCAAGGGATCCCACCACCAAGGCACCCTAGTCTCCTCCACGTCAGCACTCCGCATCTGAATAAAAAGAAACAAAGAAAATTTTATTACAACAAACTAATGTGTAGCACCGGGGGATAACCCAACTGCAGGACCACACTGGTGATCTACAGCTAGAAAAAGGGCCTCCCACCAGTGGTGTAACAAAAATCCAAACTACAAATCAAAAGCAATAAAACAACATACAATCTGGATAAAACTCTAAAATCTGGAGCAAACGGAATCACCGTACTGCTCCAACTTGCCGTCCACACGACGATAAGTTAACAGTCAATCAATATGCACGCCAGCTGACTCCGATAACCGGCATGCATATGGCCGTTGTCCACGCCGACGTCCACTGTAAAAGCTGACAGCAGCAGGGAAAGAATTCTCACAACGGGAACAGACGGTAAAAGCACAGCAAGGCAAAACAGCAGCACTTCAGTTCGCGTAGCTTGGCGCAAAACTACGGCCCACACTTCCTGCGAAACATAATAAATAATTACTATAAAAGAACAATAGAAGGCAGAGAGCGTAACAAAAGTTGATTACGTACCAAGTAAGCCGGGTCATAGAACGTAAGCAGAATAGCTCAGAGGAGGCTTCTATAGCTACGACCAGCCGCGATGGAGACTTTAGAGGAGTAACCCACAAACGATCTCTACCACACCGAGGAAGTCAGGTGACCAAAAAGGAGATCACAGGCAAGCAATGCAGAGACACTCAAATGGCCACTATTTATACCAGCGCCCCCTAATGGGCCAGGCTGAAAGTGGGTTGGACCGAGGGATAACATTCATCCTGCCACATTCTACCCCTCCTTCTTGCATCGTCGCCCCGACGATGAATTACAAAGACACCCAGATTAGTCCCAAGGCCTAAAAAATGCAGAGACGGCATGTACCCTAGGCTCAGAAATAGAGTTAGCAGCCCCTTGTGCCACCTCCCCTGTTGGTCTTGGGAGATGATGGATGTTTGAATGCTGGCCAGCTGTGGACCGGGTTGTTTTTCGCACCACCACATTTCTTGTATCAGAACTCGTAGAGAGAGCAGGAAGAGAGCTAGATGGAACTGGTGCTACACTCGGAGTAACTGTACCAGTGGCTGGAACATCGGAAGTTCGGTCTTCTGGTGGAAGCAACAACTCAGGGCTACTTGGAATCACTGCCACTGGGCTGTAAGATGGTGAAACATTTACTTGAGGAGCTCCTATGCTCAGGAATAACAGGTCACTGTCACTTGATGAGTCATGTCCTGGTTCTGAGGAGGATATTTCTGGGCCACGTGGGCTACTGCTTGGAGCAGGCCCTTCTGATGGTGTGGCTGCCGTTATCACAGCCTTCAACAAGGTACGATGAACATGCTTCACACTGCTGGGATCATCTGCAGGTGCAATGGTATATACTGCCCCACCTCCTTTAGGTGCCTTCAGGATTCTATATACCACGGGTTTCCATCGATCTTGGATTTTACATCTCCCTCTTCCACTCAGATCGCGCAGGAACACCAACTGGCCATTGTTCAATGGTGCCTCTTTCACCTTTTTATCATGGTGCCTCTTTCTGCGGTCGGCAGCCAATTGCAATCGTTCCTTGGCTCCTTCATGTACAACCTGTAGCCGGGCTTGATGCTCCTGAATCCACTCGTGCACATCTCCACTGATGGGGTCCGGTACTCTGCCCAACAGAAAGTCCACTGGCAACCTGGGTTCTTGCCCAAACATCAATAAGAATGGGGTTTCCCCAGTAGCCTGATGGGGAGTGGTATTATAACAGTAAAGTAACTGGGGCAAACATACATTCCAGTCTCTTTTTCTGGATACTGGCAGGGTCCGCAACAAATTGTGCAAAGTCCTATTAAAACGTTCACACTGACCATTTCCAGCCGGATGATAAGGAGTAGTGTGGGACTTCTCGATACCATAAAACCTGCAGAGCTGCTGGATCAGGGAGCTTTCAAAGTTACGACCCTGATCGGAATGGATACGCGCTGGTACACCAAACTTCGAAAACCACTCAGTCACGAGAACCTGGGCCACTGTAGCAGCACATTGGTCACGAGTGGGGACAGCCAATGTATACTTGCTGAAAACATCAGTCATCACCAAAACGTTCTCCAGCCCATTCCGGGAAGGTTCGAGCAAGGTGTAATCAATGGCCAAGATTTCATTTGGTCGAGAAGCCAACAAATGTCCCATGAAACTTTGAGCTGCTGGTTGGGTGTCTTTTGCAACTTGGCAACGTTCGCATCTCTGACACCAACGAGCTACCTCAGCAGACATACCGGGCCAGTAGCACCGTGAGCGGAGAAGCGCTAGGGTCCTTTCCACCCCTTGATGGCCATGGTCCTGATGAACATGAATCAACACCTGCTCAATCAGTGCACTAGGCAGCAAAAGCTGAAGTACCACCTCGGCACCGTCAGGGCGATGAACCTGACGATACAGAACTCCTTCCCTTTCAATCAGACGATCCCATTGTCGTAGCAGCACCAGAGCAGGTGGAGCAAGCTGCTGCCGCTCCTCAAAGCTGGGTCGCTGCTTCCGTCTCCAGAACACCAAGATCTCCTTTATCACTGGGTCGACCTGTTGGAGGGCATGAAGATCAGGAGTAGTGAGATGGGGCAAAACCGTAATGGCAGCTTGTGATACCTCAGCTGGTCCCAGCCGCAAGGCTTGTTGAAGAGGTCCAGGCAAGGCTGTACCAGGAACCATGGCTTTAATCTCCTGAGGATCAGGTGGATGCTGGCGAGATAAAGCGTCTGCGTTCTTATTACTCCTTCCTGACCTGTACTTTAAGTCGAAGTCGAACGAAGCGAGCTGAGCTGCCCAGCGCTGTTCAGTAGCCCCAAGTTTAGCAGAAGACAAGTGACTAAGAGGATTGTTGTCGGTGTAAACAATACACTTGTGGCCCAACAAGTACTCTCTAAATTTCTCAGTCATGGCCCACTTAAGTGCCAAAAACTCCAGCTTCATGGAGCTATAATTTAGCATATTGCGCTCAGGGGGCCTCAAACCCCGACTGGCATAGGCTATTGGCCTCACTTTACCTCCCTGCTCCTGGGAAAGCACTGCCCCTAGGCCGGCATGGCTGGCATCCACTTCTAAAATAAAAGGCAAAGAGAAATCTGCATAAGCGAGCACTGGTGCTGTCGTCAGCTTAGTCTTTAATGCCTCAAAACTTTGAGCACACTCGGCAGTCCAGTTCTCCACGACACCATGCTCTGACCTCTTCTTTGATTTTCTGCCTCCCCACTCTGCCACCAGTCTATGCAGAGGTGCCGCCAACTTGGCAAAACCCTCCACAAAACGGCGATAATAGCTGGCAAACCCAAGGAAGGAGCGTAGTTCCGAAACAGTCTTAGGAGGCTGCCAGTTAGCCACCACTTCCACCTTGCTAGGGTCCGTAGAGACACCTTGATCGGAGATGACATGGCCTAGGTAGCGAACCTCCCGCTGGAAAAAGGCACATTTGGCAAGCTTGGCTTTTAAACCTTCCTGCTGAAGCCGACCTAGCACCACATCCAGCCGCTCAAGATGTTGCGATACTGTTGATGAAAAGATTACAATGTCATCAAGATAGAGAAGCAGAGACTGGCACTGTTGATCACCGAAAAGGCGTTGCATTAGTCTCTGGAAGGTGCTAGGGGCATTACAGAGCCCAAATGGCATTCGGTTCCATTCAAATAGGCCGAAAGGAGTACAGAAGGCAGTCTTGGGCCTATCCTCTTCCGTAACTGGGACCTGATTATAGCCACTTGCTAAATCCATGGTGGAAAACCAACGGGCACCAGTCAGCGCATCTAAGGATTCTTCAATGCGCGGCAGGGGGAATGCATCTTTCCTTGTCTTGTTGTTCAGTTGCCGATAATCAACACACATGCGCGGGCTGCCATCCTTCTTCTTAACGAGCACAATGGGAGAAGCATAGGGGCTGCTACTCTCTCTAATCACCTCGGCCCCTAACAACTGGTTAATATGCTCTTTCACAACCTCGTACTCTGAAGGGGGGATGCGCCTATAACGCTGCCGCACGGGGATATCGTCTAAGACTGGAATGTCATGGGAGATCAAGTTAGTGCAACCCAAATCAGTATCATGAGCAGAAAAGACAGAGCTGTATTTCTTAAGGAGAGACCTCACCTGTCCCTGTTCCTCTGCTGACAGTTTAGACAAATCAATCCCTTCCATCTGATCCTGCACAGTAGGAGTGGTGGTGTGAGATGCCATTGTGGCTACATTAGGGGGTATTTCTGTCACACCAGCGGGCAAACTGACCACATGAACATCTTCCAGGGTCCCTATAACGGTCCTGGGGTGAAGCAAGACCGCCGTGGTCCCTACATTAACAACTGGTATGTATGCAGTACCTCTAACCACTCGAACCAATGCAGGGGACGCTAAAAGTCCAGCAGGCAAGTTAACATCAGTAGGTTCAAATAACACAGTGGCACCTGAATATTGCTCAGAACAGGTGGCGGCCACTACTTTCATTACACCACCCGGAATGCAACATGCTCGCTTACCCCTCACTCTCACATGGCCAGACAAATCCAGTGGGGCTCTTATACTAACGTCATGGCACTTTTGCAGCGCCTGCACAAGGGGTTTAGGGGCCTCTGTGACAAAGCCCAAACTAAACAATGCTTCACCGTGTTGCCCAAAAAGCTCGTGGTAACACTTCCGAATGACATTCATCCCCAATACACCCGGAACCGTGGAAGGTCCTGCACCTGGAGGATCTTTAACGACCAACACGCCACACTGTGGAAGAAACTTGTCACAGAGCTCTACACTTAGCTCGATATAGCCAAGGTAAGGAATGGACAACCCATTAGCCGCTTTAAGCTGCAACCAATGACAAGCTTGGAGACGCTCTTGACCCCAGGACTCAAAATGCTGGCGGAAAAAACTTTCAGTAATGGTAGAGACCATGGACCCCGTATCAACCAAACAAGGTACTTTTATACCGCCCATGTCCACATCTATATGAGGACAGGATGAAATTAATTTGGAGACTGCCTCTGGACCATTAGAAGCAACCCTTGAGCCAATAGACACCCCACCCGAACTGTGGCTCGGCAATACGGAGGGTGCTAGTTTTCCGAAGCCGTATTTAAAGGAGAGTGCCTGCGATTATGCAGAGGGGCCTGCGAAGGAGGCCGGGAACGAGGGACGCGTTCCCCATCACACTCCCGAGCAAAATGTCCAGGTTGCTGACAACGACGGCATATAATGGAATCGCCCCGTCCTGAGCGAGGCATTCGATGGGGGCCCTGCAATCGAGCAATGCTCTGAGTGAGCTGATTAAGTTGCTCCTGCTGGCACTTTAACAATTCCTTCATCTCGCTCATCTCAGACAATTGGGTAGACTGGGCTATTCCTGAAGGACCGCTATGGACCCCATACTGAATGCCATAAACAGAAGGGACAGAACTGCTTCTATGCCTAACGCCACTAGGCAACCCTTCACGTTCCCACCTAATAGCTTCCCCTCTAATCTCCAGCAATGTCAGCGTTGGCTGCCTCCTTACTAGCTGCTTTAACTCCCGCCGCAAGGTACTATCTAAGACCTGTTCAACAAATTGATCTCTTAATAAAACGTCAGCATTGGGCATACCATTGGGGGCACTCGATTTAACTTTTTCCATAAGACCCAAGAGAGCGAGGGAAAACTCTTGCAGTGTCTCACTTTCCTGCTGTTTTCTAGAGAAGAAAGCTTCCTGCAATGCTACATAGGAGTCTGAACAGCCATACAGTTCTTGCAATATAGTGATTATCTTAGCAGGATCAGTCCTCTCTGCACTAGAGCGATATTTGATCTCCTCACGTGCTTCCCCTTCTAGGTGGTCAAACAGGAAAAATGCTTTATCAGCCAAAGACAAATGACGTGCTCTAGCACAACCTTCTATTTCCTCCAACCATTCATTCAACCCTATACCTGATTTTCCTCTAAACATAGGGCACTTTCTGTCACGGGGCACAAAAACTAGTCTCTCTGCTACAGAGACACCAGCCGTTGGGGGGTTAACAGATGATGCAGTTGAAGTAGAAGGTGTAGCACTAGTACCTGACCCAACAGCCCTCTCCTGACGCAGCCTCTCATTGTCTGCTTTCAGCTGCGCGATCAAGTCCCTGAGTTCCTGTAACTCTTCCTCCATCTCTGTAACACAGCTGTGAAATCCCACACCAAAGTAGCTGCTGCTTTGCCTTTATTCTGTACAAAATAATATAAAAAAACAATTTACGTTACACCAAACAAAAAAAGAAGAACACACGTCTCTGTTTTAAAGAGTACATCCTGTCGACAACAACGCCAAGTTTGTGGCGAGACGAGGATGGGATATAAAGTAAATACTCTTTGCAGTTTTAAAAAGACAACGCCACCCTGGGAATTTCACCCAGAGAATACTGAAAGTAACACTAAATCACCAGAAAGGCACTTAGGTTCGCTATACTCAGTCCAGAGACGAGGTTCAATGATCAACAAATTCACAATTTATTAATAATTATTTAAAACACCATATAAAAGCACAATCATAAATATTCAAGTACAAATATGCTTAAAAAGGTATTCAGAGCTGAGGCTTACCAGTGGAGGGGCAGGGATGCCACACACAAACTAAAGAAAGAAAACACACCCAAAACACAAGTGCAACAGACTATCACACACACACTCACACTAATAAACTAAACAAGGCAGGTGTGTACACTCAAGGGATCCCACCACCAAGGCACCCTAGTCTCCTCCACGTCAGCACTCCGCATCTGAATAAAAAGAAACAAAGAAAATTTTATTACAACAAACTAATGTGTAGCACCGGGGGATAACCCAACTGCAGGACCACACTGGTGATCTACAGCTAGAAAAAGGGCCTCCCACCAGTGGTGTAACAAAAATCCAAACTACAAATCAAAAGCAATAAAACAACATACAATCTGGATAAAACTCTAAAATCTGGAGCAAACGGAATCACCGTACTGCTCCAACTTGCCGTCCACACGACGATAAGTTAACAGTCAATCAATATGCACGCCAGCTGACTCCGATAACCGGCATGCATATGGCCGTTGTCCACGCCGACGTCCACTGTAAAAGCTGACAGCAGCAGGGAAAGAATTCTCACAACGGGAACAGACGGTAAAAGCACAGCAAGGCAAAACAGCAGCACTTCAGTTCGCGTAGCTTGGCGCAAAACTACGGCCCACACTTCCTGCGAAACATAATAAATAATTACTATAAAAGAACAATAGAAGGCAGAGAGCGTAACAAAAGTTGATTACGTACCAAGTAAGCCGGGTCATAGAACGTAAGCAGAATAGCTCAGAGGAGGCTTCTATAGCTACGACCAGCCGCGATGGAGACTTTAGAGGAGTAACCCACAAACGATCTCTACCACACCGAGGAAGTCAGGTGACCAAAAAGGAGATCACAGGCAAGCAATGCAGAGACACTCAAATGGCCACTATTTATACCAGCGCCCCCTAATGGGCCAGGCTGAAAGTGGGTTGGACCGAGGGATAACATTCATCCTGCCACAGTCACATCACATGTGCAGGCACACTGGCACAGCACATGCGAGTGAAATTCTTGTGTGCGAGCCCCACAAGCAACAGAGATGTGCAAACACAACAACACAAACGAGCAAAATACAAGAATGGCCAACCTGAAACTAATAAATATATGTACAATATATAATAGTGTATGCATTTCTGGATGTGTATACTAAATATTTTCCTACGTGTGTGTGTGTGTGTGTGTGTGTGTGTGTGTGTGTGTACACATTTTTACAAATTAAATAGTAAAAAAAAAAAAAAAAAAAAAAAAATAATAATAATAATAAAATATATAAAAATATACAGAGTAAGACATGTGCAAAACAAGTGGCATTTATATACAGTGTGGAGTGCATAATGTTGAAGTTCCAGTAGTGAAGCTGAGGTGTCTATGACGTGTTCAGCAGTCTGATGGCCTGATGGAAAAAGCTGTCTCTCAGTCTGCTGGTACGGGACCGGATGCTGCAGAACCTCCTTCCTGATGGAAGCAGTCTGAACAGTTTATGGCTGGGGTGACTGGAGTCCTTGATGATCCTCCCCGCTTTCCTCAGGCAGCGCTTCCTGTAGATGTCTTGGAGGGAGGGAAGCTCACCTCCAATTATCCGTTCAGAGCACCGCACTACTCTCTGGAGAGCTTTGCAGTTGTAGGCGGTGCTGTTGCCATACCAGGTGGTGATGCATCCAGTGAGGATGCTCTCAATGGCACAGTGATAGAAGGTCCTGAGGATGCGGGGGCTCATGCCGAATCTTTTCAGTCTCCTGAGAAAGAAGAGGCGCTGCTGCGCCTTCTTCACTGTTTTGTTTGTGTGTACTGACCACGTAAGATCCTCAGCCAGATGTACTCCAAGGAACCGGAAGCTGCTCACTCTCTCCATAGCAGCGCCGTTGATGGTGATGGGGGTGTGTACTTCTCTGCACCTCCGGAAGTCCACTATCAACTCCTTTGTCTTTGCGACGTTGAGGGTGAGATGGTTGTCTTGACACCAGTGGGTCAGGGCGCTGACCTCCTCCCTGTAAGCCGTCTCATCACCGTTGGTGATAA
Organism: Copadichromis virginalis; assembly: GCF_057382275.1. Lineage (NCBI taxonomy): Eukaryota > Metazoa > Chordata > Actinopteri > Cichliformes > Cichlidae > Copadichromis > Copadichromis virginalis. Next base: position 33,672,038 of record NC_140638.1, read on the forward strand.
GACCCACCACTGTAGTGTCGTCCACAAACTTCACAATGATGTTGGAGCTGTTAGTGGCTGTGCAGTCGTAGGTGTAGAGTGAGTACAGGAGAGGGCTCAGTACACACCCCTGTGGAGCACCAGTGTTCAGTGTGATGGGGGATGAGGTGATGCTGCCCAGTCTGACCACTTGGCGTCTGTCAGACAGGAAGCTAAGGATCCAGCTGCAGAGGGAGCTGCTCAGTCCTAGATCCTGCAGTTTCCTGTCCAGCTTCGAGGGAACGATGGTATTGAATGCTGAGCTGTAATCTACAAACAGCATCCTCACATACGTGTCTCTCTTCTCCAGGTGTGACAGGGCAGTGTGTAGTGTCAGGGCTATGGCATCATCAGTGGACCTGTTGTGGCGGTATGCAAACTGTAGAGGGTCCAGTGAGTCGGGTAGTGCAGAGCAGATGAAGTCCCTGACCAGCTTCTCGAAGCATTTGCTTACGATGGGGGTCAGGGCTACAGGTCGCCAGTCGTTCAATGAGGAGATGGTGGAGGATTTGGGTACAGGGACGATGGTGGCCATTTTGAAGCAGGCTGGGACTACAGACAGAGAGAGGGAAAGGTTGAAGATGTGCGTGAACACTCCAGCCAGCTGAGCCGCGCATGACCTGAGGACGCGGCCGGGAATCCCGTCCGGACCAGTAGCTTTGCGTGCGTTCACCTTCCTGAAGCACTTCCGCACATCCTCCTCAGACACAGTGTGCGCACTGACGTCATCCGCGGTGCGCACACTGTCCGGTCTCATGGTGTTCGCTGTGTCGAATCTAGCGTAGAATACGTTTAGATCCTCACATAGAGAGGCCGTGGTCTGCGGTGTGCTGGGTTTCCCTCTAAAGTCTGTGATCGTGTTTAGTCCCTGCCACATACTCCGAGGGTTGTCAAACTGTTGCTCCACCCTGTCCCTGTACTCACGTTTGGCTGCTTTGATCGTCTTCCGGAGTTGGTAATGTGCGTGTTTGTAGTCCGATGTGTTCGCGGAGGCAAAGGCGGTGTTCCGTGCCGCCAGTGCCGCGCGAACATCTCCGTTAATCCAGGGTTTTTGATTTGGGAAGGATTTGACTGTTCTGGATGGGACGACATCTTCCACGCATTTCCTGATAAATCCACAGACTGAGTCTGTGTATTCCTCAATGTCTCTGGCGGCCACGTGAAACATTTCCCAGTCCGCGTGATCAAAACAGTCCCGCAGCGCAGACTCCAATTGGTCCGTCCAACAGTGCACCGCCCTCCGGGTTGGAGCTTCCTGTTTCAGCTTCTGCCTGTAGGCGGGCAGGAGCAGGATGGAGCAGTGATCTGATTGGCCGAATGGGGCGCGGGGGAAGGCTTTGTACGCATCCCGGAAAGAGGTGTAACAGTGGTCGAGTAGCCGGTTTCCACGCGTGTTAAAATGGATGTGTTAAAATGGATGTGTTGGTGGAGTTTGGGTGAGACTTTCTTCAGGTTTCCCTTATTAAAGTCCCCGGTCGTGATAAACGCTGCCTCTGGGTGTGCGGTTTCCTCGCTGCTGATCGCGCTGTACAGTTCCCTGAGTGCACGGTCAGTGTCGGCTTGTGGGGGAATGTAAACAGCCGTAATAATCACTGCTGTAAATTCCCTCGGTAGCCGGAATGGCCGGCACTTAATCATCAGGTACTCCAGGTCCGGTGAGCAGAAGGATTTGACCGGGTGCACGTTCGCATAATCACACCAGCTGTTGTTGATCATGAAACACACACCACCGCCTCTGCTTTTCCCAGTAAGATCCTGTGACCTGTCCGCGCGGTGCACAGAGAACCCCGGCAGTTGTATTGCGGAGTCCGGTACCTTGTCCGATAGCCAGGTTTCTGTGAGGCAGATCACGCAGCAGTCCCGCATCTCTCGCTGGAATGAGATCCGTGCCCGAAGCTCGCACAGCTTGTTCTCCAGAGACTGCACATTAGCCAGTAATAAACTGGGTAACGGTGGTCTGTAAGTGCGCCGTCTCAGTCGAACCAGAACGCCAGATCTTCTCCCTCTGCGTCGGCGTTTGCGGCCTCCAGGGCCAGAGAACAAAGGCGTCTCAGGTGAGATGAATGGGGGGTCTGCAAACGGAGCGTCCGTGTTGCAAAACTTGAACTCCGGAAAGTTATAAGAAAGACCGTCTTTTATGTCCAGTAAGGTTTGTCGGTCGTACACAAGGAGACAAGTGCTGCTCGTGAAAAAATAAAGGAAAAGTAAAATTAAACACAGAAGAAAGCCGTTGCTTGGGGGAGCTCGCGACGAGGCTGCCATACTCGGCGCCATCTTGAAATCCTCCTCCTTGTATACTTTTGTGTTGGTCTTGTAACTAATCCTGACCTGGGATGGATCCGTCTTCTACCTTCTAAAGTCGATCACCAAAGCTTTGGTCTTATTCACATTCAGAAGTAGATGATTCCTCCCTGACTGCTCCACAAAACTGTGTTCTTTACACCTCCTGCTCATCATTTAATCACACTCTAAATCTTGTTCTGAGACATGGCATAGAAACTGAACATTTAACAGTATTTCTTGAAAATCCTCTTTTGTCTGATCATTTCCTAATGACATTTAAATTTACAATAATGTATTACATAGCAGTGGGGAATAGATTTCATCACAGTATTGGGCGATCGTGGCTCAAGAGTTGGGCGTTCGCCTTGTAATCGGAAGGTTGCCGGATCGAGCCCTGGCTTGGACAGTCTCGGTCGTTGTGTCCTTGGACAAGGCACTTCTCCCATTGCCTACTGGTGGTGGTCAGAGGGCCCGGTGGCGCCAGTGTCCGGCAGCCTCGCCTCTGTCAGTGCGCCCCAGGGTGGCTGTGGCTACAATGTAGCTTGCCATCACCAATGTGTGTGTGAATGGGTGGATGACTGGATATGTAAAGCGCTTTGGGGTCCTTAGGGACTAGTAAAGCGCTATATAAATACAGGCCATTTACAGTAGATACCTTTCTGAAATTGCTTTAACTAAGTTTAAGGATATAATTCATCCACTGTTATCTTCTTCATTGGCTTGTGCCAACACTGTGCAGCTGCCCAACTCAGCTCTCACAGAGGTCGATTATCTTGTTAAGATAACAATAATCTTCATTGCGTGTGACTCTGGTTACTGTAGTTCCTCTGAAAGAGGTCATTGTCGACTTCAGGAGGCACAGCACTGACTTAAACGGCCCTGTACATCAACAGTGAGTGTGACCCACACCTTCTGGTTTAGTGGCGTCCTCATCTCTGCTGACATCTCCTGGACAGACATCACAGAGCGGTTGGCAACAAGGCTCAGCAGTGGCTGAAGTTTTTGAGGGTCCTTAGGAAACCCAACCAGAACTCCAAACTGCTGCTGACCTTCTACTGCTCGTCCAGAGCTTGCTGACATACTGTATCACAGTATTGTACGGGAGCATCATGGCAGACAGGGAGAGGTTTCAAAGAGTAGTTAGGGATCGTGGCTCAAGAGTTGGGAGTTCGCCTTGTAATCGGAAGGTTGGACAGTCTCGATCGTTGTGTCCTTGGGCAAGACACTTCACCCACTGGTGGTGGTCAGAGGGCCTGGTGGCGCCAGTGTCCGGCAGCCTCGCCTCTATCAGTGCGCCCCAGGGTGGCTGTGGCTACAATGTAGCTGCCATCACCAGTGTGTGAATGTGTGTGTGAATGGGTGGATGACTGGATGTGTAAAGCGCTTTGGGATCCTTAGGGACTAGTAAAGCGCTATACAAATACAGGCCATTTGCCATTTACCATTTACCAAGGCAGCACAGAAGATCATTTGCTGCCCTCCCCCCTCCCTGATGGACATTTATACCTCCCTGGCTTGCTCAGCAGAGCAGAGCTCAGCAGAGAGCATCATCAAGGACAGCTCCCACCCTGGTTTTGACCTGTTCAAACTGTCCTCAGGAAAGTGCTACAGGTGCATCAGTACAAAGACTAACAGACTCAAGAACAGTTTCTTTTGTTAGATTATTCTGTTATTATATGTTACCTTATATATGTAATCAAAGTAGTTGAATTAGAATACTGCTGTAGATCACATTATACCCTTTAATATAGAGTGTGTGAGCTGTATGTAGTTTAGTTCTCGTTATACTTTTGAGTTAACAGAACATATTCACATATTAGTTCATTAGATAAATGTGCATCACTCTGTATCCTTGATCTGCTGGGAATGTGTTACACTGTTTTCTTGACATGCTTAATTGTTGAATCATGAAGAGAAGATTGTAAGCAGGAGACTCTGTGTCTAAGACAGGGGAGATAGACAGACCACATTCCATACCCCCACCTTACAGAAAGCAGAGAAACAACTGCCGAGGTCATAACTTAGGCGCTGTAACAGAGAAAGAATGTGATGTTTTGGCTTTTACGACTAGCTGGGGGCCACTAGAGAGTATAAAAAGCTGAGCAACCCGTCACCATTTTGAGACATGTGCCTGACCCTCTGGTAGCATCTCTCCCGTCCGGACGTTGTAATGCTCTGACTGTTGAATTGTATGGAAATAAATGATTGTTGATTGAGCATTTATACACCGAGTATTGTCCTTCCTTCAGCCCAAAGATTCAAAGAATTGGGAGATTTCAACACTTTCCAAAAGCCATAACCACCCTGAACTCACACGCACTGACCCCCAACCCTCTATACACAGACTATGCAAATTACCATCACTACTGTGCAATATTTAATACGTGCAATAACCCACACTGTAAATATATAATCCTTATTTATTTTTGATATTTGTATATAGCACAGCAGAACAGTGCATGTTACCATCTGTTCACATCTGCATCATGGAGTAATTGATTCATTGTACTGTACTAGTTTCCTGATGCACAAAACCTTGAACTCCTCCAGAATGGATTTCAAGACGAGCCTTAATTTGCCGCTATTTCCATAGACAACTATGCTGGTCAAACTCTTCTTCTGAGACTGACCCTCAGTGGTGGATATGGGGCACTCATAAATCAGCAGGGGCCAAAGAATTCTTGGCAGGATGCCATGTTAGTATAACCATTCTAACATTTCTCAAAAGACCTTTTTTGCCAGTTTCTTCAGCCGACCCTCAAGCTCCTCACAAGGAACAGCTGCTCCATCTTTAAGTGTGCTCTAGAACATTTTCACCAAGCTCTTAATGGGTTTTCCAAAGATGGTTGGGATGGTAGACTGGAATCTATTGCTCAATTGACATTCCATAAGCTCCAACACCATTGTAATGTTTGCTGATGACACAGTGGTGTTGGGCGCCATCTCCAACAACGGTGAGGCAGCCTACTTGGATGAGGTGAAGAATCTGGCATCGTGGTGCCAGGACAACCACCTCCAGCTGAACATCCGCAAGACCAATGAGCTGGTGGTGGACTTCAGGAGTAAGCATAGAGTCTACAAGCCCCTTATCATCAACGGAGCTCCAGTGGAGAGGGTGTGGTCCTTCAAGTATCTCAGTGTCCACATCTCCTCAGACCTGACATGGTCTGCTCACATTCAGGTCCAGTCCAAATAGGCTAGGCAGCACCTGTACCATCTCCGACAACTGAGGAAGTCCTGGGTCTCTCCAGTGATCCCCAGGACTTTCTATACAGGTGCTGTGGAGAGCATCCTTACACATAACATCGCATCCTGGCATGGGAACAGCTGTGTTAAGGATCAGAAAGCTCTTCAGAGAGTGATCTGTGTGGCTGAACGCTGCTGCAGGACTGTTCTTCCCTCCCTACAGGACATCTACACCAGGAGATGCTGGTCTAGAGCAGCTATTGAAGGACCCATCCGATCCCAGCAACAATCTGTCCCAACTTCTGCAATCAGGCAGAAGGTTCTGCACCACCTGGGCAAAAACAGAGAAGCTCAGGAGGAGCTTCTACCCTCAGCCCCTCCGAGTCCTAAATCAGAACATGCGCACCCCTCCAAAAGCATCCATAAGTGACGGAGACAGGACTTATTCTTGCCACATTCCAGAACGTTCACGGTCATCTCATATCATGGCTGATTCTTCTTGGCCTCACTACTGTGTATATTATCTCGTACAGTAGCGGTTTTTGATACGGGCGACATGGGCGTTTGCCCAGGGCAGCATCGTGGTGGGGGCGGCATCAGGGGCATCGTCAAAAAAAAAAACAAAAAACAATTTGTTCGTACTCATGCTGCCCCGACATCACGCCAGTGCATATTGGGAATGGCATAGGCACCGATCGGTTTTCTGTCGCCCATTTGCTGGGAGTAAGGGCGCCCTCCGTTTGTGAGGTGCACCTGCTGCATGCGGCACAGGGAGGAGAGGGCGGGGCGGCGGGGGAGTCTCAGGCTGGCTGGAGCAGCATCTAATAACCAACCCGCAAAATAAAATAAAAAATAAAAACAAACCAACAAACAGGAAAACACCAGACATCATGATACAGACTTATAATTTGCATCGATGCTTTTTTGAAATTCTATATGCGAAAAGTGAGCACGAGAGCCCTCGGTGCGCCTGCTCGCTGCTGAAGTCAAAGTAAAGTTTATTGTCATCTCCGCTACATACAGTCCAGCATATAGAGACGAGACGACGAGGCTCCAGTTACAGCAGTGCAAGTAAACAAACAATAAATATAAGAAGAGTAAGAAAATAAATATACACTTTAGGACTCGGGATAAAGGATCAATAACAATTTAAAATTTATAATTCAGTTTGATGATTTAAAGTCTCACACACAACCCGTCGAAAGGGGAGGGGCGGCTGCTTCCAGATAGAGCGCATTTCAATCATAATGATGTAAATCCAAGCCCATTATGTATTCATGATTTGAATCCTGGGTTGTACGAAATCCCAGAAATACACCTTAGACAAAGTGAATCTGTGAACTAAGGTGTAGGTCTGTAATGTTATGTTGTGGTGATCCTCAGGTTGAGGGATGGGTGTTCCTACTGGAGTGCAAAATTAAAACCTATGGAAGATGGACAAGAAAAGTTCAAAGCCATCAGGTACTCAGTTTAGAAAAAAGAAGTAGAGGCGGAGAAATGAGCAAAAGATGCAGGTAAGCAGATGTGTGATTGGATAATGGCAGGTCATCCTGAAACAATCAGAATCAGAATACTTTATTAATCCCCAAGGAATTTATGTGGGTTACAGTTGCTCCAAGAAGAAATGGTAAAAAATTGTAACAGTAACAGACTAAACTCCAAACAATACATTATGTTACAGATTTTACACATTTAAGAAATAGCATTAATATATACAGATCACTCAATTATAAATATCAAGGATTAACAGAGGTGATTACAAGGAAATTGACGAGAATATTCCAGAGTAGAAAAGAGCGTGTGTAAAAAGGATGTAATTGCAGTGTTTACAGTGTGTTAGATGGAGGAGTTGTACAGGGAGATGGCCACAGGCAGGAATGATTTCCTGTGTCATTCAGTGATGCTTTTTGCTAATCTCAGTCTCTAACTGAACATGCTCCTGTGACTAGCCAGCATGTCATGGAGTGGGTGGGAGGTATTATCCAACATTGTCTTTATCTTGGACAACATCTACCTCTCAGACACCACCCTAACGGAGTCTAGCTCCACCCCCACAACATTACTGGCCTTGTGGATCAGTTAATTTAGTCTGTTGGCATCTGTGACCCTCAACCTGCTGCGCCAGCATGCAACAGCATAGAGGATAGCACTGACCACAACAGAGATACAACTTAACTCTGTAACTTCTGTCGGTGCTGTGCTTTTTGGAAATCGAATTTCCCAGAGGAACCCACCCGAGGGATTAATAAAGTTCTATCTAATCTAATCTAATCTAATCTAATCAACAACATAACATTAATTAGTAGGCAGAGGGGGTGTTCTCCCAGGGCGCTAAATAGGCTAGGACCGCAACTGATCTTGTACATTACCGTTTGTACTACTCTGGTCACTATGTTGTATGTTGCACTGCTCTGTCAGTACATTGCGGTGCTAATATGGCACAAGACACATTCCACTCGTACACATTTTCAGACTTTTAATTTCAAATTTCCAGATTGTTTTATTTAATTTACTTAATGTATATAATTCACTACTTACTGTATATGATGTCCTCTTTATGCACAGTCGAGGAGTGTTTCAGGACAGATTTCATTTCAGTTGTACTCCTATAACTATGCATGTGACAAATAAAGAATCTTGAATCTTGACGTTGGCCGCTTACATAGGTTAGGTCCTAGGCTCTATAGAGGTTCCCCAAAGAACTCTAAATCAGTTGAATAAATGATTAAGAAACTGGATGAATGGATTGATATTTCGTTATTACTCGGCCCACTGAATAGTATTATAAAGCTGAAACACCTCAAAACTTAATTTGTAGTTTCCGCCTTTATTTTGAAGGTGTTTTCAAACCGGAAATTGTTCTCTTATTACCTGTTATGTGACGGGTGGACGTGAAATGTAGTTAACAAAAAGCTTTTTACTTTATTGACTCTTAGTAGGTGCCCTGAACGCCTCTCCAGGTCGCTAAACTCGTATTTACGGTAAATCGGACATGACATCAAAGTGTGGATAGTGGTGGTGTTTTCCGCATTCCCCAACTGCCTGCGAGCTTCAGGGCCAAGCACACGGCGAAACGGCATTTATGTTCCAGCCTTTCCAGGATCAGGGCAGGAACACATCCGCGAGATACACCGCTTTTCCTGGGAACGTCTTACCTGGAAGCCGGACGGTGAACCTGGGCAAGGAAGCGCTGTGTTGTTAAGGCTGCTTGCAATACGTGTCGATGGTTAGTGAGCCAACAAATTTCTCAGCTGATTTTTTTTTCTTTTTTAGTGGCATCTGTCTTCTTTGAAATATTGAAAGCATCTGTAGTTATTTTTAAACTGTGCCATTTCGTGGGACAAGGAAGTTTTGTGTTGTTTCCCTCCTTTAGAACGGATGGATTTTAGTCTGTTTTTCTACATAAAACATGTCCCAACAGGCTGAGGTCGTATAGTGCCTTAGGCTGTGCAGTCTACACATTTTTTTTATACTGTTACTTGCAAAGAAGTTATTCTGTAAATTAACCAATGGATAGTTTTTATCGGTTAACTTCATACAAAATACATTTTAGTACATTCAAAGGGCGTCAGATCTCTGTACCCACAGCGTTTCAAACTGTTTGGCAGGTATCGGGCGGGTTCTCCAAAACCAGCCTGATCTTATGTATGTTCATTATTTATTGCAGATTCTAGCTTGAAGGGTGGATTTAGGATGAACTAAATAGGATTCTAAATATGTGGCGTTCCCAAAACCACAAAGGGTGTTCCCTTTCTTAAAAAAAAATCTGCTCTGGGGGGAAAAACACTTAAACTTTTAAAAAAAAAGGGGGGGGGGGGGGTATACAATTTTTGGCTCTTAGACTGTTTGTCACATTTGGTGACTTTGTTATTGTGGAAAAACTCATAGTGTACCCTTGGGAACGTTTGGACAAATCACATTCCTCGAGCAAAGGAGTCAGAAGTCACATCACTTGAACAAATGACCAGTTGACAGGAAAGAAAGATGTTGAGGAGATTCTTTAGGGATAGCTGTCTTACAGTTAATGTGCGTTGATAGGTTTTTCATACTAGCATGATTTATAGCACCTATGCATTCGTGTAAAGTCATCTTTAATCTGTGGTAGCTGGCTCACCTTAAGAGGTATTTGGGTTTTAGATAAACACTGTACTAACTGTACTTTGTTTGCTTGTATTTGGTGGTGGTGTTTGCCTGCAGTGCACTACAGAACATGACCTCACATCAGTGTACTTCTGGCAGTAGATCAAGAAAATACTGTACATTTTCTTTCTGCGAAGTTGTGGATTATTATTTAGAAAACTGCAGATGTTTATTGCAGATGATGCATGGCGTCACTGTGGGGGAGCAGAGGATCATCTACATAGCGGTTTATCATATTGTTATTACTCCGACTCAGTGTGACAGTTGTCCACACTGTCTCTCTCAGCCACTCTCTGCATTGACTCAATGTCCCAACCTTTGCTCCACTTCACACTCTTTTAGCTAGCCGTAACTACAGGCGATTTGTGTGTATGTGTCAGTTTGCAGTCTGCTTTTGCCTTTGTCGGGATCTCCTGACTGAGGTCCATATCTAAGTCTCTATCTGGGGAACTTTTCCTTTATGTATATCATCTAAGTAATCATCAGTGAATTGTGCTCTGAAAAAAAGGAAAAGAAAACAAATGAAATGATGAAACAATAATAACCACTTTGGTGTTTACCAGCTTGCTGAAATGCGCCGTCATTGTGGGAACTCCTAGAGCTTAACTTGCTGCTAAGTCATGTGCAGAGAGAGAATGACTCAAGCAAATGGTCCAGAATTGCAACGGGTTGGACTAGTTCTGCTTGGTCAGTTTAGGCAAGGCGCAGTGCGACAGAAGCATCACTGACAAATGGCAGTCAGTCTGCTTAGATATCGGCTGAGTACTAGGGCTGCCACAAACGATTATTTTGATAGTCGACTAGTCACCGATTATTTTTGCGATTAGTCGACTAATCAGATCATCATCCATTGGACTAAAACTACAGCTTATTGCACCAGCAGCATCTGCTCTTATATAACTATCATTAGCTTACAGCTTTAAGTGTTTCAGGTCTCTGCTAACTAAAAATAAAGACAAGATGATAGTTTATTAAATTTTAATGAAATTTGCAGATTGTTTCGGTGGAGTTTAATAAACTCCTTGCTATCTAAAATATAACAGGACACCGGAGTAAATTCTCGAGCATCTCACACTTCTGACAATCAGCTGTCTGCTTGACGTTTATTCAGCTGTGTAAAAACTATAACTTTAATCTCAGACAAACTGATTTACTCAGGAAATAAAATACTAAAAAAAAGCCAAACAATAACATTTTAAGTTATCTAAGTGACTCATATATATTTAACCCGAGTAGCGAAAGACGGCGGTGGGTTTGAAAACGATTTGCGGGGAGTCCGGTGTTCTCACTGCGCTAGTGAGCCTAGCCCCCGGCTCGCTATCGAGCTAGTGGGTAACAGACGTCTCCGAAAACGTCGGAGCGCTTTTGAAAATATGTGGTGTCCTGATAAACTGAGCAGATATTTGAGGTTTACACAGCTACATTCTCGCCTGAAAATATGTTAAACATTTATTTTGTGACCCAGAAAGAATAATAAGAGTAATATTAAAACTAACTAGCTGCCGCCATTGTTGGAAACTGCGCTGGGCCGCGCTATGAATTCTGGGACACAGCTGCTGCTGCTTCTTCTTCTTCTTCTTCTTCGGGGTTTAACGGCAGCTGACATCCTTGTACATGCAATGCTGCCATCTTCTGTTTCAGTCCGTTATTTCACTCTTAAATCCTGCTACTTATTCCAGCTTCAAACGAAGCGTCGACTATTAAATCAGTCGTCGACGATTTTGATAGTACTGAGTACCCAATCTATTTAATACCAAAGCTGTACAGCGTGAAACCGCTTTACTGCTTTGCTATGTTGCATCTGCCGTAGATTGTTTGGAATTATTTACAGATCAGTTAACCAGCTTAATGAACTGAAATGTATGCATGTCTGTTCCTTTTTGCAAAATCGTCACTACATTTTCCAGATCTGCATGTGCTTTTCTGCATCCACTTAAATAAAATAACAAAATTGCTGTCACAGAATTTCTAAGACTGTAGAAAAACAAAACAAGTTACAGCAACTTTCTTTAATTTTAGTTTAATTTTTTCATTTTTTTTTTAAATAACATAGAGAATATCACAAAAACGACCATAATTCAGACCCTGCGGATTGAGCCTGTTGGGACCATAAATGTATTTTCTGCAGTGAGTTTTGAATCTTGTGCCTGCAGTGACATTCCTGTAGCTATTACCGTTCTCGTCATGCTTGGTGAAATGACCAGGGTCGGACAACGTTTGAAAGATTGTGATTGTTTCTTTTAGCCAGGAGACATGATGCACAAACTGACATCCACATTTTATTCACCCTTCCCTGTATGTTTCTTTCATTCTGTATCATATGGGGAAGTACATCAAAGTGTGTAGAGAGAAGTTTGCGACATGCATCTGATGTCATGGTTTCTAGTACAGAGAGTTGTGAGAAGAGAATCAATGGAAGTGCCACAAGCAGACGAGAGAAGTCGTTATTATACAGCACCTAATAAGATAAAAATCCTCAAGCCCAGAAATCGAACCTGAAATGAGGAAGTGCCTCACGTGTGACTCGTGCTTCTGTGAAAGCTGGTGATGCCACTAAGAGGCTTTCATTTTCTCCAGTCTTTAATCAGTTTAAGCTTCTACGTACGTAAAGTTATTATGGGAAACTGCTAAATTGTTTCTTGCTGTGCTTCCATTTTATGTTAATACATTTTATTTTCTGAAATATTGTAAACATTTTGTATGATGGCAGTGTACTGAATGAACACGTAAAATACTAAAAATATACAGCTGTAACATTAAAACTACCGAGGGTGTGAGGCGAATGTCACTGAGCTCATTCTTCTACAACAATACAAAGAATTGTAATCCTACGAATCCATGGCATCTAGTATACTTGTCAATGTTATCACAACACATTCCACATATACAGATTGGCTCAAAACTGTCAAGAAAAGAGGGAGACACATGAGGTGGTAACTGAGAAAATATGCATATATTTTCTGAAAATGTCAGTAACACAATGGAGAAGTAAAATATTAATGTTTGTATCTTTGTGTAGTTTTGTTGTAGTTTTCTTGTGACAATCCATTATCCCTGAAAAAAATTGTTAATGAGCTTAGAAACGCAGCTTGTTAATATATGAAACTGTATCAATAACAAACAAGCATAGCTGAATTAAAAGGCTTGAGCAGTGCACGACATGGTTAACTGTCTCCACTGGTTTAAATATGTAAATATTAGAGATGGCATGATACCACTTTTTTATGTCTGATACCGATATCATAAATTTGGATATCTGCCGATACCGATATGAATCCAATATAGTGTTTTTAATCAATAAAACTGTTTTTTTTAATATCTTGTTCATACTCAAGTTTTAAAAAACAAAACACCAAAGCTATTCTGTTAAACCTGTATGCAAGAAATACACTGCACCCAAAATATTTCATAGTTCAGCAATACTGAGCTAATAAACTTAAACCTGCTCCGTCCTCCCTATTCTGGTATTTTAAAGAGTATTTAGCAGAAATATTAAACAACCTAACTAATAGGGTTGCAAACTCCCAGCAAAAATAATAGGAAACCACCCCCCACCTCATGATGCTTAATTGACGTAATCAACCTTAATTTAATGCATGTGTTTAAAAAAAAAAAAAGGACAGAAGTCAATTATTTTTCAAGAAATATTAAATAGATTCAACATCTTTCTTCAACAGAACTGCAGACTGCACAGATGGAAGAAGTACTATAGCTTACTAGGGTATGTTAGACTTAACAGTTACTATATACAGTAATGGATTTCTACACATTTTACATCAGATTAAAACTTTGGGTGTAAGAGTCAGATAATTATTTATTAAAAGCTCGACATTTTAACTGAGAATAAGAAAGAAAAGTATGTCTTTGTGCCCCCTTTTCCCTGTTCATGCCCTATCGGCCCCCCTGGCTAAACTTTGCTAGACCCGCCCCTGCAAAGTTACCAGCCGTGTAACTGTGTGGACCAAAAACAAGCAAGAGAGACTGGCACAGAAAAGCCGATCAGCTGATCATTAATCAGTTTCACAATTGAAGTAGCAACAGGAGAGGGAGGGAGAGGCAGTCGCTCCATATATTGGTTGTTAAGCTTAACGCGGGAATGCTTTACAAACATTCAGAGATGAACTTACACACTTGCTTTACTTCTTTCTTGGATAACTTTGTCGGAGATGAAATGCTGGTTTGGTAGCGAGGCTACAAATGCTCAACTAGACCACCGACAGGTCTCGCACGCCACAGTCGCTCTATGACGAGATGCATACTGCTCCGACAAGCTAAGGTTATGAGCTGAGTTACGCCATGTCGCAAGTTTTGTGAGGTGCTTTTTTGATATTTAATGGATTGGATTACATTTTTTATTTCTCTGATCCAGTCATTTAGGTCAGTATCGGACCGATACCGATACATAATATCGAATCGGTCCATCCCTAGTAAATATGTGTGAAAAATGAAGGCGTCTGGACCAAACAGCTAGTTAAACTTACTAGTGATTTCTCAGATATACTAATCTTAATGTGCTGGTTGAGCCTGTGCCTGTTCCACTTGCCTAAGGAAGTTATTAAAACTTTTCACACTGCACTCCAGCTTGTATACACGTTTGTCGGGTTGGTTTGTAAGAGGAAATGCTTGCTCGTAATGATCTGTTACGATGATAAATTCCAGAAGCTCATCTACTGGCTAATGCTGATTCTGTTTCCACACAAACTGGGAATCTCAGAACTTTGAATGCAGAGCCAGTGGCAGCATACCTTGCATGCTAATCTCCCATTGGTCCCCCATCAAACACCAGATGTTTATCTGGTCTCTCAGCTTGTCAAGCTTCAGGCATAGTTAACGGGACACAGATATGCTCATGAAATAGAAGCACACAGTTTTCAGTAGGATCCAAGACAAGTAAAGCTTCCAGTAACAAAAGCCAACTGCAGTCAGAAGATGGCAGTAATGTAAAGGATGGGTGGAAGTTTGATGGCAGAACGCTGTTTCAGATTAAAAAAGATCTTTCACATTAATTGTTTCTGATTTCTTGATTTGACCGGGCAGTCGCTGCTTAGTCTGCTTGTCTGTTGGAACACCGCTGCGTTACAGTTTTATTTATGAGTAGATAAAGTATTCATCTTGAACTAGATGACTGGGAAAAGTTCAGCATAAACACATATTGAAGAACCCTGGAGAAATTATTACGTCTGATTTTTTTTTTTTTCTTGCTAGCAAAATGTCGGCTGTATGTATCAGATGTATGCACTGTGTTTGTGTAGTTGTCACAGTACAAGACATTGTGTGGTCTTTTGGAGAACATAATTTTCTGTAATATTTTCTCTTACTCAAACTCAGGTCCAGCTTTGATGTTAGAGTTTGGAGGATCATGAACCCCTTGAAGCTCCATATTAAATAGTTGGCAGTAGGCAAACCTATAACCAAGGTGACCAGTGTGAACCAAAGGAACATGGCTGTCTTCAAACCTGAGAATGTGGAAGACTTCTATGAGATTGGGGAAGTTCTGGGAAGGTATGGATGCAACTGTTTTATGCTCTAGTGTGTTCCAATAGGTGCTCCGCAGTACAGTGATGTATGGTGAGGACATGTACAGATTTGTTTCTTTTGAATACCAGCATATTGGATTTGAAATAAGCAGGATTTCAGCCTTAATTTGATGGTGCTGATACCCCAAAAAGCTCTCTGAGTAATAAGGTAAAACAAAGAAGAAACGATAATCCTATGTTAACTCACAGTCATACAAAGTGAACGATTTACATGCATTTAATGCAACCCATACCAGACTATTGCAAAATGACCACAGAAACCTCTGTGCTTGTGGGCTTAACAAACTTCCCATTTTGAGCAATTATACTGCAATTCCACTATAAATTATTAATCACAATAGGAATAAAAGCTCTCAGAGACATCAGTCTCCCAGTCATGCCCAGTATACTGTAACAAGAGCTGTGTCCTCTGCTTTTTTTAATGCCTGCCTACAATAACCTGCAGCCTTGTACCACGTATGGTTGGTCTGAAACCATATTAACGAGGTGATGCGTGTGAAAGTAAAATTCCCTGTTCCCATAGTAGCAATCACGGCAATATCGCACTATGGGATGCAATTCAACTCAGAATCATTTATCTCATTCCACCACTCCTGATTGGCTGGTGATTGCAACAACTACGTCAGGCAGAAACTCCCACCCTTCAGTAGCTTGTGCTATTACATAGCCATTATTGAAACACCTCTTCAAGCTTTGGCGCATATCTCAACCTATATTAGGCTAGCTAGCTATCTTACCTGTCCATAGACAGGAGTGTTTAGCAAACTTCCTGTCGCTGGGTGCTTGATACCTTTTGCTCGTCTCTGCTGAAACCAAGTCTGCACCATAGATTGGGCGTCGTGCTCTCCACTAAGGCGGTTTAGTTAGTACGGTTTACCACACTAGCTAACACTGTTGTCCTTTTCTGCTGAAGTTAGTAAACCAGCTAACTCGTTGTCCTTGTTGTTAGCACCATAGATAGTGAAGGTGGACAGAAACTTGCAGAAACTCCGGGGCTTGACTCTAAGCCCAACACTGTGATGAGGAGGAGGGCATACCAACCTCTCCTGCTCAAAGCATGAATATGCAAAACATGTGCAAATACTCTGTGTGTCGGCTAAATATATCGTGGCTCAGCATCATAACAGAAACCACTGGATCACGTTATGCAGGGAAGAAATTGCCCCTGGCCACCTGAGCGGCAGAGCAGTTACTCAGAGTTTTTCCGAAGCTAATACTCTTGTGTAAGGACCACCTGTTCAGCAGCAGAAGGCTGTGAGGATATGGTGATTAGGCCTGACCCAAATGTCTGGGAAGACTATTTGTTTTTACTTTAGCAAAAAAAAAAAAAGTCATATTTTTCAGGACACGGGATTTTTGATGCATGCCAGGCTTGGTGTTTTTTGTGAATTCTGTCCTTCCCCTGTACAGTGGGCATTTTGGCCAGGTTCGCCAGGTTCGGGAGCGGACCTCTGGGAACTTTTGGGCAGGCAAATTCCTGAAGATTCGGAAGGTTGCATGCAGCCGTCTTGGCCTGGACAGGAGCAGCGTGGAGCGAGAGGTGGAGATCCTCCAGGCTGTCCAACATCCAAACATTGTGGCTCTCAAAGATGTTTTTGAAAGTCGCGCTGAAGTGGTGCTCATTCTGGAGCTGTGAGTTGACAAATATCTCCATAAAGCGTAAACACTTCACTGTTCTACCTACAAATTTAAACCTGTTTTCTGTTAATGCAAATCCTCCCCCTCCACCATAACATATGGGAAACAAACCATAGTATGAGAAAATATATATTTGCTACCCTATCCTGTTCTGTACAGGGAAAAAATGAAATGTTTAGCAAGTGTCTCATTAAAACACTTCCTGCTTAGTGTCAGTGGAGGGGAGCTGTTTGACTTTATTGCTGAGAAAGAGAACCTGTTGGAAACTGAGGCCATTGAATTCATGAAGCAGATACTGGAGGGTCTGAAATTCATACACTGCAAAAACATTGCCCACTTTGACCTCAAGGTAAGTATACTTAGTTACATCTATCTTTTATATTGTGGAACAGAACATTTTCAAAGTCATGGTTTCCAACATAACAATTTTCGCCACATTCAGCCAGAAAATATCATGCTGTCAGACAAAGTGTCAAAACCTCCCAACATCAAACTCATAGACTTTGGCCTGGCTCACTTGTTTCACCCGGGAGAGGAGTACAAGAGCACAAGTGGTACTCCACAGTACATTGGTGAGTATTAAGCTGTATTAAAAAATGGTATTTGGCATTATGTTTTGGTGAAATGTTAATTATCAGTTTAGTTTTATTTTACAATGCATAAAACATGTTTTTATTCTCTGACCAAAGATCATCCAAATCTTTCTTTAGTGTGACTCATGTTTGCTGTCACTGGTCTGGTATAGCCTCACAATTGTTTCAACTTTTGTTGGGCTTTTTGCTTTTTCCCACGTTTTAAGGTTTGTGCCTTTCATGAAACTGCTGTAAAGATGACCAAAATAAACAGTTTTAGTTCAAGTAATGTTATCTTAACCTACTAAGAACTTTCCATGTGTGTTTTTGTGTAAGGCACACTGGATGCTTCCAATCAGTGACAGTCACAAGGTTTAGTTGGTCTTGTTGTTCATGATTACCCTGTCTTTATCCACTGAAATAAATCGTTGTTTGTTCTGATGAGCTTTGGTGCGACTTCCAAACCAGTTCAGCAGTCTGATCACCCAGCATCCCAATATGCTGATGTAGCGACATCCATATCTTAAATATAGGCTGTGGTCAAGCATTGAAGAATTATGTTTAAAATGGACCAAGACTCCATATTCAATTCAATTTTATTTATATAGCGCCAAATCACAACAAAAGTCGCCTCAAGGCGCTTCATAGATACAGAGAAAAACCCAACAATCATATGACCCCCTATGAACAAGCACTTTGGCGACAGTGGGAAGGAAAAACTCCCTTTTAACAGGAAGAAACCTCCGGCAGAACCAGGCTCAGGGAGGGGCGGGGCCATCTGCTGTGATTGGTTGGGGTGAGAGAAGGAAGACAGGATAAAAGACATGCTGTGGAAGAGAGACAGAGGTTAATAACAGATATGATTCAATGCAGAGAGGTCTGTTAATACATAGTGAGCGAGAAAGGTGACTGGAAAGGAAAAACTCAATGCATCATGGGAATCCCCCGGCAGCCTACGTCTATTGCAGCATAACTAAGGGAGGATTCAGGGTCACCTGGTCCAGCCCTAACTATATGCTTTAGCAAAAAGGAAAGTTTGAAGCCTAATCTTGAAAGTAGAGATAGTGTCTGTCTCCTGAATCCAAACTGGAAGCTGGTTCCACAGAAGAGGGGCCTGAAAACTGAAGGCTCTGCCTCCCATTCTACTTTTAAATACTCTAGGAACAACAAGTAGGCCTGCAGAGCGAGAGCGAAGTGCTCTAATAGGGTGATATGGTACTACAAGGTCATTAAGATAAGGTGGGGCCTGATTATTTAAGACCTTGTATGTGAGGAGCAGGATTTTGAATTCTGGATTTAACAGGAAGCCAATGAAGGGAAGCCAAAACAGGAGAAATATGCTCTCTCTTTCTAGTCCCTGTCAGGACTCTTGCTGCAGCATTTTGGATTAGCTGAAGGCTTTTCAGGGAGTTTTTAGGACTTCCTGATAATAATGAATTACAGTCGTCCAGCCTGGAAGTAATAAATGCATGAACTAGTTTTTCAGCGTCACTCTGAGACAGGATATTTCTAACTTTAGAGATGTTGCGCAAATGGAAGAACGCAGTCTTACATATTTGTTTAATATGTGCATTGAAGGACATGTCCTGGTCAAAAATGACTCCAAGGTTCCTCACAGTGTTACTGGAGGCCAAGGTAATGCCATCCAGAGTAAGAATCTGCTTAGAGACCATATTTTTAAGCTTTTCAGGGCCGAGTACAATAACCTCAGTTTTATCTGAATTAAGAAGCAGAAAGTTAGCGGCCATCCAGGTCTTTATGTCTTTAAGACATTCCTGCAGTTTAACTAATTGGTGTGTGTTATCTGGCTTCATGGACAGATAGAGCTGGGTGTCATCTGCATAGCAGTGAAAATGTATGCTATGTCTTCTAATGATGCTGCCTAAGGGAAGCATGTATAATGTAATCCAACAACATTCAGTCTGGGACCACACCAATGGACTTTATAATAAATGTAGGCGCTTTACTTTGGCTGCCTTAGTGGAAACAATGCTGGAGGAAAAGGAGGGAAAAGAGCCAGGACCCTCTGAATTCACTGCACCACCCCTTCCTTGGAGCTGAGCCACACCCCACCATATACCCACCTCCGAACTCAGGCCGGGCATTTCCCATTCTGAGAGTTTTTGGCTTATGTAATCAACCCCCTTTTTGAAAAAGCCAAATAAAAGTGTGTGGAATTGGTAAAATCCGTACAGAGTGGAAACTCTGGAGACAAGGGAATATGCCAGTAGCACTTAGTCAAATCCAGTGTCATGAAAAAATGAGCAGTACCAAACCGGTCCAGGAGTTCATTGACCCATGGCATGGAATAAGCGATATGCTGTGACCTCAATCATCTTGCGGTAGTCAACACAGAACCCAATAGACCCACCTTTCTTTACCACCACGGAACTATGGAGGTATACCATTCGCTGTGTGACGGAGAGGAACCGCATTGAGCAACCAGATTTCCCAGGACATTTGTCTGGTACTTGGCCTGGTCCTGGGGCTTCCAAGTTGCTGTCGGTGCACTGTTGTCTGCTCCCGCTCCATGGCAGCCAGCTCTGCGACCGCACCGGCTGCATGGTTCGTGGGTCCGATATCTTGTCCTGGGTAGTTGGGCGCCACTGTAACACACATTTGTGTTATGTTAGGTTCCTGGCGTGCTGCTCAGATAGTGTAGGCGTGATCTGATGATGATCCCCAGCTGTGTTGGCCAGCCTGTCCTGGAACTGCCCTCTGTACCCACTGCACCAACCCTCTCCACAGCTGAGCCGCAGACCACCCTGCGTGCTATAAGAACAGCAAAGCATGCCATACTGGAAAGATTCTACATTTCTTCTGTGACCCTGGTAACACTTTATGGCAGAGGATTCAAAGATAACAGATTATAGGGCTGCTCCTCCGCTTTGTGACAACAACCTACACTGTCTAAATTACAATAACATTTTCTGTAAATTTGCAACATATAATACCACCACTACACCAAAAGCCAGTCTTCACCCTGATCAAAAAGAACTGAATCTCAGCGTTGCTAATATCTGTAAAACCCCGAAGAGAGTGAACGCACCAGGCATTCCAAGACGAGAACTGAGAGTGAGTGTGCTGACCCATGGGCAAATGCGTTATGGACATCTGTAACACCTTGCTGGTCTGTCACTATCATTCCAGTGACACAAAATTCACTGTCACTTTTTTTTTAATGACCACTGTCCTGTTACACTAATTCCCATAACGATGCGCTTCGAGAGACTGGTAAAGGACTAACTACATTATCTCCTCACAGCCCCCTGTATTTGAATCATTACAATTCGCTTTCCAGCTGAACCCCTCCATTGAGGTCTTTTTTTCTTTTCACATGGGCTTGGCACATCTGGAACGGTCACGTGCAAATGCTTTTTGTTGCATTAAAAAAGTGCCTGGATGAATGGGTAAATGAATAGTGCCTTGAGGCAACTGTTGTTTGGCACTGTATAAATGACACTGAATTAAACTGAAATGAAAGTGGGTGAATGAAGCAAGTTGTAAAAAGCGCTTTGAGTGCTCAGAGTAGAAAAGTGCTATATAAGAACCAATCAGTTTACACATTATAAAGACCATAGATCATCACAGGAATCACTGGTTTACATAGTGTAGAGGGTGCCACACTGAAGTTATTTATGTTTTGTGCTTAGATGTAGTTCCATATTGCTGTTTTTCTTTTTTTAGATATAAAACTTTTTGCATTCATTAAATGACAGAAACAAAAATCATAAGCTACACTGTTTTAGAGATGCTTGTGGTGGAGATGTCTGTTCATGACTCATTTTATCAGAATGTTGTTGACTTACAAAAGCAAACTTTTCAGTTTCCTGCTCATCTTTTACATTGCTGGCATGCAGCATTGTTATGAGTTTTTGCAGTAAGTTTCTAAAGATGGAAACACTTAACATCAAGTTGTTGGGAAACTATCCCTGTGATAAGATGATGAAGGCTAGATTCATATATATTTTAAAATCACCTGAGAAATTTTGACTTTTTTTGTGTGATGGACATTAATTATGGTAAATGGCCTGTATTTATATAGCGCTTTACTAGTCCCTAAGGACCCCAAAGCACTTTACACATCCAGTCATCCACCCATTCACACACACATTCACACACTGGCTACATTGTAGCCACAGCCACCCTGGGGCGCACTGACAGAGGCGAGGCTGCCGGACACTGGCGCCACCGGGCCCTCTGACCACCACCACTAGGCAACCGGTGAAGTGTCTTGCCCAAGGACACAACGACCGAGACTCTCGAACCGGCAACCTTCCGATTACAAGGCGAACTCCCAACTCTTGAGCCATGATCGCCCCATTACTTTCAAATGTTTACATTGGCTATTATTTTGTGATCACAGCCAGTCTGATTTTCAGTGAGGGAGATAAACGTACGTTTTGCAATTTATTAGCAATGTAGATGTATTATTATTATTATTGTTGTTATTGTTGTTGTTGTTGTTGTGATGCATGCACAAGCATCCAGCTAAGAAAATTCCAAAAAGTTGATTCTGTTAATCTGGATGTGGCATACACATACCATTCTAAATTCATATAAAACTGAGTTTCTTGTACTCGACCCCAAAAATCTGAGAAATATGGTAGGTGACCAGTTGCTTAATCTGAATGGCATTACATTGGCTTCCAGTAATACTGCAAGGAATGTTGGAATCATTTTTGACCAGGATCTGTCCTTCAGTGGGCTTATTAAACAAAGGTTAGGACTGCTTTCCTTCATTTGTGCAATATCTCTAAAATGAGAAACATCTTGTCTCGGATGGTTAAAATGCATTAAAATGTGTTGATGATGCACAATCATCCAGGTAAGTAAACCAAAAAAGTTGATTCAGTTCATCTGGACGTAGCGTTTTCAGTGGAAGAAACATTTCGTCAGTCATCCAAGTGACTTCTGTAGTCTCTGCTGACTGGAGGTTTGCCCAACTGTATAAACAGTACATTTGCAAAATGACTGAACCTAACACCATTGATGAACAATGGGCTGTGAGGTCAGATCGTTGACATGCAAATTGTCATGTGAAAATAAACAACAGATTCCTTATAAGGCTATCACACAAACTTAAAAGTGGAGGATAAGAGATCCTGTGTTTATATCTGACTTTACGTGCTTAAAAGCTGCCAACAAAAGTGTTTGTTGCAAGTTTAAGGAGCTTTACTTCTGCAAATATTCTACTAAAGTTATTTAGAATCGAATCATCTAAGTTAATAACCAACCCAACACAATTTCTCTATCTTTCTCCACCTCTGCAGCCCCTGAGGTCATCAGCTGCCAGCCTCTGAGTACAGCAGCAGATATGTGGTAAGCATTCAGCTCCAGCGTGTTCAGGCCTGTCGTGAGCATTACTCTCTGCACAATATTTGAGTTGGTCACAGCAGAATAAACACAATTATACAGGATTTAAACAAAACTGAATCACTGTGTTTTTCTTACATGTTGTCATACAGTAGAGTTTTTTTTGTTTTTAATTTACGCTTCATGTCTGCCTGTGCCTTGTTTCATGTTTCTTCAGGAGCATTGGAGTTATTACCTACATATTGTAAGTTGTAAGTGTTTGTATGTTGGGTGGCTTCTAAAGTACATAATTTATGGATTGTATACAAACATCTTTTGATTGTATTTGGGCCTTTAAAAGTAAAGGTAAACTTTTTCAGTTATACTAGATGGGAAATTGAAGAAAAAAAAAAGAAAGAAAGAAAGAAAGAAGGAAAAGAAAACTATTAATGTGTTTTAATGCTCAGATGAAGATGTCAGATGTTGACATGTTGTAGTTTCACTACTAAAGTGTATTGTCTTTTCTCAGATTGAGTGGTTTGTCACCATTCCAAGGCGACACTGATGAAGAGACTCTGGGAAACGTCATTGGCATGAAATACGAGTTTAATGAGCACTACTTCAGCCTGACAAGCCCCATGGCGAAAGATTTCATCCAGAAACTGTTGATGAAGAATCCAGAGTATGTCATAAAATACAATATTTTACTTGGGCACATTAGTCTGAAATTTAATGTATTCCTCTGTTCAGTGATTAGGGATGTAATAGTGAACATCAAGATTAGGACTTCATGTCAACTAGTCCCTTCACACTAAGCACCAGGTATCCAGAGTCTAAATGTGGCTGTCCAGCTCGTTGGTGTGCACTGTACACCAACTAATGAGACACAGAATGACAAACAGAACAACGTTTGTCAGAAAGATTGGGGAAAATTTTCTTTAAGCAAACATCCCGGTGTACTTAAGACCCAGCCACACTGTCAGACAAAAACTGGTTCATCCTAAGGACAAAACTCCAAAACACAAACTAAACAACGTAGTGCATGCTGTGCAGTGCAGTAAGGAGTGCTCAGACCTCTACATTGGTGAAACCAAACAGCCCATCCATAAACACATGGCACAACATAGAAGAGCCACCTCGACAGTGCAAGGCCTATCTCTCCACCTAAAAGATAAAGATCACTCTTTCGAGGATGCCAATGTTTACAGTTTGGATGCAGAAGACAGATGGTTTTAAAGAGGAGTAAAAGTAATTTTACATTTTTATGAC
Source organism: Copadichromis virginalis (assembly GCF_057382275.1). Lineage (NCBI taxonomy): Eukaryota > Metazoa > Chordata > Actinopteri > Cichliformes > Cichlidae > Copadichromis > Copadichromis virginalis. Next base: position 33,695,976 of record NC_140638.1, read on the forward strand.
AAGACAAATGCATTCATCTACCAAAGGTCATGTGAAATACACTTAAATCATTGTTATCTTAATATTCTTTAGTTTGTTTGACAGCATCCAAAAATCATGGAATGTTCTGCCAAACTTTGTTTTCCTGCTACTTTAGTAGTTTAGGTTGTAGCAAAAATGCTTAAGGATTATTACAATATATTAACTAATAGTCCTTTTCCATTAGTACCTACTCGGATTAGATTGGCGTGACTTAGATTTTTTTTTGGGGGTACCTGGTGCCGGGTACATTATTAGTACCTACCTAAGTGATCCAAGGCAATCCGAAAATGTGACGTCAACAGACTGCATTGGCTAGTCAGTATGGTCACTCTATGAGTCATGCGAGCATCTCGTTTACATAAATCAAAACCGCCGTTTTTGAAACCCGGCAACGAGAGAAATGGCCTGATAAAAAGCCATACATCGAGCAGTAGGTACCGTTGCCTCCATGTCCTCCGTTCATGTTGCATACAAATAACGTCATGGGATGTTCGGCCGTGTTGTACCTCATGCCATTAGGTGAGGTTGTTAGTAATTTAAAACGGATCAATCTGAGTAGGTACTAAAGGAAAAGGACTATAAAAATAAATAATGATCTCTCATCATTCCTTACACGTCAATGCATATTGCAGAGACAGAATGACAGCTGAGGAGTGTCTGCTTCATCCATGGATTAAGGTTAGCACCAGTCTGTCATTTCTTCTGCACTACTTTTGTTGTTGTGTTACCGTGTTGTCAGCCATACATGTTGTCATTGTTTCAGCCCATCACACCTAAACAGGTTGCCAAAAGAAATCGATCCTCAATTAATATGAAGAACTTTAAGAAGTTCAATGCCCGAAGGAAGTGGAAGGTGAGTCTGGATATTTATGTTAAGAGACATTTTAAAGCATATTTTTGTGCGTTAGACCAGCAGTAAAACCAAATTAATCCATGTATACACTTTTAAAGTTCTGTAGCTGGTGTGGGCAAAGTTAGGATTCAAATTTTATTATATTATATATTATATTTATTATAGGATAGCCACCTTTAGCTCTCGCCGAGCAGATTGTAACAAGCAGCCAGGAAAACAGACTGGGTGGGTTACCGTGAGGAGAAAGCGTAGTCCTAAACAGAAGGCCAGGGTACACTACCAACCTGTTCACGTCTCTAACAGTTTTTGCCCAGTCTGGGACACACCCACCGAGAAGAATTCTCTGGTTCCTGGTGATACTGTTTTGAGACACGTGAAGTTAGAGACACAAGCAACCATAAGGAATTGTCTTCCAGAGGCCATTCATTGTTATCAGGATGTTCTAAAATCTAAAACAAAATCTTATTGTCCAGGACCTCTGCTACTCCTAGCGTACCCTCACTATATATTTGTGTGCATTAGCCCTGTCTGGCACCCTCCTTAGCAATGGTTAAATCCTTATGTAATAAAGAGGACATATGTTGTACCGTAAAATACTCCATCATGGTTACATGTTACGAAAAAGTATTAAAAAAAATACCACTTACGAGGACATTATTCTGCTACTTTTGTATCGAAATTTAAAACGAATGAATCAGGTAATTCTTTGTTTTTATATTCATCAGGTCCCAATCAGCCCAAATAGCAAAGAGAAATTAAAAATGCCATGAAAGAGTTTGGGTCTTAGGAGGTTAAAGTTCACATAATGGGTTAAAAATGAACGTTACCTTAGAAGATACTGAGCTGATGTTATTTGTGATGGATGTAAAACATTCTTCCCTGTCACCTTCTAGATGTCTTACAATATGGTGTCGGCATGTAATCGGCTCGTAAATTTGAGACTGCCGCGTAAAGACACCCTGAGTCCAGATCCACTACAGGTGAGACATATTTAACTGAAAAGTGGAGTTAAATTAAATGGAGAATCTAAATGTGAGTGCGAGTGGTTGTCTGTCTCTGTGTTAGTCCTGTGTCAGGCTGGTGACCCGTCCAGCTGTTACCCTGCCTCTCACACTGGTAGCTGGGATAGCCCCCCCCAAACCCTCAGTCAGCCCTGTAGTCCATATGTCAAAGTGTCCTTGGGTGAAGTAATGAACTTTAAAACTGCTCAGATGTCATCAGTGTGTGTATGGTACTGTTGAATTACTGTATTTTTCGGACTACAAGGCGCAATATCAATGAACGGGTGTATTTTCATACATAAGGCTAATAAAGCGAAACAAAACTGTCAGATAAGTCAAACTTTATTCAACTCATTCACAATAACTCTCAACATTGTTCAGTTGTAACAATAAAATACAGAACAATACACTTTTTCAGTTCATTCCTCTTCCTCAAATTCTTCATCTTCAGGGTCTGAGTTTAACAGTTGGGTGATTTTGGCCCGTAAGCACGTCTCATTATGGGGTCCTTATACACACACCATAATGTTACATTGAAGCAGAGTACGTATGACTCCGCGAGGCTCCTGACTACGGTAGCCGTAATGCTCCAACAAGCGGTGCAGCTGTATAGCTTAGCAAAGTCGTACTAAAACATTTTGACAGATTTGTGAGCGTCGTGTACCACGTAAAGATGTTTCAAGGTCAGTAAGCACAACCAGAGTGTCGATTTCTGAGAAAATTAAAGGATTTTAAGTGTGCCTTATAGTCCGAAAAATACGGTAAGTACTTTATGAATAGGTGTATGTGGCTGTTATTGTTAAGTGCTATTGATAATGTGCATGAATACATTTCTGAGTTACAAAAGGTGGGAGTAGAAAATGTTAATACGTGGATGGAGTCAAAGAAATAACAAAGACTGTTTTAGAAGTGTAACGTCAGAGTTGAAGTTAGGTACATGTTCAAATGATATAATTCAAATCTGCAATACAAGCTTCATGAGGCACAGTCACGTAGATTTGTAAGTGAAAAGTGCTGACAGCTGTAATGATGCTTTTCTGCAGCGGCAATGTGAAAGCGACGTAGAGGACACTGAGAGCAAGCCGGCCTCGCTGCTACGGCGAAGACTCAGCAGCAGTTCATAGAGTTGAGCAGAGGAATGCAGAGCAGTCCAAGCTGAAGATGAAGATGAGGCTCCCTGAAACCAAATGATTTCTGTTACCTTGTTCGAGTGTAATGGGTGAGCTAATGTTGTTACACACTCGACATTTCAGAAGTGCCTGGAACAGAAGCGTGTCCTCATTTGAAGTGTGTTTCTTTACGAAAGACATTTAAAAAAAAATCAGTTGGAAACTTTGGGTGGGCTGTGTAATAATGTCTTCAATGATGCTTTATCAGCTGTAATGTATGTGGATGGTTACGGTTCTTGAAATGTCTCTGATAACAAAATGTGGCCAGAAAAGCTTTTTTCTGTGCGGAGCAACCTCAAACTCATGTTATACCCGTGTCTTCCACGCCTTATTCAATGACGGTAATGCTTCATGTCATCAGCCAAATGGAAATGCTCGGCCTGTTTTTAATGTTACCAAGTGATGTCCAGCAACTATAGACTACAACATGACTTATACCTGATTTTGGACAGCTCATGGCAGCGCTGGCAAACACAAATACCAATGTTTTCATTACCTGTTTGTTTATGTTGAAACTGCTTCGCTAGTGTTAGGAAAGCATCCCCGTGTCTTTTCTAAAAGACTGCTTCACATAATTAACAAAAATGTGAAAGTTAGAGTTTTTCCTGTTTTAGCAACTGCCTCCATTTTTCCGGCCGTTATATCACAGTTTTACACTCGCTCATAAACAGCTGTTGTTTTTACAGTTTTTCAAAGTAACCACTACTGTCATTTTCATGTTTGTGTAAGGCTGAAAACATTGGAAGGTTTTTAAAAATGTAATTTCTTACATCTCACCAACTACAACTACCCGAGATGAACAGACTTCAATCTACTGCTATTATTGTTAGGTTGTAAGTGTTTAAGATTTTGTACTGCAGATGAAAATATACAATCATACTCTGTTCTTAATAACTTATAAGCACTGCATTACTTCTCTTGTGATGTATCATTTTGAAATGGCTTAATCATACACGTGCATGTCATTACATACAACAATTTGTATTTTTAATGTCATTAAATGTCTGTTTAATGACATGTCTGCTGGCTTCGTCCGAGACTTGAACAATTAGTATTTTTAAATACTGCCAAATTTCTCACTTTGTCTTTTTCTCAGCTGTGTCTGCCTATTTAGGAACTTTCTTTTAGCTGCTGACGTTACCATTAATACCGTTTCATGACAGTAATGAGCTATATTTGGCTATGTGACCATGTCGCACTTCTTTTAACTAAGAATCAGGAAGTTGTCTTCTTCTGCGATGTTGTGTTTACAGACAGCATTTTAATCCTTTTTCTTTTCTGGGTGTAAATGTGACAGGGCTCGGTGCTGGTTCAAACTGTATAAGCTGCTTCAAGCATTATTTGTGAAGAGTCACATTAAATTACTAAAAACATTAACTAATAATGCTGAGATGTATTATTTTAACAAGCCTTAATTATTTTCTAAATAACTGAAAGGAATTAAAATTGAATTCATACTGAATTTACTGATGCATAACCAGAGACCCAGAAGAATTAGTTTTGTTTAGATAAGTAAGAAAAACAATCTTCCCCAAAATTGTTTATTTCTTTTTAAATCTTCTTTCTCTTAAAATGGGCACCAGGTCTTATTTTATCATAAAGTGATAAGATGGCTGAGTGAGACAGAAACACATTTTACTCAGAACTGTGGAAGTGAAATCAGGAGGTGACGTGGGGGAGGACTGTACCAGAATATACGGGTAAAATAAGTACAGAACATGTCACCAAAGGGGGGGAAGAAACGTTTTGAACACGCTTGCTGAAGTGTATTTAATATTTGGTACAAAAGTCTTTGTTGACCGCGTCAAAACACCTACTGTGTGGAGAAACTAGTCAGATGCTCAGGTGTGATTTTAGCCCGTTCTTTGTGGAAGAATGGGCTAAAATCACACTTCTTCTTCTATGAACTATGAGTTTTAGTTCTTTCCATAGATGTTCATTTGGATTGAGGTCAGTTGATTGGCTGGGTCATTCCAGGAGCTTTATTTTCTTATTCTGAAACCAATGGAGAGTTTCCTTGGCTGTGTTTGGGATCATCCACCCTTATTTCATCTTCATCATTCTGGCTGCAGAATTTTGCTGATTTTTCTTCCTTCACTTCCAAACCATGAAGTTCCCACCTCCATTGGTAGAGTGTGTTTTTTGGGGTGATTTGCAGTGACGTGGTGGGTATTATGCCATCCAAGGAGTTCCATTTTGGTTTCATCTGACCAGTTGATATTCTCCCAGTATCTCCCAGGCTTGCGTACCGGCCATGGTAGTTGAGTGCGTGACATACTGTTTGCTTTGAAACATTCGTGCCTGTTGAGGTCTTTCTGTAGCTCTCCCCAGGTGGTCCTTGGACAACTCTGATAATTAGTTTCATTCCTCTGTCTGAAACCTTGCAGCGAGCACCTGGTCGTGGGCGATTTCTGGTGAAATTATGTATTTTCCACTTCCAGATTATGGCCCCAGTAGTAATGTGACACACTGTACTGTACTGTACTCTACTGTATGTGTTGAGAAATCCAGGAAGTCTTTTATGAAGCACTTCTTGAGGTCGAGTGAAATTACTGATGACGTTTCAGAAAGTGGTTTGGGTGCTGGTGTGATTTATGAACATGTAAAGCAACAATGGATTCCTGCAAAATGTGCATATCAGCGTTAGTTTCACCTGTGATACAGAGGAACTTGCTTTTATGGAAACTGCTGAAAGGAGAAGGGTTTCCTACCGTATGACAACACTGTCAACTCATCTCTCTCGATAACATACTACCCATCACTACTATTCACAAGTCTGTTCTTTTTTTTATTCCAAGGTGAAGTTGTAATGTGCCAAGCAACGTGGGTACAACATCATGTGATCTATGGGAATCACTAGGCAGAGGTGCATATAGCCAAGCCTATGCAGGCTTGCTGTGTGATACTCGTGCTTCTCAGCACCATGTGTGAGGCTTTTCTCCAAAGCTGGAGATACTCCCAAATAGAGAAACTGGGTGAGTCGAGCACAGTTGAAATTTCTTTTATTTCTTAATAAAAAGGAATAAATCACACTGGAACTTTTTAAACATAAACCTATCATGTCAAAGGATTTACTTAAACATTGAGTGAAATCTTACTATAAGTGTCAAAAAACCTTCGACATTGATAGACCTTTATTACCATCACTTACACATCAATCACAAAAATTCGATGAAAAAAAAAAATCAAGTTTTGTTTATTACATTTCTATTTGCCCTGTGAATATTGTGGGTCAACTGTAATCAGAGCACCACCTGCTTGGTGGTTGTGGTTGGTTGTTGGCATTGTCCTGTTTTCATGTTTCATTCTAAAAACTCAATTTCAGTTTGGGTGAAATTCAGTTGAAAAAGACACTAAACACAGTTTATTCCACGTTAGGAATATATATTGTTAATTACATAAAGGATAAAAGAAGCACTCCAACTATTAGCACGTGAGTTAATTTAACTGAAAAGGTTCCCATCTAGATCCTGTCATACCTTAAAACTTCAGATCCCTGCATTAAAAGGTTCTTCATATTATGGATGGTACGAGCAATCGGTCACACTGTCCCTCCTCAAGCTCCTTTAAAGCTGATATGTGCTCCTCTGAGTTTTCTCTGAGGGACTCCGCTTCCACAGTTCTGCTTCCTGAAGTGTAGACAATGGTTGAAAGTGTGAGGTAGAAAACCCTGCTGCTACAAAGGACAGTGAATAAAAGTTTTGTTCTGGAAGGGATAAAATTCCTGTGCATTTCTGAAATCCTACAAAATCAATGTTAAGACTCTCAAACTGAAGAAATATTATAATTTATAATTGTGGCATCAATAGAAAGCCCAGGAGCGCAGCAGGAGTCATATCAATTGCATAAATTGCTGTTGGACAATAATAATATGATATAATGTGTATGAGAAATGTATTTTACACAATACATGGGAGCGCACACTCGTGTGTGTTTGTATTTAGAGCCCATTGAAAAGACAAACATGACAAACATGTGACACTGATCCTCTATAATAAGGCACATTTAATCTTTTAACACTTAAGAAAAAAATAAAATAGCCCTTTATTGTTATTATAGATAATAACAATAAAGGGCTATTCAGAAAGAAATTGTCGGTGCTCCACACTGACTGTGCTGGATTCAAGCAAAACACAGAATTCAGAACAGAGGGCGAGAAGATAGGACGGAGAGAAAGAATACCAGATGGAATAGATCAGTGGTTCTCAAATTTTTCACAATAAGTACCACCTCGTAAAATATATGGCTCTTAACCCTTATGACCAACATTAAGGTACAGTAGTATAGGCCTATTTAACACCACATACAGTTTACACGAGAAAACTTTATTTGTTATATGAATGTTATTTATTTTAACTGTCATAAACAGGATGCGACAAGTGATAATAACACCAAGTGTACTGCATTAAAACATTCACAGCAGGTGGGATATCCGGTCTTCAAGTGATGATGTGATAAACCCTGCTTCCTGTTTTTAACACGTTTTAATCTTGTTCTATTTAATCTCAACAAGCCCCTAAAGAAAGTCAGTGATCACTGTCGGCCTCTCTCAGTTTTTATTACAACTATTACAACCATGCAGCAGTATATTAACGACTAACCTCATATTGTGGATGGATTTTCTCAGTTGTTCTCCTGACTGAAGTTTGGTCTGTTTACAGCATCCTGCCATGCGATTACATTTGTCTCTAACCATCGGGAACCCTCACGTTAACTTTTATGCAGTGGAAAAAAGTTAGCGTTCATTGTCCAGCCTCACTGTTTTTGTGTTATGCTAACCATGGCTGTGTAGCTAGCCACCACGTAGCCCATCATTATAGCTGTGTCCCAAAACGTAGGCTGCATCCTTTGGAGGCCGCATTTGTAGACCAATTACGTCACAGCAGCGAGACAAAGGCTGTCCCAATTCGTAGACTCCTCCAAATGCGTCCTCCTTTTCCCCAGATTTGAATGATGGGTCGGGCATATACTTTGTGGCCCACCATATCCCAGGATTCATAGCGCGGCCCAGCCAATTCCAGTTTCCAACAATGGCGGCAGCTGCTTAGTTTTAATATTACTTTTATTACGCTTTCTGGGACACAAAATAAACTTTGAAGATATTTTCAGGCGAGAATGTAGCTGTGCAAACTTCAAATATCTGCTCAGTTTAAATATCTGCTTGGTTTATCAAGACATCACATATTTGCAAAAGTGCTCCGATGTTTTCAGAGACATCTGTCACCCACCAGCTCGATAGCTAGCTGGGGGTTCAAGGGTCACTAGAGCCGGTGAGAACAGCGGACTCCCAGCTTCATCGTTTTCAGACCCCCCCGGTCTTTTGCTACTCAGGTTAAACATGATATATAAGTCACTCAGATAACTTTTGGTTGGTTTTATTTGTTCCGGAGTAAATCGGTTCGACTGAGATCACATTTATTAGATTATTAGAATAAATAAAACTTTATTAATCCCTCGGGTGGGTTCCTCCGGGGTTTTTATACAGCTGAATAAACGTCAAACTGAAAACTGATTAAACAGAAGTTTGAGATGGTTGAGAATTTATGGCAGTGTCCTGTTATATTTTAGATAGCAAGGATCAAGCGGCTGACTTTATTAAACTCCACGGAGATGGCGGTGACACAAATCTGAAGGCTAGACCGTCCCATTTCTTTCTTTTTTCTTTTTTTTGTGTCCCGTTTGGATCTTTAGCCGTCAGAATTGTTGTCTGAAGGCCAAGAAAGATGCCAAGCAGATTTATTTTACCAAGTGGATCATCATGGCCTTGCCATATTGGTCCATTTGATTGACCTTTATTATAATTATGTTAATTATTTGATTTTCGGTTGTTACAGACGGGACAGACATGACTGGGGGATAGGACAGGGAGAAAGAAAGAAAGAGAGGGAGAGAAAGAAAAATAGAGGGGAGAAGAGACGGTGAGAAAGGGGGGAAGAAAAAAAAAGACAAACAAACAAAACAGCTGGATCACCTGTATGGAGATAAGAAAAAACAGAAGAGAAAACAAACAAGAAAGAGCAACATAATAAATACAACATCATCACAATAAACTAGCTAACAGTAGATAACAGTAGATACTAAATATTACATGGTATTGTGCAGCACGCAAGATTTACAGCGCACAGTGTGCTTTGAGGCAGCAGCCAAGAAAGTTGTAGTTTGTGTCTGTGAACACCTGTGTGGATCAGACCGCTTGTATTCAAAAGGTTTCTCCATGTAACGATCTGCTAGGGAGTGTGGGGAGCCATAGGGCATGAAGCAGGTATGGAGGAGATCCAGGTCCCAGACATCCAGAGGCCCCAGAATACAAGGACCTAAGGAGGACCACCACAGGGGCAACCGTGCCACCCTCCTGGGAAGAGCTGAGGAGAGCCCCAAACGAGAGGTCACCCAGCAGCCACGGAGCAGAAGCCAGAGGGGGTTGCAGTGACGGACACGTGGGCTCTGCCGGCAGCCAGCTGGCCTGAAGGCACCCCACCCCCCGGAAGGGACCCAGCCGAGCCACAGTCGCCAGGCCCCGTACCCGGACCCAGGAGATGTAACCCTTCTCTCTGGGGTGGAGGAAAGCAGACCGCCTCCTTATCTGCAGTAGCAGGGAGGCCCCGCATCCCAGACCCCAGTCTGATGGCCAGCACCTCCTCCCAGCCCCCCAGACGGTTAACAGAACGGGTGTGAGTGAAGACCCCAAACCTCCCTCCACCCGCTCAAATGTAGTGTTGCTGTGTGCTGTTCTAGACCGTCCCATTTCACAGCCTCGCACCAGCCTTCTTGGTCTTTGAAGGACCCGGCCGATGTAGACTGCAAAGGCCGGATCCTCTGAAGGATGCAGCCTAGGTTTTGGGACACAGCTTATATACCAGCTAGCCCAACTTCAGTAACCCTACAAACATCACTGCTGTTTAATTTTCTGTCTTCATTTATGTTGGAAGTGATATCAGAGCCGTACGTTTGAATTTTTCAGAAATCCCTCAATCAGAAATGGTATATTATTTAGTCTTAAAATTTTTTTGAGACTTCCTGCGTACCACTAGAGGGATCCATGTACCACCAGTGGTACACATACCACAGTTTGAGAATGACTGGAATAGATAACCAGACAGTCAAAGGAAAGAAGTATTTAGACATGTGTTCTTTGCTTATTCACAGGTCATAAATCATTTAATGTGCTATAACAATATTGTCATGTTCTTGCATTAACAATGTTTGATATATTTGAACATTTTTCCAGCCTGCTTTCACACAGTCTGGTAACTAGATGGAGATAATAACTAGATATCTTGTGCTCCACGTAAGCTGCACATATTCTTTCTTATTGTAATTGCCATTTGTTCTGTTCCAGCTGTATGGTGAGTCAGAGTTGTGCAGTTTAAAGGATAATTCAAATAATTTCAACATGCTTCTCTAAAGGCTAGAGTTCAGTTTTACTCCAAAAGTTTTACAACCAAAAGAGTTTTACTCTTCAATATCAAATTCTCCAGCGAGTCCTATACAGTTAATATTTTGTTTGTTTGTTTTTGTTTAAAACATTTTGTTTAGTGCTTGTATGAATTTGCCAGGTGAAAAGGTGATCGCAGCTGTTCCCAGTTATGGTAACATTATATATACTTATATATTTATTTTACAAAACAAACTGCTTATGACAGCTACTGAAGAAACAAACAAACGAAAAAGCCCCCAAGCATAAACATTTACTTGCAGCAAGCATAGAATAAAGCTGTTTGTCTTCACTGTCCACTTTTAACTTTACAACCCATTTTTGTTTTGCTTTCTGTCCCAGCCAGATTTACTTTTTCTTTTCTTTTTTTAGTTTGTGTTTTAGTCATTTGACTTTTTTAATTTGTTTGTTTTAGTTATATTTTATGTATTTTTATTATTAAGCTTAATTGTACAGCACTTTATGTCCGCTTTGGTTGTTTTAAAGTACTTTATAAACAAAGATGCATTGATGGAAAGCGACTGTGGTCTGACGATCTCATCACTATCAGTCCAATGTCGCCACCTGGTGGTATGCAAGGAAATAGAGCCTGAGCGCTGCGTTTTTTGAAGCCAGTATTTCTGTACACATTATAAATTCCTTGTACCGATTTATTCACACATCTACAAATTTGATTACACACACGTGACTATGAGTTCAATTCAGTTGAGTTTATTCATATAAACTCCCTCAGTATTGGTGCCCCTCAAGGATGTGTCCTCTCACCACTACTGTTCTCCCTCTACACTAACGACTGCACCTCCAAGAACTCGGTTGTTAAACTCCTAAAGTTTGCAGATGACACCACCGTCATTGGCCTCATTCAGGATGGTGATGAGTCTGCATACCGGCAGGAAGTTGAGCGGCTGGTACTCAATCTGGAGCTGAACACTCTTAAGACTGTAGAGATGACAGTGGACTTCAGGAGACATCCCTCAACTCTGCTCCCCCTCATCATATCAGGCAGCCCTGTGTCGACTGTGGAGATCTTTAAGTTCCTGGGTACAACCATCTCCCAGGACCTGACATGGGAAACCAACATCTCCTCCACCCTCAAAAAGGCCCAGCAGAGGATGTACTTCCTGAGACAACTGGGGAAGTACAGTCTTGCACAGGAGCTGCTGATCCAGTTCTACACTGCGGTCATTGAGTCTGTCCTGTGCTCCTCCATCACAGTCTGGTATGGAGCAGCCACTAAACAGGACAGGAGCAGACTGCAGCGGACTGCACGTGCAGCAGAAAAGATCATCGGCACCCCCCTGCCCTCCACTTAGTACCTGTACCTCTCAAGAACCAGGAAACGGGCAGGGAAAATCATCACAGACCCCTCACACCCTGGACACAGACTTTTTGATCTGCTGCCCTCTGGCAGACGGTACAGAAGCCTGCAGACCAGGACCACCCGACACAGGAACAGTTTCTTTCCCCTCGCCATCTCCCTCCTAAACAGTTGAACTGTCACACTGCTCACGCTGCTAGACTGCACTTCGCGTACATTCAGTGGTATTCATCTCATTTCATTTCTGTAATCCTGTAATCCTGTATTTTACGTATATATATATATATATATATATATATATATATATATATATATATATATATATATATATATATATATATATATACACACACATTTCATAGAGGCGTTGTGTGCTTTCCAATAGGACACGTAAAAATGGCAGTGGACATTCCAAAGAACATATTTATTGATATTTATTGAATAGTAGGATTTGGTTCATATAACACTAAACATGGCTTGAACAGGATGGCTGCCACTATATTAATGTGACAGACTATAAATCTGTTCTCCACTGTTGGATTTGATGCTGCCACACACCCTTCTCGGTCTGTGCTTCGAGTACTCTGACAATTAGTATGACTCAGCCGTTGTTTCATGTAAACTAACATAATCATTCTGTTGTAAACAGGTTTCTGTAAGGTAGAGTAAATTAGTTTGTTTATCAATTATTAATTCATGTACTACTACTTCAAAGAGAGAGACCTAATGTTTAACAATTCCCATTTCACTGTTTTACTCTTTAGTGCAGTTGTGGAAACTCTTTTCTGTCAGTGGAAAGAAGTTACATATTTCCCTGTTTCTATATATGAGAAAGAAAAAGCTCCATTGACAAAGAAAGAACTCTATCAGCATGAAACTTTGGACTTGAACTGTTAGAAATAAATGTGTAAGATTACATAAAAGCTTCTTGCAGCTCATTGCTCATCAAAACCTTTCCATAGTAGAAAGTGAAAGACAGTTTTCAAAAAAATGTTTCTCGGTCATTTGATTGTTTATTACTTAATTACTTTGTGTAGTATGAATGGTCATATGGGAGGTTTTTAATCAGTAGAAAAAGCTGTAAAACTTTACACTACAGTTAAAAGTCCAAAGTTTCTGCTTGTGCTTGTTTGTGGTGAGCAGCAGATGAAACAAGTTAAGAATTATAAATGGCTACAAGTGCACACTTAGGCCTGTGACACTCACTGAGACACTCTGAGCCATGGCTGTGTGCTACATGCAGACATTTCTGAAAATCTGCCATTCAAAGACACTTTGTATATAGTTTCTTTTTTGTAATACTCAAAACTAAACTGTAAATTTAGTCTTTTTCAAGGGAGCAGTTTTTTGTTCAGTCTTTTCTAAAAAAAAGTATTTTTATGGATTCACTACTAGTGCTGGACAACTTTTATCCTCCACAATGGAAAATGGCTGGAAATAAAAACAGATATCACTTTAACCAGCTCAAAATTGTATGAATTCCACACATTTGTGGGCCTCGTTGCCTCACTGTGACGTAACTGGCCATCAAATATGGCCTTTGAAGGATGCAGCAGCTGAATTGGGACAGCTTCTGTCTCTCCCCCAGGTCCCAGTGTCCTACTGAAATAGGGGAGGTGTGATTAGAAGATGAGTACTGTGTCAAACAACCTCCACCAACACCGCACCCTGAACCCACTGCTTCACCCTTCCCCTGCATCTGAGTCACAAACCACACACCACCAGATACCCCCATCACCCAGGCTTTTCCTGCCTGGCCTAGCCTACCCCCTATGTAAGCCTTTAGTGAAGGGCATCCCAGAAGCTAATAACAATGGGAGTAAACTCCCTGTGGCGGTTCTCACATTCTGATAGCTTCCAGCTTATGTACACCACGGGTCAGCTGACCCCACCTGATGGGACAAGACGGCCCTCAGCCCTCTTTGAGGCATCAGTCTTCAGGATAAAAGAGAGGGAAAAGATCGGCATGTGGCGCAGGGGTTCACCACAGAGGGCCTTCGTCACCTGCACAAACACTGGCTGACACTGCTCCATCCACCGTACCAGATCTAGGGCACCTTTCCAGGTGAGATTGGTCAAGGGGCTGGTCAGGTCTGCCAAGTTCAAGTATTAGCCAGCCAGCCCCAGGAGGGTAAGGGTGCAATGGCTCACCTGCCTACCTCCCACCGAAGATGCCTACTTGGTGAGGTGTTCCAGGCATGTCCCGCCGGGAGGAGGCCCAGGGTAGACCCAGGACACACTGGAGAGATTGTATCTCTTGGCCAGTCTGGGAACGCCTTGGTGTTCCCCCAGACAAGCTGGAGAAGGTGTCTGGTGAAAGGGAGATCTGGGCTTCTCTGCTAAGGCTGCTGCCCCCCTGCCCCGGCCCCGGATAAGAAGATGATGGATGGATAGGGAGTTTTGGTATTTCATGATATACCCAATGATAGTTGTGCTGGCTATATACAAAAACTGTGCTGAAGATTGACTGATCTTAGAAGTGTTTTTAGTCCCTCAGACTTTCGTGTGAATATAGAAATTAACATAAATGAATATTATTTATTGAGGGTTCCTTTGTCACTTTAATAGTCAAAGTTAATGCTCAATCACTTCCAAGATCTCAAACCGTTTATTCCAATAAAGTGAAGTGCAATTTCAGAGCAGAAGACAGCATCTGTGGTATATTTTAGAGAGGAGCCATTTTACAGCTTCTTTCTCAGAGCTTAATAAAACTTGTCAGGACAAAACCTGCAACAGTATTTGATTATATCACAACACAATTTTCAAGTATGATGCAACTTTGCATGCAGCTGCAGTGTCAAGCTAGAAAGGAACAAATGCACAGGATTTTGAACATGACCTTCAGAATGAAAGCCTTTGGAAAATAAACGCTATAAAAACCAAGACTGTAGTGCGGCTGGTATATGGAAGCAGCGTTTAGCTGCCTGCACTTTCATTACTTTATTAATTAATACATTTTGTTTGTTTTTATGGGTACAAGTGTTCATTATGAATCATACCACACAAGCATTCACAGCATGTGCTAGTTTCCATTAGAAATACATTTACAAAACTAGATCTGCAGGTAGATGGGATCTAAGCGGCGAAAAAGACCAACTTTGCTGCCAAATCAGTTTCCCACCGTTTGTGACAGACTGCACAAGAAGAGACGCCATGTAGGTGGTGCAGAGCGGAGGTGTGGCTTTAGTGTTGCAGGCGGACACAACTTTGTCAGCTACTTCGTCAAACAACCCGTTGCTAGAAATAAATGAATAGGGAATTTATCAAAGTAAAGCTTAAGATCTCTACCTAGTTTTCACTTTATCATTTTGAAATCGTCTAATTTTATGATTTAATAAATTGCCTACCATGTCTATCATATCTACCAAGCATCCATCCAATTATTATTTTTCTAGTTTGTGCTTTTCATAATACATTCTATTTTTCCACGTTTTTCCAACATCTTGATATCATTGTAGAGCCATTATTGTGCCGTGGCTCTTATTTTGAAGATGCGGTTACTTATCCGGTGAAATGCCTTCGCGGTGTAGCTTTTTTCTCCCTTCTTTCATTGAAACGTTGCGTCATCTTAGCCACAAGTATTCAAACAGTCTATGCCTTTCTTTGCGGAAGTTTTGAGGTGAAAACGGTAAGCTGCATTGCGTTCTTCGTCTTCATCAAAAGCTTGTGCCCAGGAATGAGGCTTTCCACTGGGAAGCGTTCACAGCAAAAACATGCTGGGAAAACTGCCATGTGTAATTTTACTTAGATATATTACAATTTTAAAAGTATATCTCATATGCTATGTGAATGTTGAGCACTGTCCAACTGTGTACAGTGTTAATAAAAATTCAGCGTATCCGAGGCACCCAGCAGACTGGTTGCTATCACCAGTTAATCTGGAACACCGGTCCGACTACAACACCGCAGCTGGACGAATGGTTCAACTGAGCACGCGGCGTACGTTAGAAAGCCACAAATAGTTTCCGGATATTAGTTGTTGTAGCTGAGCATATTTTTAATTGGTAGGATTATGAATAGCGCTTGATGGTAGTTGTATTAACTGAAGACCGTTTCTATCACAGATAGGTCTATTGTTGTCTACTATCTAATTATCCAAAGCCCCCCAGTTATTTCGTAGTAACTGTTAAAGTTTATATTACAGATTGAGGCAGGAAAGGTGCGTCCGAAGCAACCAGAGACTTCAATTCGTGGCTTATTAACTCAAACGCTCCCAACGCACACACACTGTGTTCAGCAGCACAGTCAGTTGTACAGCGCGATCTTCGTCCACCTCACATGTTTAGTTTAAAACGTGATTGAAGTCAAATTCGAAAATCAGTCTGCTGTGTTCATGGAGCGTGGGAATTCCTGTTACTTAAAACCCATTGTACTAGGAACAATGAAGGATATTTTGTTAGGGTTACGTTATTGTTAAGTTACTGTTTGGCTGTGTTAGAGATCCGAGAGGTAGACTCTGAGCTTTTTGAAGTTTCATTTTGAAGCTGGTGACCAAATCCTCCAACTCACTGCGTTGTATTTGCATATCATCTCTTTTATGTAGGCATTTCTAGAAATCTAAACTCTGTGTAATCTCTTTGTAAGCTACATGCCTCTTTGTTTTTGTCCACAGCTGCAAAATGTGTGGTATCTGGGCTTTGTTTGGCAGCGACGAGTCCATGTCAGTTCAGTGCACCTGTGCCATGAAAATTGCTCACAGAGGCCCTGATGCTTTCCGCTTTGAGAATGTTAATGGCTTCACCAACTGTTGGTTTGGCTTCCATCGCCTTGCCATTGTGGACCAGCTGTATGGCATGCAGCCGCTGCGCATCAAGAAGTTTCCTTACATGTGGCTCTGCTACAATGGAGAGATTTACAACCACCAAACAGTAAGACTTCTGCTCCTTTCTGTTCTGAAACTTTAGTGGTTGTTTAAAGAAGTATTTTTCTCGAGCAGGGGATACATCCAGTTATCACATTACTGCAAACTAAAGTCTCTAGTAGAACATAATACGCTCTAATATAAATAATAAAAGGACTGATTCTTATTTAGCGCTTTTCTACTCTACCTGAGCACTGAAAGTGTTTTACACAACATACAAGTACTTTTTTTCCCTATGCTTAAATGCTATCTGTCTGACATTCACACACACTGACAGTCTGATGAATGTACTGGAGAGGAACTTGGGGTTAGTATTTTGCCCAAAGATATTTGGCATGTAGATTGGAGCAGCCTGGGATTAAACCACCAACCTATCCAATTAGTAGATGACCTGCTCTACCTCCTGAGCTACGGCCACTGCATACATGAACATGTCATTTAACAAAGAATTGTCTGGGTGCATTTATAAGATGACACCCACTGTTCAAACCAGGTCCATGTTCATTCAGAAGATCGTGTTCACTAGAGTTTCTTGATTCAACAGCATATTGTCTCCAGATGGTGATAAAGGCCTAGGCTTTCTGTTCTTTAATGTGTCAGAAGTGTCACCCAATCATCAGTGAGAATATAGAAATTCCTTCATGCTTATAATACTTCCAGTTCTTTACGTGTGTGACACATACAACAGGGATTTATATGCTTGATTTTAAATACAAATTTTGCTCCATTTTCAGAAAGCCTGTCTGATAACAGCTGGGTGGTATGGTTGCCACCAATAAATAAAACCAATCTCATCTTTTGTGCATCTTAGGAATGCACTATTGTAACTCCTGTTCTTTCTATAGGCTTTGAGTATACAGTGGAAAAGTATTTGCCTCTTTCCCAGTAGAGCTGGGCCATATCATACCGTTCACGGTAATACCGGTATAATGTTGGGCAACAATAAGAAAATGAAATTTCATGATCGAATATGGGTAAAACGATCATGCGCAGTGCCTTTGTTTTCATACGCACATGGTGGAAAAAGCATGGCGGCGACGGAGAATGAGAAGGGCGAAAGCAGATCGTTGAGTGAAACGATGAACCAGAACTGGTTTGTAAAAATGCTGCAACTTCAGTGGTGTGGAACTGGTTTGGCTTTCATCTGTCAGATACACAACAAAGCACTATTTTTGGTAGAGCATGCTAGCGGGCCGTCGTTATTACCGTGTTTTTTGGAAAATGCGGCGCACTTAAAATCAATCCTTTGATTTTTCTGAAAGTCGACAGAGCCCCTTATAACCCCGTGTGCCTTATGTATGAACTCTGGTTGTGTTTACTGACCTCGAAACGATTTTATGTACACGGCGCTCGAAAATCTGTCAAATGTTTCAGTACGACTTTGCTAAGCTACGAAGCCGCACCGCTTAATGGATTGTCGGAGCATTACGGCTGTCGTAGGCGGAGCCTCGCGGAGTGATACGTACTGTGCTTCAACATAATGTTACCGTATTGTGTGTGTATAACCTCTTTTTAAGTTTTGTGGATATTTTACATGGTTATGCTGAGGATATGTCGGCCAGTTTCCACTGGAAATGCCTTTTGGTTAAACTGTCAGCAAAGAATTTGCATTTGCACTGTTACATTTTATATAACTTTAATGCACATAAAAAACAGCTGCTTGTTTAAGTGAAAATACATAAAGTTGTGGAGTTGTAAAGCATTTTGTCTAGTGTCAATTATATCGTCAGTTATATCGTTATCGCAAATTTTCAAATGTATATCGTGATAAATATTTTGGTCATATCGCCCTGCTCCATTTCCCAGTTTATTATTTGTTTTGCATATTTATCAAACTTGCATGTTTCAGATCATTAAACAAATTTTAATACTGGACAAAGAATAGAATGGAATAGTTTTTTATTGTTATTGTAAATGTATAATGAAATTGTGGGTGCTCCACACCAACTGTGCATGGTAAAGAGATAAAGTGTTATATACAGCAAGAATAAATAACAAACAAGAGGAATATATATAAAAACAGGAGAAAGGCACACATTAGAAGACAGGTTGCAAAGTGCTTGAAAGAAGCGCAATGGACTTGGTCTGACTAGAGTCTGTGTGTGAGCGGCTCAGTTATGAGGGTTACTCAGACTATGGCTATGAGTGGGTGTGGGGTTGGATGCAAGGGGTATCCTGCGATGGCCTTGGTTTCAGAGGCCAATGATTTTTTTTTTTTTTTTTTTTTTTGGGGGGTGGCAGTTTCAATTGCCCTCTGCGCAGCCTTCCTGTTCTGAGTTGTGGCTGCTGTGTACCAGACACGCAGGCAGTAGCAGAGCACACTCTCCAGTGAGGAGTGGTAGAAGGCCAGGACCAGCTTCTGGTCCAGGTTGTTCCTCCTCAGGACATGGAGGAAGTGCAGCCACTGCTGGACCTTCTTTACCAGGGTGAATGGTGTTGTGGGTCTAGATGAGATCACCAGAGATGTTTGTGCCCAGAAACCTGAAGGTGGTGAAACATTCTCCATTTATAATGAGAGAGGAGTGGACCTGTCTATGCCAGCTACTGTCATGACAAGTTCTTTTGTTTTAAGGATGTTTAGTTTATTTTTGGGGAACCAGAGGTACAAATTCTACAAAGGGCGACCATGGCTCAGGGGGTTGGGAATCTCATCTGTAACCGGAAGGTCGCCGGTTCGATCCCTGGGCTCTCTGTCCTGGTCGTTGTGTCCTTGGGCAAGACACTTTACCCTACTTGCCTACTGGTGTTGGCCAGAGGGGCCGATGGCGCGATATGGCAGCCTCGCTTCTGTCAGTCTGCCCCAGGGCAGCTGTGGCTACAACTGTAGCTGCCTCCACCAGTGTGTGAATGTGAGAGTGAATGAATAGTGGTATTGTAAAGCGCTTTGGGTGCCTTGAAAAGCGCTATATAAATGCAATCCATTATTATTATTATTATTATTATTATTATTATTATTATTTATAAGCCCAACCACTGTGGTGTCATCAACATACTTGATGATGATGTTGGTTGGGTGAGTTGGTATGCAGTCAGAGGTGTACAGGGCGTACAATAGGGGGCACCCCTGTGGGGATCTGGTGCTGAGTGACAGTGGGGGTGGGGGGTCTGACTGATTGAGGCCGGTTGGTGAGGAAAGCTTTGATCCAGTACCAGGTGGCAGGGGGAATCTGAGGGTGGGCCAGTTTGGTGGTAAGGATGTCTGGAATTAAGGTCTTAAACGCTGATTGATTAAATGATTGGGGAGAAAAAAAAGTTATCCAAAACTATCTGGTCCTATGTGGAAAAACTGTGACCTATTCCTGTTAATGCCATCTTTGGCAGCAAGAATTGTAATCAAGTCTTCGAGATAGTGGGGCATTAAAGTGTTTGCACCCTTACCGATTTCTTATTTTTTTATGTTTGTCACACTTCAATGTTTCAGATCACCAAACAAATTTAAATATTAGACAAAGATAACACAAGTAAACACAAAATGCAGTTTTAAAATGAAGGTGTTTATCATCGAGAGGGAAAAAATCAAAACCTACATGGACCTGTGTGAAAAAGTGATTTTCTCCCCTATAACATAAATAAAGTTGAGTTACATTTCTCCAGCCACACCGAGGCCTGATTACTATCATACCTTCTGAATAAAGAAATCGCTTAAATAGGACCTGCCTGACAAAGTGGAGTAGACCTCAAAAGCCAGACATCATGCCATGAGCTAAGGAAATTCAGGAACAAATGAGAAACAAAGTAATTGAGATCTCTCAGTCTGGAAAAGGTTATAATGCCATTTCTAAAGCTGTGGGACTCCAGCAAATCGCAGTGAGAGACATTATCCACAAATGGCGAAAACAGTGGTGAACCTTCCCAGGAGTGGCAGCCGACCAAAATTACCCCAAGAGTGCAGCACGACTAAGAGGTCACAAAAGACCCCAGAACAACATCCAAAGAACTGCAGCCTTCACTTGCCTCGGTTTATGTCAGTGTTCAGGATTACAATAAGAAACTAAGATAAAAATGGCCTGAATGTCAGAGTCCAAAGACAAAAACCACTGCTGAGCAAAAGGGACATGAAGGCTCATCTTAGTTTTGTCAGAAAACATCTTGAAGATGCCCAAGACTTGGGCATCTGCAACTTCAGATAAATATAAGAAGTTGAAATGTTTGTAAGACGTGTGCCCGATTACATCTCGCGTAAAAGAAAGGCAGCATTTCAGAAAAGGAGCATCACACCATCAATAAAATGTGGTGGTGGTAGTGAGATGGTCTGGAAGACTTGCTGTGCTAAATTCTGCTGTCTATCAAAACATCTGAAAGGAGAATGTCTAGCCATCTGTTCGTGACCCCAAGTTGGTTGTGGGCAGCAGGACGATGGTCCAAAACACACCTGCAAGTCCACCTCTGAATGGCTTAAGAAAAACAAAGACTTTGGAGTTTGGCCCAGTCAAAGTCCTGACCTGAATCAGATTTAGATGCTGTAGCATGACCTTAAAAAGGCGGTTCATGCTCGAAAAACCCTCCAATGTGGCTGCAAAAGATGAGTGGGCCAAAATTCCTCCACAGCGCTGTAAAAGACTCATTGCCAGTTATCGCAAATGCTTGATTGCAGTTGTTGCTGAACAGATTCTGTTCATCTGGACAGAGCGTTGTTACGGCCCTAGCAGGGCCTCCTCCTGAAGGTGCCTGTGTGGGCGTGTCCCACTACCTCTTCTGCCGGAGGTGCCACCTTTCCCTTTTGTGCAGCTGACTCTCATCAGTAATTAAAAGTATTTAAGCCCAGGGAAAGGTGAGCTCTGGGCCAGAGTGCCATTAGTGTGGTTACAGCTAGTGAGCTGAGTGTTTTGGGGTGTTTCCAGCTAGTGAGCTGCACTCTTTTTGACTTACTTTGTGCTTTATTGACCAACGCCTGAGTTTTGTTTGTTTTCTTAAATGGTGATAGCGGCTCGTCCGTCTCTTTTAGTTAGTATAAATTGAAACTTTAATAAAACTCTTTAATTTACCCTTTTGCCTCCTTGACTCCTTTTTCTGACCCAGTCACTTTTGTTACTTCCCCCTCCCTGCCTAGACCCCTCAGGGGAACGTAACAAGTGGCGGCTCATCCGGGATAGTTGAAAAGGGAGTTTTGAGTTGGAATTAGTATTTGATTATCTTGCTTTTTTTCACCTTTAGAGATTCAACTTCCCAGTTAAGTTAGGTGAGTGTCCAGCTGAGCTTATAAAGTTCTTCCTTCGGGCACTCTTTTGTTATTTTGCCTTTTTTATTTTCGGAGTAATCCTGGGCGGGGATTCGTTCCCTGTTGGGGGTAGGCAATTCAGGGCTCCAGTCGCTGAAGTTTCGCCTTTCAAGTCGCCTCGAGCCCGGCACGCTCCAGAAGATAGGTAAAGTTTGTTGTGCTTAGGAACTGGGTAAGTTGTGTTTGTTTAATGTGTATACTGCAAGAGGTAAGTTGGTCAGTTAAAGTAAGTTGTGTAGTTTTCCATTAATCGGTTAATTATTGGGTAGTCTGAGTGAGTTGGCAGACGGGTGTGGTTGTGTCTAAATTAGGGTGTGTTTTCTAACCCTTCTCCGGCCCCCAAAATGGCTGATGCAGCCATCAGTGCACAGGTGTCTAGAAGCTCGTTTGTAAGCAATAACATCCACCTGGTTCCCGTTTTCTGTGAGTCCAGTGTTGAGAGCTTCTTCAGTGTGTTTGAAAGCATAGCAACTGCATTACAGTGGCCTGAAGACGTGTGGGGGGTGATGTTGCTGTGTAAATTCACAGGTAAGGCTCAGCAAGCTTGCTCTGGTCTGTCTAGGCAGGGCAGCCTAGTTTATGAAAAGATTAAAAGTGCCGTCCTCCAAGCCTATGAAGTTGTGCCTGAGGCCTATAGGCAGCATTTTCGAGGTTTGGAGTTGGCACAGGGTCAGTTCTATCTTGACTTCGCTAGGGACAATGCGAAGCTCTTTGATAGGTGGTGCTCTGCAAGCCAGGTTAACAGTTTGGGGTTGTTACGTGAGCTCATGCTTGTGGAGGATTTTAAAAACTCTGTTCCTGAGTGTATTGCTCTTTATTTAAGTGAACAGAGGGTTTCCACTTTACAGCAGGCTGCCATACTGGCCGATGAGTTTACCCTAACTCATAAAACAAATGCGGTAGAATGTGACATCCCTTCTCACTATAATACATCTTGGAGAGCTAGGAGGGAGCCAGCTAACGAAGCTGAAAAAGTTGTGGATTCGAGACCCAAAACGAAGCTTTGTTTCTTCTGCCACAAACCTGGACACCTTGTTGCTAACTGTTTGAGACTGAAACTCAAACAGAAAGCAAACTCAAAGCAAAAAGGGCCTGCTTTGAGAAAAGTCAGTCGTGGCTCTCAAACCGACAAGGTTGCCAGGCCTATTAAGAGGCTACACTTGGAGCATAATTGCTCAGTAGTGTCATGTAGTCAGTGTAAGAGGTCAACTAACCCTGAGCTGCTGCTGGTTGACAATGTCCCAGTTCCTCAAAATGACCTGCAGGTGGACAGATCATGTATAAAACCACCAGTAAGACCCGCAACCCTGGCTAACAAACATGCCTGTACCGGTGACTTGAGGAATAGTCTGCAAAGTGTTTCAGTAAGGCCCACTAGCTGCCTGCTGGGTTCTCCACATATGATGGTCCAAAGCCCTGGCTATCACATGGGACACTGTTTCGAGGGTCTGGGGCCACTCTCTGTCAATGTTGTGAACCCACTGAGATGGGGTTGGCAGTTTCCGCAGGAAATGCCTAACCGTTGCTATGGGGTTTGGTAGGTGGAAAGCCTGCAATTTGTTGATGCGACGGTTACGGACTTGATTTGTGGTTTTGTTTATCATAATCATTTGACAAACAACTGGTTTGTATTTATGGGGGGGGGGGGGTGTTACGGCCCTAGCAGGGCCTCCTCAGGGGAACGTAACAGCGTATTCAGAAAAGGCTACATCTAAGTGAACAGAATCAACCTTTTGGGGTTACAAATGATCTTCTTGTGGACAGTGCACTCCTCTGTATTTGTCCTGTGAGACGTCACTGCAGTGTTCCATACTGTTGACCGTAATGTTGTTACAGACATTAGAGGATGCAGGAATTAGACACACTAATACTTACATCCTCTCATATACTCCCATTTATTCATGTAAATGAGGAGTGGTGGAAGCAAAACCGCAACAGTAAGAGGGAATGTTTATGTTTTTGTGAAGCGTAGTTTGGATCTTTTGCTGCTGATTTGGTCAATATTGTTTGGAGAGAGATAAAACTAACAGCTTTAGAATCAGCGCAAAAAGGGCGTGTAAACAAAGTGCGGTCCCGCCGAAACATCAGAATCAGCGACCTGTCGGCTTTCAGCCCCGACCGTGCCGTCGGGTGAGAAAGGCGACATCTCACTGATTCTGATCTGGCGGGTCCGAGCTGTGTGTTTACATTTATGTGCAGAATCCGTGTTTCTGCTCTCATTCACTGTTTTAGCTGTTTGGTGGTTTTTTTTGTGAGGTTTCACCTGAGTTTCTGGCATTTTGGGCAAAATAAATTTATATTAAAAAATCGATTCAGGATTTTAATGAATCTATATCACGTTATCCGAGCTAGAATAGATTTTAATCGATAAATCGATTATCAAAACCCACCCCTAGTGCCAAGTCATTAAAGAAGCAAGCATGCTCACTTGCTCACTGTTCACGCTGATTTGGTGCTATATAAACAAAACTGCCTGACTGTATCCTCATTTGAAGTCAGCAGCACTCTATTCCTGCTGACAAAGGTTTGCTTCATGGCCTCACTGTGTTCCTCCAATGCCTGCGTTTTTGCTTCAGCTAGAGCCACATCCGGCTTTGCCTTTTGCCATTAGCTTAATAGGACTCGTACTTCAGTTTAACTGCTCCCTTCGCTTACGGTGTCTTCCATCTTGTTTGGCGATAACTGCCATAACAGGCACCAACCACCTTGTGGCTGCAGCACTGTACTGCAGCTCTGGCAGTGGGGTGCAGAACATGACTCAATGTCCCTAGCCTCACTTGGGATGGAGCTCTGCCAAATCTGGGAATTAAAGATCGGGGCCTCACACTCCCATTGCACCCTCACTGCACAGACCTGGGTGTGCCAGGTACCACAATCCTCCCCCACCTGTTTCTTAACCTAAAGAGACAGAAGCAGTTCTCATGGCCATCTGGGGAAATTCCAGAGTGGTTAAGGGTCCAGCCCTACTAATGAAAGTTAAAATGATCATTTTGTTGCCATTTGTTCTTTCAGCTGAGGAAGCAATTTGAGTTTGATTGCCAGACTAAAATGGATGGTGAGATTCTGCTCCACCTTTATGACCGCTTTGGCATTAAGAAGATGGCTTCTCTCCTGGATGGTGTATTTGCTTTCATTCTTCTGGACACTGCCAACAGAAAAGTGCATGTGGGAAGAGATACGTATGGTGTTAGGCCTTTGTTCAAACTCCTCACAGACGATGGATTCCTTGCATTGTGCTCGGAGGCCAAAGGTAATGGGATGGTTTATATTGCTTGAATGTTGCTTCTTTATATGTTTGCATTACTAACCTTATTCTGATCACAGGCTTGATAGACATTACCCATGGCATGGGTACTCCTGCCAGCATTGTCCCCTTCCCCCCTGGGCACTTTGAGGTCTTTGATTTAAAGCCAAGTGGCAAAGTTCAGTCTATTCAGATGGAACAGTTTCACTGCTGCAGACAACAGCCTTCTCATGCCATCTATGATACAGTGGAGAAACTACCTATAAGTAAGAGTCTATTCACCACTTTAAACATCAAGCATTTCTAGTGGTAGATGGTATTTGTGAAGGACATTAAAGAGTTTGTCTCCCTAGGTTTGGATGAGGAACTGGTGAAGAGCAACATCAGAAATCTGTTTGAAAATGCTGTAAGGAAACGTCTCATGGCTCACAGGAGAATTGGTTGTCTTCTGTCAGGTAACATCTGCTATGTGGAGCACAACGTGTGTGTGTGTGTGTGTTAATCTTATGTCCTTTTTGAAAGGGCTTGCATTTTCATTTGGCTTCTGTGCCTTGGGACATGCTATTCTGCTTTAGCGCCTAAGAGTAGGCGTTCATACATAGACATATTCTGTGTGAGTAAGTCGACCTGTCTGACAGTAACTTCACGTACATGTGATGAGCTTTCTGTTCATTCACAAGTGAAGAAGTGTTTTATTTGCAATTCATCGCAATCCAATTTACATATAGAGTTGTGGTTAAAAGTTAACATACACTGATCATAAGCATTAATGTCATGGTCATTTTGTACATGCAGCTTCTCAGCTGCCCTCTCCAGCTTGCGCACAAACCACACAGCTCTCTCCTCTGGGCCCCGGCAGCTACTGAAATAGGGAAGGTGTAGTAGATGGGATGGATGACAGCTGTGACAGCCTCTTATGGCACTGCCCGCTGAAGTTAGAATCATCCCAGAAAAGTTGATTCTGTTCATCTGGACGTTGCGTTTTCAGTGGGAGAAACGTTTCGTCACTCATCCAAGTGACTGAATGCAGATAAACAGGACATTTGCATAATGACTGAAACTACAGCCAATGGCAAACAGTGAGCTGGGAGGTCAGTTTCTTGATCTTTAATATTCAAATTCTCATGACCATTGATCATCAACCACTGATCAAAGATCATTAATCAATGGCCATAAGTACTATTCACAGAGAGTTGGGGAATGGCTGCAATCACAGCATTGTAAGATGGCGAAAGATGCACCCTTAGCCCCCTCCTCGATTCAGAGATGGTTCTTCCCTTTTCATGTAAATGACGTCCTTGGCTCCCCGCTCAAACCTGCGTTCCTCCCTGTCCAGGAAGTGGACATCCTCATCAAGAACTGTATAGTATGCTCAACTGCACCAAAGAGTAAAACGGTGAAATGTGGATTTGTAAACATCAGGTCTCTTCCTGCTAGTACACGAGTTTATAATTGATCAACATAGTTTACTTTGCTTTAGAAAAACCTGGATACAGCAGGATGATTGTGATCATTTAAATCAGGGGTGTGAAACATCTGGTCTGTGGGCCGAATACAATTACTTTTGGCTTGTGAGATAATTTCATATGTCAGTTATTAATGGCCCATCTCTAGGTGGGAGCCGAATCTTTTGGTATTTATTTTAATGGGCACACCATGCAGCCAATCACATGCAAAGACAGACGTGCCATTATGTGAAAGAAGGAAGTGGGGCGGACGTTCTGCAGACAGCAAGTGTAGCAGAAAGAAACGAAAACTTAAAGTGAGCAGCATCTGGCTGTATTTCAATGATACTGGAGACTGCAAAACTGAGTGTGGAATTTCTAAAATTAGGAGCTGGCTAAAGTGATATCAGCTTATATTTTCAGCCATGTTCCATTGTTAATGAAAAAAGGTTTCAAACTTGTCCAGGCCTTAAACCTTATGTGTGTTCTCCCTAGTACTGAATGCATACCACCCCCTCAAAACTGGATTCATTTTATACATTCATTTCTTACAATACAACTCCAAAGAGTTGTTGACAGATTCCTTTCCTTTGTCACAGCAGCTTTATCTGTATCATGTAGAAAAACTGAACTTCTTTACACTGACAGAAAGGTTTCAGTGGTCTGACCCACTTAAGGTCGAAGTGGGCTGAAATGACTTTGACACCCCTGGTTTAAATGAATCGACACCTCTGAGCCATATTGTTAGAATCCTTGGAGCAGCTTCCATTCCATCGTATTAAACAACCAAAGACCAAACAGTTCCCAAACTATTGTGATTTTAGCATCCATGTGGATACTGTAAATCAGCGGTCTCAAACCTTTTTTGCACCACGGACCGGTTTATGCCCGACAATATTTTCACGGACCGGCCTTTAAGGTGTCGCGGATAAATACAACAAAATAAAACCAGTACCGGTACCGAAAAAAAGATTTATTCATAACACACATGAAAAGACCCAGGAAAACAGAGTTAACGATAAAAACAATAAAAACCCTGGAAACTATACATTTCACACCTGAGCCTCAACTCTCACGGCCCGGTACCAAACGACTCACGGCCCGAGGCCCGGGGGTTGGGGACCGCTGCTGTAAATGACAGCCTCAGAATGGGATTTAAACTGTTATTAAACTCAATGGGCTTCTCTTAAAATGTAAAAAAAAAAACCACTACTTTAATTACACTTTAATCACAGGGATGAACCAATCATGACCTCTGTTTAACTATGCTTAATATTAATTTTCTCCAACTGTACAGAGCAGTAAATTATTTAATTTGGATTATGTTACTGATAATTGAAAGATGAAGGATATTGTATTAAGATAAAGATAAAATTGTGGAGTAAGTCGAAAATCCAAGTCATAAACAAGAAAACAATAATTATTATCAGTACTTCATTTTATATTTAACACATGGCTAAAAATACTGAATAGTTCTTTTACAAATGTAAGCATTTAATCAACTCCATAGAAAAACGATAAATGCTTTAGATGTGTTTCAGTTCACTTTTCTCGTTCAGCAAAAAAGCTAAAGTCTGTTTTGGGCTCCAACTGATTTATCCACCCAGCTCTCTTTAATAAGCTCTCCATCAGAAAACAGTTTGTGTGGGATATGAAACAACTTGCCTTGTCAGCTGCATCCCTGGATGTGTGTAGATTTGTAACAAAAATAAAAATAAATCATTGTTGGCTTTGCAGTGTAGCTAGCAAAGCATCCGACTCCTTGACCCGCAATTCATCAGACAAGTTCTTGTATTTTTCTGCATGTTTGGTCACACAGTGATTTAAATCGTAGTCCTTAAAAAACTAAGCTCACAGCTTTTTCTTTGACTTCTGTAAGTAAATCATTTTCCAGTCCAAGCCTTGTTAGAAATGCAGCATTTGTTATACAATCTCTTGCTTTTTAGTCTTGTTCTCCAATCGATCTTTTTGAGTTAACTTCACTAATTACTTTCTCCAAACTTTAAAAAACATTTTTTGTGTACAAGTACTGCTCAAAGAAGACCTATTATTAAATAATGCTTCGAGCTTAAATGCAATCAGCTTATCTCTGTTAACGGGCTACATACCACAGGCCTTCAAGCTTGCAGTAATTAAACCACTACATCACTTGATTCATCTTTAATTTTTTCTCAAATTCTTGAAAGAGTGGTTATAAAACAGGAATGGTTTAGAACTAATCTCTGCTTGTCCTCCTAATCCTCAACCAGGTATTTGATAGTGTTGACTATCATATTTTATCACAGCGATTAGACCTTCTGTAGGTATTAAAGGTACCGTGTTTGAATCATATCTAGATATGACGTAGATATAGATTCCAATTGTTCCCATAAACGAGGAGTCCTCTTCACACACACAGGTTAATTTTGGAGTTCCACAGGCTTCTGTGCTAGGTCCTTCTGTTTACATTATAGTAGCTTTTCTTAGATGGTATCATTAAAACACACCGCATGCATTTTTACTTCTATTCAGATGATGCCCAACTTTATCTATCCAATTGTTCTCAGCATAGAACCCTCTGGAACTCCAGATATAGAATATAAACGTATATTACTGTTGTTCAGGTGGTCTGGACTCCAGTTTGGTTGCTGCTACACTTGTAAAACTGGCCAAAGAGGAGAAGCTGCCATATCCCGTTCAGACATTTGCAATCGGATCAGACGACAGTCCAGACATCGTAGCTGCTCGCAAGGTTTGTCCCTCACTTATAAGACCTGTTTCTAACTTATAACTTAAGCTTATAACATTGGCGTGTGTCACGGATCACTTAAAAAAAGGTCTTGGTGTGTTTTTAATCATCAATTGGTGTTTTGTCAGGTGGCCACTCATATTGGTAGTGAACACCATGAGGTGACGTTCACTGTAGAAGAAGGTATTGAAGTTGTGAAGGATGTCATCTTCCACCTGGAGAGCTATGACATCACCACAATACGTGCCTCTGTGGGTGAGTGGAACACAAAGCACTTTATATACAGTGCTGTGAAAACGTTTGTCCCTTCTTGATTTTACTTTCTTGCTTATTTGTCATACTTAAATGTTTTACATTGTCAAATATGTTTTAAAATAGTTTTTTAATTATTTTTTCACTTATTAAGGGAAAAAGTTATCAAAATTTACGTGGCCTTGTATCAGGGCACCACCACATGGGCGTCGGACATGTAGGATATTAACTGTAATGTAATCAAACATAACAGCATTCTAGTTGTATATTATACATTCAGTAGGTTGTGATTTGTTTTTATAAGGGTACATGAGCAGGAATGCACTTGACTCTACACTCTTTTACTATTAACTGTACAGGCATGTACTTGATTTCAAAGTACATCAGACAGAAGACTGACAGTGTGGTGATCTTCTCTGGAGAGGGTTCTGATGAGCTGACGCAGGGATACATTTACTTCCACAAGGTGAGTTTGATGGTTTACCTTTGTTTTTTCAGGCTGATTTATCTTAAATGTAATAGAATTGTGACAACACATAAACTTAGTACAAAAATTAATGAAATTTGTGTAACAGTGCTTCATAAACCTTATACTATGGCCATCTCAAATCTTCTCTGCCAATGCCAAACTGCTTACTGGGCTACTGATAATTGAAGTCTGAAGAATATTGGCAGTTTAAAAATGTATTCATTTAATAGAGAGTTGCTTTAGTAGAATGTAGAAGAGACATGCACAACACCCTGGCACCACCAGCTTGGTCACACACTTCTGTGGGATGGCGTCCCATTCTTTGTCACAAGTAAGCCAGTCTGGTTATGTCGGTCACTGACATGAGCAGCAAACCTAAGCACACCCACAAGTGTTCAGTGGGGTTGAGGTCAGAACTGCAGGCAGGCTACTTTATCGTTTCCACTTCCACATAAACCCTTCTCTGTGGGATCATGTGTTGTCACTGGTCGTAGAATCTTATCTTGATAACTCGACGCATTGATATATCCTCCTCTGGTGAAAAGCATTGTTTTTCCATTGAGGGAAATGCCACCCCATACACTTCATCCTCCACACTTGGACAGCACAGGCTGAATCTAGACTCATCATGTAGCATAACACTCTTTGTGGTCCCGGGGAAAACCAGAGCAACACAAACATGACTCCCATGGTCCCTGCTCCCAAGGAATGACTCCTGCTACCTCAAAGTTTGCATTCCCAAACAGAATAGTTAATTTATATTCAGAGATAGAAACCATCAGGTGAACACAGTCAAAACAACAAACACAACAATGATGCACTGGTTGTGATATTGTTTCCCCCTCTTAAAAATAAACAGTCCTGATAGCGACTATCACGACCACAACAGGCATAAGACAGGATTGTTTCCAGTGTTACATTTCTTGCAATTTGCAGCAAATCATGTGCCACAGACTTTAAATAATGCAAATGTGAATTACAAATTTTCATCTCCTGAAAGTGAAACTCTTACCAATTCATGAGTCATAAGACCAGCCACAAAAATACTTTGAGTCACAAAACTGATACTGAGCCTCTTTAGTAAACCTAGCAGCCACTTTATTAGGTACACCTGTTTTCACTCTACAGCAGTAAGCTATTTGCTGTATGTCATGAGGTTGCAGACTGAACTACTTTCCAGATCATTTTGATATTGGTTGCCTGATTTCATAATTATTTCTGTTATCTTTCTTTTGCCTGCTGAAGATTGTCAGTTCGAGTACAGCGTGGGGTATTCATCACCTTTACATTTCTTCTCTTTCTCACTTTGTTAGTTTGAACATACAGTAATGGGCATAGGTGGGAAGTAACAAAGTACAAATACTTCCTTATTGAACTTAAGTACAATTTTCAGGCATCTGTACTTTACTTATACTTTATTACGAGTTATTGTTTTGGGTTTTTTTATTTTTACCCCCTACATTTTCAAAAAAAATATCTGTATTTTCCACTCCTTACATTTTAAAGCAGGCTCATTAAGACATTTGAGGGAAGTTATTATTTCATGTTACTGCTTCACACATCAAACTGATTGGAGCGTGAATAGTAATGCATGAAAGGCAGGATGTAGCATAAAAAGAGATCAAAGAGGCACAATTGTGGGCCATTGTCAGTGGTTAAAGTGGATTGTTTTCTTTTTCCTTTCTTTCTTTTTATTCCTGTCACAAAACTGGAACGACTGCAGGTGTCCATAAGTTGCGGTTTGGGCACCTTGGCATCTAGCGTACCCTACAAAAGGGCGAGCATAAAGGGAGTGACATTTTTTAAGTGACAGGTCATTTCAAATGCAGCGTTTGTATCAGCCCAACAAACATCAAACTGTTTGTGTGCAGTTTGTCGTACAGTGTGTTGCAGCTAAAGGTACAGCTGCTGTTTTTCACAGGGAGAGAAAAGAAAGAGCAAACTTGACTCAGGACCGGAGAGGAGGAAGAGAGATTGGATTTAAAGACAACGGCTGCTCAGTGGTGTTTGATAAACTAGTTTAAATCTTATATGCAAGTCCTCATGTCTTTAAATAATTTCCACAATTTTTTGTACATGTGCAATGACAAAGGGCTATTCTGTTCCAAGTCAGATATTGGGTCTGTACATGTCACACTGTTTTGTTTTGTTTTTTCTTTTTTCTTTTCCATGTTGTTTAATGTGCTGAAAAACTGACTGTTATTTTGAGGCTCAGTAGAAAATCCTATGTAGGTTAGTGTAGGATAAACAGGTTTATTTGCTGTACTGTGATGCACAGTGGCCATCTAGTATTAAGTTAATATAAACAATACTATCAGTGTAGAGGATGGAAATTGGCCAGGACAATTCATAAAACATCTGCTCACATCTGGTTGAATCCAGGTGTATAAATCCACAAAGAGCTGCAGGTCTGCTGATCACAGCCTGCACACTAAGAAAATCTACTGGAGCTCTCAGTAGAAATTGTGAGTTGTGACTCTTTTCCCTGTGCTGAGCCATTAAAACTGACTTTAGGGTTTCCACCACCTGCTGAAAATCACTGTAACTACTTCTGTAGAAATTTTCCTGTTTAGAGGCAAAATCAGTCTCTACAATCTACAGAGAATAGATATTTATTATTATTATTATGTGGTCGCTCACAGTGGACATTGATGGCTTCTTAGAGGATCATCAGGGGTCCTTTTGTCCCTCTGTGGGGGGATACTCCCACTAGATTTATATCTGGGACTCTCCACCATTTGACCTTAGACCTGAAGAAGCTTCTCGGATGAGAGGTGAAACGTCTTCAAGCAACTTAAAGAAGTCCAGACGCTTTTCTTTGCAAGCTCCTTTGACTACGATGACCTGGATGACTGAGAACCTCCACAGACATATTTATACAATGCTAAATCACAACACCAGTTACCTCAAGGTGCTTTATATTGTAAAGACCCTACAAAAACCCCAACTGTCAGATGACCCCATATGAGAATGCATTTGGCAACAGTAAGAAGGGAAAAGCAGGACAGAGGCTTAGCCTTAACCTTCAGCCTGTCAGACAGATCAGACACTGATGTTGGATGAACAGGTCTGGCTGGCAGTCTCCCCTCTAATTCATCCCAAAGGAATGCTGTCAGCTTGAGGTCAGGACTCGGTAGGTCAGTCAAGTTCTTTCACACCAAACTCACTCATCCATGTCTTGCTTTGTGCACTGGTGCGCAGTCATGTTGGAGCAGGAGGGAGGCATCCCAAAACTCCCACAAACGTGGGAGCATGAAATTTGTCCAAAATGTGTTGGTATGCTGAAGCCTTTAGAGGTCCTTTCACAGGAATTAAGTTGCCGAGCCCAACTGCAGTAAAACAACCCCAGACCATAATGCTCCCTTCACCAACCACTTCTGTGGCAGGTAGGAGGCACGACAGGACCACGATCCAGCATTCAGTGACTTTTTACTCTTTATGTAACTCGGCTGCTGTTACAACATGCCTCGGCTGCAGCTCCCTAGATGCCAGCCACAAGAATACACAAACAAAAACATGACGTGACCCAGTTTAGTCTATTAACCTGGCGAGGTGTGATTTTGGATGCCCTGCAGGTGCATTCGCCTATCCTGCTGCTGCACCGATTACCACGCCCCGCCACAACTTGGCACAGTGCAGGCAGACAAGTACTGTTCTCCTGGCAACTGCCAAACTGCTGACCCCGCTCTGATTTTAAACAATCTACCACTTTGTAGATGAGCTGCTATCGTTCAGTCGCTTCCACTTTTTATAACACCACTAACAGTTAGCTGTGGAATATTTAGTGGCAAGGAAATTTTGCAACTGGACTTGTTGCACTAGGGATGGGTATCGAAAACCGGTTCTTGTTGAGAACCGGTTCCCACTGTTTCAATTCCTTGGAATTGTTTGCCATTTTTGCAAATGATTCCCTTATTGATTCCAGTCGCCCCGAATGACGTCACCACGTTGCGGAGCGTCATTTACCTGGCAGGAAACACAGCGCCTAAGCGGCTCAAACGCTCAAAAATTTGATTATACAGTGGGGCAAAAAAGTATTTAGTCAGCCACCGATTGTGCAAGTTCCCCCACGTAAAATGATGACCGAGGTCAGTAATTTGCACCAGAGGTACACTTCAACTGTGAGAGACAGAATGTGAAAAAAAAATCCATGAATCCACATGGTAGGATTTGTAAAGAATTTATTTGTAAATCAGGGCGGAAAATAAGTATTTGGTCAATAACAAAAATACAACTCAATACTTTGTAACATAACCTTTGTTGGCAATAACAGAGGTCAAACGTTTACTATAGGTCTTTACCAGGTTTGCACACACAGTAGCTGGTATTTTGGCCCATTCCTCCATGCAGATCTTCTCGAGAGCAGTGATGTTTTGGGGTTGACACCGAGCAACACGGACTTTCAACTCCCGCCACAGATTTTCTATGGGGTTGAGGTCTGGAGACTGGCTAGGCCACTCCAGGACTTTCAAATGCTTCTTACGGAGCCACTCCTTTGTTGCCCGGGCGGTGTGTTTTGGATCATTGTCATGTTGGAAGACCCAGCCTCGTTTCATCTTCAAAGTTCTCACTGATGGAAGGAGGTTTTGGATCAAAATCTCACGATACATGGCCCCATTCATTCTGTCCTTAACACGGATCAGTCGTCCTGTCCCCTTGGCAGAAAAACAGCCCCATAGCATGATGTTTCCACCCCCATGCTTCACAGTAGGTATGGTGTTCTTGGGATGCAACTCAGTATTCTTCTTCCTCCAAACACGACGAGTTGAGTTTATACCAAAAAGTTCTACTTTGGTTTCATCTGACCACA
This sequence comes from Copadichromis virginalis, assembly GCF_057382275.1. NCBI lineage: Eukaryota > Metazoa > Chordata > Actinopteri > Cichliformes > Cichlidae > Copadichromis > Copadichromis virginalis. Next base: position 33,730,800 of record NC_140638.1, read on the forward strand.
TGACATTCTCCCAATCCTCTGCTGTATCATCCATGTGCTCTCTGGCAAACTTCAGACGGGCCTGGACATGCACTGGCTTCAGCAGCGGAACACGTCTGGCACTGCGGGATTTGATTCCCTGCCGTTGTAGTGTGTTACTGATGGTGACCTTTGTTACTTTGGTCCCAGCTCTCTGCAGGTCATTCACCAGGTCCCCCCGTGTGGTTCTGGGATCTTTGCTCACCGTTCTCATGATCATTTTGACCCCACGGGGTGAGATCTTGCGTGGAGCCCCAGATCGAGGGAGATTATCAGTGGTCTTGTATGTCTTCCATTTTCTGATGATTGCTCCCACAGTTGATTTTTTCACACCAAGCTGCTTGCCTATTGTAGATTCACTCTTCCCAGTCTGGTGCAGGTCTACAATACTTTTCCTGGTGTCCTTCGAAAGCTCTTTGGTCTTGGCCATGGCGGAGTTTGGAGTCTGACTGTTTGAGGCTGTGGACAGGTGTCTTTTATACAGATGATGAGTTCAAACAGGTGCCATTCATACAGGTAACGAGTGGGGGACAGAAAAGCTTCTTACAGAAGACGTTACAGGTCTGTGAGAGCCAGAGATTTTCCTTGTTTGAGGTGACCAAATACTTATTTTCCACCCTAATTTACGAATAAATTCTTTACAAATCCTACCATGTGGATTCATGGATTTTTTTTTTTTTCACATTCTGTCTCTCACAGTTGAAGTGTACCTCTGGTGCAAATTACTGACCTCGGTCATCATTTTAAGTGGGTTAACTTGCACAATCGGTGGCTGACTAAATACTTTTTTGCCCCACTGTACTTTATGAGAACGGATGACAACAGGGCAACTTGCAATACTTGCAAAGTAGATATTTCATTTAAGGGAGGAAACACTACGAATATGCAAAAGCATTTGCTCAAAAAAAAACACACGATAACCTCAAATGAATGTCGTGTTTTTAATTCCGCTCCGGACTCGTGAATCTCAACCCAGCAGCAGCGGTAACGTTTGCACGTCCTCTCCCGTTAATGCGGCAGGTAAATAATCAACAACAGTGCATATTATGTTAGCGCGATCTGCCTTATTACAAAACCTGCCATTACTGTGCATTTAGGTGACCATGATGAGACAGACAGAGGCTGGCTCAGATGCTGGCAGTTCTCGCTGCAGTCTACCGTTAGCGTCTCCTTTCAGGCCAGGATAGACGAATGTCACTGAGCAGTGACTCAGTTTGTGGTAAAAGGCTGCCACAGCAGATGCCCCCGATTTTCCGTAAGTGAATGTGTTTAATTGTAGGCAGGGACATTACTGGATATTCTTGTGTAATTGCCACAGAACAATTTATGTTATACTTTGTTATTGCTACAGAAGAATATTTATTTTATTATTTTACATTTACAATTTTTTTTCCTGGGGACCCTGTGACACCCCATTGAAGAGCCGTAGGCTGTGGATCTCTTAAGATCTCACTGTTAGGTTTGTAAGGCCATGTTACTCCTAAATTTCTATCTTGTTCAAAGAGAAGATATAAAACAAAGTTCTAAGCTAATCGACCTTAGTGTTCTCCTTTTTAAAAAAAAAAAAAAGAATCGATAAGAGAATCGAATCGTTAAACAGAATCGAAAATGGAATCGGAATCGTGAAAATCTTATCAATACCCATCCCTATGTTGCACAGTTGGAATCTTATTATGGTACCACTATGGAGCTCCTGAGTGCGACCAATTCTTTCACAAATATTTCTAGAAGCAGTCTGCATGCCTAGGTGCTTGATTTTATAGTGACTGGAGCACCTGAATTCATTGATTTGGATGGGTGAATGAATACTTTTGACATGCTTGGATCACTTCTCTGGAATTCCTGTTCTGACTTGCATGTGGCTTCTCAAACTTGTGCAGAAGAAAGACTTCTTTTTTTAAACTGATCTGAATACAGAAATCTTTATGCTTTGGGATGATTATACTTCTCAAAAAATCTGGACAACCTTACAAAGTAGAGCAAATCTAAGTTCATTGCATTTGTTTTTTTTCTTTTGACGTTTCATTGCTTTAAATAAAAATGATTTTAAATGATAATTACAGACAAAATATACGAAGCACTTTTGTTAGCCAGAATTGTCAGACTTGTGATCCAGAAATATTACAACGTCTGAAGGAAAACTTCAGACTGAACCTAAAGTTAGAATGCCAATCGAAAAGGATTCATTTAAACATGGCTTTATTTCTCCTCTAGGCTCCAACACCCAAAGCTGCAGCAGAGGACAGCATTCGTCTGATGGAGGAGCTCTACATGTTTGATGTTCTCCGTGCTGATCGGACCACTGCTGCACATGGGTAGCCCTTCTTTGTTACTCACTAGCCCTGCCCGAAGAATTAAGACCGGTAACTGAAAGAATCTAGCAAAAAATAAAAAGGGAACATTGCACTTTGCCTGTTGGCGATAATTTTCTGCTGAAAAAATGTCCTGTAATTACAATTACTTCGTTCAGAATTGGCTGTAATTGTTTGTGCAACAGCTTTTCAGAGCATGTAGTGCTCATGAAGCATCTTTAATTTGATCATAAAAAGGGGGGGAAAAGGATGGAGGGTAAAGTGGACAGCAGGAATTCAGCTGGAGAGCTTTGGTGGTAAAATAACTAATGCATTCATTTTAGTGATTAACCAATAGTGGTCACCAAATAATGCAACCAACCAATAGGGTGACGCTGACTATTATTCAAATATAGTAATAAAAATTAATGACAGAGTTCTGATTAATAGCATAGACCTATTAGTAACCCTGTCCTGTACTCACACAATTTGATAGAAATTGATTTTGCAATGGACTATTTCAGTTCAGGCTCATTTCGTGTCGCTCTCTTTCAGCCTGGAGCTGAGAGTGCCTTTCCTGGACCACAGATTCACAGCGTACTACCTCTCCTTGCCTGAGGAAATGAGGGTTCCTAGGGTGAGTCTGTACAATATTGGTGTCCACACTATCATGCAACTTTGCTTTGTAATAATAGTGTATTGTGTCCTGTGAAACCAGGATGGAGTGGAGAAGCACCTTCTGAGGGAGTCCTTCAAAGGTCTCGACTTGATACCTGATGAGATTCTCTGGAGGCGTAAAGAAGCCTTTAGTGATGGCCTGACATCTGTGAAGAAGTCCTGGTACACGTACCTGCAGGAGCATCTGGAGTCAATGGTAATATTTGGTAGAGAAACCTCTGACTCGGTCCCATTCACAGTAAAGTTTTTATGTTAACATTGATTTCGGCCTTCTCACAATCTAGTAAATCTCGACTGATTTCAGGCAGATTTCAGGTGGTGCAGACACCCAGGTTTGTGAACAAGGCAACGTAGGAAATTTTCAAATTCATAACACAGGTGCACTTACTAAAAATCAGAATTCCAAGCTCAGTGCAATGGCACCACTTTGACAGAATAAAAGATTTACTTTAACTTAAAATTTTGCATTTAAAGTAAATTTAAATTAGAACGGGCCAAGAATCCACAGAAAATTGATCAAATACACTAATCACGACAGCGTTAAAATCTTTAATTAAACCGCAGAGAGAGGTTCAGTAAATTGTAGGTGTTCCTCTTAGCTCTGTATTATGACATTGCTCGTTAGTTGATGTTGATGCTTTGATTGATTGAACAAAGTTTGCGAGTGACCCGTCTGTTTTGTTTTGTTTTGTTGTTGTTTTTTTTTTAGGTGAACGATGATGACATGGAGGAAGCTTACAAGAGGTTCCCTCACAATCCCCCACGCACTAAAGAGGCCTACTACTATAGACAGGAGTTTGAGAAGCACTACCCAGACCGTGCTCAGTGGCTCTCCCATTACTGGATGCCGCGCTGGATTGATGCCATCGATCCATCAGCCCGTACCTTGTCCATCTATAAACCTGAGAAAGACCAATGATTTGTGTGTTTGAGGGTGTAATTACAGTTAAAATTTCTTCCGCTGAGCTGAGAGAACAAAGACAAAGCTCTTCTGCTTTTAAGATTAGGCTTCAAACTTTCAGATTTTCCTTTCTGATACTGACTAGCTGGAGATGGATCAGGTGAACCTGAACCATCTCTTAGTTACCCTGCTATAAGCTCCAACTGCTAGTGGACTTTCATTGAGCACTGAGGGGGTAGGGACAAATAAGTAAATACTTCAGCCTACTCCTTTTCAAACAAATAATGGAATGATATTTTGTAATGATTGTGAAGGCACATGTTTGAAATGTTTGAAATAAAAATGAACTGAACTGAACTGAACTTCCTCACTTTCCTGTTTTCACTTGCCTGGTGTTTATATGCCACTGTTGTGCATCAAACTGTCAAACTAGAGCCGCTACTCCACCACGTCGAAAGCAGCCAGTTCTGGTGGTTCGTGGATCCGACTAGAATGCCTCCTTGGTGGGACCCCGGACACGCTGGAGAGATGATATATCTTTCCTGGCCTGGGACCGCTTTATTGTTCTCCAAAAGAGAGGTCTGGGTTTCTCTGCTTAGGCTGCTGCCCCTGCATCCCAGTAGAAGAAAATGGATGGATGGAATTGGATCTTTGGCGTGCATACTGGAGGATCAAACCGCCAACCTTCTGATTAGTAGATGACCTGCTCGACCTCCTGAGCTACAGGGTGTAAGGGTGGTATCATGTTTACACTATAACTGACTGAGGTCAGTAAGTAGTGTTATCATGCTGCTACCTCCCAGCTTTTGACAGCTTTGGTTGATTCTGGTAGTTTGAATTGGTTTGGTTTGCTTTGGTTTCAGTTTGTTTGGCTCTTAATCACCAAGCTAGAACTGCAGCATTGTTGGCGCTAACTAGCATATTATGCAAGTGTTTTGTAAAAGGATATTTTTCATGTTTGGCAGAAGTGAGACATGCGTAAAAGATCTAATCATTTTTTTCATGCTTGACTATGAATGACTATTCAAACAGTTTGGGAACTAGGAGTTAGACATTTCATATAACTGTCCCACCCATGGTCACATTTGAAAGTGGATTACAGGAAGAGATCACTAATATCTGCAGTCTAATGTAATTTAATAACCATATGCTACAGCAAGGAAATTGTATCCAACCTTAGTTTATTGAATCATGTTTGCACTAGGCAGTATTCTCTCTTAACTAATCTTTTATCTGTCTCTATTTTTCTGTGTTTTACATTAATTGACGCTAAAATAAAATTTCCTGTTGCAACAGAAACTGTTTACTTCATTTATATTTCATGCAGTACCACTGTTTACCATCAGAGTCTGCCCTAGCACCATCCATCTAGATTAACTGAGTACTGATTTGCACTGTACAAGCTTAAGACTGAACCAGTGATAAAATAATTTTAATACAATTTTTAACATTATTTTAATACATCACAACATATGCAGATGAAGAACAAGGCAGCTTCTATAAGTCACTCGAAAGCCAAAATGAGCACCTGTGCTATTTTGTTGTATTAGCAAAAAACAATCAGTTGTGAGGCACAATGAAGTGAAACTATCAGCACATTGTTCAGAAAACTGGCAGGTGGTGGAAATTAACATTTATAATGACACTTCCTCAAACTTCACTCTTTCTTCTACCGAAACAGATCAAACTGACACAAATACAGAACTGCTATTTCACTACAGTATGAAAAATGCAATCTTTTAAATGAGCTAACAGCTATATGCGGTTTGGAGAAAAACAAAACCAACATCCGGTCCCCGTGCCGTGGCTGAAGAATATTTGATGAGAAGCAGAGAGGTGACAGCTGTTTAGCGGAGCTTGTCATACATCTCTATTGTGTTCCAGTTATAAGACTCTGCTGAAAAAGGGGAAAATGCCATCTTAAGGATTCAGTTTGTTTTTCAGAAAATGAAACCTCGTTAAGTGAACTGACCTGGCTCCTCATGGCTCCTCTTCCCCATCAGTCCAACGAAGGAGTTCACTTTATGTCCTTCATAGGAAAGACATTGAGATAAGACAACACTGAATGTCTCATTCATCTAACTACAACAAGAAAACTGTAATGTCTCTTGAGCCATCGACAAAACAATGAATTGTGTCTTTCTGGTTTCTTTCTGTTAGTATTAAAGACTTTCTGTTGAAACATGAACAGTTCAACTGAACGGCCACATGTCCACATGATTGTTTTACAGCAGGTCCTGCATTACAGGGATAAATTAGCTGTCTGCTTACTTACGCTGCACTGAGTGCATCACTGAGTAGGTGACTAATTCAGATGAAACGCAAACCATGACAGAGGAAAGAGAAAATCCCCTCCTCCTCATGGCTCTTTATCTTTTCCCTCTTTGTCTCACACAGGCGTCTCCCCTGGACCACCTTCTTTACTCACTAATTAATGAGTTCAAAGAACATTAGGAAAAAAAATCTTTGGTGGGTGTATGTTAATTAAACCCTGGGAAAGTGTGCATTTCTTGCCCACAGACACAAACACGGTGGGCAAGTGGAATTTGTGCTTTTTCTGCTCCATGCTCTGTTTGTGGAACAAAGGCCTTCCACTTTTGTGGAGCGAGCTGATATCTGTAGAGCTGTCACAGCTGTGTACACCTCTCCACCCACTGTCTCCGTACATTTATAAACTCAATGTATTTTCTTTTGCCTTTAGTCTCAGTCAAAATGCACATTATTAGAGAAAAACACACAAGTCCATCTGACCCTTGCACACTTGCCTTTGCTTGTGATATTAAAGAACCTCGTCCCTTCACACACTGAGGAAAGTTCCTGTTAAAGCTTAAACACTGACTCTCCCATAGTTTTCCTGGCAGTAAAAATGTATCTGGGCTTTTATGGGTTAATGTCCTGAATGCTTTTTAATGCCCTTCCATCCATTTAAAAGGGTTTATTTCATGGATGAGACACGAAGCAGAATCTGTGCGACCTGTATCTACTAAAAGGCTCAGGACGTTACATTTGTAAGGCTTTGCTGTTTACATCACTTGCCATCACTCTGTGGTGGCAAGTGTGGTGTTCTATGCAGGAGTGTTCGGCAGGATGAAAGCTGCTAATGTCAACAAACTGAACAAATTAATCTTAATCAAGACTGATTCTGGGAGTAAAACTTGAAGACTCAGGTAGAGGTGTCTAAGAGGAGAATGCTGAAGAAATCCCTCACCATTATGAGTAATACATCCCACCTGATGTATACGTCTCTGATTGGTCGCCACAGAGCAGTCTCATTTTACCACATGGGAGGATTATTACATTATCACTAGTAATTTATTCTCTATTAAATTAAAAGTGATACTGTAACAGGATTACTTATAATTCACACAAGTGATATGGTGGTAAATTCAAAGTGATTATTTAATTCTTGTTAACTTATCACTGTAATAGATGGTTGTAGCTATTCATCAATTTTATTTGGCAATAATATTCATATTTGCCTATTTCCACTACTGTACATACTGATATTTATATTTGTTTTAAAATCGTAATTTTTTATTTAGCTTTATTTTTACCTGAGCTTTATTTTGTTATGTTAAAATTCATTTTTGCGTTGTGCATGCTGATTTGTGCACAAATGAGCAGCGTACCAGCTTGCGCCAGTCAAAGCTCTGAGGTAGCTGGCCACATATCTCGAGCTATTGGCAAAGGGGTTAGGTCTTTTTGTTCCGAGTTTTAATTAAAGAGCAGGAAAATTGCTCTAGCTATAAGGACTTCAGGACTTACTTTTGCGGGTGATCTGTGTGTTTGCTGTGGGAGGATGAAAGTAAAAATGAAAGGTTAGCATAACTGATGCATAGGAGAAGTACTTTTATTAAGAAATAGCTCTTACCCATAGAGCGCCTCCCCATCAGACCGATAAACTGATGTGGCTTTGGCTTTCTTGTCAGTCTCAGCAGGACTTCTCTGAACGGGTTGTCGGAAATCCAGCCATTCTGAGTGGAGGGAGAGAAGCAATGCTTACACTGAGAGGCAGAGTGGAGTGAGAGTGGATCTTATCTTTATAAAAATTTTGCGTCATCAAACTATACCTCAACTGTGTTAATACCATATCTACCTGCTCGTGTCATTATAACAAGAGAATAAAGCGGAATTCTGCCAGAACCTTATCTTAATCAATATTAGCTGAAAGACCCACCCACCGGTCCACCCACATAAAATACACTGAGTAAAGCAGAATGTATTCGGATCTTTTCTTGCCATTTTCTGTTTCCATCTCAGGATTATATTCGTGCAGTACGCATCATTGTGACTGGCAATATGGATCTTTGCGCTACTAATGTCCTGCACAGAGTGACGATGCCCATTATGACAAAGTGCCGACAGTCGCTCCTAAAGTGTGATTAAGCTAATATATAAGCCTTTATATACACCTGTTCAGTAAATTTGTGTATACATGTAATTTTAATATCTTTTAAAATACAAATATGCAACCTACAGTGTGACGCCGGGGTTTAACATACTTCTGTAAAGGGATGTCTTTGTTCTCACAAAAAGCAAGAAAAAAAAACTTAAGTCAAACTAATTTCCTTATGCCTGTTAGGCGGTACATAAATTTATTCTGCTTTCATCCACTGAAGGAGACTAAAAGATGAGCTACTTAAATAGTAGTATTTATGAATTATTAAGGAGAGAGTATAAGTCTGAATAAATACCTGGATTTGATTAGTGCTCGTCCAGTAATCAGTGTCCTCTTTTGGGTCATTTTCTTCGCCGGAAACTTGGGCGGCGGTGATGAGAACCATTAAAACTGCTACAAGCAGAGACTTCATGATCTCGCAGGTTTTCTCTCACTGTACAACAACAAGCACTCTAATGCCCAATGTATCACGATAACAGTTATCAGCAGAAATAAAGCGAGGTGAATGAAACAGGTGTGTGAGCACCAGAAGGAGCTGGAGTGTGCGCTGTTTCTTCCTCAACAAATCAACAGTAGTCCATAGCGCGTAGCCCGTGTCACAGCACTATCTCCAGCGCTGTCTGCGCACTCAGCTTCTGGAGCTGTTTGTTTCGTACGGTCTCCGATCCGTACGCTCCTATATACCAGTGTGAATAGTGTTGCTAAGTAACGCCTTAGCAGTACTATGATTACTTGAGTGAAGTTTCGGTAAGCAGCCTGTTAAGCGCAGTGATCAGAACCTGTTGTGCGTCACCGGACTTCACCGTCACTATTATGAAGAATGGCGGTGACGTCAGAAAGTACTGTTATCCAGCTTTCAGTCACGGTGAAAAGTCCGCTTTTCCTTGTCACAGAGCCAAAAACTTCAAAGTAGCTCCAACATGTCTGGGCCATTTGATTTAACGTTTTTTCATTGTTTGAATACTTTTGATGGAGGCCAGTGTTGCAGGGATATTTCTACCTAATGCTCAGTTTAAGAACATTTGTATTTAACATTTAATTGATCATTTATTCATGAATTTTTATTGCACCTAGCAAGCATCTCCACAGACAGCATGCAAACGCTAAGCTAGCCAAGAAATGGGAGTAATGTAAAAGCTGAGTGTTTGTCAACCCAAGCCCAGCCGCCAGACCCTGAACTTCAGCACGTAACAAATGGATGAACAGACAGACTGCAGCCTCCGTTTCTACAGTACAATCACCGTGGTGATCGTTTGAAGTCTTTCGGGGCTGGTTTTCATCTTTCCCAGAGAGCCAGATGAGATTGAATTAATGTTGATTTTTCATCTGAATCATCATTATGGCCAAAATATGCTAAAATCCATATTAAAACAGATGACACATGGCAGTGTAACAGCAATGACAGTGGAATAACATTGATTCAAAGTTGTCGTGTTATAACTGAATGATTATTGATCTGTTTATAGTTGACCAGGCGACAACAAAGGCATTGAAAAGTAATGGATTCATAGTTGACCGGGAAATGAAAACTATTATCAACTGTTCCATTGGACCCCTCTCAAAGTCATTCATCTATGGCTGACTGGGAAATTATATTGAAATTAGGTGAATTTATAGTTGACTGGGAAAATGTATTGAAATGCCATTGACTTACACTTGAAAAGTTGCAAAAAAACCCCAACAAGATGGCAGTGTGTACGGACATATTCAGCAGCACAGCGCACCCAACTACTGTGCACCTTTTGGGGTTTTTGTGTTTTTTATGCCTTTTCACTGCGTCCTCCTGCAATGCACTGAGGACTTTGTATTGTTGCCTCTACTTTTAAGATTAGGCTTAAACTTTCCTTTATGGTAAAGCATATAGCACCAGTCCTGAAGCACATAAGCACAGAGTCCATTTCAGACCTGATCCAGCTCTAGCAGCAGGACCTGGAGACCTTCATTCACTCTGTCCTTTTCTATATTAAGTGCTGTGCAGAGAATGTGACAGTGACTAAAACCATTTGGGTTTTTCCGAAGCGAAAACCTTGGATGATGAGTGAAGTAGAGGCTCTGATCAGTATGTCGGATGTGCCACGCAATGCTCAATTACATTGGTGGGAACTACTGCGTTAGCGCAGTTAGTTCGTTAACGTGTTGACGCCGTCCAGCCCCACGTACGGGGCGATCCGCGGTAGCTCGTTAACGGAGATTTGCCGCGTTATGGCATTAACGTCATTTTAATGAGATTAACGCTGACAGCACTAGTGGGAACACAACGAATATGACTGCACATTTACGCCGACATCATCCTAGTGCAAAGACAAGTGGAAGCAGACAAAAACAACAAGCAGGCATGCTACAAACTTTACCCGAGTCATTTAGACAGCCGTTAGCACAGGATTCTCCTTATGGGGACCTGATATGTTTAATATGCTGCTGAGAATATAGCCCAGAAGAAGCGTATAGTATAGCTTTTATTTTGAAAGAGCCATTTCTCTGTAATAAACTCTCTTTTCCAAAGATGAGTGATTCCTCAATCAGATACAGGGCTCGCAAAATCGCTAGCCCGACGTCCTGGGGCTAGCGATTTTTCCAGTCAGGCTACCAAAATCTATCTCTGCCCTGCCCGTCGGTGAGTGCATTTTGAATACAAACCTTGAATGACAGAAATTATTGCAACCACTGAACTTCAGCTCTTTGGAAAACACCTGCAACACACAGCATGTATACTTAGATAATCAAGAGTGGCATTACAGCTGAGTGAATGCCACCCCCAGCCCAACAGCCACACTCTGAACACTCACTCTCAACATAAAACAAATGGATGATCAATCAGGCTGTTTCTTCCTGTTCATGTTTCTAAAGTAGCGATCACTGTAACAATCACTGTAAGTCTCTTTATGCTAGTTTTCGTCTTTGCTTTGTGCTGTGGGCTTTGTGTAATACCAAGAGAAAGCTCATATGTGTGGCCTCATAAGTACAGGGATAAATTATGAGACAATGCCTTTTAGGTCATTTTATGGCATCACATTAAAGTAATTTAATGAGTAATATAAGGAATTACTTTCTCCTGGGAGTAATTAAGCACTGTGCTGCATTATTTTTGAGAAAAGTGTTCAATGCAATATGTGCAATAATTACTTTTTTGGGTAATGACCCCAACATCCATCACAACAAAGAGTGGAAATACCTCCAACACAGAGTCACTAAATTCTTATCAGTCCTCATCACTAGGTAACTCAAACATAACTCAATTTTAAGACCACTGCCACTTTACTAGGCACACCTGATGAGCCATCATTAGTGAAGCTACAGACTGAATCTGCCAGTAGCAACAATCCCAATGCCATTTCTCTAATTGCATGTTCTACTTTGATTTGTAAAATTTGGTTTACTATGTAAGAAATGCATGTTGGTATACATATGTCAGAAGCAAGATTTTATAAGTTCAGAATGGGTAATAATTTATAATTTACATAAATTACACATTGAGAAGGCAACTGACTGAGTCACATAGGTGTGTATCGCAATTTTTATTTTATGCACCAGTGTTTCACACTTTATTTTTTTAGTTGTTCTTATTTTTGTTGTTCAATATAAGAACCTTGTTCCTTACATTAATATCATAAACTTTTTTTTTCAGGAGTGGATCCATTACCAGATCTCTGCATGTTCAGAATAACAGAATCATACACAAAATGTAATATTGAGGACACGCCACTTGTGACCATAATGATGGCCGGGTGCAGGAGGGAAGTGTTCTGTCTTATGAGCTGGTAGCCTTGACCAGAGATGGCAGTATTTAAGACCAGTGCTAACAACTAGTCCTCGCCAGTTTGTCTTCTAACCCATTTTGGATTTTGGCCAACACATTTTAAGTTCCTGTTTTGCCTACCTTGTGTCTCCTTGTATTTTCTCCATTGCTCCAACCTGGCAAGAACCTAACTTGCGTCGACGCTGGTCACTCCTGTGAATCTCACACCACTGGCTCATGCTCTGTTTCCGTTTCTCTTCGTCGGCTTACCCTCTTGCCACATTCACCTTGGATCACTTTATCTCTCAGGCTGGACTTTCACGTCTCATGTTCCCTGAACTTAAGTATTTACCTTGTGTTTGTAAACAAAGCTTTGCTGAAAATCTATTTGTTGTGCCTCCGCCTGAATCTGCATTGGTCCTCTTTTATGCACTGGCCCTTTCCGCTATGATGGTTTTGTGAGGTGTGTCATGTCAGAGGGCAGAGGTCTTCACTTGCAGAGTGCATCATGAAAGGAATAAAGTAGAAAGCAGACACGAGAAGAATGCCAAAATAAAGCCCACAATAACCGCTGAGTATAGTAGGCTAAGGAATGTTAACTACTCACTCTGTGGTCTATTCGTTCACCCCACTGCCCTCGCCTCCCTGCATCTCCTGATGCTTACAGATATTTCTTGTCTTGTTGAACTGAAATGCCTCAGTGTACAAAACATTATTGACTGCAAATATGTGCAGATGGAATCTGGTTTGCCTACACTAAAGAAGAGCCATGCGTATTACTGGCAAGTGCAAGGACAACTGCTCATCAGTGGGATGCAGTGGTTGTGTGAGTGTGTGTGTGTGTGTGTGTAGGCACAGGAGAACTACTATGTGCAAAAATTATACACTGATAGACGTGCAAAGACCAATCAGAGAAAAAGCTGATCATTTTTTTTCTGCATATTTATGCCAAGCTACCTGTCTGGCTTATGTAACAAAAAGTGTTTTATTTTATTATAATTTTGATTCATATTTTTTGCATAGTATGCATCTGCATAGTAATATAGTGCATTAGTATAACATTTCCAATGAATTAGAACTATCAATAGAACTCAACTATCAGCACTCAAGTATCAATTGTGCAGTTAGGTTTTGTCAGCTGAGGGGCGGAAACGCTACAATATTGGCCTCAGCTGCAGGCCATGTGGTTTCACTAAACTAATTTTTTAAACCTATGCTGTGTTCTGGTAATTTGACAGCATATATGCAAGCAGTTGTTTATATTGTAGGCATGTGATAAGGCGACGATGTCATCAAAAAGTTTGTTCTATTTTACCTTCAGAATGACTCTCTTCACATGTACTCTCAGTTTGACTATGGCAGGTGTATTCTTAACCTGGTATGCTGGCGTTTGCTCCTGTTTAAATAGAAAAGGTGGGCAGAGCACCTTGCATTTACAACAGCTACTGATTAGAAAGAAATTATATAGCATCAGTGCCATGTCAACCTCTCAGCAATGCATGATTGCTTGGATAGCTCCTTATCACTAAGCGAACCACCATACAGATCAGAGATGAATGTCACTGTAGCTATGTCAAATAAGGCTTTCACGGTGCAGTGGGATTTGTATGAAAAGTACATTTCACTTGGTATGAGTGAATCAGATTGTGTTTGCCTCTGTACAGTCTAGGATCACCTGGGTATGTTGAGGTGCATAGTGCGCAGAGTTACTTTCGGCAGAGTCAATTGCTACAGACCTCCAAACTTCATATGACCTTTAGATTAGCTCAAGAACAGTGCATAGAGAGCTTCATGGATCCAAGCCTTACATGACCAAGCACAATGCAAAATTATTTAAAGCACACCACCACTGGGCTCTAGAGCAGTGTAGACATTTGGTGGATGGAGATGTTATGGTGTGGGGCTGTTTTTCAGGAGTTGGACTCCGGCTTCTAGTTCCAGTTGAATTCTGAAGGCCTCAGGGTACCAACACATTTTGGACAATTTCTTCAGAACTGCTTCAGAACTGTCTTGTGAAAATTAGCTGTTGCAGTGATGACGATGTAGCATCTTCTTGGTTTGAAACAAAGTGTTTTGTGAAAGCACTGGAAACTACCTAACATGGGTTCTATCAGACTCTATCAGCCTCCAAAACCAATCTTGTGGTTTCTGTATTCCTTAGCAGCCTTAGCATAATCTCCTTAAACATTAGAAAATGTTCTCTAAATCTAGTTTTGCCAAACTGGTGCAGCAGGTCTCTTGGTTGGTACTTATGCATTTCAATTTAACCAAAAGACTACGCTATAGATAGCTAATGAACTGGTTTAGATCAGCGGTCCCCAACCCCCGGGCCTCGGTCCGGTACCGGTCCGTGAGTCGTTTGGTACCGGGCCGCGAGAGTTGAGGCTCAGGTGTGAAATGTATGGTTTTCAGGGTTTTTATCGGTTTTCAGCGTTATTTTGTTATCGTTTTTATCGTTTACTCAGTTTTCCTTGGTCTTTTCACGTGTGTTATGAATAAATTTTCTTTTTTTCGGTACCGGTACTAGTTTTATTTTGTTGTATTTATCCGCGACACCGTAAAGGCTGGTCCATGAAAATATTGTCGGGCATAAACCGGTCCGTGGCGCAAAAAAGGTTGGAGACCGCTGGTTTAGATTATTGCCCATTAAAGTGATCACAGACCATACTTGGACTCCAGAAAGTCTCACACAATATTGTCTCATATTTTATAGGTTTGCTGAGCACACACAAACACACAGTTCCATAATCAACTACTGTGTGTTGCATTTAGTTCTGCTTCCTTTGTATTATTTCCTTTGTTCTTTTTCAGGTCATTTATTAACCTCCTCTTGTGTGCTCCCTTTTCTAAAGAAGTTTGGATTTTGTTGGGTTTTTCCCCCCTCTGTGGATACTCTGCATGCATCTTAATTAAAGGTTAGTTTTCAGTTTGACTGCTGGTTTCTAAGTAGTCACACCCAGGTCTGACTACTGCCACACCTGTTCTCAATAAAGAATTAAAAAAATCACTTTAAAAGGACATGCCTGACAAAGCAGGGTCGACCAAAAGATCCTCAAAAGACAGACATCATGCAGCGAACCAAGGAAATTCAGGAACAAATGAGAAACAAAGTAATTGGGAGCTCTCAGTCTGGAATGTATCATAAAGCCATCTCTAAAGCTATGGGGACTAGTAAAGCGCTATACAAATACAGGCCATTTACCATTAGAAATATATTAAGGCAAAGCTGGCCTGCATGTCAGAGTTCCAAGACAAAAACCAGTTCTGAGCAAAAGGAACATAAAGGCTCATCTCAGTTTTGCCAGAAAATATTTTGAAGATACCTAAGACCTTTGGGAAAATACTTTGTGGACTGATGAGACAAAAGGTGAAGTTTTTGGAAGGTGTGTTCCATTACATCTGGTGTAAAAGCAACAGAGCATTTCAGACCATCAGTCTGATGGTCTGGAGCTGTGTTGCTGCCTCAGAACCTGGAAGACTTGGTGTGGTAAATGGAGCCATGAATTCTGCTGCCTACCAAAACATCTTGAAGGAGACTGTCTAGCCATCTTTTCCTGACCAGAAGCTGAAGCACACTTGGGTTCTGCAGCAGGACAATGAGCCAAAACAGACTTTGGAGGACCTAGTCAAAGTCCTGACCTGAATCTGATTGAGCATGACCATAAAAAGGCGGTTCATGCTCAAAAACCCTCCAATGTGGCTGAACTAATTGAATAACAAACCCCTTCATTTAGAAGCTGTGTTTTGTGCTTACTTGTTTTAGTTTTGTTTAGTTTTTAAATTTGTTTAAAAACTGTGACAAACATAAAAACATTTTCACACCACTGTATTAATGTGAGCAGGCAGCTGCCGGTATTCTTCCCTAAAATTATCCAAACCTGTTCTCATCTGCATGCTAGTGGCAGACCAGCCAGTTTTGATTGGTACTGAACAGTGAACACAAGTCACACCAAAGGACTGGCATTGTTTGTTCTGTTCTGTCCTGAATTGATGCCTTTCTACAGTCCTATCCTGATTTCCTCATGTCTCTTGTAAAGCCCAACTAGTTATGGTACTTTTCTGCAATTTTAGGTCCAATTAATTGTATTATAACAGTGTTTGGCCATATTAGTAGGTCATTTCAATATTTTTCACATGTAACTATATTTAATGTCACAGTGTGTAGTAGGACTCAGGTGCAGAGCGGTGTTCAATGCAAGGAACAACGTTTATAAAGTCACCAGGTGCAGATATATACAGTGGGGAAATAGCGGGGGTCCAAAGTCCAAAGGGAAAGTCTGGGAAGGGACTCCTCCTCACTCCTCTCTTCACACACGTTCACACGTCGGGTCGGTCATGGGTCCAGGGAAAGTGTCTCGCACAATCATCCAGCAATGAGACTGTCTGCGTCCCAGCCTTAAGTGTCCAACCCGTAATTGGAGCCTGATGAGACACAGGTGTGTGCGCGCCGAGGGCAGGAGCCTGCAGTGGGCTCCGCCCTGGCGGGGAGGCAAGAGGAGAACGTACACAAAAACACATGTGGCCTTGTGGGGCTGGCCGGGCAGCCAACGCGAGCCTCCGGCGACCCACCAGACTTACCTGGATGCCTGCGATGAAAGCATGAGAGCACGCCTTTGTCCAGGATAGCTGCCCGAGGCACCCAGGAGCGTTCCTCTAGCCCGTAGCCCTCCCAATCTACCAGGTACTGGAATCCCCTACCCCGGCGTCAGGAGTCCATGATGCGTGAGATGTTGTACACCAGCTGGCCATCCACGAGCCAGGGGGGCCTGGATGGAGGGCACAACGGGCTGGAGAGCACCAGCTTGATCTGCAACACATGAAACACATTGTGAATGCGCATGTTGCGAGGAAGCTTGAGGTGTACAGACACAGGGGTGATGATGGCGTCAATGGCAAAGGGACCAATAAACTGAAGTGACAACTTCTTTGATTCAGTCCATAATGGCACAAAGCGAGTGGACAGCCATATCTGTTGGCCCACAGCATACTCTAGAGCAGGCGCTCGACGGCGAGCCGCACGCATCTTATTCTGTTCTTTGGTGCGGAGCAGAGTCGCCCGCCAAGCCCGCCGGCACCTGCGGAGATGAGCCTGCACAGAGGGGACGGTGTGCTCACCTTCAATGGTGGGAAGCAGAGGCGGTTGGTACCCCAAGGATGCTTCAAAAGGTGACTTGCCTGTGGCGGTGGAGGTGTGGCTGTTGTGTGCGTACTCTATCCAAGGTAGCTGTTCACTTCAGAGGGACTGGTTGTGGGAGTAGACACAATAGAGGGCAGCCTCAAGCTCCTGGTTTGCTCGCTCAGTCTGTCCATTGCTCTGTGGATAAAACCCGGAAGAGAGACTGACCTTGGCCCCCAAGGCAGAGCAGAATTCTCTCCAAACTCTGGAGGTGAACTATGGGCCTCTGTCCGAAACTACATCCTTGGGGATCCCGTGGAGACTGGAGATGTGAGTGGTGAGGAGTCGAGCCATCTCCAAGGCCGTAGGCAGTTTCAGGAGGGCGACGAAGTGAGCTGCTTTGGAGAAACAATTGACAATGGTGAGTATAGTGGTGTGACCTGCAGAGGGTGGCAAACCGGTGATGAAGCCAAGGAGATGTGTAACCACGGCCGAATTGGTGTGGGGAGGGGCTGGAGAAGTCCTGGTGGAGGATCTGAGGACAGACAGCGGAAGGCACAAAAAGGCATCCTGGAGGGCTGGTTCCTGGATCCGGCTCCAATTCCTGTGCCTCATGGATAAGAGATTCTAAGAGACAGCCCCAATCACACAGGCAGCCGGGAGGATGGTCCCGGGGTCCGATTCCCACTCCGAGGTGGAGAACTGCCGTGAAAGGGCGTCTGGCTTCACGTTTTCGGGAGTGTAAGTGATGGTGAAGTTAAAGTGAGTAAAGAATAAAGCCAACCTGGCCTGCTGGGAATTGAGACGCTTGGCCGAACGGAGGTACTCCAGGTTCTTGTGGTCTGTCCACATGATGAATGGCTGTGCTGCCTCCTCCAACCAGTGTCTCCACTCCTCCAGGGAGAGTTTGATAGCCACGAGCTCATGGTCACCGATGTCATAATTGCGCTCTGCAGGAGAGAGACGTCGAGAAAAGACAGCACATGGATGGAGCTTACCCTCCTCCTGCTGGGACAGGACCGCTCCAACCCCGGAGTCCGATGCGTCCACCTCCACAATAAACTGCCAAATGAGATCCATTGATGGAGAATGGGTGCTGTGGAGAACTTGTTTTTGAGCAGAGTGAAAGCACGCTGTGCGGCAGAATCCCACTGAAACGGAACTTTGGGAGAGGTAAGTTTGGTAAGCAGAAGAGCAATCCTACTGAAGTCACGGATGAATCGTCTGTAGAAATTTGCGAAGCCCAGGAAGCGTTGCAACTGCCGACAGTTGGGAGGAACCGGCCATTCCACCACCGCTTGCACCTTCTCCAGGTCGGTCCGTAGGTTCCCCCGCTCGATAATGTAGCCCAAAAACGCCACCGAGGTCACATGGAACTCGCACTTCTCCCCCTTCACAAAGAGCTGGTTCTCCAGAAGACGTTGAAGGACCTGCCGCATACAGCTGATGCTCAGCAAGCGTTTTCGAAAAAATGAGAATGTCATCCAGATAGACAAACACACAACGGTTAACAAAGTCACAGAGCACATCATTAACCATGGGCATCACAAGATATTCAAAGTGGCCCAAGGGAGTGTTAAACGCAGTCTTCCACTCATCTCCCTCCCTAATCCGGAGGCAATGCATGTGACAGTTAACACTCTACCCCATCACTTTTCCTTTCTCCCAGTCAATATGCGGGTTATGGAGCACGAGCCAGGGATGACCCAACACGAGCGGCATGAGTGGTGCTTTGAACGTGAAAAAACAAATCCTCTCAGTGTGGTTGCCGGATAGGGAGAGGGAGAGAGGCTCAGACACATGAGTTATGTCGGGCGGGCGTTGACCAGATAGCGCGTGAACACTGAGCGGCTGGGCAGTGTCTCTAAAGAAATTTAGGGGAGGGGAGGTGTAGATGAAATTTTGCTCTGCACTGGAATCAATAAGCACAGACAGAGGCAGAGACACAGACGGTCCTGAAGCAGCTGCATGATATAAGCAATTTTAGTCCCATCATTAGAAAACGCTTGAGGTTGCTGTCGAAACTGAATTGAGTGAGAAATCCGGCACATTTACCAACTTCTCCAGTAAAGGGTCTAGGAGTGGGAAGGAATCTGTCAAAATGAACTGGTGTGGGTGTGGAGGCTGACACACTTACAGTGGGAGCTGGTTTGGCCGGTGGAGACATGGTGGCAGGTGGAGATGCCGGCAGAGGTGTTAACTGGGCCACGGCTTGTCTAAGGCTTGTAAGCTCACCTCTGATGTGAGCAAACATTTGCTCATGGCGCTCCAAGATTGCTATCAAGGTGGCGAGAGTAGGAGTGGAAGTCGCTGGGTCTGCTGAGTCCATTTCGTGGCTGGATGATTCTGTCATGGTGTGTAGTAGGACTCGGGTGCAGAGCGGAGTTCAATACAAGGAACAACATTTATTTACAAAGTCACCAGGCGCAGATATATACAGTGGGGGAATAGCCCAAAGGGAAAGTCTGGGAAGGGAATCACATTCACTCTCACTCCTCTCTTCACACACGTTCACACGGGGAAAGTGTCTCGCACAATCATCCAGCGATTAGACTGTCTACGAGAGATTAAGAATCTTTTTTGAAAGCGTGTGCATGATCATGACAGGCAGCAATAAACTAGAATATTTTCTGATGACAAAGAATAAGTCAAATTCCCAGAGAAAATCTGTGCAAGCACCAGTAACAAACTACTAACAGACAGAGGCGTGCGGGGTTCAAACCCAAGACATTTCTGTTGTGTGGCAGCTGTGACAACTACAGAGCAACAGTCTTCATGACACCTATTAGAGTCCTTGACTCAGTAGGTCATAACAAAACACACAGTTTTGTTGTGTGCTGTGAATACAAACAGTGGCTTTACTTCAGTAAAATAATTTCTGCAATGCACTTCTTTTCCTTTGTGGCTAAATTGCTTTCAGTGCTGAGTTTGCTTGCATGAACATTGCTGTGACCTTCTGATGGAGATGGTCCCCTGGGCTTCATCTAGATAATGGATGCTCACTTGTGGGCGGGGGAAGATGTGAAAGGAATATTGATAATCCACTGTCTGGGATAAAGAGGAAATGAGCTTCAGCTCAGACACAGAATTTGCTGCATGGACAGTAAATATCAAGTAAATGGTAATATTTTGACTTAATGTGATTTCAATAGGTAAAATTTTTTATGCCAAACTGAAAATATTTGTACAAATGTATATTGTTTTGCAGATTAGCACAACAGAATATAATCCTGCCATTAGAAACAATTAGAAAACCATCAATGAGTGATTGTTTAATAGCATTTTTAATTTGGGAGTGTTGTGCTGAGTTAAACTGACCATTCAAAGTGTTTATATCACCCATTTTTGTCTCTGCTCTCACAGATGTTGATTGTCCTGTTATTACAAATATTAAGGCTTTGCAGGATACTACTCTGGATACTTTGGCTCCTCCTAAACAGAAAGCCTCAAATCTGAAGTGCTCGACTCCCTGGCATAACTTTAAAACGGACATCTTATAGCAGATAAGCTGTAAGCTGGAGAGGAAATGGCATCTTAACCAATTTAGATGATCTTCATTTAGCTTAGAAAAAGCACTCGATAGAGCTAGGACATCTTACGATCCCTTTTCAGCACTGTAGCCATAACCAGCTATGACTTCATTAATCTATCGACAAATAAAATTTTAACCAGAGAAAAAAATAATCCATATTGTATGTGACTGCTTTCAGTACTGCTGACATTTATTTATGCTTTTCCTCTCTGATTGCTCTATTCTGGGTTGCTTCCTCCAAACCATCAGCACATCTATTCATCAGCGACTCCATTCCTACAAAACTGCTCAGAGAAGCCATACCATTGATTAATGCTTCAATCAATGATTAATCTAACCCTATTAGTACTTCAAGGTGGCAGTAATTAAGCCAATACTTTGAAAGCCATCACTTGACCCAGCTGTCTTAGACAATTAGAGACCAATCTCCAACCTTCCTTTTATTAAAAAAAAAAAAGAGCAGCTGTAAAGCAGCTAGCAGATCATCTGCAGAGGAATGGCTTATTTGAGGAGTTTTAGTCAGGTGTCAGAGCTCATCACAGTATAGAAGCAGCTTTAGTGAAGGTTACAAATGATCTTTCTATGGCATTTGAAAGTGGACTCTGTGCTTGTCCTGTTAGATCTCAGTTCAGCATTTAATAAAGTTGACCACAATATTTTATTGTAGTGTTTATAGCATGTGGTAGGTATTAAAGGTACTGCGCTGCAGTGGTTTGAATCATATCTAACACTCTCAATTCCATTTTATTTACAAGGCACCAAATCACAATCGCCTCAAAACGCTTTATATTGTAAGGTAGACCCTACAATAATACATACAAAGAAAAACCCAACCCAGTGGGAAGGAAAACCTTTTAACAGGAAGAAACCTCTAGCTGAACCAGGCTCAAGGAGGGATGGCCATCTGTTGCAAATGGTTGGGGAGAGAGAAGGAAGACAGGATAAAGACATGCTGTGGAAGAGAATGCTGAGCTGAGGTCTAGCAGGACAAGCACAGCGTCCACCATCAGAGGCCATAAAAAGATTTTTTGTAACCAATGTTCCCTCTAAGCTGCGCGCGTGCGCAATTGAGCACTGCTGGCACGAAAATCTGCGTTGCGCACAGAAAAAAAATCTAACCTGAATTGAAATTAAAATTAATACTTTAACAAATCTGTTTTGCAGTGTCAGTCAGTGAGTGACTGGCTGCTCCCGTATGGGATCAGAACGATGCCACCTTATCCCATAGTCCAGCCAATAATGCAATTCACATTCGTATATACGCAGCTAATCAACGTGGTTGACAGGCTATGACAGCGTCCTTATGTGCCGACACCGGTGGCTGTAGCTCAGGTGGCAGAGCAGGTCAGCCACTAATCAGAAGGTCGGTGGTTGGATCCCAGGCTGCCTCCTGGCTGCATGCCAAATATCCTTGGGCAAGATACTAACCCCCCGTTTGCCTACTGGTGGTGGTCAGAGGGCCCGGTGGCGCCAGTGTCCGGCAGCCTCGCCTCTGTCAGTGTGCCCCAGGGCAGCTGTGGCTACAATGTAGCTTGCCATCACCAGTTTGTGAATGTGTGTGTGGATGGGTGAATGACTGAATGCAGTGTGAAGCACTTTGGGGTCCTTAGGGACTAGAAAAGCAGGCCATTTACCATTTACCATTTTAGCTGCTGTGGAGTGAAGCCACGTTAATGACAACGTGTACGACCATTGGAGATGTGAGCAGGACAGACGGAACAACTGACAGAAAAAGTGTGGACTTTATACCAGTTTTTAAATTGTGTTGATCGGCCACGTAAAACCAGAGTTATGATAAAAATATCTGCAGTGTTTGGTTTTCTTCCTGAATACTGTCGTTGTTTATATTTACTGCCGGAAGAAACAGTAAAACCGGCGTTTTATAAGGAAAACGCTTCAAAGCTCCGCCTGTGAGCAAAAACAAAACCAAAAAAACCCCACCCTTTCCTATTGGTCGAAAAATGTATCATGTGGACCAATCAAAAAATGATATGGCAACATGGCATTTAGTTGTTTAGGACGGGGGGAAGGTTTAGGTGACGGCGGTGTTTTGAGATTTGAGAGATTTTCAACATTTAGTGCAAATCTTGTGTAGTTAGTGTGTAGTTAGTGTGTAGTTAGTGTGTAGTCAGTGTGTAGTCAGTGTGTAGTCAGTGTGTAGTTAGTGTGTAGTTAGTGTGTAGTGTAGTCAATAGTTTTGTTGTGTGTGTCAGAACAATGAGGCGACTGCTGAGTGTTACAGGTGTTACAGCAGTGACACATCTGCTGCTGTCAGGCCTGCAGGTATCAGGCTGTTGTTCTCCTTCATCTCATAGTGGACAGAAATTATTTTTTGGAGCGGCACAAATAATTTGTGTGGCATCAGATTTGATGCAGAACAGCTGATTGTTCTGTAAATAGTTTGAAATGTTTATTTAAAAAAACGCCTTGGCTGCATTTTTAGGTAAACAGCTGCAAAAAACTTTGTTGTTTGCATAACTCAGTTACTTTTTTGAAGAAGTAACTATATAATTAATTGCCCAACATTGGTCATTATATACTGTATTTTGCAGACAGAGTTACAGGACTCTCTCCCAGACCACAGACTCATAATACAGTCAGAGCTTTATAAAAAAAAAGAAGAAAAAAGAAAGTTGTTTTCAAAATTGCACAAAATTTTTTAATTTTCATTGTAAGTGGGCTAAAGCAGTTAATTAAAAGTAGTCTAACATAAATTTAAATGGTGTAATTTGATTACTTTAATAAACATGTAACTTGGATGGATTGGATGCTGGTGTGACCACAGTGCACGTCTGCTGTTGCTCACAGTGGTCCAAGGGACGCTCAGGGAGTTTGTGTGTTCGCTCAGACACATGAAACATTAGAGGGAACATTGGTTGTAACCTTCACTAAAGCTGTTTCTATACTGTGATGAGCTCTGACACCTCCTCCGGATAGGAGGAGCCTGGGGCTCGCTCGGGCCACTTCGGAGGTGGCCCGAAGTGGCCACCTCCGAAGTCACTCAGGCGCAGCTGGCTGCCGGTGGAGCTCACAGGCACGTCACTGCAACTCCCCCTGGCTTCTGCTGGGTGAGCCCTCATCTGGGACTCTCCTCAGCTCTTTCTGGGACAGTGGCGCGGCTGCCCCTCTGTTGGTCTTCCTTGGTCTCTTGTGTTCTGGGGGCCTCTGGATGTCTGGAGTTTTGATCTCCTCCATACCTGCTTCACGCCCTGGAGGACGGGGCTGTGGCCCCCCCACACCCTCTAGCAGATCATTACATGAAGGAACCTTTTAAAAAAAACAAGCGCGTCCATGCTCACAGGTGTACACACGGGTGATCACACCCACAAACTACACCCTTTTTGGCTCCTACCTCAAAGCACACTGTGTTCTGTTGATCTTATGTGCTGCACAATAATGTTTAATATTTAGTATTTACTGTCATATTCCCATATATCATTGTGATGTTGTTTATTCTATTACTTTTGTTTTCTTCTGCTTGTTTTCTTTTTTCTTTCTCAGCAGGTGATCCAGGTGATTGATAGATGCATTTTTTTTTCCTGCTCATTCTGTTGGTTTTTGTCTTTTGCCCTTCTCCCCCGTCCCTCTTCTCAGCTGTTTCTCTTTCCCTCTTTCTTTCTCCTCTTCTTTCCCCCAGTCAAGTCTGTCCCGTATTCAGTAAGTGAAAATAAAATAAACAATAAAAGGTGAATCAAATGGACCATTATGGCAAGGCTGGGATGGTCAATTTGGTAAAGTAAATCCGTTGGGCATCTTTCTTTGCCTTTAGACAACAATTCTGATGCAAAAGAGCCAAACGGGACAGGCCAAAAAAAAAAAAAAAAAAAAGGAACAGTGTTGGTTAAGTTACTTGAAAAAAGTAATCAGTAACGAATTACTGTAATAAGGTAATAAAGCAATAAATCTTTCAGCCCAATTCTACTTTTTCTGCATAATCCATAATATAAAATGTAATCAAATGAAAAAGTCTTCATGCACTTTATGCACATTGCATCAAGCAAAAATTTAATTATATGCAACAGTCTTTAACTTGAAGAAATTGCTGAACATTTAAACCTATCTTCTGCATATTCCAGCACAGAAAATAAAATATTTTATTTGTGTTTACACTCACTCTTTCAAATAGATGCAAGTAAAACACAGCAGAAAATAAATCAAATCAAAAACTCAGCAGCACTAAGTCCTGTAGCTCTTAAATCTGTTTAGCGGGAGTGGGGTGGGTGGAGGTTTGCCCGGTGCCACAGTGGTCATGTCAGTGGGAGATCCGGGGGTTTCTCTGTGAATTTCACATTCCCGTGGCAGCGTGATAGGTACTTGCTCAGAAGTTTAGGGGTTTTTTTTTCGCTGTTAAAAGAAGTTTCCTTCCCACGCACTGTACAGAGGACGCTAATGTTTTGTCACTTTTTACGGAATCAAACTCAAAGTAATGTGAGTACTTCCACGCTTTAAATGCTGCACGGTCATGCTCTCTCCCACACTCGATGTTGTTGATCTGCACAAGTCTGTTACCATGATCGTCGCACTTGCTTATGTCATTGTCATAAGACAGTCTCACAAACAAAATCACGGTTTTGTAACGCAGTAAAGCAGCGTGCTTACGGGAAAGTAAGTGTAATCTTATTACTTTTTCTGCAACAGCAATCCCTTACTTTACTCGTTAGTTGAAAAAAGTAATCAGATTAACGCGTTACTGCCCATATCTGCTCAGGAAGACAGGGTCCATTACATGAAGCTAAATTATATCAGGTAAATGCAATTCAAACAATGAGATCATATTTCTTTCAAAGCCAGTAATGTAGGGACAGAACAAGTGAAGTAGTAGTAAGTGCTTCACAACAATGTTTCTGAACTGGCACTTCAGTTTATACTGTTTATAACCATTTATTGTCATTAACCCTGGTTTTGGACCTGAATTCAGACTCAATACACACAGTGAACTATTTATAAGACTTTTATTTGCACAGGCGAGAGTAGAAAACGTGGCTAGAGCCAGAGTGAAAAGCAAAGGGAACAATGGAACGGGAATTCTGCAACAGAGGGAGAAGAGGTTACTGAATGGGTAAGGGAGTTTGAGGCTAAGGTGAATACGTTTGAGGTGGTGTTTGCTTACTTCCAGGTCGGGGTATCCATGGAAGTGTGAGGAGTGAAACAGCGAGAGGGAATGTTTTCTGCATTTCCAGAAGCATTGTGACAGGCAGGAGGCAGAATGATGAGCCTAGTAGGAAACAGACCATGGAAGTGGAATCAGAGAACCAGCGCTAGAGAGATTACGACAGGAGGTCAGCCCAGAAGATTGTAACGAGGAGATCTAGACACAGGGAAGGAACAAGCAGGAGTGGAATACAGGTGAACCCTAGTTACCACTAAAGGAAAAACTGGTGAGAAGTAGCAGGCAGCGCTGGTTGAAGAAGCCCTCCTGCTGATTGTTTGCAGATGAGGCCCAGGTGAGATGCTAGAAACTCCACCCCAATGGGTGGACACAAGACGTTCCGGACACCAGGTGGAAAAACTCTCAGACACTCCCACGGAACTGACTTTCTGAATGATGAAGTTTTTTTCATTCCAAGACTGGAATGTTTTTCACCCATTTTCAGTTCAGTTCAATCAAATTAAAAAACATTATTTTTTGTCTTGGTTTTGTTAGTTTCTTTGGTGAGCCTTTAAACACTGATGTATAAATCATTCAAAAAAACGAGCCAAAGTTGGGTCTGGACGAAGCAAAAAACCAATTTTGAATTCTAGTTTTAGGCAATTTGTTACTAACAGCCTGTCACAAGAAGACATATTTTTAAGCCATATCTCCCAAAGAAAACAGAATCTGACGTTTTAAGCCAGGAGCTTGGCATGTTTTAGTATGTGATGGTGTACACAGTGTCCCTTAAAAACAGTCAAAAGGAGAAGTGAAAGACAAAAGAAGCTAGCTATATTTTACTTTCATATCTCACTATATGCACTGTGGAGGACTATTAAGATCTTGTTATGAAAAAACCAAACAAGGCGCAGACTCCCTCCATCAGCAAAGAGACCCCATCTGCTAAGAGAAGCTGGCCTGAAGACTCCCAGAACTGCTGCTTCATATAGCAGCAACATGCTGGACATTTTGGGGTCCACTGTCCAATTTTCATGCATGCCTGTCTCTGTTAGAAATCCTCCATAAAGACTTTCAGGCTTTGTGGGAATAAGTAGAGTACAACCAAACAGTGGAAACACTCACTGCAGAAAAAAAAGAAAGAAAACAAAGCCCCCAGAGAGTCAATAAAATCCCTGAACGAGGGAATGAACTGGCAAGAAAATAAAAAAATCAAAAAAAAATCTAAGAAATTCCTATTGAGCAGAAGGCCTGCAGCATAAGAGAAAACCTAGTTTTTACAGGAATACCAGAGAAAGCAGAGGAAGACTCTGTGAAAAACAGTGAGATAATTTATTCAGACTCACCGGAGGACACAGTAAAAGCCATCTGCTTCCATTGTGTCCACCGCTTGGGAGGAAAGCAAAGGATGCAAACCCAGACCAATCGTGACCAAATTTGAACACTTCAAGCAAAAAGAACTGGAGATGCACTCAGTTGAATTGAGTGGAACAGACTTCAGATTGAACAAGAAGATCCTAGAGCGAAGCAAGGTCTTGTTCCTGATCTGAAACATATCATCCAAGAAGCTGTCATCACGATCGATAAGTTGCATGTCAATGGGCCGCTCTATCGCAACCAGAACATGGCTTTAGTGATCTTGAGGTGATCTGTATCCACACAAACATCTTTTCCTGATTCTTTCTTCTCACTCTCCTTTTCCAATGCGTCAATAAACAATGAATTTTAATTAATTATAAATATTAATCCCGGTCTAATCATTATAGTGTGTTTCATGTTAATAAAGGTGGGATTGAAAGAGATTGAAATCTCCCCAATTTACCCCTCATTACACATGAGAGGGTAAAGGTCTTAACATCCAGCCCTTTTCTGCTAATAGTAAATCATCTTTATTCTTAATCAAAGATGTATTTAAAGTATCCATCCATCCATCCATCCATCCATCCATCTTCATCCGCTTTATCCGAGGCCGGGTCGCGGGGGCGGGAGCCTAAGCAAAGAGGCCCAGACCTCCCTCTCTACAGCCACCTCCAAGGCGTTCCCAGGCTAGCCGAGAGATAGATTTGGAGGTGCTGATCCTCATTCCCGCTGCTTCACACTCGACTGCGAACCGTTCCAGTGCGAGCTGGAGGCCCTCACCCGATGAAGCCAACAGAACCACATCATCTGCAAAAATCAGAGATGAGATTCTGAGGCCACCAAAGCGAAAGCCCTCCGCCACTTGGCTGCGCCTAGAAATCCTGTCCATAAAAATTATGAACAGAACCGGAGACAAAGGGCAGCCCTGGCGGAGCCCATCACCCACCGGGAACGAGTCCGACTTATTGCCGGCAATGCGAACCAAGCTCTTGCAACGGTTGTATAGGGATCGAATGGCCCGTAGCAATGGGCCAGACACCCCATACTCCCGCAACACTTGATTAGACTTATTCAAAGTATAAGTCTAATTAATATGATGAATGAGAAATGCAGTTTGAGTAATGAAATTTATTGTGATGTTGTGTGTGTGTGTGTGTGTGTGTGTGTGTGTGTGTGTGTGTGTGTGTGTGTGCGTGTGTGCGTGTGTGTGTGTCTGTCTGTATGTGCGTGTGTGTCCTGGGGTTGTTGTACCAGCAGGGAATGTAAAGATGGTGGACAGCCTGGAGCTGTCCGGATGTCTGTGGTCTGTAGTGCTTGGTCAGAATGACTAAGTGATTTGAAAGTTTAAACTATGCTTTAAATCATGTTGAAGCAAGGTCACAAAGAGAGAGAGAGAGAGAGAGAGAGAGGTGTAGCTGGACATCAGGTGATTAAATATGACTGGATGTCACAGTTGTTGACATTTAATCGTCATCAACAGGAAATACAGAGATAAGTGCATCTTTATGCCTGGATATGCCCGTTAACTTCTCCAACCTCTGTCCTCTCAAAAATTTGGTTAAAACAGCATCAAACACACAAATTACATAAAATAATGTAAACACAAAGCACGGTTCACCCGAAGGCATGTGTGTGGACAAGTAACACCTCTAACACCATCTTCCACAAAGCACCTTTCTCCTGTTTTACAGAAATAGTCTCAAAGACTATTTTTGCTGTGCATGTGTGTGAGTAATTCTTTAAAAAAAGATAATAAAAAAACAAGTATTTTAGGCATGTAAATAAAGTTAGATAATTTCTATTGCTCAGTATCTAAGAAATTTCAACTCTCACAGACTGTGATGAGATTTGCCAAATTGTGTCAAATTTTAGAACGCCTGGCTATGTCTTCACTAAAACCTTACTAACTTTGGACTGTTTCACTTCAGCAGAATCAGTCTTTGTTGTCATTATGGTGATTCATGACTTTCTGAAGTATATTGTCTACCACAGCATATTTTCAAAGGGGTTATATGCTATAAAATACAAAAAAATTAGTTCCATCCTCAGTTACTTTGACACAATAGCATCTCCATTCAAGCTGTGCACCGCCTACTGGGTATTACTCATAGGATCAGAGAGTGCACGATTTACTGTAATCAGGCCCCATGTTATCTTAATGACCTCATAATGCAGCCTACACCTATTGGAGCATAACTAAGAGGAGGATTCAGCCTCACCTAATGCAGCCCTAACTATAAACCTTACTGAAACTCTTCAAATAAACCATTACTCTGCAGATGATCAGTTAGCTGTTTTACAACTACTCTTTAAGAATTTTTAAAATAAAACCAAGGTTAGTCTCAGTTGGGGTTGGCTGCCCGCTGCCTCTGATCCCCTGGCACTCCTGCCCTTGACTGTGGGAGCTCCATCCGGGGCTTAAATCTTCCCTCTGCTGGGGTGGGCACATAGTTGTAATCGACCGCCTCTCAATTAGTTTTGTTTAAGTCCAGAATTGAATTCAAAATCCTGCTCCTCACATACAAGGTCTTAAATAATCAGGCCCCATCTTATCTTAATGACCTTGTAGTACCATATCACCCATTAGAGCACTTCGCTCTCGCTCTGCAGGCCTACTTGTTGTTCCTAGAGTATTTAAAAGTAGAATGGGAGGCAGAGCCTTCAGTTTTCAGGCCCCTCTTCTGTGGAACCAGCTTCCAGTTTGGATTCAGGAGACAGACACTATCTCTACTTTTAAGATTAGGCTTAAAACTTTCCTTTTTGCTAAAGCATATAGTTAGGGCTGGACCAGGTGACCCTGAATCCTCCTTTAGCTATGCTGCAATAGACATAGGCTGCCGGGGGATTCCCATGATGCATTGAGTGTTTCTTCTTCAGTCACCTTTCTCACTCACTATGTATTAAT
Organism: Copadichromis virginalis; assembly: GCF_057382275.1. Lineage (NCBI taxonomy): Eukaryota > Metazoa > Chordata > Actinopteri > Cichliformes > Cichlidae > Copadichromis > Copadichromis virginalis. The sequence continues at coordinate 33,760,824 of NC_140638.1, forward strand.
AGACCTCTCTGAATTCAATCAAACTTGTTATTAACCTCTGTCTCTCTTCCACAGCATGTCTTTATCCTGTCTTCCTTCTCTCACCCGCCCCGCCCCTCCCTGAGCCTGGTTCTGCCGGAGGTTTCTCCCTAAAGGGAGTTTTTCCTTCCCACTGTCGCCAAAGTGCTTGCTCATAGGGGTCATGTGATTGTTGGGTTTTTCTTTGTATGTATTTTTGTAGTGTCTACCTTACAATACAAAGCTGTATAAATAAAATTGAATTGAAGACACCATTTAACCTGCAGATGGAGGCAGCTTGGGGATATGGTAATCAAAAAATGTGGAGGAGGATAATTTCTACTTTGAGCACCTTCTTTTAAAGGGTAAACAAAACTGATTTCAATTTCTTCAGTCTACAGACCATGTGTTGTATGTAGTAAACAGTATTCAAGGAAACAAAGTAGTTAAACTGACATCTGTTACTTCTGACTTAGCTCGTTTTGCACATGTACAGTCCAGAAAAACACCCATCTTGTTGCTAACACTGAACCTACCTTTTTTTATTTGCTGCTAATTTTCACAGTTCCTTTGGGCCCCGAATCTCTGGCAGCCTATAAATTATTTTCATTCTTGCTTCCCTTCCTTCATTTTTATGCATCATAACAGCTCTTATGACTCACATTTTCTTTAAACAACGACTCACTTCCACCTATCTCAGTTCTGTATACCTAAATTGAGGTGGGAAAAAAAGACTCACTCAGGTAATGTATTTCTGTAAGCACAGTGACACTCTCTCAAAGTGGATATAATTTTAAACATTTGGACACAGTTAGACATTTTGTGTAAAGAAAGCAGTTTACTGGTAATAAACACTATTATTATATTATTATAAGGTGATGTAAAGTTTACCTGTAAGGATTATGGAGGGAGGGCCATTCTCTCAGATCTTGGCATTTCATGGCATTCTGCCTAAGAATAACAGGAAGGAGAACCTTTTGTCTCCACTGTAGGCTGTAAATGTGATCGACTGCTCTCCACCCATGGGAATTTATACACTAATACTTTTCCCAAACAGCAGAAAACATCCACAAGCCATAGCTTTTGTTAGCATGAAATGCTGTAAAGTGAAGTACTTGGCCATTAGGGACCAGGTGTGAGGTTTATGTCCATAGTGAGAGGCGTTTGAACAAATCTGTGCACAGTTGTCATCTGTACTTCACACTGTCAACTTCAGTTAGCTATTGTTACCTGATAAATGTCAAGTACACAATACAATGAATGTGTCATTGGGCAAAAAAAAAGAAAAAAAAAAGATGTGGGTCCCACTGGAACAGATAAAACATTTTTTAAACATCTCCCATAAGTGGACACACACAGTGTGTGTTGTACACACTTATCCATTCATGTTTGAAGGTTGTTGAGGTTTTAATTTTCTTGGATGCTACAACAATGAATCACACGATGTGACATCTGCAGGAGTTCAGTTTGTACTCCCTCGTATGCCCTTCCAAATACGGGATACAAAAGAATTACTCATTTTGGAAGTTATTTGGGGATTCAAAAATAACTGTCATTCATTCAAAACAACTGAAGGCTCTCTTTAAAAGGAATTTCAATCAGTATGGTCCAGGTAGGACATGCCAGCTGTGACTGTCAGCTGCCGCAAATCTCTTTAAGTCAGGGGTCTCAAAGTTAAATGAGCTGTGGGCCACTGCTGGCACTGTCATCTCACTGGAGGGGAACTTTAGTGTTTTTACTAGTGCAAAAAACCCAACAACAGCAAACAAACAAGAAAACAGAAATAGTTACAAAAATGTAGTGTTTTGTTTGTTTTTTCAAGTATTGGATAACAAGACAAAACTGCAAACATAAATGCAATTTCTTCCCCTCACTCTTAACTAACTGAAGCCTTTCATTGAACTACCAAATAAACACACTGGTCCTCTCTTTCTGGTATGTGGCAGCACTTCTGCTTTCACCTTGTTCATATTTAACAAAATAAAAATGCAGACATAACCGTACACATTAGTTTCTGACTCTCTCACTGCACTAACACAGCCAATCCTCAACATGTTTGTACTCTCTGCTCATGTTGCCTTCATATTAAATAAAGAACTTATTTTATAATTGCACTCAACAATAAACAAATCCTCCCTAACAAAAAAGTAACTTCAAGGGCCAAATTGCATTATATTTCTTCATGTGGGCCGCAAGTGGCCCTCAGGCCACGAGTTTGAGACCCCTGCTTTAAGTGTACTGATAAATCCAGAGAAATGCTCCCAAGACTATAAACTTGTAAACATGCACTGCTGTATTTTTCATGCCTTTGCCTTTCCATGCCCAACAATCAAAGAGGACAGAGCAAAAACAGCACAGGGGGCAATCACTTTTGAGTGTTGATTTGCGCTTTACTTTAAATTTGTACTCAGAGTTGAAACTACCACTTTCCGTTGTCAGTATGACATTTGATTGTATCAATATGATTGATGCTTCTTTTTTGTCTTAATGACTTTCTCTTCATTGTTGGAGGAATCAAAACAATTAAAAAGAGTAAAAATCAAGGCTTGAAAGAAGAAGAAAAAAATCAACATTACAAAACTGGATCGCATCACAAGACAATAGTAACCATAGTATAAACATGAATAAAAAAAATTAACAAAACAATAATCAAAAACTAGAACTCCAAAGCAACTTAAAACCCTGGGACAAGACCATTGACCATGACAACCAAGGTAGGACAACCCAAGTTACAAACCAAACAGTCTCTTCACATTTGCAATATAAAGACAGTAATAAGCTTATAGATGAAAAGAAACAAAACCAAAAAACCTTTGTTGGCAAGGCTACTCAAGTTTTTTCATACCAGGGCAAACAGGGAAGAGACCTCCACATCAAGGGAGTCAGGCTGGGTGAATCTCCTCACCCACATCAGCTCTAGAACCCTGCATTATCTTCTGGATAATGCAGGGTTCTTCTCAGCAGATAAGACTTCTTCTCAGTCTTATCTGCTGGATAAGACTGATAGGATCAGGGGTTAAGACACTTTTTTAAAAAAAAAAATCAGAGAGCTGAAATCAACGTCCTGTGTAGGAGTTTTGTGGGGCTACCAAGCATCAGGGACAGGCCAAACACTTTTGCTGTATCCAGTTTGAGGTGTCCTTTCTCTACAATGTAACCAGGGAAAGAAATAGTGTCAACATAGAATTCACATTTAACAAACTGTTTATTCTCAAGGAGGTGCTGCAGGTCTTGCCTAACATGAAACTCATGTTCTTAGAGTGACCGTGAGAAGATCAGGATGTCGTCTAAGTCGACGAACACAAAGTGGCTAATGACATCCCAGACCACGTCATTTACCAGGTCTTGAAAGACAGCAGAAGCTATTGTTAGCCCAAAGGGAAGTACCAGACACTCGAAGATGGCCGAATGATGCCTGCGACCAGTGAGTCAGTTATCGATGGCCTTACGTTCGCTCTTAAAGAAACTGTATAATCTGCTGGTCGGGAAAGGTGCACCGGTGAGGACAGTAACACAATTGTAAGGTCTAAAGGGAGGAGGAGACAAAGCCAGACACTCATGGAAAACCTCAGCCTCATGATACACAGGAGATCTGTAGATGTGGGCGGAGCATCTGAAGGTGAGCAATGTTTTGTTTTGTTTTGTTTTTTTATCTTAAGTAGTGTTAGTAACATTGTGGAATTCACCCTTAAATGCAATTTTCATCCCAACCAATACATTGGTTACGAAATGATAACCAGGGGTGACCTTGGACCAAATGCTTTGAACACATAGAAACAGATGTCCTCAGTGTGGTTGCTAGAGAGAATGAGAGAGACAGATTGAGTCTTATGTGTGATGTCGGGGAATCTTTTCCCATCTAGGCTTCTGACTTGTAAAACCTTGGAGAGAGGGATCTCTAATGTTTAAGATAGGGAGGGATCAATGAAGCTTTATTCGGCTCCTGAATCAGCTAATGCTTGGAGTAAATGATAGTGGGAGTTTAAAGACATTTCAGCAGGGCTCATGAGAAGTGGTAGAGAGGAAGCTTTTTTGTTCTCACCCATCTGTACCCCTATCATTACTGAGAAATGTTGTCTTTTGGCCAGACAGGACATAAATCAGTGAAATAGCTCTTGTGGCCGCAGAAAAGACACTCAACCACTGGTAGCCTTCTTTTGTGCCAGGAGAGGCAGAGGAGAGCGTGACTTGCATGGGTTGAAGTCCATTCAATTCATGGCCTGCAGCCATTTCTGTCAGGCACTGTCGCTGGAGGAGAAAGTGAGAGAGCTAGGGACATTCTTGGAGACTGAGTATAAGTTTTTCCTGTGTTTATGGATATCAAGTGCAGGACTCAGGAGATCACAGTTCAGTGTGCTTAGTTACAGTGAACTGATATGTTTACAACAACCACAATGACACAAGGTAAATAGTGCTCCAGGGGGGTCTAGGGAGGAAGGAAATCCACACATCCTATATTTACCGATCACACTCTCTCTCAGGTCAGGGTTAGGCTTACCACACCAGGGAAGGGTCTCCAGGGATTTGTGCACAGAAAACACCCAGTCGAAATCAAAGTTGTCAGGTGCAGCGCAAAACACACAGAGCCACAAGAGCCAGGGTTTCAACTAACTGAGCAGCTCAACAATCCAGCAAAGAACAATCCTTAGCTATTACCTTAAGTAGTGGTTTCTTGACGAGATCGTCAGGAACAAGTGGTTGATTAACTCAGGTGTGTTTGGGCAGAGGAGGAAACGAGGTTGGATGTAGCTCAGGTAGTAGAGCAGGTCACCTACTAATCGGAAGGTTGGGTTTAATCCCCATCTGCTCCTTGCCAAAAATCCAGCCAAGTTGCTTTTCAATGCCTCAATCAAAGTATGAATGCATGTGAATGTTAGGTAGAAAGCATTTCCATAGAAAAAGCGTGTAGGTGTGAATGAGGCAAGTTGTGTAGAGTGCTTTGAAGAGCTCAGAAAGAGTAGAAAAGACCATGATAGTTCAACTATCTTTTTTTAGATTATATAAAAATGATACAGTGAGAAGTACTTTTCTACCTTCTTATTTCAAATTATACACTGATATAGACAATCAAAGTTTTCCAGGCATAGATTCATATGAGTGTTTAGTAATGTAAGTTGAGTTGTAGTGAATCAGAAGAGTCAGAAGCCATTGAGCGAGAGCCAGCTCCTCACTTAATTTCCTTTCACTGCTCAGCTCTCACACAGTGGCTCAGCTATGCTCCAATCCCTCCATATTGTGGCCAATCACATGCAAGGATATAGGGTAATATCATTATGTGAAAAACAGAGAGGGTGAGAGACGCAACAGTCAGGTGGAGCGTGCGTCTGTCCTCTCAGTAAGTTAGTGAAACAGTAGACAGCGGTGAGGAGGGCTGTGCGAGTGCATCGCAAAAACACATAAATATGCCCGACACCTGTAAATGAAGCAGCATCTGGCTGCAGTTTAAAAACTTTTATTGTTTTTTGTCTTGGTCTCCGTCTCCGTCTCGTCTCGACTTTGTCTTGGTCTTGACTCGGTCTGTCTTGGGCTTGGTCTTGTCATGGTCTTGGTTTAGGCAATCTTGACTACAAGTCTAGTCATCTCCCCTCACGATGTATATGGCTCAACTCCTTTTTAACAGTCTCCCCATACACAAGCACAGGTAAATAAAGGGCAGGAAGTAAAACATCCTCACTAAATAAGGACACATAATCTTCACATAGGATATCCCTACAGTTAAACACTACAGCCAATTACCTCCCCCACATAGATGTAGGCCGGGGAATAGAAGTAACTAGTAATGTAACTAAGTTACTAATTTAAAGTAACTTACCCAACACTGCTGATTATACATAATCATTTTCTCCATCTGCAATGGTTCTGTAGATTGCCAGAACCATTGCAGATGACAGATGTAGATGACAGAAAAAGCTACTTGCTGTACATAATATGAAACTTTTTGGCAGTTTTGAAGACAGTATATGGTTGAGACTGCGACTAGAAGGGAAGGCATACCACTTAATAATAATAATAATAATAATGGATTGGATTTATATAGCGCTTTTCAAGGCACCCAAAGCGCTTTACAATACCACTATTCACTCACTCTCACATTCACACACTGGTGGAGGCAGCTACAGTTGTAGCCACAGCTGCCCTGGGGCAGACTGACAGAAGCGAGGCTGCCATATCGCGCCATCGGCCCCTCTGGCCAACACCAGTAGGCAAGTAGGGTAAAGTGTCTTGCCCAAGGACACAACGACCAGGACAGAGAGCCCAGGGATCCCCCCTGAGCCACGGTCGCCAAAGCACTTAGCTTTGCTTAACAAAAAAAAGCAAATGCTTCAGTTAAAATGACGCACTGAATAAAAAAACCCACTAAACTGACTAAACTTTGTGGCGGCATTGTCTATTGCAATGTCGTCACATCAGACAGGTAGAACTAGCAGTTCAGTGATAATGTGATTTAATATTCAATATAGAAACATAAAAGTTATTGTAAATATTTGGTTTAATTATATGTTAGAGCTTCAAGTAATTAAGGGTAAAGAGAAATTTTTTACTTCACCTTTAAAATTGTCAACTTACAAGCTGATATTAGTATTGTATCGTTGTTGCTGCCCTCTGTGGTTCTTCTCATGATCCAGTCCATGACGATCAGGAAGATTGTCGGCGACAGCATGCAATTCAATTCAATTCAATTCAATTTTATTTATATAGCGCCAAATCACAACAAAAGTCGCCTCAAGGCGCTTCATAGATACAGAGAAAAACCCAACAATCATATGACCCCCTATGAGCAAGCACTTTGGCGACAGTGGGAAGGAAAAACTCCCTTTTAACAGGAAGAAACCTCCGGCAGAACCAGGCTCAGGGAGGGGCGGGGCCATCTGGTGTGATTGGTTGGGGTGAGAGAAGGAAGACAGGATAAAGACATGCTGTGGAAGAGAGACAGAGGTTAATAACAGATATGATTCAATGCAGAGAGGTCTGTTAATACATAGTGAGCGAGAAAGGTGACTGGAAAGGAAAAACTCAATGCATCATGGGAATCCCCGGCAGCCTACGTCTATTGCAGCATAACTAAGGGAGGATTCAGGGTCACCTGGTCCAGCCCTAACTATATGCTTTAGCAAAAAGAAAAGTTTTAAGCCTAATCTTAAAAGTAGAGATAGTGTCTGTCTCCTGAATCCAAAATGGAAGCTGGTTCCACAGAAGAGGGGCCTGAAAACTGAAGGCTCTGCCTCCCATTCTACTTTTAAATACTCTAGGAACAACAAGTAGGCCTGCAGAGCGAGAGCGAAGTGCTCTAATAGGGTGATATGGTACTACAAGGTCATTAAGATAAGGTGGGGCCTGATTATTTAAGACCTTGTATGTGAGGAGCAGGATTTTGAATTCATCCATCCATCCATCCATCCATCCATTCGCTTCCGCTTATCCTTTTCAGGGTCGCGGGGGGCGCTGGAGCCTATCCCAGCTGTCATAGGGCGAAAGGCGGGGTACACCCTGGACAGGTCGCCAGTCTGTCGCAGGGCTAACACACAGGGACAGACAACCATTCACACTCACTCGCACATTCACACCTAGTGGCAATTTGGATTAATCAATTAACCTATCCCCACAAGCTGCATGTCTTTGGACAGTGGGAGGAAGCCGGAGTACCCGGAGAGAACCCACGCAAACACGGGGAGAACATGCAAACTCCACACAGAAAGACCCCGGCCTGATGGTGGAATTGAACTCAGGACCTTCTTGCTGTGCGGCAACAGTGCTAACCACTGTGCCACCGTGCTGCCCCCTGGATTTTGAATTCAATTCTGGATTTAACAGGAAGCCAATGAAGGGAAGCCAAAACAGGAGAAATCTGCTCTCTCTTTCTAGTCCCTGTCAGGACTCTTGCTGCAGCATTTTGGATTAGCTGAAGGCTTTTCAGTGAGTTTTTTGGACTTCCTGATAATAATGAATTACAGTCGTCCAGCCTGGAAGTAATAAATGCATGAACTAGTTTTTCAGCGTCACTCTGAGACAGGATATTTCTAACTTTAGAGATGTTGCACAAATGGAAGAACGCAGTCTTACATATTTGTTTAATATGTGCATTGAAGGACATGTCCTGGTCAATAATGACTCCAAGGTTCCTCACAGCGTTACTGGAGGCCAAGGTAATGCCATCCAGGGTAAGAATCTGGTTAGATACCATACTTCTAAGCTTTTCAGGGCCGAGTACAATAACCTCAGTTTTATCTGAATTAAGAAGCAGAAAGTTAGCGACCATCCAGGTCTTTATGTCTTTAAGACATTCCTGCAGTTTAACTAATTGGTGTGTGTTATCTGGCTTCATGGACAGATAGAGCTGGGTGTCATCTGCATAGCAGAGAAAATGCTATGTCTTCTAATGATGCTGCCTAAGGGAAGCATGTATAATGTAAACAGAATTGGTCCTAGCACTGAACCCTGTGGAACTCCATAATTAACCTCAGTGTGTGAAGAGGACTCTCCATTTACATGAACAAACTGGAGTCTATTAGATAGATACAAACCACTGCAGTGCAGTACCTGTAATACCTACAGCATGTTCTAATCGCTCTAATAGGATATTATGGTCGACAGTATCGAACGCTGCACTGAGGTCTAGCAGGACAAGCACAGAGATGAGTCCACTGTCAGAGGCCATAAGAAGATCATTTGTAACCTTCACTAAAGCTGTTTCTGTGCTGTGCTGAGCTCTGAAACCTGACTGAAACTCTTCAAATAAACCATTCCTCTGCAGATGATCTGTTAGCTGTTTGACAACTACTCTTTCAAGGATGTTTGATATGAAAGGAAGGTTGGAGATTGGCCTATAATTAGCTAAGACTGCTGGGTCTAGAGATGGCTTTTTGAGTAAAGGTTTAACTACAGCCAGCTTGAAGGCCTGTGGTACATAGCCGATTATTAGAGATAGGTTGATCATATTTAAGATTAAAGCATTAATTAATGGCAGGACTTCTTTGAGCAGTTTTGTAGGAATGGGGTCTAAAAGACACGTTGATGGTTTGGAGGAAGTAATTATTGAAGTTAACTCAGAAAGATCAATTGGAGAAAAAGAGTCTAACTTAACATCAATGGTACTAAGAGTAGCTGCAGATAATATTACATCTGTGGGATGATTACTGGTCATTTTTTCTCTAATGATAAAAATTTTATTTGTGAAGAAGTTCATGAAGTCATTACTAGTTAATGTTAAAGGGATGGTTGGCTCAAAAGAGCTCTTACTTTTTGTCAGCCTGGCTACAGAGCTGAAGAGAAACCTGGGGTTGTTCTTATTTTCTTCAATCAGTGATGAATAGTAAGATGTTCTGGCTTTGCGGAGGGCTTTCTTATAAAGCAGCAAACTTTTTCTCCAGGCTAAATGATGATCCTCTAAATTTGTGACACGCCATTTCCTCTCCAGATTACGAGTCATCTGCTTTAGGGTATGTGCAGCCTTGACTCACTCCGGTTTTCACTGCAAAGAGGTTGGTCGGTCAGTTTTCTATTGTGGATGATCTGGCAGGACGAGTCTTCATAAAGCTGTTGGATGATGAGCTTCTACGGAATTCCGTAGTGCTGCATCAGTTTCCACATGGTCTCCCTGTCAACGCTGTCGAAGGTTTTTTCAAAGTCGACGAAGATTGTGTACAAGGGAGACTGCCATTCAATAGACTGCTCAATGATGATGCGCAGAGTGGCGATGTGGTCTGTACATGATCTATCTTGTCTAAATCCTGCCTGCTCTGATCTCAGTCTCTTGTCCAATGCCTCCTTCAGTCTCTCTAAGATGATTCTGGTCAACACCTTGCTTGGTATGGACAGCAGCATAATTCCTCGCCAGTTGCCACACTGGGATAGGTCGCCTTTCTTGGGGAGCTTCACCAGGTACCCACACTGCTTCATTAGTCTGCACCAATTCAAAAGTAACAAGTTAAACAGAATGTGAACTAAGTCAGAAATGGAAAAATGTGTGAAATAAAACAGCTACATGTTCAGCTCCCATCTCCTCACAAAGTGGTGTAACAGTCACGCTTTAAGGGGTCTTTTTTTAATGAAATTCACCATGATGGCAACAACGTCGGTTAACAGTGTTGAGTTCAGGGTTAATCTGCCTCAATGTGTATGCAGTGCATCCATTGCACATTTGGTGAGACTCTCTTGAGAAGTGCCTGCAACCCCTTCTTTCTCTGCCATAGTTTGTGCACCATCCGTACAAATTCTTACACAATTCTCCCATTTAAGGCCACGTTCTGTAAGATAACAGTCAAGAAACATAAAGAGCTCATCAGCGTCGCTCTTCTTGGGACACGTACAAAACAACAAATCGTCACACAGAGACTCTGACATGAAGAAGCACACATAAGCAATTAACAACAGTCTTTATTGCTGTCCACAGCCCGTCAATTAGTTATTCTTCGATGTCACTTGAAATATCACATATCCAGCTTGCAACTGCATCATCAGAGAGAGGTACGGCCTTTATTTTGCAGCACTTGTCTAATTGAGCGTAGTTGACACCATATCTAAAGCTGCGGGGGGTATTAGCTCCTCAGCTATCGTGTGTGGTTTCTTGCTCTGAGCAATTCTGTATGCAAAATTTTTGTGTTATTTATCATGCTCTTATGTGAAGTGTCTGATGTATTTTTGTCTCATAGGCGATCAAGGTGCGCTTTTCCTCAATGATGGACAATAAAGAAGCTCTCCTGGCTGCAGTCACTTTGCCTAAATTTAAGTTACGCTGGACCAGAGAAGAAGAGAAAAAAAGACATGGTTAGGGCAATGCTTACTACAGAGGGTTGTCTCTTGAAGACCAACAACCTGCTCAGGATCACAAGAACCCTGCTGACTCCACTGATGACTTTTTTTCATTTGAGGAGGACAACTGTACCTACTCTGCTGAAACAGAGGTGATGGAATTGTGTTGTCTTCGTATAGCTTTGAATAATTACACAGCATCCACTTGTGTTTTGCGAGCGTCTGCTCCAAACATTTTTATTATCTCATTCACAAGTCAGTCTTCTTTTATAGAGGCATTCATGAGCCCTCTCAAATACAGCGGCCCCTACTGGCAAAACCCCATTAGCACATGAACACCCACACATCACCACAGGAATATTTGAAATCTGCTGGGTCTGAGCTGGGTGTTCTTAGCCAGTTTCCCAGGATTAAGACCATTTCACTGAGGTACAACAGAGCCACACCATCAAGCGCACCAGTCGAAAGGCTTTTTAGCCTCAGCAATCTTGTGCTTACACCCAGAAGGAACAGACTGTCAAGTGAACGCTTTGAGAGACTTACATTAATGAGATACAACAACATTTTCAAAAACAAGACAGCTAAGTAGTACAACAAGGTTTTGGAAAACATGAGTGCATACAGCATGCAGGAAATATGGTGCTCATTGGTTTGAGAAAGTTTCAGAGGAATTCTGTTTGTTAACCAAATGTCAGAGTTAACTTCACTTTGTTGAAACACATGACATGATTACATACATTATGTATGAATATGTTACTCATTGCTTTGAAAATGTAAAAATTTTAATGTTTACAGCGTGATACATGTCATATTTAACATTTCTTAGGCTAAGCTTTTTTGTTATTCAGATATGTTGCAGAAAAATATTTTTGTTATTCAGGAATTGTGTTTCTTAGCCAAAGAAAGTTACATTTCTTACTAAAAAATGTAATTATTAAAGAATGTTTTTTTATAGAATGTAATAAAGATGATTCAGAAAGCTAAAAGGCTAAACTATTTCATGTTGACTCGTATGTTTTTTTAAATTATTTATTATTTAAAGAGTTTAATTTCTATTGTTTGTCCAAGGTTTATAGGGATTTTAAGAAGTATTTAGTTAAATTACTTATTGAGTAATTAAGTTACTTTTCAGACACAGTAATTAGATAAGTATTTTAAATACAATATTGATTAAGTAATTAGTAATTAATTACTTTTTTAAAAGTAACTTACCAACACTGATTATGATGTCTGTTTTAATAAAGAAAAAAAATCAAATACTTCAGAATAGCACGGTGTCTATAGTTTGAAAACTTAGCAGTCTATCCTAGCTACCACTGTGAACTCCGTCAGCTAACTTTGTGAATTGGCTGCGTTAGCCTATTAGCTGTTAGCTTATTAACAGTTAGCTAATGGTACCACTGAATGAGAATTCCTGACCATCTAAAATGGCTTGGGGAAAAAAAAGAGAAAGATTTAAAGAAAATTAGAATACTTACCGTGATGCAAACAATGCTGGTCAACAGCAATTAATTCAGAGCTACCTTACTGCTGGTGTTTCTGGCTTTTCAGTCTTCAATCAAATAAGACAATTAATTTAATTGGTAATTAAATAATTTAATTATTATAAAGATATCAAAGATAATTAAAAAAAAAAACCAAATTAACAACTTAAATTAAAAATGTCCAGTTGATTGTTTTAAAAGCTTGTAGTTAAGGCAGATTTTTTAAAAGGCCCAATAAATTTATTTCAGTAATTTTCAAGTTAAATTGTTTTTTAAATGTTTCAAAAAGAAATAAAAGCAACAAAAAAAATATAACAAAGAAAAAAAATAAAAATTATTAGTGAAAGAACCAGTGAGCAACATATAACAGACAAGGACTCCATTGAGTTAGTAGGGTAGTTTAAAAAAAATAAGTTTACATTGCTTAACTGATTTAAGTACTTTGAGCGTTTGGGTTTGCAGCTTAGATCTTCGTCATCATTTATATTAACCGTATGTTTGATAACGTGGCCTCTATCAGTATCAAGAGGAAATGGCTTTTCAGTAGATAAATTGGTAGTCATACGTGAGTGGCTCTTCAATGGGAGCTCTACAAAGACAGTTGTCAAATATTATGTAGACCTGTAACTCCTGGGGTATATTCTCCTGTATGTTGACATTAAAAAAAGTTAATTTCCTCATTGAATGTTGATTTTATCAGAAGGCACCAGCACATGTATACTAATCAAACCCAGGCTTACGTTACAGTTTAGTCTGCAAATGATCTCTTAAAGAGGTGAAGGAGCTCTAGGTGGGAGGGCGGTGGAGGTGACGGCATTGTGACAGCTTTTATTACCCATAAAAGTTTATCACCTAACAACGGAAATTATTGTTCTCGTCAGTCGTGTATTTATCATTTTGTGGGTCGTTATGATGGCCGTCAGATCATTTGGTCTATGTGACTTTGAGTTATATGTAGTGTCTCTAAGCACTGACCGTAAAGAAAATACATACACCTAATTAGTTAGATAGGCTATGCACAGTTTGTCAATTAAAAATACATTCATAAGAGACATCTCTTTTTGAATTCAGAATCCACATGTATGTCTTTTAAAAGAAGCTCATGAGTAAGATGAATACTAACACTCACGTCACATTCACCACCATCGATCACTAAAAACTCTGTCATACACTTCTTTAAATTGAATAAATGTAACATACACATTTAAAGCTAGCAGTATGGAGGTGATGTCACCAAAACAAGTGTTCAGCAGTGTGCTCACTTTTCCACTTCACAAACCACTAAACTCAGTTTGAGCAGAAGAAATGTTAGCTACAAACCTCACACTAAACATGGGCACTTTCTTTGTGTAAAACAAAATAAACTAGACTAGACTAAGAAAACCATCTTTCAGAGACATGTGTAAATCAAGTGTACAGGACATCAGTCTATGCCACATGTGTATTCATGATAACAGCAAGTACAAATGGTCATGATCTCAGCGAGTTATCATCTGTTTTCTAACCACGAGCCTTAGAGCTCTTAAATGGATTGCTGTTTTCAATAATCATCTTTAGAGAGACAATATATGAAAACCTCATTAAATCATATCCTCCTACAAGAATTCACATCAAAATACTTTTAGGCCTATTTGTGTAGTTCTGGCATGCAGTATGGTAATGCTTTTAATCTAGTGTTTCTTGACAAAGAGAGACCATTAAAGTACTTAATGTCATTAAAATTAAAGTGTGGTATTTTTGGGATACAGCATCTTTAGCCTCAAACTGGCAGTGTAATTTCTGCCACTATCACGATTATATCAAGCATATATAAACTACTTTAAGCCTTTCCATCACATTGCCAGACCAGCCTTTATCTTTTAGTAAAAAACAACCTGTTGCTGGTCAGAGTACACAGTATAGTATCACTTAATGCATGTGACACTTTTGTGCTTCATTTTGCTTTGCATCACATTTTGTAAAGCTGTCTTAGCTGTCAGGTGTAATCTGGCTCTTTAGTTTTTGATAAGACAGAAATAATAAATTTCTATCTGTGAGATTTTCACTCCGGCTTGATGTTGTTTCATCAGTTCAACATCATTTCAAAGGTCCTAAAGTGTTAGCATTTTCCCTGTGTCAGGTCTCCTATGATTATGGTTAATGGGTGCTGCACATTCAACCTGCTCCTGAACATGTACAGAGGTTCAGTGTAAGTTTGTTTCAACTGGGAGCATCGCTTTAGCATTTTTTTTATTAGTGATGTGCTTTTTAACATATTCAACCTGTTTCCCAGATGCTAGTAAACACAGAATGAAGCTGTGTTGTAAAACACAAAAAAGCGCATCTACAATAAAATGGAGGATAATGTGTTATGATAATGTACTTTTCAAAAATTAATCGATGCTAAAGTGATACTCCCAGTACCAAACCGCTCATAGAATGTTACTAACAGAAGTATGGGAAAACTCCAGAATCCATTCTTGCTGACTTCTGGTGATATAGCAGTGTTTACGTCAGAGGTCAGGGTTTATATCAGGGAGCTAGATCACTGAAACTCCCCTTTCTATCAGTGTAAAGGAGCTAAACAACATTTAATCCCTGATAAATCCTGTCTGATTCTGCCCCCCAGGGCTTGTGTTTTGAAACCCCTGGTTTACAGGTAAGGAGAATAAATGGACACACACATTTATACAGTGATTTTAATAAGTCAGTGAGTAAGCACTCAGAAATGTTAATGTGTGTTAATACCTATGTTCATGTAACGATGTGTTTTACTGTTATCGTAGTGCTAGCCTAAAGTTACTGCACAAAGGTAATAGAGTGGTTACTATTTCAATGATGATATGACACAAATTTTAGCTTCTGTCATCGCTCACTGAGTTACTAGTTATTTAGGTTACTGCTGTAACTAGTAGTGCAGCAGCCACAGATTTCCAATAACAGTCCCAATTAGCTTCAATGCATCAATTTTTAATATCTGCAAATACCAGGGATTCATTTAAACTGAATCATGTTTATATTGACCCAGCGTTAGGGTAAAAGTAAAATAAAATTCCAGCTGTCTGAATAAAGTCTGGCCTCTGATCCTGCATGAGAAGTGTCTGGATACCCTTTGGGCCCTCTTTTCTGTGGGCACACTTGGCGCCCCTAAGAGCAAGCAAGCGTTAAAGTTACATTAACATTTATATTATCTACTTCCAGAGCCAGGGGAGCAGGCAGACTGTTACAGCAGCTCCTACTCAATACTGAGTTTCAATTTTTAATTAATTTATTTTTTTTGGACATACTGTGCATTTCTGTTTCTTCTGGTTTGCTTGTACACACACTGGAGTGGAGCTTTTTCTGAATCTGGACCACTTTGTTTTTGTTTTCTTTTTTATGGTCCTTGTACTCAGACACCGTGTGAGCAGCCATGCTTCAGTTGTTTACACCAGAGATCAGCTGGTAGCTCTCCGTGCTGCATGTTTCCTTGGGTAGAAAGAGACGTGGGACCCACGTCTGTCACAGGGCGGCCCGGAGGCTGGCATGAGGGAAAGGACCCAAAAGCAGATTCAGTAAACTCAGCAATGACTTCACGGTAAGAAAAGAGGAGGGTATCTCCAAACACAGCATGCCCAGGCCCTTTTCTGATCTCTGGGAATTTGAATCATGTCTCTGCCACACCAAATACAATAAAATGCTGGACTTAATACATGCCAAGACCAAGGAGGCATACAGTTCATCACCTCTAACTCCCCCTGGGGACTCAGATCACGGATGATCTGATATCCTCGTGTTGGTGTTGTTCCCAGACCATCATGAAAATGTTGTTCCAGGTTCAACATTGCAAGTGACCAACCACATTGTTGTGACGTTATTTTTTTGCGCGCCAAGCCATTCGTGCATTTATGAAATTCCAATGTTGCAAGGACAATATCAATTCTGCTTACTGTTTATTAAAGGGTTACGGTTAGGGTCAGGGTCCGTTGATCGGCGGACAGAGGCGGTTTCACGCAGCTTTAGTACAGTTTTTTGTTTTATGCCGGTTTTTCCCGAAGTCGCAAAAGTATGACGTCACAACATTCTGATTGGTCACTTGCAATGTTGATCCTGGAACAACATTTAGTATGATGATCTGGGAACAACACCAACACGAGGATATCAGATCAACCTCAGATCACAACCTGCTTCATCCCCAGCCAATGTATACACCCCTTGTACGCAGAGAACCAGCTGTGACATGCAAAGTGAAGAGATGGTCTGAAGAGACTGAAGAAGCTCCGAGGGACTGCTTCAGCTCCACTGTGTGGAAAGAGCTTTGTGCTCCTCACGGGCAAGGACATTCACAGTATAACAGACTGCATCCATGGCTACATTAACTTCATTAACACTGTGCCCCTCTGCAGTAACAAGCACTGGATTAGCCATGAAAAAAGACGAAGAGAGTCTTTAGATCAGGAAATAAGGAGGAGCCAAGAGCTCTGCAGAAGAAACCAAGAAGAAGATCGGGGACGGAACTAAAAAGATCTACAGGAAGAAGATGGAGGACCAACTGCTGCAGAACAACATCAGTGGGATTTTGAAGAGGCTTAAAAAGACTCCATCCTACAGGCCCGCTCCCTCACCATCATCCTGTCCCTTTCAACACGTGAGGTTGGAATGATCAAGGTGTGAAAGGGTGCAGGTCCAGATGGCATCAGCTCCAGGCTCCTGAGATGCTGCACAGATACATGTTCAACATGTTCAACATGGTCCTGAAGCTGGGGAAAGACCTCCTGTGTGGTACCTGTACCAAAGTCTACATATCCAAAGGACCTGCACAGCTACAGGCTGATGTCTGATGAAGACCCTCGAGAGGCTGGTCCTAAATCATCTCCGCTCCCTGTTGAGGTCTTCGTTGGATTCGTTGTAGTTCGCCTACCAGCCTGGCATCAGGGTGGATGATGACATCATCTACCTCCTGTACCAAGGTCTGACCCACCTGGAGAAGCCTGGAAGCACTGTGAGGATCATGTTCTTTGACTTCTCCAGTTCTTTAACACTATCCAGCCTGGACTTCTGAGGGACAAGCTAGAGCTGTTAGGAGTGCCTTGAGGCAACCATTGTTATGATTTGGCACTGTATAAATGACACAGGGCTGTGGCTCTGACAGGCTGGAGTGCAGTACAGGGGCCCAGCAGGAAACTGTGCTCATAGCTTTCCTGTTCACCCTAAACAGTGCAGACTTACACAGGTGAGGACGACTCAGAGGACAAAGAGTGGATTCAGGACTTTGTGGACTGGTACCAGCGGAACCGTCTCATGATCTCCATCATCCTGGGAAAACCAAGAAGCTGGTGGTGGATTTCTGCTGGTGCAGACCCACCACACCAACACCAGTGAACATCAAGGCACCTGACACTGAGATAGTGAACTCTTATAAGCACCTCAGTGTTCACCTGAACATTAAGCTGGATTGGAGTCACAACACTGATGCTTTTAAGAGAGGTCAGAGCAGACTCTACCTGCTGAAGAGACTGAGATATTTTAGAGTGCAGGGGCGCTCCTAACGACCTTATTTGACTCTGTGGTGGCGTCAGCCATCTTCTATGGTGTTTTATGTTGGAACACCAGCTTATCTACAGCTGAGAGAAAGTGATTCTATAAGCTCATCAGGAAGGCCAGCTCTGTTTTAGGATGCCTCCTCAACCCGGTGCAGGTGGTAGGAAAGAGAAGAACTCTGGCAATACATCACTCTTGGACAATGTCTCCCACCCCATGCACAAAGCTGTTGCAGACTGCTGGATCCTAGGTTCATAAAGGAGCGTTATCGCAGGTCCTTCCTCCAAGCAGCTGTTAGACTTTATAACCATCACTGCTCCCAACAAACACAATAAGTTGTTTACATCCCTGCTGTTGCACAGTTTTTCCAGTTTTCTGTAAATAGCTTGTCATTGTTGTTTTGAAGCACAAATATACAGCACTTTTTGTACATCTTTTTTAATGATCTCACTCAGCTCATTTCTTTGAATCTGAGTAGGTTATTTTTAATAAATGCACCGGGTTTTTTTTTCTTATGTTGTAAAGTTGCCCTGCAGAGTCTATTATTTTTTTGTGTTTTATTTTTTCTTTACTTTTGTGTGAATCTGCATGCCCCATCTGTCTGTCACTTTGCTGCTGTAACACCTGAATTTCCTCACTAAAGAACAATAAAGGATGTTCTATTCTATTCTATTCTATTCTATTCTAGCAAAAGACTGCCAGACTCTTGGAAATACTGTAAATGATCAGTGACTTAGTTAACAATGATAATTAACAGTCCTCAACTTTAAACACTACCTCTCTGTCTGTGTGTCTATGCTGAACAATTTATAGTCAGTGTAGCACTGCCTACGCTATGGGAGCAACCAATATGATACCACAGATGCAGTGTTTGCTTTCAACAAACAATGCTCTACTGAACACACTTTGACAGATGATTGTTTTTCAGCTTCTTCTCTAGAATGTACTTAAAGGAAGGCAAGTGTTTGTCCTTTTGTGTCCTGGTTTGCCCTTAGGTACAGTGAATGATATTAAAGGCATTAAATGTTGTCATTTGGGGAAGACAAGAAGCAGAAGTACTTTCAAGAGGTTAAAAGCACCTTAACCCTGCAATCAGAGAACTCAGAGTTTGTTTTTTTAAAAAGCATCTGAAACCGCTCAAGTTTAGAAAGAAGCTTTACATGCTAGGTGTTATAAATAACTAGTATTCAAATAGTTCAGTGGCTTTTATACCAACCCTGAGATAAATTGGCACCATGAGCAGGATGCACTGTGCCTTTGGCCTGTGGCAGCTGGGATAGCTTCCAACCCCCAATGCGACCCTGAATTGAATAAGCAGAAGACAGATTCAGTTAAAGTCAATTAAATTTTATTTACTGTATATACTTTATTTACTGTATATATCACAACAACACAGAAGAAAGAAAAAAAACCAATAATCAGATGACCAAGCGCTATGACCAAGTGCTTATGTTAATAATAACTGTAAGCTGTAACACCTGCAAACTGTAACTTTAGGCAAAGCTAAAATGCCACTAAGTTGGACACCAAATCTTTTCAAAACATAATTTAAAATGAAGGCTATAAAAGCAGTTTTCTCTCTCATATGCACAATTTGTGCACAAAAACTCCCCACCCCCCACTTGCTCTCATACACACTCCAGCTCTTTGCACTCCCTACATCAGGGGCGTCACACTTAAATGAGCCGTGGGCCACTGCTGACACTGTCATCTCATGTGAGGGCCACTTTAGTGTTCAAGTAGTACAAAAAAACCCCAAACAAACAAGAAAACACCCACAAATATTTCCAAAAATGTCGTGTTTTGTTTGTTTTTTAAAATTTCAAATATTGTATAGCAAGACAAAACCGCAAATGTGAATGCAAATTATTTTTCTCACTCTTAGCTAACTGAAGCCTTTCATTGAACTACCAAATAAACACATTGGTCCTCTCTTTCTGACACATGGCAGCACTTCTGCTATCACTGTATTCATATTTAACAAAATAAAAATGCAGACATAAGTGTGCACGTTAGTTTTTGACTCTCTTACTGAACGAACACAGCCAATCCCTCAGCATGTTTGTACTCTATGCTCAGCAGCCTAAGCAGAGAAGCCCAGACCTCCCTCTCCCCAGCCACCTCCTCCAGCTTATCCGGGGGAATACCAAGGCGTTCCCAGGCCAGCCGAGAGATATAATCTCTCCAGCGTGTCCTGGGTCTGCCCCGGGGCCTCCTCCCGGTGGGACATGCCTGAAACACCTCACCCAGGAGGCGCCCAGGGGGCATCCTTGTCAGATGCCCGAACCACCTCAGCTGGCTCCTTTCGATGTGGAGCTGCAGCGGCTCTACTCTGAGCCCCTCCCGGATGGCTGAACTTCTCACCCTATCTCTAAGGGAGAGGCCAGCCACCCTTCGGAGGAAGCTCATTTCTGCCGCTTGTATCCGCGATCTCGTTCTTTCGGTCACTGCCCACAGCTCGTGGCCATAGGTGAGGGTAGGGACGTAGATCGACCGGTAAATTGAGAGCTTCGCTTTTACACTCAGCTCCCTCTTCACCACGACGGACCGGTACAGTGTCCGCATCACTGCAGCCGCAGCCCCAATCCGTCTGTCGATCTCTGGCTCCCTTCTCCCATCACTTGCGAACAAGACCCCAAGATACTTGAACTCCTCCACTTGGGGCAGGAACTCATCCCCGACCTGGAGTGGGCACTCCACCCTTTTCCGGCTGAGAACCATGGCCTCAGATTTGGAGGTGCTGATCCTCATTCCTGCTGCTTCACACTCGGCTGCGAACCGTTCCAGTGTGAGCTGGAGGCCCTCACCCGATGAAGCCAACAGAACCACATCATCCGCAAAAATCAGAGATGAGATTCTGAGGCCACCAAAGTGAAAGCCCTCCGCCACTTGGCTGCGCCTAGAAATCCTGTCCATAAAAATTATGAACGGACCTCATCAACAACAGGGGCTCTGCCACCAAGGAGTTGTTTAACTGCCTCAGTGACCTCGCCTCCGGAAATTGGCGGGTCATTCCCCTCATCCCCAGACTCTGCTTCCTCCTCGGAAGACGTGTCAGTGGGATTAAGGAGGTCCTCGAAGTATTCCTTCCACCGCCTGACAATTTTCTCAGTCGAAGTCATCAGCTCTCTGCCAGCACTATACACAGTGCAGGTAGACCACTGCTTTCCCCTCCCGAGATGCCTGACGGTTTACCAGTCTTTTTTTTTTGCAAGTCTTTTTCCATGGCCTCTCCGAACTCCTCCCACATCCGAGTTTTTGCTTCTGCCACTGCCCGAGCCGCATTCGGCTTAGCCTGTCGATACCTGTCAGCTGCCTCCAGAGTCCCACAGGCTAACCAAGCCCGATAGGACTCCTTCTTCAGCCTGGTGGTTCCCTTCACCTCTGGTGTCCACTATTTGGTTCGGGGGTTACCACCACGGCAGGCACCAAACACCTTGCGGCCGCAGCTCAATGCAGCAGCTTCGGCAATGGAGACGCTGAACATGGTCCATTGTCCCCAGTCTCCCTCGGAATGCTGTTGAAGCTCTGCCGGAGGTGTGCGTTGAAGATCTCGCGGACTGGGGCCTCTGTTAGATGTTCCCAGCACACCCTCACTACATGTTTAGGTGCACCAGGTCTGTCCAGCGTCCTCCCCCGCCACCTGGTCCAACTCACCACAGGTGGTGATCAGTTGACAGCTCAGCCCCTCTCTTTACCCGAGTGTCCAGAACATATGGTCGCAGGTCTGGTGATATGATTACAAAATTGATCATTGACCTGCGGCCTAGAGCGTCCTGGTGCCACGTGCACTTATGGACACTCTTATGTTCGAACAAGGTGTTTGTTATGGCCAAACTGTGGCCCGAACCTAAGGCGCAGGGAACAAACCCTCTCATTCACCGGGAAAAACCCCAACGTACCGGCAGCAAGCCGAGGGCATATTAGAATACCCAACCCAGCCTGCCGCCTCTCACCAGGGGCAACTCCAGACTGAGACAGAGTCCAGCCCCTCTCCAGGAGACTGATTCCAGAGCCCAAGCCATGCATAGAGGTGAGCCCGATTATATCTAGCCGGTACCTCTCAACCTCACGCACTAACTCAGGCTCCTTCCCCACCAGAGAGGTGACATTCCATGTCCCAATTGCCAGTCTTGGCAGCTGGGGATAAGTCCGCCAGGGCCTCCGCCCCTGGCCGCCGGCCGGCACACAATGCACCCGACCCCTATGGCACCTCCTGCGGGTGGTGGGCCTGCAGGAGGATGGGCCCATGTCCCCTTTTCGGGCTGTGCCCGGCCGGGCCCCATGGACTAAGGCCCGACCACCAGACGCTCGCCCTCAGGCACCCTCCCCGGGCCTGGCTCCAGGGCGGGGCCCCGGTAACCCTATCCCGGGCAGGGTAAACTGTTCCCTCGATGTTTTTCACATAAGGGTCTTCTGAATCGCTCTTTGTCTGGTCCCTCACCCAGGACCAATTTGCCATAGGAGACCCTGCCAGGGGCAAAAGCCCCCAGACAACATAGCCCCTGGGATCCCTGGGACACACAAACCCCTCCACCACGATAAGGTAGCGATTCACGGAGAGGTATTAAATAATGTTTTACTTTTTAAAGAACGTATTTTAACACTGAATTCAACAACAAACAAATCCTTCCTAACAAAAAAGTCACTTCAATGACCAAATTGCATTATATTTCTTTACATCGATATTTGGGCCACAAGTAGAGTCGATCTCCCACCTCTGACTTATCTCCCTGAATCGCTAATTCTGCCTCCTCCCCCTCCAGTCCTGCACCAGCTGCTGCAGAGCTTGTGGTGGCAAACATATAGGTAAGTTTTGTGCATTTCACTGCATCCACCTAAAGGCCTTTTTACCTTTTTTCATTGAGCTTTCCTGCACCCTCATTTGGATTGTCCATAACCACTCCTGTCCAACTCTGGTCAGCTCAAGTGGCAAAATTTGATAACCTTAGTTAAAAAGGGGAGGGGGGACGAGCCGAAGAGGGCTGAGAGATTTCATTGGATTAGCCCAATGTCCTTCAAGAAAATCAACCAGGCCAAGGCCAGTCCAGCCCTGTTGTAGTAGAATTGTCTTGGTGTTCCAGCAGTAGGCCTGTGCTACACAGACCTATCAATACTGTTATTTACTGTAATGACATGTATTCTCTACTGTTGTAAAATTGGGAAATGATCAAACAAAAAAAGGTTTTCAGGGAATACTGTTAAACGTTCAGTTTGTATGCTGTCTGTCGGAACAAAACCCAGAGTGTAATGAAGGTGAGGGTTGGCTTTTTTACATTTGGAGAGAATCCAAGTGAGTCTAATAAGAGATTACATCCAGTGTTGAGGTTGTCATTTTCAGCAACTACATGGATGTTAAAAGCATAATTATTTTGTCTGAGCTGATCACTAAATCAGACAAAGTCTGAGAAATCAGAGATTTCGGCAAGGCTTAGAGTTAGGCTTTTAAATGAATAAAAATTCTGTCTGGGTCTAAGGTTGAGTGCCACTCCCCGCCCACGGCCTGTCCTTCCAGGATAATGAAAGTTAGTTTAAATTAATCATCACCTGCAAGTCACATTAACATGATCATCCTGCTGTAACCAGCTGTCTTTAAGTAAAAGTAAGTCAATATGTTGATCAATTATTAAATCACTATCAACAGAGATTTTCAAGAGAGAGACAGTCACATTTTCAAGGGCTTTAATTAGTAATTAATCAATCAGTAATCAACTCACCTGTTTGTCATTTGGTGCTCAGCTGGCACACTTTAAATACAGAGGATGCTCCTACAGTCATGGCTTTAGTGTTAAACTGGTTATGGTTAATATTCACCTCTGTCTGCTTACATGTTTTTTTGTTGTTCCCTTTCTGCTCCCTCATTCTCTCTTCCATCCAGGAGCCTGATCCGTTTGTCTCGTGAAGGATTCTGTTGAGAGAGTTTGGAAAGGAGTCTGTTTCATGGTTGTGCTTTGAGAATAACTCTACAAGACCACCTGTTTGCATTATTGTATATAGAGGCTCTGGATTGTTTTCCCTATTTGATAGACACTGTAAATAGTACCTGCACTTCACTGTAAATAAATTCACTGAACTGGCAACCTGAGTCTCACCTTTGAGTCCTGCTCAGTGGTTATGACGCCTTTCTTATTGTTACTTGGAGCTGGACTGGTTTAAACAAGTTCACTTTTAACTAGCTTATTAGTTGCACAGACGTTGTAAAGGTGCTAAGACAAAGTATTCAGCAGCCAAACATCACAGGACAGCAAATTCCAACACAGATTCAGGAACAAGCATGACCCAAGCATTACTTAGGCTCACTGCTGGGTTTGCCAGCTGAATTCAAAAGGTATAACCAGGTGTTGTATGAGATGTTTGATTGATTTCCCAAAACTTGGTTTCTATAAAGTTGGTATAAAAGCTGGAATTCAGTGAGTCAATCTAACCAACATCATCATACCCATTATGAACTTCCCTTGTTTTCTATGTAAATTGCATGCACAGATAATTATGTCATTAATTAAGCAAAAATATGCCATATGATTCTTGTTTTCAGCACTTTTGACTGAGAGGCAGTTAATGAAGAGTGGGCAGGCTTTAAAAACTTTGCAACCCTTAAATAAATGAAGGACTCAATCTAAAATGTTTCTTCTTTTAGTCAGTTGAATTATAAAAAGATTGCAAAAGGATCTAATTTCACATTTACTTAGGTTCTATTTACATTTTATGAAATATTTGAATGTAATACACCAAAATAAATCAGAAAGGAAGAAATCAGTTAATACAACACTTTAGTCATTGTTTAGTGTATCTTAAAATGCAACGGCATTTATAGGATAGATGTGATCATGACACAGGTGGAAAATATGCTACTTAAGTCATCCTTCCACCCATATAATACCTTCTGGAGCCATAATGCCTGTTGAAGGAAGCTGCCGGAGCTGCTCAGAGGAATTACAGAGCCCTTCAAAGGGGTGCAGCTAACAATCAAACAATGCATTCATAAATATTTTCACAACATGGAGTCTGAATAGTAGTGTGGTTTTTTTTGTTTGCTTGTTTGTTTGTTGGGGGGGGGGGGGGGGGGTGTTTTTAATTGCACAAGTCTTGAACAATTTAGACGTTGGCTAATCAAAACAGCTTACTCTGACAGGAGCTCATATTTGTTGGTATAAACATGTAACATTAATAGAAAAACAAAGTATTTTCTATTTCCTGTGACTTTCATCTGTAAAGCATACAGTTTATTGCATGCAATAGCTACTGTTTTATAAAATAAATCTGATTAGTAACATCGAATGTTCCTACTGTAGGTCGTTTAACACAGTGGGTTTTGAAGTTTGCCAATTCATGGTTTTCATCAGTTTTTGGTCTACTGTTGCATATTTTCAGGTACTTTGACACATTGGCATCTGCTGTGATGCTTACACCTATGACTAAGTCTTACAGGTGTTAGCTTTATTTTGACACCAAGATAGTTTACAGAGTTTAATTGCAGAGAAATAATCAATTCATTTTAACCTCCTAGGACCTGCCGTCCACATATGTGGACATCACATTTTGGGACGTCTAGACCAAAATACTTAATTTTTCTCTACAAGGTCCTGATATTCACTTACGAGGACATTATACTGCCACTGTTCTATCAAAAGTTGAAACAAATGTCCTCATATGTGGATCTCATTTTTTTCATAAACAAAACTTAGTTAAAAAAAAAAAAGGTAATTCTTTGTTTTTACACTCTTTAGGTCCCAATCAACCCAAATAGCAAAGAAAAATTAAAAATGAATGCCATGAAAGAGTTTGGGTCTTAGGAGGTTAAGCATGTCTTTTTTTTCAAGCAGAAAACCCATGGGTTTAAGAGGTTAACAAGAACATGCTGCTAAACATGTCCTTCCGGGTCTGATTGGGGATGAGACCTGAGAAAACTACAGTCTGGCATTGTTTTGACAATACCGATCGAGTTTAAATTTTTGTGACCTCCATATGACGTAACCAGATGTCATTACTGCTAATGTGAATTATTATTAGTTGCGATGTCATTGCTGCAGATCCTAGTGGTGTGGATTAGTGAGTCAATGTCTTGTTCAGTCCTGGCATACACCCTGATGTCATCCATGCAGAGGGGGTGGCTTATAATTGCACCATTTCCGTAGTCGGTATAGGTAGGCAGTCTTGTTAATGATCTGCCTGACGGGGTTAAGGTCTATGTAGAATTTTCATTTTACAAAATCTACATTTATCCTTCGATAGCATACTGATGGTATCTGAGATTAACAACCACTTTCATTAGGTAGATAACTCACCAGTTTTATTAAACCATCGTTTTGTGCACACTGTATTTGCTTAGCGCCCTCGTCTTGGGTCCACTTACTCTGCTTGTCCACCACTTTTATATCCATCACGAGTTTGTCCATCTATATCTAGAAGTCCCACAGTATCTTAGCTCAGGCATTCTCAACCCTGGAGGGCTTATCCCATTTTGACATCAGCGCTTCATCAACACAGATGATGTGCTAGTCATCATCTTTGACTAGCACAGATCTTCCTGCACACTACGCCAGCCACTTGGTTAAGGCGTCCCATGTATGCCCTGTCTGCTGCATCTTGCACCCTGTCTCTATTGATTTTGTGGTTACAGCTCATTCCTGGTGGCCATGATTGGTGCCTATGTGCTGTCTATCAGTCCAGCTTTGTGCACCCATTGGTAGGATTTCTCGATGTAAGCCACTTCTTCTATCTGCCAGTGGTGCATACTGTGTTGGCGCCTGTGCTTCCATGATTGCTCTTCTTCTTTCTCAGGTTTCTGCTGTCTGAGGTATTCACTAAGGACATGATCAGTTGGGGCCATCTTCCCAATGTTCTCATGGATCTTTGTTTCATCCTCAATAGGGGTTCTGACACTCATTAGCCCCAGCCTCCTTCCTTGTGCTTAGCATACAGTCTTGGTATGCTTTGGTGTGATTTGGAGTGATGCACTCCATGCATGGTAGGGAACTTCCTTGTCTTGATGTCAGGGGCTTCCATCTCCTCCTTTGGCCAGCTTAGTATCCAGGCAGATCTTGTTCATCCCATTCACCTGACTCCTCAGGACTTCCCTTACCCTCTCCAGATATTTGGTGGTTGCAGCTTTGCCTCTTCATAGTCCCATTTGCCTGTGGGGTTTCCAGTCACTTGTAGCTGTCCTCAATATCTGCAATGTTGCCTTCTGGCAGTGCAATCCCCCCACTTCTGACTACCTTCCCTCTCTTTGTTAACATCCAACTACACTCCTCTAGTCCGAATGACATTCCAAAGTCTTTGCTGTAGATCCTAGTACTGTGGATCAGTGAGTTGATGTCTTGTTCACTCCTGGCATACAACTTGATGTCATCCATAGCCACTCTTGTTAATGACCTAGCTTCTCCATCATCAAATCCCGAAGTTGATGGGAACTTGTGGAACTGGCTTGAAGCTGGCCTCTAGTGTTGCTTGCCACATCTCCATTGGATTCCTGATTAAATGAAGGCTCTTAGGGTCTGTGTTGTCTTCGTATAGCTTTGAATAATTACACAGTATCCACTTGTGTTTTGCGAGCGTCTGCTCCAAACATTTTATTATTTCATTCACAAGTCAGTCTTCTTTTATAGAGGCATTCATGAGCCCTCTCAAATACAGCGCCCCCTACTGGCAAAACCCCATTGGCACATGAACACCCACACATCACCACATCCCCTTTTCTCTGACAACATAGGTCCCACGAATCAACATATACACATATTTGTATTACAACAATATTTTTTTTTCTCTCAACACCATCAGAATATAAGATAAAAACAAATCCAGTCATAGCTTTACAGATTAAGCCTAACTGGTCTCTTGACCTTACGCTCTGACCTCCTCAATACAGGTTCTGAAACAACTGCACTTTTCTCCACATGCTCATGTCCATCCAGTGGTTTTAAACCAGACACTGTCTCTGCATGTGACACATCAACATTTTCATCTTCCTCACCATATTGTTCCTCCTGAAATGTCTCTTTAGTCTTCAGCAAGTTACGACGGTTCCTTCTGAACACATGACCTTCTTCAGTTCTTACGTCATATGATCTCGGACCTGCTTCCTGAAGAACAACGGCTTTCCTGCTCCATGCATTCTGATCTTGGATTCTCACTACATCATCCTTTGCAAGCAATCCAAGTGCTCTTGTTCCCTTGTCGTATTGCAGTTTTTGCTTCCATTTCAGATGCTCTTGCTTTTTTATAATTTCTTCACTCTGCTTGCTTTCTGCATAGCAGGGCAAAGTTGTGTGTAGCTTACGATTCATCAGCAATTCTGCAGGGGATAAACCACAGTCAAGAGGAGCAGTCCTGTAGCTCAGCATAGCTAAATAAGGATCTGATCGACTGTCTGTAGCCTTCTTCAGAAGCTGCTTGATGATATGCACTCCTTTTTCAGCCTTGCCATTTGCCTGTGGATGTTGAGGACTTGATGTGACATGTTTAAAGCCGTATTCTCTTGCGAAATTCTGCCATTCTTTGCAATTATAGCAAGGACCATTGTCACTAATGACAGTTTCAGGTATTCCATGCCTGGAAAAGATAGACTTCACATGTGTGATCACATTATTAGCAGTTGTACTTGTAAGCAGAGCAATCTCAGGAAAGTTAGAGTAATAATCTAACACCAACAGATAGTCTTTCCCATTAAAATGAAATAAATCTGTTCCGACTTTCCTCCAAGGCGCTGTAGGAAGTTCAGGAATCATCATGGGTTCTCTTGCCTGTCTGCTCTGAAACTTGTTACATGTTTCACACTTTCCGACCATGGTCTCAATGTCTTTATTAATGCCAGGCCAGTACACAGTGTCTCTAGCCCTCCTTTTACACTTTTCTATTCCCAGATGTCCCTCATGTATTCTTTGAAGTATCAGCTGTCTCAGACTATGTGGTATCACAATCCTATTGCCTCTCAACAGCAGTCCATTTACCACATTGAGCTCCGATCTAACATGATAATACTTTGAACAAGACCCTTTGGGCCAGTCCCCTTGGATATTTTCGATCACCGTTTGCAGCTCCCTGTCTGCAGCTGTCTCCTCGCATATTTGTTTTATCTTTGCGTCAGACACTGGCAGAGACTCCACTATCATATTAACATGATCGTCTACTTCTTTCTCAGTGGAGCTTGCGTGACACACCTCTGATGCTCGCGACAGTGCATCCGCTAAAGCTAAATGCTTTCCTGGTGTGTATATCAAGTCAAAGCTGTACCTTTGCAGTTTCATCATGAGACGTTGAATCCTCGGTGACATCTCATCTATTCGAGAGTGGAGCTGCTGGCACTAAGAACAAAGGGACAGACCGGCATGCGACACAACATCCCGGCCGAGCTAAAGAGGAGCTACAGAGGCTGCAAAGCTGGAGCGAGGAGAGCGGATCACCGGAGGCGATTCAAACCATCAATCCCGACAGTGATCATGGGCAACGTGAACTCGTTACAGAATAAGATTGACGAACTGTGCGCTCTGAACAACCACAGACTATACCGTGAGTGCAGCTTGTTTATCTTCACGGAGACGTGGCTAACCGAGCTAACGCCGCAGGCTAACGTAGACCTATGCGGTTTCACATCCGTGAGAGCCGATAGGGACACGCAGGCCAGCGGAAAAAGCAGCGGTGGGGGACTCATTGTCTACGTTAACAACAGATATTGTAACCCTGGACACGTCTCCGTTAAAGTTTCGGTATGCCGTCCGGACCTGGAGCTGCTAGCTGTTAGCTTGCGGCCATATTATCTACCTCGGGAGTTCAGTCATGTGATCTGTGTGTGTGTTTACATCCCTCCGAGGGCCGACCCAACAGCTGCCTGTGAGAAAATACACACAGTCACAGCAAGACTTCAGACACAAAACCCCGAGGCTTTCATTATTATATCTGGAGACTTTAACCATGCCACACTGGACTCTACTCTGGCTGCTTTTCACCAGTTTGTGAATTGTCCCACAAGGAGCAACAGGACAATTGACCTACTGTATGCTAATGTGAGAGATGCATACAGAGCCACCCCCCTCCCCCCACTAGGGAAGTCAGACCACAACCTGGTTTACCTACAGCCACAATACACACCCCTCGTCCAAAGGCAGCCTGTCACAACGCGCTCCATCCGGAGATGGACCCCAGAAAAGGAGGATGCTCTGAGAGACTGCTATGACACCACAGACTGGGATGTGCTCCTGAGCCCACATGGTGAGGACATAGAGGGGGCGACACACTGTCTTACAGACTACCTCAACTTTTGTGTGGACACGGTCGCCCCTGCTAAGACGGTACGGTGTTATCCTAATAACAAACCGTGGGTAACACAGGAAGTCAAAGCTGTCCTCAACATGAAGAAGAAGGCTTTCAGGAGCAAAGTGAAGGAGGAGATGAAAGCAGCACAGCGGGAGGTGAAAGGCTGCCTGAGGGAAGCAAAGGACACCTACAGGAGGAAGGTGGAGCAGAAGTTGGAGAGGAACAATATGAGGGAGGTCTGGAATGGTGTGAAAACCATCACAGGCCACAACACCAAGAAAAGCACAGTGGGGGGGACTGTGGAGAAGGCAAACGAACTCAACAACTTCTTCAACAGGTTTGACCAGCCCACAACCCCCCCACCCTCACCCTCACCTTCACTACAGAGTCCTCTCCCCACTCTCCTGCCTCCCTCGCTTCCCCCCCTTCCTGACACCATGACACCCCCCTCCTCCAATCCCTCTCTCAGCAGCAAGACATCTCCCCCCCTCCCCTCCTCCCAAACATCTCCCAGTGTCACAGTGGATCAGGTCAGGAGGCAACTGAGGAAGCTTCGCCCCAGAAAGGCAGCAGGCCCAGACAAGGTGTGTCCTAGGATGCTAAAGGCGTGTGCTGCTGAACTTGGGGAGCCGCTACAACGAGTCTTCAACCTCAGTCTGCGACTGGGGAGAGTGCCCGCCCTATGGAAGACATCCTGCATCGTCCCGGTCCCCAAAAAGAACCGGCCCAATGAGCTGAATGACTTCCGACCGGTGGCACTGACGTCACATCTTATGAAGACTCTAGAGCGGCTCTTCCTCAACTTCCTCCGACCACAGGTACAACATGCTCAGGACCCACTACAGTTTGCATACAAGGCGGGTGTCGGAGTGGAGGATGCCATCCTGTACCTCCTACACAGAGCCCACTCACACCTGGATGGGGGAAAAGGCACGGTCAGGATACTGTTTCTTGACTTTTCCAGTGCCTTTAATACCATCCGGCCCTGTATGCTTCAGGAAAAACTGAACAGGATGGAGGTGGACCCCTGCCTGGTGGTCTGGATCTCCGACTACCTCACCGACAGACCACAGTACGTCAGGCTGAAGGACATCACGTCTGACACTGTGGTCAGCAGCACAGGAGCACCACAGGGAACTGTGCGGTCCCCTCTTCTCTTCACCCTGTACACCTCTGACTTCTGCTACAACTCTGAATTATGCCATATTCAGAAGTTTGCAGACGACACGGCCATCATGGGGTGTATCTGGGATGATCAGGAAGAGGAGTACAGAAGTCTGGTGAGGAACTTTGTCGCATGGAGTCACACAAACCACCTGCAACTCAACACCTCAAAGACTAAGGAACTGGTTGTGGACTTCGGGAGGTCCAGAGAAGGTCCACTGCCGGTTCAGATAGAGGGGGAGGAGGTGGAGGTGGTCAACAAGTACAAGTACCTCGGGCTGTGGGTGGACAATAAACTGGACTGGTCATGCAACACAGAGCACCTGTATAAAAAAGCCCAAAGCCGACTGTACTTCCTCAGGAGGCTGAGGTCTTTTAACATCTGCAGGAAGCTCCTGAGGATGTTTTACCAGTCAGTGGTTGCTGGAGTACTTTTCTATGCTGTGGTGTGCTGGGGGAGCAGCACAGCAAAGAAGGACTCATCCAGGCTGGAGAAACTGATCAGGAGGGCTAGCTCTGTGGTCGGCATGAAGCTGGACACTCTGGTGACAGTGGCAGAGAAAAGGACATTAAAGAAACTGCTGGACATTATGAACAATGCTGGGCATCCTCTGCACACGGCCATAAACAACCAGAAGAGTCTGTTCAGTGACAGGTTGCTTCTCCCCAAGACAAGAACTAACAGACTTAAAAACTCCTTTGTCCCACACGCCATCAGACTGTTTAACTCCTCTCTGGAGGGGAGAGGGAGGGGAAACAGGAGGACAAAGGAGGGGGGAACAACTAAGCTGTAGTGCCTCTTCACCTCACTGTACAATACCTTTTGTGCAATACTTTTGTAAATAGTCAACAGTGCAATAGACTCAATACTTGAAATGTGCAATTCACTTGTATTTTTATTTTTTATTCCTATTTATTCTATTTATCCCCTTCGTATATTTTATTTATATTGTCTCTGTGTTTATATATGTGTGTGTGTGTGTGTGTGTGTGTGTGTGTGTGTGTGTGTGTGTGTGTGTGTGTGTGTGTGTGTATATATATATATATATAATATTCTGTAACTCTGTAACTTCGGTCGTTGCTGTGCTTCTTTTGGAAATCGAATTTCCCAGAGGAACCCACCCGAGGGATTAATAAAGTTCTATCTTATCTTATCTCGTTCAGATGTTTCTTAATGATTGACACCAAAGGACGATGATCTGTCTCAACTGTAAAGGTAGGAAGACCATAAACATAACAGTGAAAAATATCAAGTCCATATGCCAGTCCGAGACATTCTTTCTCAATCTGAGCATATCTGGTTTCAGACTTAGTCATGGATCTAGAAGCATAAGCAACTGGTTTCCAACTCCCTTCTTCAGCCTGAAGTAAAACAGCTCCAAGCCCATCCTTTGAGGCATCTGTCGAGATTTTCAGACTCTTAGTTGGATCATAATATGCAAGCACTGGGCGCGTTGTCAGTGTGGTTTTTAAATCATTCCATTCTTGTTCATGCCTCGCTGACCATTTAAATTCTATGGAATCACGAAGTAACTCCCTTAGTGCTGATGTTCTCACTGACAAGTTAGGTATGAATTTTCCTACAAAGTTTATCATTCCCTCACCCTGAGCACACCTCTCTTATCTGTCGGGCGTGGCATTGTTGCGATGGCTTTTACTTTTCTTTCATCTGGCTCAATACCTCCAGCAGAGAATTTGTCTCCCAGAAATGTTATTTCCTTCACACCAAAATGACACTTGTCACGATTTAGCTTTAATCCATTCTCCCTCATCCGCTGCAGCACCTTCACCAGTCTTTCATTATGTTCTTGTAGGGTGGAGCCCCATATAACCACATCATCAACATAACAGCGAACACCTTGTAAACCCTCTAACATGTTGTCCATGGCACGATGAAAAATCTCAGATGCTGAGATTATGCCAAATGGCATTCTGAGGAATCTATACCTGCCAAAAGGTGTATTGAAAGTACAGTATTTTGAACTTTTCTCATCCAGCTTTATTTGCCAAAAACCCTGAGCTGCATCTAGCTTTGAAAAGTATTTGGCGCCTGCCATTTCACTTGCAATCTCTTCACGCTTTGGTATCTGGTAGTGCTCACGTTTTATGGCTTGATTTAAATCGCCAGGGTCCATGCATATTCTCAAATCATTGTTTTTATTCCTTTTATCCACACACACCGTTGAGTTTACCCACGCAGTCGGTTCTTCCACTTTTGTAACGACCTTCAACTGTAACATCCTGTTAAGTTCTTTCTTCAAACGGTCCTTCAGTGGAGCGGGGACTCTACGTGGTGCATGGATCACTGGCTTTGCATCCTCTTTCAGCTGGATACTGTAATTGCATGGTAGACATCCCAAACCTTTGAAGATATCCTCATAATGCTGTACAATGGAGTCAACTGCTCCTCGCTGTCCACTTTCTGTTTCTGGACAGCTGATGTGGTACACTCTTTCTACTAGGTTCAATCTTTTGGATGTCACGCCACCCAGCAGTGATTCACGACCTTCTGGAACAACATTAAACAATACATCATAATCGTTATGTTTTATTGTCACTTTAAGCCTGCATTGACCACTGCTCTCAATATACTTTCCATTGTAGTCTTTTAGAGGTACTCTTTTCTTTATTATTTTGGGCTTTGGTTTCATGGCATGGATCTCTGTCATGCTGATTAGGTTCGCCTGCGCACCTGTATCAATCCTTAGTGCCACCAAAGCTCCTTGTATTGGGAGTGAAACAATCCACGTGTCTTCATAATCTGAGCATCGCTCACTGTCCTCTGCTTCGTTATGCTCACTTTTTACATCCTCAAGTGACACTATGCCCACAAAGAAGGTCTCGCTTAAGTCAGTCTCTTCAACTACATGCACTGATTTGGGTTTGGCTTCCGACAGACATTGTTTGGCAAAATGATTTTTTCCATCGCATTTCAAACATCTTTTGCCATAAGCTGGACACTGTCTAGGTTCATGTCTGCTACCACATCGCTTACAGGAGTACACTGTATCCTCTTTGCTGGGCTTCTGCGACATATTCTTCCTCATTTTTTTTTAACCACAGCTATTCTTGCACCATCATGTACTGCAGCGACGCTCGTCTCATTAAATGTCTTTGCATGCTGCAGGGCTAACTCACTTGCATGACACAGTCTTTCTGCTTCATCCAGAGTTAACTTGGAATCTCTGAGCAGCCGTTCTCTAGTCCGTTTATCATGGATCCCATACACAATTTGATCACGAACCATAGAATCTTTCAGCTCTCCAAAATCACATGACTGTGCCTTCAGCTTCAAATCAGTCACAAAGCAATCAAAAGTCTCTTCTGGTTGCTGCATCCGAGATCGGAAAACATACCTTTCATATACTGTGTTCTTCTGTGGTGAACAGTGTGCATCAAACTTTTCAATCACTCTGTCATACTTATTCCTGTCACCAACTTCCTCAAACTCAAACGTGTTGAAGACTTCAATGGCTTGAGGACCAGCTACCGTGAGCAGCAATGCAATTTTCCTGGCATCGGGTTTAGAGTCCAGTCCCATGGCAGCCATGTACAGCTCAAACTGCTGCTTAAAACACCGCCAGTTGCTGTCCACATTCCCCACCAGTTTCAGTCCTTCCGGAGGCTTCAAACTTTCCATCTCAAACAGAACTTTGAGCTGCTATCGCTTCCGCTCTCCCGCTTTTACTCCTGGTACCATGTGTTGTCTTCGTATAGCTTTGAATAATTACACAGCATCCACTTGTGTTTTGCGAGCGTCTGCTCCAAACATTTTATATCTCATTCACAAGTCAGTCTTCTTTTATAGAGGCATTCATGAGCCCTCTCAAATACAGCGCCCCCTACTGGCAAAACCCCATTGGCACATGAACACCCACACATCACCACAGGGTCTTGTACAGTTATGTGAGGCAATAATGATATTTGTGTGAGGCAGGCATTTAGATAAAAGCTAAGACAGGGGGGGCAATCTCAGTCCACGAGGGCCGGTGTCCCTGCAGGTTGTAGATGTGTCCTCGAACCAACACAGCTGATTTAAATGGCTAAATTAGCTCCTCGACATGTCCTGAAGTTCTCCAGAGGCCTGGTAACGAACTAATCGTGTGATTCAGGTGTGTTGACCCAAGGTGAGATCTAGAACCTGCAGGGACACCGGCCCTCGTGGACTGAGATTGCCCACCCCTGAGCTAGGAGAATACAATATCAGTAGGTGATATTGAGAAATCCCCCCCAGTGGCTGGACAGAACTGGACTGAAAAACAGCCCAGAGGCACTAATCATGGCTCTAAGCAGAACATCCATATTTTCTACAAGATCCATACTGCAAAGCTCTTTACCTTAAAATATGAAGTCCCTCAAGGTGACTGTTTTTGTGATAAAGTCATCAACATTTCTTTCAATAAAAAAAAATATTTTCAGTAAATAAATGTTTGGCCTTGAGTTTCATCGTTTTGTGTCTTTGATTTTCCATCTTGTTTTATTAAAGCTTATTTCTACATGTAATCTCAGCGGAATTTAATATATTTTTACTTTGAAAACAACTTAGAAGTACCTTTGACTGAATAGTTTGTTTCTGACACAAAGTTTTTTTCTTTAAAAATTTCCAAAGCAAGACTCAAGGTTATGTGGTCTTTATAACATGACAGCGTTCAGGGATTTGTTCATTGAATATAAGTTTGACATGTTGACTATGCAGGAATAGCACGCTTCAAGGTTACACTGGCAATATTGTGTTATTGAAATTGGTAGTTACTGAAGGTGAAAAATTCTCCATTACACCTTTAATCCCACTGTGTCAGCAGTCGCCTACTTGTGTGAGGATCAGAGTGGTGGAAGAGAGTCTTGTAGCTGCAGATGCATTGATAGAACAGATGTAATTCAAACCACTGTACCCACCACCTATTGCTCTGCGTTCTTCTTACTCTTAGGGATATAAGGCAGTGTTTTTTTACACAATATTTTTGTGTAGGAAACTATAGGAGCCTTTATTGGGCTACCAAAACAGATCACTGACACCTTAGTTGTAGCACTTAACATCAAGAAAACTATAATGATGCTATTTGATATAGATATGCATCCAGAAAGTGTTCACATCATCCATATTTTGTGATTCTGCACACAATACCCCATGCTGGCAGAGTGAAAAAGGTTTGCTGGAAATTCTTGTAAATTTATTAAACATAAAAACAAAAAATACATAGACGAGTTTTCAAAGACTTTGCCATAAAATTGAGCTCTGGTGCAGCCTGTTTTCACTGATCACCTGTCATCTTTTTCTACAATTTGATTGGAGTCCACATGTGGTAAATTCAGCTGACTGGATATGATTTGGTCCCATAGTTGACAGTGCATGTCATACAAATGTACAATGACTTATCTGCAGATCTCTGAGACAGAATTATATTGATGCACAGATCTGAGAAATGTACAGAAAATTTTCTGGTTTCAATGACTTTTTGTAAATGTTCACAAAATCACACATTGCACAAGCGTATTGGTAACCAAGTGTGAAAAAGAAATCTTCCCTGTAAAAGTTACATGTAACAGAATAATAAACAAACTAAATCCAATCTATCCCTTCATTATATCTAGACGTGTCTAGGTTGGGGTGTGACTTATCTAAAAATAGCTCAACATTGAGAAGCAGGTGAATGGGATTAATGAGCTTCTGAGAACAGAACATACTTATAATTGCAGCTCAGTTTTATTCATAGTGATTTATTAAAAGAAAAGGAGGGGGATCCTTGTCTAGCTCGTCTCATTTCAGTGGAAGCTTCTTTTATTCCATAAAGAATAAAAACATATATAAAAACAGAGGGGCTGTCCTCTTTCTTCCTTAAAAAAACGTAGATAAGAAGCAGACGTTGAAAGGTAATATGAGCTGTAAAATTTCAAACGCATCCCACACTACCAAAATTTGCATATTTTGCATTTCCATGTATGACAGTAAAAAACTGAAGATATTCACAAGAAAAAAACTAAACTCATTACACACTGTTGTGTGGCCTTAATTATATTTGAAAGCTTTCAGTTGTTCAGCAGCACAGTGGCGGTTACCACTGAGTGGAAAAAGATGTACCACCTTTCACAACTGGGATAAGGTCAAGAACTGTCAACCAAACTGCTTTACAACTACATGTCCAATGAAAATCTGAAAAAGTGTTCAACTTTCTTAATATGTCCATATTATGTTTCTTTGGACTAGAAGAGCTGTCATGACAAAACTCAATTGATGAGCATTTACGTCTTTACAGTGTACCAAAGCAGTAAAGCCACACAACCTGCAAAGAGGAGCTAGCTTGTTGGGGATGGCAATTGATAGTGCGGTCAAGCTGAGGGCTTTCTATGCATGAATCCAAGCGATGAATTGTAATGAAAATAATTTTATCATTCATTTAACTTAGTAATGACATTTTGTGAACTCTTTGTTAAAGACCCCTTTTAATCTATTAATAAAATACATAAAATTAAAAGCAGTTAGAAATTAATTTTGACTTATTAATTTTAATCACCTTCATCATCATGTGTGAAGTACAGAACATGGAATTAGAAAATATTGGCCTTGAGTTTCATCAAGTATATTTTAATATACTTCTAGATGTAGGCCAGTGTTGATGGAGGACACCTGGTCCTCACAGGACTACCACTACAAATCAATGAAAATATTTGAAATGAGCTCAATCTTAAACATATGCAGCAGTAATTTTCCATTCAGCAATGATGTGGAAGATTTTTCTGCAGAGTTATTTTTACTTTTGATATCAGTTTCATCTGTAGTGAGGTATTCTCATGATGTTCTATTGATTCTTTTCTTAAAGGAAGAGTTTGAAAAAAATGTATCCAACACTTCTCATTTTTAGCTAACAGTAAATAATTTTGGTAATATAGTAGATATTTAAAGATTATATAAACATATACATTTTTGTCACAGTGGACTGTTTTTTTGTATGTGTGTGTGTGTGTGTGTGTGTGTGTGTGTGTGTGTGTGTGTGTGTGTGTGTGTGTTAAATATTAATACAGAGTCACATGCATCAAAATAATGCATATTGTGCTCCAGTAATGAATTGTGCAATAAAACATGCATTTGTAAATTCATTTACAGATCATGTAATTCTTTTATTTATTTAAACAGGACTATGGTCATTATTTAATAATATAATTTAAAATTATATCACTAATTCAAATGTAATTGTTATCTATTAATAAATATTTCAAATCAAAAATGGAAATCACAAAAAAGATTTAAATTCATAATAAAAACTTCAAAAACCATTTTCAAATCCCAGATTTTAAAAAACCTGAATTTCAAACGACTTACAGAAATAGAAGTAACTAGTGTTGGAGTCAAATTGTTAAATGTTGTCATTGTGTTACTTAAATTTGTAAGTCTTAGTTCAAACTATAGGATCAAAGATATTATTTTGTCTCTATTACCCTCCCCAGCCTGTTGGTGGGGGAGGCTGTAGTGTTTTATAGGGGCACATCCTATGTGAGAGTTGTTTTCTTGTTTAGTAAACTTCCCGCCTTTATGACCCTTTTGGTGAGCAGGAGGTCACACAAACGCACCCCCAAACACACACACACACACACACACACACATTCTCGCACAGGCATACACACACATGCACACACGTGCTTACACATACACACATGGTACCTTATCTTTTATAACCATAGGAGGGTTTTACAATGGGTGGTGCTTGTGTGTACTGTAACTGTTTTCAATAAAAGGCAGCAAGTGGAGGCCGGGGTCGAAGTGGTCTGACCAAGGGCAGAAGGGCTGCTCTGAGATCCTTGTGCAAGTAAAATCGATCGATCGCTGATTGTCTTGCTTCCTTGTCATTAACGGGAATAAGTTTCTAAACCAGCGGGGCCTGTGGAAGCGCAGACCCAACAACTAGTGAAATGTTTTTCTGTATGCTCCATAGGCCTATAAGGCCTTAAATTCTGTAGATCAGTTCTTTTGGTTCAGTTACTAATATAAGCATTAATAAAACTCTTTAATTTAACCATTTTGCCTCCCTGTCTCCTTTCGACCCGGACACTTTTTGTTACCTTCCCTCATCCCCTGGACATTTTTAGGGAAACGAAACAGATGTATATAGTAAATTATGTAGAAATGATTATCACAGAGTACAAAAATTTAGGTTATTTAATCCCGGATGATGTTTAGGCGATGTATCCATTTACATTATTGTGTGTGTTTGTTGACAAGAACTTGAACTTCTCTGGGAAATGAGGACACACCCACATCTGTTCTGTACCATAGTAATGGAGGATGTTACAGCTTTCACATCCCTTTGAGTGAGCATTTTGGCATCTAGCATGCACACAGAAAAACCTGCCACCTGGACTTCAAACGACGGGCGATCGTGGCTAAAGTGTTGGCAGTTCGTCTTGTAATCGGAAGGTTGCTGGCTCGAGCCCCGGCTCCGACAGTCTTGGTCGTTGTGTCCTTAGGCAAGACACTTCACCTGCCTACTGGTGGTGGTCAGAGGGCCCGGTGGCATCGGTCAGTGCGCCCCAGGGTAGCTATGGCTACAATGCAGCTGCCATGTGTGAATGAGTGGATGACTGAATGTAGTGTTAAGCGCTTTGGGGTCCTTAGGGACTAAGTAAAGCGCTATACAAATACAGGCCATTTTACCATTTCAAACAGGAGACACACCTTCACTTACTGCGTCCTCTGCTTTTACCTCTTAATCTCTTTCTCCTTTAACCCACAATTCAAATCACTCCAAAGGAGTCATGTAAAGTTATTAAGAAGGATCTTTGTAACTTCCTCACGTGTGTACTTTTACTCATTTCCTGAGTTATATTTGAGAAAATGATCTTTAAAGAGTGGGTGACTACATGTAGTGATGCTAGCGTTAGCAATTTTAGCCAACATGGCGGTCAGGTTGAATCCAGAGGCACACACTCAGAAGTTCAGCTTGAATTCCTTTTTATTCTTCAGCTATCAGTGTTGGGCAGAGTGTAACACCAAGGCTGAATGCTCCTTGTACAAGCACACACTTCTTAGTAGTATAAAATTATCAATCAGAGAGTTTCTGACATCTCTGTGGCTAGTTTGCATTGCTTTTTGAAGGACCAGAAGAGTCACGGAAATACTAATCTAATAGTTAATCAGTTATCTCATCCAAGAGCTAATCCTGTGGTTAATCCCAAAGCAAATACACTTACTTATACGATAGCTAATCCATGCGCTAACAGGAAAGAGAAATGCAGTAAGA
The DNA here is from genome assembly GCF_057382275.1 of Copadichromis virginalis. Classification (NCBI taxonomy): domain Eukaryota; kingdom Metazoa; phylum Chordata; class Actinopteri; order Cichliformes; family Cichlidae; genus Copadichromis; species Copadichromis virginalis. The sequence continues at coordinate 33,801,202 of NC_140638.1, forward strand.
AAATAGATTTGAAAATTAGTGAAATCGCCATTTTACATGTCAGAAATAAATCTTTGATTCTTGAATCCAGACCTGGTCCAATGTTCCACAGCCCAGACAAAAATCCCTTCAAACCCCACACTTGCCCTGCCACTACTCATCGACTCATCCAAGTGACTTCTTCAGTCTTAGCTCAATACAGGTTTTCCCAATTACACAGTACATTTGCACGATGACTAAATGAGCACCACTGACAAACAAGTTTTCTGATCATTAATATGCAAACTGTCATGACCATTGATCAGCAACCACTGATCAGTGACCATTGATCAATGTCAATTGATTAATGGTCATGACAATTTACATCTTTCCCCCAGGCTGTTTGAGTTGGTTTATCTGACATTCACACCATTACTTAAAACATTAAATAATGTCCTTAAACACTGGTTGGGCCCTACCACTATTGCTTACAGGCATTGCTCAAAATGTCTGTACTTCCAAATGTAAACTACAGAGGTCCTTCGTTTATCGTGGGAGTTATGTTCCAAAAATAACCTGCGATAAGTGAAATCTGCGAAGTAGCCAACTTTATTTTTTACAATTATTATAGATGTTTTAAGGCTGTAAAACCCCTCACTACACACTTTTCTCAGACAGGCAGGAACATTTTCACACTTTTCTCCCTTGTTTAAATACTCTCAAAGTTCAAACCTTCGTAGAGAAATAAGTCCAGTATTATAGAATGAAACCAAAGGCACCCTTTGGCGGTGCAAAACGTTTCATCGACATGTGTTGTGTTTGTTGGGGAGAAAACTTACAAACATGCACTTCAGACTCACACTGCTAGCATCAAAGATTTATGTAAATTTGACAAGCATTCTGTACTATACAGGAGACACAGCACAAGATTGGTTGACAATGGTCTACAGCCAATCAGGACACTGTAAAAAAAAAAAATCGGTGAAACAGTGAGGCCGCGAAAGGTGAAACGCGTTATAGTGAGGGTCCGCTGTACTAGAGTTGGATGTCTCGAGACCGGTGTTGTCTCGAGGCCACTCTTACGTGGTCTTGCTCTTGTCTTGGTCTCGCTGTCTCGGTCTTGCTTTCTCAGATCAACATAGTGGTCGGGAGATTTGGAGTCAACCATCGGCGGAGCGGGGGGGTGACTTACTGGCCTTAAGCCCGGGTAATTTTTAACTTTTGGAGTGTAATTTGTTTCATAGTTAGATGCCTGACTGACAACTGTATAAAACAAAAACTACACACATTATTCGAAGCACAAACCGCACAGTTGTAAATTCCCCCTAATTTTCGGTATGATCCGAGGTCAGGCACTATAGGCGACTGAACACAGCACTTACACGTGTGAGTGAGGCGGGGGGGAAGCTTCTGCCTGCGAGTTTGCTGTAGGAGAAGCGCAGCCAGGCAGACAGAGGAGAGCTTAAGTTTGAGCAGGTACCAAAGCAAATCATTCGTACTGTACAAATAATGTAAATATGGTGTATCACAAAAGATTGATATCAAACTGATCACTTGACCCATATTACGTTACTTGCTCTTCGAGTGAATCAACAAATGGCGAAATGAAAAGCCGAACAACAACACTGCTGTTTCTTTAGAGAGTCTTAGCTTACGTGTGTGTTTATTTCATATTTTCAGTTGTTTCCCTCCACGGCTAAATAAAGCTCTCTAAACCAGTTTCAGTTATGTACTGATGACCACAACAATGGACGTAATGGGCTTCTTACAAAGAAAAAACTCAGGTAGAAGGTTTTTTATATATTATGCTTTGTATGTTGTTCAGTATATCTCTATGCAAAACAAGAGGAATTTCAACACACAGCAGTATATTCACAGTTGAAACCAGATATTTACACTTTATGGAAAAAAAACACTGTTAAACATGAATTTAGAGTAAACTTGTTTTGTTTTGGATAAATAAATATTGAAATATCTTTTGAATTAGTTAAATGTCAGAATAAAGAGAGACAGAGCTTTCTATTTTTTATCTCTTTCATCAAATTTAGGAGTACATATACACTAAGTTTATTGTTAATTAATAAGAAAACTCCAGACGATTCCATTCTGAGCTGAAGAAGCTTCTGATAGGTTAGTAGAGTCCATGTGAGTAAACTGGTGGCACAGCTGTGGATGCATATAAGGCAAAACACAGAGCCTGTTTCTTTGACATGGGAAAATCCAGAGATATCAACCAAAACACCTGGAAAAGAATTGTGGAGCTCCATAAGTGTGGCTCAGTTTGAATACAATTTGGTGCCATTTGCAATTAAGAAATACAGATAGTTTCTCTCTTTACTCTTAAAGTTAACAAATATGTTTTTATATTTATCAATCTAAAAAAATAAACATTTAGTCTGATTTGATGTTACAATTAAAAAAGTGTTTTTATCTGAAGAGTCTGTAAATATCTGGTTTCAACTGTATATTTGATGATGTTGGTGTTTGGCTTGATTGTCAGAACAAAGAGGGAGAGAGAGGAGCAGAGAGGGAGAGGAGAATGAGGACAGAACAGAGATGAACAAGAGCAGGTGAGACACACATGTTAGGTCAAATGGTTGTTTGCCAAAACTCATCAGAACATGTATCTATTACCTAGTGCAGAGCTTCCCAAAATGTGGGGCCCGCCCCCTAGGGGGGGGCGCAGAGCCATTGCGGGGGGGGGGGGGCGGTATGAAAAGGGGGGGGACCACCTGGACACTGCTAGCACGGGGCACCCACACAAACGCAAAGCAGGAGATGAAGCATCGCTGAATATGTTTCCAAACCAACTTCATTCTAAGCCAAAGACTAGAAAATATTGTAACGATGGTTAAGTGTTACTGGACAGTGACATGTTGGTTTTCTCTGCACACTGTTGTTGTTCCTTTAAGATTCATGTTTGGTTGGGCTGCAGGAAGTAGTGAGGGTGGTGTACAGGAAGGGGTGGGGGGACCTGGTTGTTCTGTGTGTGTGCCAGGCTGAAGAGAGGTGTAGTTCGAGAGCGCTTCCCCCTGAGTTAACAACCCGCTGGCTTATGTGCCGAATAAACGGACAAACTGAGACCCCAACCGTCTGGTTCTTGTGAACGTTACATTGGTGTCAGAAGTGAAGAAAGAAAAAAGAACCCCAGAACGCCCGAGACCCTGTTGCCGGCGACGCTTGCCGTTACGAGACGAGGATGTTGCCGGGCAGGATTAAGAAGGAGACGGAGGAGAGGGAGGTTCGTCTGCGCTCGCCCGCCCATGGAGTGAGGGAAACGGCGCTGCGGCTGTCTGCAGAGGCTGGATTTTCTCCAGGTTTGACTAGGCTCGGGAACTGTTCGCACAGCGGCCGCGATTCCGGCGGGAAGGAGTCGACCTCGCTTGGCGCGCCGTCACGTGATGTAAACAAACATGGCGGCGCCCAGCAAGCTGCAGCGAATATAAAAACGCCTAAGTTCAGCGGCAAGACGCCATGGGAAGTGTTTATCGCACAGTTCGAGCTGTTAGCTGTTGCAGCTGGCTGGTCTGAGGAACATAAAGCTCTCCAATTGGCTTTGTGCCTGTGTGAGGATGCAGCTGCATGCCTGCTGCTGCTGACCGAGGAGCAGAGGGGAGATTATAATGCTCTGGTCGGAGCACTTCAGAGGCGCTTCGGGCAGTATAACCAACCAGTGCTGCTGAGGTCGGAGTTCCACAACAGACGCAGATTGCCAGGTGAGCCCCTCCGCATTTTGGCCCATGAAGTCGAGTGCCTTTGCCGGAGGGCGTATGACAGCATGCCACCATCAGTGCAGGCGGAGTTAGCTGCAGTTCCTGCAGGCCCTGAGCCCTAAAGAGCTCCGCATGCAAACTCAGCTTGCTCGGCCGGCCACACTCAGTGCAGCCCTGGAGCTAGCGTTGGAGAGGGAGATGCTTGCAGGATCCTCTGGGGGCGCTGACGACGCACACGTGGTGAGGGCTGTGTCAGCACCTGTGGAACAGATGGAGACGCCAGCGGGCCTGTGCAGTTTGGTGCAGACAGCTTCGCTGCAGTCGCCTTCCCCTCGGGCTGGCCCACACCGCCGACCTCAGAGCTGCTGGGGATGTGGACAAGTCGGACACCTCATCAGGCAGTGCCCCAAGCTTGCAGCGGTTCAGGGAAACGCCCACGGGCCCGTGTAGGCGGGAGTACACGGGCCTGGGAGAACGACATCCCCACACCACCGCCACCTCCACCCGGTGCGGCCATCACTGTGGGCTGGACCCAGGTTGGCGGCTTTTGCCATGTTCCAGTGACGATTGCGGGGGTGTCCTGTACGGCCCTGCTGGACACGGGATCCAATGCAACGCTGGTCCGACCCGATATTGTCCCAACCGGAGCTGCTGTACAACCGACTAACGTGCAACTTAAGACTGTGACCGGTGATCTGGCCCCAATGAGAGGGAAGGGAGTGTTCCAGTTCAAGGTGGGGGACCTCGGTGTGTCTTATGCTGCCTGGGTGGCTGACGTGCAGGACGCCTGCATCCTTGGGCTGGATTTTTTACGAGCCATTGGTGGTGTACTGGACTTAGGCAAAGGCCTCCTCGTACTCCCTGATGGGAAGAAGGTGCCGCTTATTCCTCCCCCGGTCTGCACAGCATCTGCCGCGGCGTCCACCTCCACCGCAGAGACCCCTGCAGACCCGCCAGCAGAACAGCGAGTGGAGGAGGAGGAGGAGGAGAGGCTCTCAGCAGTGAGGAGTATCTGGTCAAAGAACTGTGAGGGGCTGACTCCACAGCAGCAAGAGAGTCTATGGCAGGTACTAAAAGAGTTTAGTGACATTTTTGCCCTGAAAGAAAGTGATGTTGGCTTGACACACTTGGTAGAGCACGTCATTGAGACCGGGGATGCCCAGCCTATTAAAGTGCGCCCCCGCCGCCTGCCCCTGGCTCATCAGGAGGCTGCAGACAGGGAGCTGTGTGAAATGATGAAGGCGGGCATCATAGAACCATCTGATAGCCCGTGGGCCTCCGCGGTGGTGATGGTGCCTAAGAAAAAAAGTCCTAGGATGCGTTTCTGTGTGGACTACAGACCACTCAACAAAGTGACGAAGAAAGACTCTTACCCCCTTCCCAGGATTGATGAGTCCCTCGACTTAGTAGCCGGGTCCTCCTGGTTTTCCACCCTGGACCTGCGGAGTGGCTACTGGCAGGTGCCACTGTCCCCGGAATCCAGACCGAAGACAGCCTTCTGCACTAACAGGGGACTATGGCAGTTCAAAGTCCTGAGTTTTGGCCTTTGCAACGCTCCTGCGACCTTCGAGAGGCTCATGGACAGTGTGCTGGCTGGCGTCCCACGGCAACGGTGTCTGGTTTACCTGGATGATCTTCTAGTGCACGGGAGCTCCTTTGATGCTGCCCTGGATGCCCTGAGACAAGTGTTGGAGAGGGTGGCGGCTGCAGGCCTGAAGCTGCATCCCGACAAGTGCCACTTCATGAGGAGGGAGGTGGAGTTTCTGGGCCACAAGCTGGGTCGTGAGGGCATCAGCACTTTGGAGGAAAAAATTCACACCATTACCGAGTGGCCCACACCAGCAGACCAGAAACAGCTCAAAAGCTTCCTAGGACTGGCGTCTTATTACAGGAGGTTTGTGAAGGGCTTTTCCTCCATAGCTGCACCACTCTTCCACCTGCTGCAGAAGGACCGTGACTTCATCTGGACCCAGGACTGTCAGCAGGCGTTCGACACCCTCCGCAGATCGCTGACAGAGTCCCCAGTCCTTGCCCCCCCTGACCCCGCCCTGCCTTTTGTCCTGGACACTGACGCAAGTAATGTGGGGCTGGGAGCGGTGTTGTCGCAGGTTGGACCGGAAGGGGAGAAGGTGGTGGCGTACTTCAGCCGGGTCCTGAACAGGAGCGAGCGGCGCTACTGTGTCACACGACGAGAGCTGTTGGCTGTGGTGGCGGGGGTGAGACACTTTAAATACTACCTGTGCGGCACAGCATTTGTTGTCAGAACTGATCATGCTGCCCTTCAGTGGCTGATGTCTTTCAGGGAGCCAGAGGGACAGGTGGCTCGCTGGCTGGAGGAGCTCCAAGCCTTCAATTTCACCGTGGAGCACAGAGCAGGGACGCACCATTCTAACGCAGACGCCCTCTCTCGCCGCCCATGTGCTGCAGCTGGCTGCCGTTACTGTGAGAAGCGAGAGGAAATAGAGCGGGAACTCACGACAATAGACGGAGCAGCACAGCTCGCCTGCAGGGTTCTTCTGGTGGTGGATGCAGCGGAGTGGAGGGCACAGCAGGAACAAGACACAGACCTGCTGCCGGTCCTGCAGTGGCTGGAGAAGGGGGAGCAACCCCTTTGGGATGAGGTCACTGGGTTTTCCATCTGTACCAGGGGGCTGTGGGCCAAGTTTGCAGCTCTCAGGCTGAAGGAGGGGGTGTTGGAGCGTGCCTGGAAGGATCCTGCCACGGGGGAGGAGAGGTGGCAGGTTGTGGTGCCAAGGTCGCTGAGGTCAGCTGTGCTGGGAGCCTGCCATGGGAGCACTGGCTCTGGCCACTTTGGGGTCTCCAAGACTCTTCGCCGCCTCCGCCAGGGCTATTACTGGGGTCAACAGCGGAGGGATGTGGAGGACTTTTGCCGCAGCTGTGATGCATGTTCCTCACACAAAGGGCCACAGGACCAGTCCCGGGCTCAGCTTCAGCAGCAACCAGCAGGGGCTCCAATGGAGCGAGTAGCTGTGGACGTCATGGGCCCATTTCCTCGCACAGACAGAGGAAACCGCTATGTTCTTGTGGCCATGGACTATTTTACCAAGTGGCCGGAAGCATACGCCATCCCAGATCAGGAGGCTGAGACGGTCGCTGATGTATTAGTGGAGGGGATGTTCAGCCGCTTTGGAACAGCAGAGACCCTCCACAGTGACCAGGGGCGTAACTTTGAGTCCAAGGTATTTGCTGCCATGTGTGAACGCCTTGGGACTAAGAAAACCCGCACCACCCCACTTCACCCCCAAAGCGATGGGCTGGTGGAAAGGTTTAACAGGACGCTGGCCCAGCAGCTAGCCATCCTTACCTCAGAACACCAACGGGACTGGGATTACCATCTTCCCCTTACCCTCATGGCCTACAGGTCGGCAGTGCAGGACTCCACCCAATGTACGCCTGCCCTGCTCATGTTAGGGAGAGAGCTGAGAACTCCTGCAGAGTTGGCTTTTGGGAAACCCCCGGACGCGCCAGAGGCACCACCGGGCCGGGACTACGCAAGGAAGCTGCAGGACCGGCTGGATTCTGCACATTCCTACGCCCGAGAGCAGCTGGCGAAGGCAGGCCTGCGCCAAAAGAGGAATTACGACATCACCACTAAAGGGAGGCACTTCCGTGCTGGGGAGCTGGTGTGGGTCTACAGCCCAAAGAGGAAGAAGGGACGGTGTCCTAAACTGGATAGCAGCTGGGTGGGGCCTTGCAGCGTCCTAGAGCGAGTGGGGGAGGTTGTTTACAGGGTGCAGTTGCCTCCTAGGGGGAGGATAGTAGCGCTGCACAGAGACCGGATGGCCCCCTACAGAGGACAGTCCCTCCCCTCCTTTCCAGAGGGACGTGTACAGAGCGTCCATGACCCTGCTCAGAGGGGCCCCCGACTGGGGCTGCGTTCCCCCCCCTCGGACTCTTCACCCCAAAGCCCCGAAGCTCCGCGTCCTCCTCAGGGGCTCAGGAGGTCAAGGAGGGAACGTAGGCTACCGCCCCGCCTCAGAGACTGTGTCGTTCCCTCGGGGACGAGGAACTTATTGCTGGGGGGGCAGTGTAACGATGGTTAAGTGTTACTGGACAGTGACATGTTGGTTTTCTCTGCACACTGTTGTTGTTCCTTTAAGATTCATGTTTGGTTGGGCTGCAGGAAGTAGTGAGGGTGGTGTACAGGAAGGGGTGGGGGGACCTGGTTGTTCTGTGTGTGTGCCAGGCTGAAGAGAGGTGTAGTTCGAGAGCGCTTCCCCCTGAGTTAACAACCCGCTGGCTTATGTGCCGAATAAACGGACAAACTGAGACCCCAACCGTCTGGTTCTTGTGAACGTTACAATATGGTGAAGCAAATCTTCCCTCTGGCTTCACCTGCACAAGTGCCGAGGTAGGTCTCCCTGCAGGATTGGTTTTCCCTGCGTCGGGAGCAGCGCTAGGCTGCTGGCTGTTTAAATCACGGACAAACAGGATCCCACATCCTTGATTTTTAGTTCACAAATACTTGTTGTAATGACTAACGACTCCTGACATGTTGGAGATGTTAGCTCTTTATACAGTAAAGTTACAGTGGGATACAAATAACATCAGGCTGATCCTGCCACGATTTGTCCCCCGGTTCAAATCACAGACAAACAGGATCCCACAGCTGTTTATGTTTTTAAACCCATTTTGCACAGAGAGGCATTTTTTGAAAAATGTATTCATAGCAATGTTGAATATTATTCCACAGGAAAAAAACAACTACATGTAAAATAATCACACCGTGACGCCTCTGCCTTTGTAAATGGAGGGACAGTAACTGTGTGTTTATATTTAAGTGTTTAAAAACTGAAGATAGTCAGGTTAACAGTATTTTGTCTCTATCTGCCATTCTGCAATTCATCTCATGTAAACAATAACGTGGCCACAGCGTGACGTGAAAAAAGGAACATACCTTTGACATTGTGTGACGAACTCTGTATTCCTCGTCCACACGTAAACGCAAAAAACGGCGTTTTTAAAAAATCTCAGGTGATTTGAAACGCTGTTTACGTGGACGAAAGGTCCAAATGCATAGAAACAGCTGCATTTTCAAAAATACCCGTGTAGGTGCGGATATAGCGTAACAGAGTTAGTAGTTTATTTTATTACTACCTGTAATTTATTGCAGTTTACTTGTATTTGCTTAATTGTTTACTAAATGTTTGAGGTGTGAAATAAACCGCAATGAAGCAAAATATGTGTGTGTGTGGTTGGAGGATGTGCTTGTGCTTGTGCGTGTGCGTGCGGGGGGGCAACATTTTTCTTGTAAAACAAAGGGGGGCCTAGCAAAAAAAGTTTGGTAACCACTGACCTAGTATATCTTTTTAGATGCCATTTGTTACTTTTCAAATTCTATATTTATTAAGTTATGCTGGCTTGTTTGCACAACAAGGCTAAATAATTATATAAACGTTTCTCAATCTAAATATTGTACTTTGGTAGAATTAAAAAATAAGTGTAGTGGTAAATGGTAAATGGCCTGTATTTGTATAGCGCTTTACTTAGTCCCTAAGGACCCCAAAGTGCTTTACACTACATTCAGTCATTCACACACACATTCACACACTGGTGATGGCAGCTACATTGTAGCCACAGCTGCCCTGGGGCGCACTGACAGAGGCGAGTGCAGGTCTATGATGATTTTTAGTGCCACTATCATCTAGTTCTGATTGTGGTTCTGTTTTGGTTAAGTCCTAAATAGTCCTGATTTTGAACTGTTGTAGTCCTGTTTTAATTCCGGATCAGTTCTGGGTCTGGTTGAATCGGGGTTTAGTCCCTATGTCTTGATACAGCCTTGACTTTGTTCTGCCTTGCTGCTTAATTAAAAAACTAGTTTAAGGTGTCCTGCATATGTGATATATATTTTTTCCTATATGAAGTCATTCTTTTTTTAAACAAAGCTCAAAACACAGCCTAATAAATCTTTCAGTCATTTCAAAAGTATCCGCTTTAAGAGCCGTGCTTAGAGAGTGCTTTGTAGTGAATCAGAAGAGTCAGAAGCCATTGAGCGAGAGCCGGCTCCTCACTTAATTTCCTTTCGCTGCTCAGCTCTCAGTGGCTCAGCTATGCTCCAATCCCTCCATATTGTGGCCAATCACATGCGAGGATATAGGATAATATCAGTATGTGAAAAACAGAGAGGGTGAGAGACGCGACAGTCAGGTGGAGAGTGCGTCTGTCCTCTCAGTAAGTGAGTGAGACAGTAGACAGCGGTGAGGAGGGCTGTGCGAAAGCAAAAACACATGAATATGCCTGAGACCCGTAAATGAAGCAGCATCTGGCTGCAGTTTAAAGACTTTTTGTCTCTGTCCTGGTTTCGTCTCGACTTGGTCTCGGTCTTGGTCTCGGTTTAGGCGGTCTTCACTACAAGCCTACACTGTACTTATTTTCTATAATTCTGACCCATCCAGCAATGAGCTGGTTCGCTCCTCTAGATTCAGTCATTTCAACATTCTACTTGAAGAACAAGACACCCATGAGTAAAACTGGCAACTATACAAAAAACAAAAACACAAAGAGTCCTAGAACTCCACATTTTTTATTCTTTGGCAAATCAACTGCAGTACATACTCAAATGGATCCATCTTCCCTCATCATATATTACTTGGTCAGACATACAACAAAAGCCTCGTGGAAACATTTTCTGGAATATCTAATATTTAACTTAAATCAGTTTTCCATTATTATTATTAATCACTCCTGTTCTTCCTTCTTGGCTTGTTACCAATGTCATTATTGTTGTTGCTGGTTGTTATTATAATCCTTAACACAATCCAATATTTGAATTATTAATTTTTACTACAAACAGCTATGCTAAAAGAAAAGACGATGATAGTGGCAATGACAGCTTAACATTATTGCCATTTTTTTGTGTTGCTTACATATTCCATTTAGTGTTGTTGTATTATTATATATTGTCATATTGTGTCACACACACAATAGCTGATTAATTAGAATAAAGATTCTATTCAACACTGGACACAGGTAATCACAGAGGATTGATCCCTGTAAGAGAGGAGAAGCGTATTACTCCGCTGAATTTGAACAGGTAAGTCAGGAGGATATTTTTTTAAGGAGTAAACATGGCAGATTTTCTTACTTTTGAAATTTTAAGAGCAGTGATTCTGGAAGCATGCATCCAGGTGAATGTTTGGTGGAGAGGTGAAGTGAGAAGCCAAGATGTCCTATCCTTGAGTCCGGAGGATTCAGGAGGGCAGGTGTAGCTGAGATATAATGTACTGAGTGAGTCACAGTGAACTTTCTCAAACTTTACTATTTAAATAGAATTTTTTTAATACTAAGGGTCCACATGTCACTGTTGTTTCCAGTGGGACACTGCTGTTAAGCATGTTGCATGTGTGGGGGTTCCCAGCCAGATTGCATGGACTCCACACTGGTAAGGCACATTCTCTGTAGCTCCTTACATTTGGTGTATTTTACTTTACTAAGTATTAGTTCTTAAGGCTAAAGGTCCCCAAAGTGCTTTTGATTACTTTGAATGAGAAAAACAGCATTCAAAACTGCCATCATTGTATCATGGACAACCCCTCCCACCCCATGCATGCCTCCATGATGGACTATCAGAGCAAACGCAGCAAAAGACTCATTGCCCCGAAATGCAGAACTGACCACCACAGGAAATCCTTCGTACGGGTGGCATTAAGACTGTACAGCTCTTCCTCACTCTGTAGCGGATTTTCCTGAGGATTAATACCAAAGTTATTCTGTTCCCATAACTATTTATTTTTCAGGATATAGTCATATAGTTACTTCGTTAGAGTTATTTGATATTATATTTTGCACTATCCTACGGTATATTACTGTATACTACTAATATATTCTTATTGTATATATTGTATATCTTATTCCTCTGTCTCTCTTGCTGCATTCAGCACGTGTATGATAAAAGAATTTCCCTTGGGATAAATAAAGTTCTTATGTTATCTTATGAAGAGAGGCCTACTGCTGTGTGTGTCGGCTGATTTTGCTGCTGCATTTTGTCTTTTAGGTATGTGTAAAGATCCGAGTCACATATAGATTTTGTTTTATGTGTATAACGAGTTCGTTCTACGGCTGCATGATAAATAGTATTTAACATTTAGAGAAAGTTCTCATAGCCATCTCCCAGGCGTAATATTATGTAGAGCTTCTTTCAATACTACTGACATTTATTTAGACTCTTCTTGTCTTCAATTGATCTTTCTGAATTAGCAATTACTTCTTCTAAACCAAATGTGTCAAACTCAAGGCCTGCAGGCCACATACATTTATATCCGACCTAAAGTGTGTAACTGAGTTTGACACACCTGCCCCAAACCATCACTGTGTCCTTTAGACTCCATTCCTGCAAGACTGCACAAAGAAGTCCTGCCATTAACAAATGTTTCAATCTTAAATATGATCAACCTATCTTTATTAATAGGCTATGTACCACAGGTCTTCAAGCTGGCAGCAGTTAAAGCATTACTTAAAAGGCCATCAGTTAACCATTAGCTAATTATAGGCCAATCTCCAACCTTCCTTTCATATCAAACATCCTTGAAAGAGTAGTTGTCAAACAGCTAACAGATCATCTGCAGAGGTTTATTTGAAGAGTTTCAGTCAGGTTTCAGAGCTCATCACAGCACAGAAACAGCTTTAGTGAAGGTTACAAATGATCTTCTTATGGCCTCTGACAGTGGACTCATCTCTGTGCTTGTCCTGCTAGACCTCAGTGCAGCGTTCGATACTGTCGACCATAATATCCTATTAGAGCGATTAGAACATGCTGTAGGTATTACAGGGACTGTGCTGCAGTGGTTTGTATCATATCTATCTAATAGATTTGTTCATGTAAATGGAGTCTTCTTCACACACTAATGTTAATTATAGAGTTCCACAGGGTTCAGTGCTAGGGCCAATTCTGTTTACATAATAAATGTTTTCCTTAGGCAGCATCATCAGAAGCCATAGAATTACATTTCGTGCTATGCAGGTGACACCTAACTTTATCTATTCATGAAGCCAGATAAAATACACCAATTAGTTAAAATGCAGGAAAGACCTGGATGGCCTCTAATTTTTTGCTTCAAAATTCAGATAAAACTGAGGTTATTGTACTCTGCCATAAAAATGTTACAAATATAACATCTAACCAGATGCTTACTCTGAATGGCATTGGCTTGGCTTCCAGTAACGCTGTGAGGAAACTTGGAGTAAAAACTCATCTCACAGCCCATTGTTCGCCAGTGGTGATAGTTTCAGTAATTGTGCAAAGGTATGTTTTATAAAGCTGTGGAAACCTGCAGCCAGCTGAGACTAAAGAATTCACTTGGATAAGTGAGGAAACATTTCTCCCACTGAAAACATCCAGATGAACAGAATCAACTTTTTGGGATTAAAAAGTACGCTTGTCTTGACTGCTTGGCTGTCTCAGTCCACATCCTTGGGTTGCTTTTTCTGTGCTGTGTCACAGATGTTCAAAATATTTAAGAGATAAACAAGAAAACTGCTTAGTTTCTATTAGAGCTACCAATTTAGATAAACACAAACCTAGTGCAACTAAATTAATAGTGCTACAGCAAATGTAGTAATATTTACATAGCATTTTTCTAGTCTTACTAAGCACTCAAAGAATTCGATCCTACAAGCCACATTTTCATATTCACACAAATAGACTTTAATACATCACTTTACTCTATGCCTTTTAGCACTTGTGAAAAATCTAACATTCACACTCACAACTCTGATGAACTGGGAAGAATTTAGGATTCAGTACTTTGCCCAAGGACAATTGAGGACCAAAACACTGACCCCCCCAATGAGTAGATGACCCTACTCTAAACATGCTGGAGCACATTTACGTGGCAGACATTAAGAGCTGTCTAGAGATTTTAAAGGGCAGAAAATGCTGAAGAAATGCAGGGCAAAATGCAAACGGTCACTGGACAGCTGTACTGTGATACAGCTGGATGTGGAGTGACCATTATGCTTACATTACTAGCGTGCTAATGTACTTCAGGAGGAGCATGACATCACTTTTATTTGCACCAAAAAAGGGTCACACAAAGCAACACAGAATTAGTACACAGCATTTTAACGTAATCAAATATTCTTAAAAGACTCCTTAGAGCACCACCCTTTACCTAAAGCACTCACGAGTTTAAATTCATCATAGTCATATGTTGTTTGTTTTTGTCTTCTTTCTGTCCAAGCACTGCTCTCTGGCCTGCAGCTTCACTTCCTGTCCTCTTGTATGTCAAACTGTCTTTTGGATTTGGTGGATTCCACCATGAGTTCATACAGTTGGCTGATCTGTTCATCCTGGAAATCATTGAGCTTTTTATGTGACAAGTGGTCTCCAAACTTTACTGAGTTGTATCTTTCCCCAGCTGACTCCAGAACCTGAGTCTGCAGAGTGTTCTTGTAGTTCTGCAAGGGAGATTGGGGATGAAGGAAACAAACATCAGGTTTGAGCATTTAGCATCTGCTCTCCCACACACTTATTAAACATTGTGGCTGCTAGATTTCATTTATTGCCATGAAATGAAATATATGCATTAACATGAATGGAAAAAATCTTTATTGGGAATAATTATATTCAAATGATCTGAAATCCTGTCTTCCTTTTTGAATCAGTGAGAAACGTTTCATATATTTTTTATTGTTTCTTTGGATTAGGGCCTAATTTAAATCACACTAAATAACTACTAATCATCAAATCATTGCTAAAACAGCATCCAGTGGTGTAGGAAAATGAGGAAAAGCAGTAATATTAGTCAAATGACATGTATTTAAATGTTCTTGAGCAGTAACGGATATTCATGATGCACTTTTTGCTATGCTTGAGATCCTTGAGCTCAAGGTCACAGGTCATAAGTCACCAGAGGTCGAGAGGAGATCACCCAGAGTAAGTGAAATAGTTATAGCACCTTCTGGTAACTTTTTTTTTTTTTAATACACGTAGAATACTGTGAGAAGACAAATTATTTCATATTTTGTCATTTTCTGTCTCTATTTTCAACAATGCGTTAACATAAGGATGATAATTTATTCTATTTGCAAATTTAACCAAATGTCTATTGGACTATGAAGTAAAATGGTGAAAATCTGCAGATAAAGAAGACAGTCGGCACCTGTACCGTAATATCTGAAATATAGTGCAACAAAAGTCTAGCCGCGGCTGGCTTGACCGCCGTGACCCGCCTTACCTCCCACTCTGTCATGAAGCTCTTGACCTCCTTGGGTCCTGCACTCTTATGTCTTCTAAACTCGTCCTTCACATATTGGTCACCAAGGGCTCGGAGCTCTATGGGCAGGAAGCGGTGCAGGACCAAAATTCTCTTGTAAAGTGAACGGACTCTGGAGACGTGAGCGCACACCGCCATCAAGTGCACAGAAACCGTATCTAACACGGCAGGATTAAAGAAATAAAGGAAAACGGCGACAGACAGGACACAGTACCAGACCACAACATTCCCAAGTACAATTACTCAACTGAAGTCCGGAAATTGGTCTTCTTCGTTTAGTCAACAAAGTAGATGACTGGCGCATTTTCGCCCCCTCCTGGGTGCAGTAGACTATTTCAGCCGAAAAACCTTTTTATTGGAAAGTATTTTCATCTCTTAACTTTTAAAAATTACTTCATCAAAATGAAAACTTCATGTTTGATTATGAACGAGAGAAGCAAGCAAGATCAGCAGCCAGTGTGGCTGATTCTTTGTTGCATCATGAAAAGTCTGCTATGAGAAAACTCTTATCATCTTTCTGTAATTTGATGATTTTTTTGTTTGTTTGTGTGCGTTTCTTTATAGGCAGTCCAAATAGACATTATTCATTCTCATTTGATCAAGTCCCAGAAACTACTTTCTTGTTGTTATTTCAGTTTTGGGCATTTAAGCTTTTATGTCTACAAACATCTATGACATGTAGTTTAGGTCCCATCTTCAATTTACAAAATATGTCTCTCTTTGAATTCCTGGCTAGAGATACAAAAGACATGATCATTTTTCAGTTTCCTCCAAATGACTCTCATTAAAATCACTGTAGTCACTGTTTAGCTTTTCTATCAGCCTCTTCAATCCACTGCAGTTCTTGATAGAGATTAAAAAAAAAAAAAGTTGAATATCAGTTGACAGCTGGATTTGAAGGAACTTAGCCTCAAAGACCTGGAAATTCATTTGATTGCGATACATTTAGAGGAGTTAGAGTTTTCACTGAGTAAATATCATCAGATTGTCCTCAGTGTCTCTATTATCAAACCAAAGGCTTTAGAAAGGTAAAAATCTTCCTCACAACTGTAAATCTCTCATATAACTGAAATTTGGGGACACATGCACACATACTCTACTGCTAAGTTTTTATTGAAAATTATGCACTTTAATGTCTCATTGCACTCTGAAATGAAAAGCATAAGCAATAAGCAATTTGAGTTCAAAAAAGAAGTAATGTAATTTATAGACCAAAATATATTCTGAACTTTTGACTCATCAAAGTAGCCACTTCTTGCAGATATAACAACTGAACACACACGTGGCATTATTTCTACAATAGAAATCAAATATTCTTTAGAAAGTTCTTCCCAAATCTGTTGCAAAGTTCCCATAAATGTGGACCTTGTAGTTTGCTTTGCTTTCACTCTGAAACTGTAAATAAAAGTCGCCACTTTCAGGGATTTAAATAAAGCTGTCAGACCAGAATATGGATCACAAGTCCCCAAAATTCATAGTTTCTCTTCATATCTTAATTTTTCCTCCATGGATAGATGAAAAGAACATTACTTTAGGGTAGGGTAGTGCGTCGGGTATGTGTCTGAAACCTATGAATAATTATATAATGCACACTAGTATTCTGAGTCTTTAATTGAGCAAATCAGACTTAGCCCTTAGCGAATACACAATACTAGGAATAACATGATTTATGGGTTTGAAGTTCAACTAAATAAAAAAAACCATAATTTGCAGTTACGTAATATTCTGAAGATGTCACTTGGATGAGTGACGAAATGTTTCTCCCACTGAAAACGTCCAGATGAACAGAATCAACCTTTGGGATTTACTGGATGATCGATCATGCATCAAGACATTAAGACTTTTACATTTGCTTGATACAAATTGAATGCAACTTAATCATTTTACATTTTATTAACTTTGAACTCAAGAGACTTCTAGTACAACACTTAATCAATATGAACACTGTAAGTATGATTTAAAAAATTAGTAAAAACACTTCTTATGATGCAGTTAAATCAGCCCAGTTTTGGACCATGTATAGCACCACTATTTTATCTAATTAAAATCTTCTATTTATATGTTACACAATTTAAAACAGCAATAACCTTAAACCAAGAGTCATATTTAATTATTTTGAAACTAAGTTTAAGTTTCCCATAACTCTGTATTTGATACGATCAGTATAAAAAGTATTTATTGTTAAGTTACAAGTAAAGTCTCAAACAACACATTTACTGCGACACATCTCATGTCAACGACCCCTCCCTCCCAACTTTAATAGCACACTGTCATACTCATCCAGTACACTTTATACACTCACACTCACCAACAGACCCACTCAAGATATCACTTTCAACAATGAGTGACGTGGGGGGGGGGTGTCTTCCTGCATCCCTGTTTCATACACCCTGCCCGGGACGAAGGTCCACTGGTGGTTTGGGTGCTGCTGGACGCTGGCTGGTTATTTGAGCACTTAGTGCCCTGTTCTCAGGTTGTGCCAGGGCGGCTGGCTCTGGTCGGCTCCTTGTTATCTCTCTCACACAATTTGGCCGTGGGTGCCCTCCCTCATTTTCCTGCTGGGATTAGATGTGCAGTTGTTGCTGAGATGTACTGTTATGTTTTCAGTAGTCCTGGGGGCTGCGGATGACCCGGATCTCCTGGATCTGTCTGCCTCTGGCTCCTGGGGAGCATTATTGCAGCTTCCCATGATCATTTCCAGAAAAGGAAAAAACAAAAAACAAGGAAAAAAGAATGACAATCAAGCTGCATTAATACACTGTTGCCAAAACAATATTGCAAATTTAATACAAACAAACAATAATTCCATCCATCCATTTTCTTCCACTTATCTGTAGCCAGGTCACAAGGAGAGCAGCCTAAGCAAAGAATCCAGACCCCCTGTCCCCAGCCACCTGCTCCACTTTACCCAGGGGAACTCCAGTTTGTCCTGGGTCTCTGGGGCCTCCTCCCGGTGGAACATGCCTGGAAAACCTCACCTGGGAGGTGCCCACCCCAACTGGCTCTTTTTGACGTGGACGTGCAGCAGCTCTACTCTGAGCCAGCCAGAAGCCACCCACCCCCAGGTGAAGGAACATTTCTGCTGCTTGTATCCGCAGTCTTGTTCTTTCGATCACTACCCAAAGCATATGCCCATAGGTCTGGGTAGGGACGTAGATTAACAGGTATGGAGGTGCAAAACATTGTCCATTCTGACTCAATGTCCTAAGCCTCCCTCACTCCCTCCCTGTTGAACTTCTTTCGGAGGTGGGAGTTGAAGATTTCCTGAACTGGGGCCTCTGCTAGGCATTCCCAGCACCCTCACAATACATTTGGGTGTGCCATGTCTGTCCAGCATCCTCCCCCCCCACCTGACCCAAAAGCGTGTGAACAGAAAGCAGCTGCCAGTTTTAAACAAAAACATTAATAACACAACAGCAGCAGTGATGATGACTCTGGCAGTTTAACATGGAGCTGGAGTCTGTTTACACGCAGCAAAGAGGAGGAGCCGTTGCAGAGATGTGAGCTCAGGCTGAGTGGAAGAAAAACGTGTTTCTAGCATCCTTCCTGTGATCACCATTTAAACCTTTCAACCACATTTTAACCAATTTTCACTTGATTGTCAAAACTACAAAAATCTGAATCGCTGTCCAAATACTTACGGGTTTGAGTTTGGGTGTCATACTTGACAGTACTCTCTCATTTCAGTCTCACATCAATTACATAACCCTTTCTGCATACTATCACTTACGTAACATTAACCGACTTCGTCCCTTCCTTACTCCCCATGCTGCTGCCATCCTCATCCATAGTCTTATTACTTCCCAGATCGATTATTGCAACTCCCTCTTATTTGGTCTCCCCAGTAAGTCCTTCCATAAAATTCAACTTCTTCAGAATTCTGCAGCTCGGGTCATAACTCGTACTCCCTTAAGAGACCATATTATCCCATTTCTTCAATAGCTTCACTGGTTGCCCATAGAAGCAAGGATAAACTTTAAAATCTTACATCTCATATGTAAGTGCATCCATAACCTTACCCCTCATCTCTGTGATCTGCTTCATATCACCACTGTTTCCTGCTCTCACAGATCTTCGTCTGTCACTCATCTTGTTGTTCCTTCTGCTCGTGTCATCACTGTGGGGAACAGAGCTTTCTGTCACTCTGCTCCTCGGCTCTGAAACTCACTTCCTTCAGTCTTAAGAAATATATATTTATATATATAAATATATAAATATATACCCTGAAGCTCCCAGGTCTCTGGTACAGGACCTGAGCTTGAAGGATTGACCGCCCACAGGGGTGAGCGGGGATATATATATATATATATATATATATATATATATATATATATATATATATATATATGTACACTCTTATATAAATATAGATAGAAATATAGATTTCCTTTTTAAGTCACAGCTCAAAACCTACCTGTTTAAACTGGCCTACTTGCTTTAATACTGATCTTACTTGCTGTCAAATCGGGGCCGATGGCGCGATATGGCAGCCTCGCTTCTGTCAGTCTGCCCCAGGGCAGCTGTGGCTACGACTGTGGTTTGCCTTCACCAGTGTGTGAATGTGAGTGAATGAATAGTGGAATTGTAAAGCGCTTTGAGGGCCTCGAAAAGCACTATAAATGCAATCCATTATTATTAGAACTGTTCAGAGAACAGTTGTTCTGGAACCAAACAACCAATGTGTGTTCATATTACAGGTCTTCACTTTAGCTTCTATGCTCCCATCATTTGTTGCACCCAAAAAATATTTTTCAACATAACAGAACCCGTTATTTTTAGGTACTTTTGGCCCATGCCTCTGTAACACTTCTCTGTTCAGGGTAAATTCTCTGATTATACTGTCCTCTGCTGCCAAGTACGCTCATAACAGAAGTGTTTACTGTTTTTGGCTGCTGTTGGGGGGGTGGGTGGGGGGAGTGTAGAAAGAAGGCAAAAAAATATTTTATTTATCCTAGCCTAGCTTTGGAAATTTGTTACAACAGTAATTTTAGTAATAAGGAATGTAGAGCAATACAGAACTTTGCTAAAACTGAGACTAAATGTATCGCAGCAGCAAAACATTTAAAATGGCTATTCCACTCCTTTCCAATACAATTACCTCGACGCAATTTCTTTTCCTGTTAGCAACTGGGTTTGTTAAGCCCAGGGGTCGGCAACCTGCGGCTCCTTAGTCCTTATACTGCGGTTCCGCGTGGTTTGGGAAAATAAATTAGAAGTAATTGGCTGTATTTTATTTATGTTAGTTCTGTTTTTTTAACTTGTAGTTCTAAACTGGAAGATTATTGTGATATTGAAATATAAAAATAAAATTATATTCTATTATTTTTTCATCGCTCAAAATAAGCGTCACACTCGCGGAAGCCGGTGTATCCGCCGAAACGGCGTGCCTTTATCGAGACTTTCAACCCCAGGTAGGCCAGTTATGGATCTTCGGATCCACATTACGTCAGCAGCTGTTCTTCACCGTGAACTATGTTAAAAACAAACACCGCTCACGCCTCACAGATGACAGCTTACAGTCCTGCGTAAAGATGAAGTGACTTCGTACAGCCCCGATTTGCAGACGCTGTGCGCAGAGGTTCAGGAGCAGAAGTCTCATTGTAAACATATCACGGCAGGCCCGACGATGTTTGCATGAACACGCTTTTCAGCATCTCTTTAGTGACCACTTTTCACACACGGTTGCTGTACGCATACAGCCGGCTGTAGCTTTTCAGCTCACAGCCCGACACACACCAACACAACAGCAGAGAGAGCACAGACGTTAAGGCGACGAGGCGTGATTGCGGGTGCAGCTCAGGTGCGTCGCCTCCCCTGCAGCGGCGCTGCAGACCACGCCCCGCCACACACATTAACCAGGTAAAATACATTTTTAGGCATAATGTTTTTTTCTTCAATTATTTTTTTAAAGTCAGGTCAAGGCTCCAAAAGCCGATATAAGGGTGGCGGCTCACAACAGTTTTTGTTTGCTGGATCATTTTAGTTCAGCTTTCCTTTTGTTATATTTCTTTCAGTTCAAAATGTGTTAATTACATAAATAAAATGTCATTTTCTCTGTAGCACTTCATGGATTTCATAAGCAGCACACCTTAGTTGTTCACACAAAGCATAAATGTAAAAAACAATATATACAGTGTTATCTTCATTTTAGATGTCAGAAAGTATTTGCGGCTCCCAGTGTTTTCTTTTGCGTGGAAACTGGCTCCAAATGGCTCTTTGGGTGTTAAAGGTTGCTGACCCCTGGTTAAGCCATTCAGCTTCTATATTTTGTCTCTACATTTAACCTTTTTATGACTCTTAGTTCTTGTGCTGCCAAGAAAATGTATTACAAATGAATTATGAAGTGTAACGCATTCTACTCTCCGATTGGTTTGAAAGCTCAGCTAAACATAATGTGAAACTAGCTGAAACTGACAAGAGTAAAATTAGCCAGCTGAACACTTCCCATTCAAGTGTCAGTGCTGTAAATTCCAGTCTGTGCCACTGTGGACATGAAATTCTGCTGTTGCTGTCACTCTATTGTGTCTTTTAAATTTGTTTATATTTGAGTACATAAAGTATTACCCACTTATTTTACAGTTTATCATAAAAAAAGAACCTTCAGTGACATGTGATTAACAAAGGTTTTCATTTTAATGCAAATATTTTGTACCACACTATTCTCTCCAACATGTAAAATGAGACACAAAAACAATGAAGCCAATCTTCATCCACTTGCAGCCACTTCAAACGGGTAGTACTGAGGAAAGTCGTGAATGACCTTCAGGGCTTCGTTATACAGCTCCAAATCTGTGGGATAAGCAGACACAGCACACTGTGAGTCACAGATCAGGAACAAAACTTTACTCAATCAGTCTAGAGAGACGTACCAAAGGGAATGCCTTTGTCCTCTCGTAGGATGTTGTATGTGGTGGTGGTTATTACTCCTTTGCTGGACACCATACCAATGACCTCCACAATGCCACTCAGCTCTTCTTCAAGCTAAGAAAAGAACCAAATAGTTATTGAAAGTTTCTGAATGAAATTTTAAACCAGCCATTTTGCCAACACTCCACCTTCATTTTGCATTAATATTTTAATCCCCCCTGTGTTTATTGAAAGTCAACAATCTCTGCTCAAGACTTTCAATTCAGTTAAATTTATTTATATTTTAATATACTTTTAAAACAATATAGATGTAGGCAGATTAATATAATAAAGCAAAGCTACATCTTTAGCAATCAAGGCTTGGTCTGTACTCATTTGTCCAGTAATCCTTAATCCTCTTAATCCTTAATGCTCTAATTGAATTTCATTCTTGCCTGAAATAGGACATACTTCTTTCCCCTGCTAGAGTAGGTTTCTTAACAGAAAACTCATTGTTGCAGCCATGGGCAGCCCACACTGACCCCTGTAGACTGTTTTTTGTTTTAGTCTCCTTGACTCCACTGTTCTCTTATTAGTTAGCTAACATAAACTAATGTGAGTCTATCAACTGCAACCAACTACGGGTGGGCGGATATATCGAATATGCTTGATGTATCTTAACTGATTTGTTTGTTTGTTTCAATTTTTATATGTTATAAGCACAAAAGAGCACCCTTTTTAATTTCAGTTCTTTTATTTTGTCTCGTGAATTCTTGCTTTTTTTTATTGATATGCTCTTTGTTAAATGCAGTGTTGGGCAAGTTACTTTGCAAAGGTAATTAGTAATAGTTACTTCTTTAAAAAAGTAAGTGAATTAGTAACTCAGTTACTATATTCTAAAAGTAACTAATTACTTGGTAAAGTAACTATAGCATTACTTTAAAAAAAAAAAGTTTAACCCTGTGGGGTCCAGGGTATAATTGGCTGTTTCTGACTACTTTTCATTTACCTCTAAATTTCACCTTTAAAAACTGTTTTTCTTTTCAGCACAACCTCACATGTCTGAATTTACTGTTAGTTTTTCCATTTTGGCATTCTGTATTAGCACAATAATCTAAAAATCAGACTTAAAAACATAAAATCCGAGTAGAAGAGTTACGTTTTTTTACTGTTTAACAAATCATTTTCATAACTTGAAATGCAAACAGAAATTGTACATTTTAAAAACCTATGCACAGTTTTTGCAAACAACAAAGTTAAATGCAGCTATTTACCTAAAAATGCAGCCAATGCATTTTTCTAACAACCATTTCAAACTATTCAGAACAATCAGGTATTCTGCATCAAATAAGATGGGACATAAATTATTGGTGCCTCTTCAAAATATAATTTCTGTCCACTATAAGATAAAGGCCACTATGGAAAAGAAATAGTAAAAACTTATGATTTACTCATGAAAGTGGCCACTTTCTCATTACTTTCATATATTGTTTTAGTAAGTATCCAAAACATACAAGTTTCATTATATAATTTTTCAAGGGATCTTATATCTGTTTTCACTCTTGTATGCTTTTCATACAAGTTTCACACAAGACAGATACAAACTTTATAAGATTTATATATTTTTTTTCCATATGGGCAAGCTTGCAGGTATCAGGCTTGTGATGTTCCCCACGCTCTTATTCCCATCACTGATTAAATGTGTAGTGTTGACCACGGAAAGAAACATACTGTGACTAACTACATAACTATGACAGAATAAAGTTATGAGTGCTGTATTTGGGAGGAAATCTATCTAGGAATTGATCATTAACACTGAAATCTCCCCTCATAATTACAGTCACAGCTGTATAGTTGAGCTTATCCGACACGTCGTTCAGAATACTGCAGCGACTCCCTGTGCGGGCAGGCATAAATAGAAGTGACTGTGTGATGACGATGCGGCGGCGAGCGAAGCTCCTACGCGGAGAATATGACCAACAACAACGGTACAAGCAAACAAGAGTGGTCCACAGACCAGTTGTACCACATACTTCGTACCACCAGCACCGCTCACCCTGAAACGTGTAGGCAAACTGATGCCATAAATTATGGCAGTACTCACAGGTTCGTTCAATTCTACCGTAGCGCTCTTTCCTTCTCCATCAGACACACTGAACGTTTTTCCTGTTGGGTGAACCTGGTCAAGAAAAGCAAAACTAATACTTTATGTCCTTGCTGTTAACAGAGTGGGCCAGTGCATATATGCAGGTGTAGGTTAATCCATATTTATAATTGTTAAAAATAGTTTAACTAGCACCAGCCAAAACCCACCTTTTCAACGCGCCCAACGAAGCAGACACCTCTGCCAATGTGCTGTGACAGCATAGAGCAGTTTATTCTTGGTTTAGAAGCGTCCAGTAGACTTGCCATCTTTACAGTTAGCTTCTTTCACGTTCCTGGACCTTCGACAGCGCAACACAGCGCGGGAAACGCGTAGTCCTGACCTTTAGTACAAAGGCGCAGCTCAGGCGGGCGGCTTACCCAGATTACATGAAAAAACGCGGCACTTGAAATTACGGCCAAAGGGGAATACAAAACAAGCGCCTCTCATTTTTCCAAGCCATATCCGTTGTGCTCTAACATTTTCTTCCGCGGAAACGACAACGAATCATTCCGCTACATATTGCTGACAGCACGAATTTTACAAAAAAAGAACACTGATCATTTCTACGTGGACAAGGACCGCTTTAAGGTCAGTGAATTCACCGTCATAATAACTCGGGTGATCCTAAAGGGCGAAAATATGATAGAATATTCTGATATTTTTTGTAATGCTGAGCGAAGGTAACACGAACAGGAAGTAAACGAGTGGCACCAATAACTGGCAGTAAACACTAAAGGAACAAGAACTGACTTTATTAAGGCTTTCTGAATTCGACAAGTAACGATAGTAAGAGTGCCATTTTCACTTTCTATAGAGCCATGGCTGTTGTTTGGGCTCTCAAAACACGACCGAAGGGTAGACAGCGACCAGGGTCACTTTAAAAGAAATGTATCACTAATAAGTTGTGATGCATTTCTACATTCATATGCCCATGAAAACCTTAAATACGCCCGTTTGTTTAAAGTGATTCAACGTCGTTCGCCTTGGCTTTCTCTTTGACTAAATTATGTGTAGAACGGATTTGACGTTTATCGTCAGTTTTCAGAACAAAGATGTGAAGTCTCAACAAACAAGGACGTTCTGTGAACGTTTTTTTTTAGCGAAACTCCATTCTTGATAATATCAGGCAATAGTCCTGTAGAGCACCGAGACTGTAAATATGTAGTGAGATCTCAGCAGAATACACATTTCACAAGTCGTTAGCAGACTTCTGTGAAGTTAAAGAGATGCGTCTTTCAAAATGGGATTCCACACATTGGAGATACCGAATGAAATATACTGTGGTTCACTACGCATAATGTAT
This sequence comes from Copadichromis virginalis, assembly GCF_057382275.1. Taxonomy (NCBI): domain Eukaryota; kingdom Metazoa; phylum Chordata; class Actinopteri; order Cichliformes; family Cichlidae; genus Copadichromis; species Copadichromis virginalis. The sequence continues at coordinate 33,826,402 of NC_140638.1, forward strand.
TTTTATTTTTGTGGTTCCAATACAATGACTGGAAAAAAATAAACGGGATTGAGACAAAACAATGGCCCAAAGATGGGATCCAGAACCGAAATACGTTACCTGCGCTCACTCTTCAGCATAAAATCATTTCTTAATATATTTGTTTAATATTTTCCTGGTTGCTTCTCTAAATGTTTGCTGCAGTTCAACCAGCATAAACTTTGAACAAATGCAAGTGCAATATTTCTGTAATTTCTATTAATGAATTTATTTGTCACTAACAGATATTCACAGCACTGATCACATGAAATGTCAGCCTATAATAGTTATGGTGTAACAACACAGTGGTTTAGTAGCACAGTGTGGCTGCTCAAGTCAAAGAATGGATGTTGATAAATTATATATATTATATAAAGGCGGGTAGAAAGATATATTCTGTGTGGCAGAACATCCAGGCATGGCAGAACGATAAGTGAATGACAGAACCGGATGCATATATCGTGGCGAAGTTACGGTGTGGTGTAGTAGATGTCTTTATGAGGAAGTATTTTTAGATGACTTGCTGAGGGACTCATTTCTATCTCGTGTTCTTCCTGTCACGCGGCTCCTTGAGATCTTCTGTAAACAGTGATATACCTGATATGTATGGGATACATAGTCAGACCTCTTCAATAGCAGACCATTTGACTTCAAAGTAGAAAAAAAGAACAATATTGGTTGCATTCCAATAAGAATGGATTCTGCTTTTTGGATCAGAGCTAGTTTTAAAGCCTGCTGTGTTAGGGTGGACAGCTACAAGTAACAGGTATAGCCTAAAAGGTAGATCAACTGAAGGTTTTCAGTTTGAATCCAGTTTCAGAGGCTAAATGAAAAAGAAAAATTGTGTTTCTTAACATTGGAATGGGTGTGACAGCAGAGGATGCTGGGTATAGAGTGAGATAGAGGCAGATGATCTGTTGTTAAAATCCCTAAAAGAGGGAGCAGCCAAAAAAAAAGAAGGCGACCATTAAGCTGGGATGAGGAATACATTTTTTTACAAGTGCAAATAGTGTACTCTGTAGTGCTATTTGTTTGCTGGAATTCATAGGTGCCAACAGAGAGACATTTATCTTTAAACAAATATTAAGGATTCTGTGCTGCTGCTCTCACACTGGTAAAAGTCACAGATAGGTACACCTTCAGGGCTGCACCAAAACACACAAAGTAAGGAACACATGACAGAATCATCAACTTGTTAAATTAGCAGCACCAAAAATAGTTAAATTTAAGCAGTTTTCCCTTAAAATGTTACCCTTGTTGTTCTGAAGGTAATGCCTGTGAACTCACATGTTGGAATTCCAGACCTGGCACATCCAAACATATTTTGAGGGTGTGCTGGGAGACCCCTTTCTAGACTAAAAATTGGTACACTACCTGACTGTGGTAGAAGTGGTAGAACTTACAGATTTAAATGTCTAGTAGCAAATTCAGTGATTTCAAACAAAGAAAAAGGGGGAAACTGTCTCCTCAGTTAACTGAGTTATTCAAAGACATGGGTATATTTTTTCATGACATTATTACATTTATCACTTGCATTTGCATACCACACAAGAAACTAAAGCACAATCCTAAAACTTTTCTCAGGTTATGTAAAAACCTGAGAACATTCCTAAGGGTTCCCTGAAGCTTCTACAAAACTAACCTTCAGATAACAACCTGAAGGTTGCTGTTTCTGTTTACTGACATTTGAACTTCGAGTGAATCAGTCTGTTGTTATGCTTTCTCGACAGTAAGCATGATAAAATGAATGAATGCGAAACGTATAATGCACTGGCTCTTCATCTAACCTATTGCTTCTTCTGTTTTTGGGTTTTTCTTTACACAGGTTTATCATGTGGAGCTTGTTTGGACTGCGTAAGGACTCAAAGAAGTCAACCCCAGACAAGGAAGTAGATGGAGGATTTGTTATTGTTGGTAAGGAACATATTAAAATGAAACTATATATAAAGCTGAAGTTTACAACTTGTTTTACAAATTTTTAAGAGTTTTTCTTAGTGATGTATGGTTATCTGCACATTCACATACAGGTATGCACCTCTGACAGGAAGCACTGTAATGTTAAAATGAACTCACAACTCCAGAATGTCAAATCAAATCAAATCAAATCACTTTTATTGTCACATCACATGTGCAGGTACACTGGTACAGCACATGTGAGTGAAATTCTTGTGTGCGAGCTTCACAAGCAACAGAGTTGTGCAAATACAATAATGTAAACAAGCAAAATACAAGAATGGCTACATCTGAAACTAATAAATATATGTCCAATATATAATAGTATAGGCATTTCTGGATGAATGTGGTTGGAGTTGTGTGTTTTGTTCCTTTCAACCATCATCATACCCTGTAGCATGTACTGCATGACAAAAGACCAGTGGTGTTGTGCATTGCTCTTATGTAGAGCCTACACACAGTTTTACTGACTGGTGTCTCAAACTTAAATGAGTTGTGAGCCACTGCTGGCACTGTCACCTCTTGTGAGGGCCACTGTTCAAGTGGTACAAAAAGCAAACAAACAAGAAAACACCCACAAATATTTCCAAAAATGTTTTGTTTGTTGTTTTAAAATTTTAAATATTGTATAACAAGACAAAACTGCAAATGTGAACGCACAGAACGCACAATTTAGATAGATCTCTAAATTGCTCTTTCTCTCTAAGGTGCTATAGAAAGTTGTCTTCCACTAGCTTTAGGCTTTTCTGAAAGCTAATAGTGTCACATTTCAGTCTGGTTTCAAACCACATCATAGCACAGCACAAGCACTTTTAAAAGTTTTTAATGGTCATTTATTAATTACCGACTTGGGCAATTCTCACGCTTTTAGACCTAAGTGCTGAGACAGTTATCCTAATCTCTAGACTAGAGAGCTGTGTTGAGTCACTGCTTTTGATGGTTTAGATGTTATTTAACAGACAGAAGCTTTCTGTCAGGTTAATTGAGTTTTCTTCAACACCTGCTCGCCTCACTTGTGGGATCCCCCAAGGATCCATTTTTAAGTCCAATACTCTTTTTAACTCTTAATACTCCATTAGTTTAAAAAAAAGAGAGAAAAAACAGAAGTGGTACCTTTTGGACTTCCTGACACTCACTCCTCTTTTAAATGTCATCCCCTATTGATCAGTAGACCCACAAAACCCCTATACAGAAAGTTGATTCCAGCTGTCTCATTAAAACATCTAATCCCTGATCCTGTTATCCGTACCCAGATAGTGCAGGTTTCTGGAGTCAATGTGGCTGAGGCCACTTGCTCAGCCTGACTCCCTTGACGTCCAAGTGTCTTCCCTGCTTGGCCTGATATGAACAAACCAGAGTAGCCTTGCAGGTCAGATCTTATAAGTAACACCTGTTATTGCAGCTCCCGTGTCGTTTGTGGCACTTGTTAATCTGAGTTGGTTTTAGAGGCCCATACAACAGGCCCAAGGGAAAATATTACTTGGAAAGGCTTGAGCAGCGAATCAGAGCTATTTGGACTAATATAGATTAATACTTAGATTTATACCTTTATTGTTCCACAAAGGGTCAAAAAGGGAATGTCGACAGTTTAGACTTTAATTGCAGGTTTTTATTAAAGCAGCTGGGCAGGAGCAATAAAATAATAAAAAGAAAAACATTAAAAAAAATAATCAAATCACTTAAATTCTATTAATTTAATTAACTCACTTTAAGGTTATATGCATGTTTTGTTCTTGTCTTTGAGGGGAGAGAGGTTGGTGGTGTGGTGGCCACTTCCAGCACTGAAGATGTGTTCCACTTCACTGCTCTGTGTTAATGGGAATAATCAGTAAACCAGGTTTCCTTGATAGATTCCACATCTTCTCAAAGATGGTAACAAAGCAGGTAACAGCTTGGAAGTCTTGAGAAGCTGCAACTTCCACTTAGAAAACGATGGAAGTTCAAATCCTTCTCAGAATTATAATCCAACCCTGATGATGATCATAATGATGAAATAGGGCCAAATGCAATCTGTGAGTCCACCGTGGACAAACTCCCCTTGGCGCCTTTGTTGGAATCTCCAACGGTAAACTTCTGGAATCCAGTCCTTTGAACTGCTCATCACGCAGGGCTCCGGAGACTGACCCCCAACGCCTCCAGGCATCCCAGTTTATACTTGTTATGTGCCCCACTCGCCCCACCCTTCTCTCTCTCTCTCTAATATCTATTTAACCCATCAGTTGTTTACATAAGATTCACTAATCTTCAGCCCCACCTTATCGCTCTCTCTATCGTTCTCTGTTAACATGGAAAATTTAATTACATTTGATCATTCAGTCACATATCAATAAGATTTACTTCACATTTCATTCAGTTCAGATTTTATTAGCACGTTCTTTAGCATACTCCCTTTATGTCTAAAGGCTTTAAAAATCTGTGTTTGTTAACCACAATTTACTCAACACAATATACTGAGTACAATCCCCCTTTCACTAAATCACACACTTTAAAAGTCAGACATCCAGAAATCAGCGTGTTGTGTCCTGTATGTGCTCTCATTCACTCTCTTTCTCTCTCACACACACACACACACACACACACACACACACACACACACACACACACACACACACACACACACACCTCTCAAGGCTGTTTCTACACAGGCTGTCAGTTAGGTCTGAGTTAGGCGTGTCTCAAAAAATCATTATTTTATTTTCTTACTTTTATTCTTATTCATCATTTTAGCCAAACTCAAACATCTTTATATTTAACTGATTATGTGCTGATCAGTACTGAGCATAATTAACTCTCAGCAAATTCACATAATTCACATCATAATTCTGTGTTTAACCCTTCCAACATTTAACACTGTTTTTCTTGTTCCAAAATATAATGATGGGTCGGCCACACAGTTCTTATCATCTCAAACTCAGACATGAGTAAAAAGGGCTGATGATGGATCAAGTCTATACACACAAAATCTAGACAACTAGAATAGACATTTCCTCTACTCAGACTACATTTCTCTACTAACAAGTTGATCAGACTTGTATTTTTTATTTGTCTTTGATTACGAATAATCATGATCTGCTTAGCTCTGTTTTAGCACTCTGACCACTTTCATCAAATTGTTATCCCCTCAGCTTTGATAGTAAAGGCAGCCAGGGGGATTTCAGTCTTTTCCAAAGTTGGCCCTTTGGAAAAGCAGCTTCACATTTGATAAACAAAGAAATGCTGCTGTTAGTGCCAGTTTCTCCCAGCTAAGGATCCAGATTCAGATGACATATACCAATTAGTTACACTACATGAATGTCTTAAAGACAAAGAGAGGATGATTTCTAATTTATAAATTAGAAGTAATTTATATAATTTATAATTAATTATAAATTCAGATAAAACTGAGGTTATTGTATTTAGACCTAAAAAATCTCAGAAACACAGTGTCTAACCAGGTATTGCATTGCCTTGGCTTCTAGTAACACTATGAGACATCTTGGAGTAGTTTGTGACCAGGATAAGTCCTTTAATTTGCTTATTAAACAAATTTGTAGGACTGCTTTCTTCCATTTGCACAATATCATCCTGTTCATGCATTTTTACCTCTAGTTTGGACTACTGTAATTCTTTTTTGTTTGTTGGTTTTTAAAGAAAAACTCTCCATATAAACTCTCTGAGCAACCTTTAGTTAATTTAAAACGATACAGCAAGAGCACTGACAGGACTCGACACAGAGGCCATATTTGTCTCATTTTGGCTTCTCTTTATTGTAGTTTTTTGAAGATTGGTGGATCTCTGTCTAGCTTTACTTTTCTGTGACGGTCTTTTTGTACCAATCACGTTACTGACCTGTAATGTGACTCTGTGCTATACACTGGTCTCCCAGTTTTGCCGACTTTTAAGACCTCTTGCTGCCATCAAATTCTGAATTCCCTTATTTGTTACCTCAAAATCAGAGGTCCAGTTTTCTGAAAATCTTCTGAACGCGTTAACTCAAGAACGAGGGAATGTATGATTTAACTTTTTAATTAATTAATTAATTTGTTTGTTTTATAATTGATACCATAGCTGTTAATTGTGTTTGCTGATTATGATGTTTCATGTTCACATGCATCTTGAAAATGAGGTAAATAAATATTTATTAATGAATAGAATATATATATTTTTGGGTGAGAAGCCTTATTTCTTCTTGTTTCTTCAGTATTTGTTTCTAGTAAACATTAAGCTGTCTGTCCTGTTTGATCTCCAGCCGAGACAGTTGAAGAACAGAGACAGAAGCTGCAAACCATGAACGTCACACAGCCCTCAACAAATGTCATAGTGCAAGCATCAAAGGTGAGCAGCATGCCACGATCACTCTTCAAGCCCTTTAACACTGAGCTTAAGCAGAAGCCTCATCGCTCGCCTTCTGATCATTTCACATTTACTTCCCAAGCCTCACTACTTTAGCATTGACTGCTTTATGTCTAATTGGGCACTTTGCTTTAGACTCTAATTATACTTGTAACTGCATGTTTGTGAATTACTGTTTGCGCCATTGTCTCACTGTACAGAAAACTGTGAGATGCATCTATTCAGAGCCTCCACATTAACACAAATGTCTGACACAACCCAGTAATCTAAATCTTATCCAGCAGAATAAGACATAAATTGAACTTCAGGGCAGAATTCGGGCAGAATGTTGCACAAAACTGGTTTCAACATTGTACACTCACAAGGAACATCTCTCCTTTTCTTCATAGTCGTCCTGCTCAACTCCAGATCTGCAGTATGACACAAAGTTCCCAGCAACTTCACACAACACGGGGACAACGATGAGACCTCGAGCAGTGGAAGCACATTCGACTCTTCCAGATCTCCTCGGGGATGTCCCCTTCACTTTGGCTCCTCATGTCCTGGCCATGCAGGCAGGATTCCCCCTCATCCCTGATATATTGCTGTCCCGGGACATAAATTATAATCTAGCCAGCTTTCAATACGACTTCACTTTAGAGAATTCTATTCTTCACAACGCCTAGTTTCTTTGAACTGCAATATTCCATAGTTCACACTATGGGGAACAGAGCTGGTAGGCTGCCATAGCTGACTTTATAACATATTGAAGAGAACAAATCAAACCTCATCTAAATGACACAAAATTAAATTAATTTAAATGTAGGGTTACTGAAATATAATGAATATATGGTCAAATTGTACTGTTGATCCCAAAAAGGTCACAGTTTTATAGGAAATGAAAGGCTTTCTTAAACTCTGTGTGTTGCTCATGGTGTGCTGCTTAACTTAAACGCAGACGGATAGTTTAGGTTGTGATTGCCTAAAACATGGTAAGACATTTTTTCAAGTTACACTCTGTAGATATAATGAAGTATAGGGTTACTGTGATTAGCAAAAGGAAAACTCCAGGTTATTACAACTCTGGCCCCGTTGTCAGCGCTTCAGCTATCCCTTTGAGCAGTTAAGATCATGTTTTTTTCACCTCCATGTAGCTGTTTCCAGCCCCACGGGCTAAGGCCCAGCCAGCGGCCACTCCCCGGGCCTGGCTTCAGGGTGAGAGCCCAGAAACCTCCCCCCAAGTGTAGACTTGTTCCTTGGTTTCTTTGCTTAGACAGCAAAGAAACCAATGGTTTCTGAATTGCTCTTTATTGGTCTCCTCACCCAGGAACAATTGGGAAAGCGTATCATGGCAAATTGACCCAACCACATAGCTCCTAGGATCACGACATACAAACACCTCCACCACAATAAGATGTCGCAATTTCTGCTCTAAAATGAAGAGATTCTGTGTCTATTTTGTTTTCCTTATAAACATGCAATGACCGTTTTGTTGGTCATTGCATGTTTATAAAGTTTGCTGTACTGCATAACCAGTAAAGCAAACAGTTTGGGTTTTTTTGCTATTCTGCTGTTTTTCTTTTTCTAATTTTATTAGTTTCTTCTCTTTTGTACCAGAGAATCTGTTTGAGGCACATTGGCTCATTCCGACTGTTGGAACCGCTGCTGTAGGACATTTCTTCGTTATGGTTTTTCTTCTTCAGGAAGAAAAACCATAACATAAAATGGGTACCTCCAAGCATCCATTACCAGGCCACCTGCTGGCTGGGGCTCAAAACAGATTCCTTAAAAATCAGAGCCACTACAATTTTTGAGAAACCAGCAGTCTCTCATAAAACAGACTGCTGCTGTCTATAACTATGTAAAAGTCATTATATAGGCAGACAACAAACAGACATGCAGCAGACAGCTTGCAACCATTCACGGTTGTTGTAGAGCCATAGCTACATACCTTATATCTTTAGCCTGGATTCCACTGCAATGAAAATAGAATGGCTGCTGTTAATGCGAATGTTCGCACCATCTTCCACGTGCAGAGTTCCTGCACAACTGCCTGACAATATGTGACAGTCTAAGTGAGGACTGACATTCTGTAAAGATCGAGATACACTTTGGATTCAGGTCTCAGCACATCTGCTCTGAGACCTAAACCCACTGTTACTGGTTCCTGTGCCATAAAGGGGCAACTTCTGCCTTGGTGTCTTCCAAGAACTATCCATTATTTTGACAAAGAACTGAATGTTACATAGTAGCAGAATCCACATCACTGGTAAATTTACATCCCCATAACAACTGATGTCACTGATTCCAGTTTAGTGCTCAGCAACTCTGTGGTTCCAGGCCAGTGCCAGCTGCTTGGTGTGTTTTCTGGCACTGGATCCAGCCTTTAATATCCAGTTAAGTAAATTGTCTTTGGATATGCCCAGAACTGCCTTCTTGCTTCACAAGACTAATGTCCCTATTTTTCCTCATCAACATTTTTAACATGTCAAGTTTGTTGTTGTTGTTGTTGTTTTTCTTTTTTTCTTTTTTTTTTGGGGGGGGGGGGGGTTGAACATTTGCATGGTGGCCCCTGTTACAAAAATGGCCTAAGTTATGAATTCGATTTTTCCTCCAAGAAAGAACTAATTTTTGTATTTGTCTGTTTGCCAACAATTCAAACACTATGAAATGTAAACCCTCGTCATGTGAGGATGTTGAACTTGGTTGAAAAGGCACTGACTTGGTCAGTAACATGGTCACTTGAACAGATTTTGAAATTCATACCCTAGGTGCAGTTACTAAAAAATCTTGAATGACTTTCAAGACCTTTAGGTCAAGCTCTCAGTGAGCTTGACCTTAAGGTCAGAGGTCAAGTTTTCTAAAACTTCAGAAGGAAGTCACCTGGGAAATTCAAATTCATACCATGGATTCATCTAATAAAACTCTCAGATTGAGTCTCTGTGACCTTAACCTCAACGTCAGATGTCAACTTTTCTGAAATTCTCTTGGGATTTTCATTATCATGGATATTTTTACTAGGAGGCTGAGAGGTAGACCTGGCAGCCCCCAGTATTTTTAATCCAGTAAATGTACATGCTAATGGTACCTTGCCTTTCCTGAGCTAGTGCACATTTTACTCTGCAAAACATCTTGTGAGCATTGAATATATGCTATACACGGGTTAATTGTATCCCACTTTTTGCATTTAAACATTCACTGCTGTAATCAGCATTAATATATTGATACTTGTACTTCAGATGTCATGAGGATTCATGCAAGTCATGGGTGACACTCAAACGTTACCTTTAGGTAAATTCATATTAAATTATCAATATGCTGAATTCACAGATGGGTTTCTACAATGGATGTAGTTTCAACATCCTGTAAGCTTTTTAACCAGTTACTAGTGGCACTCCGTCACTGTGTGTGTGTGTGTTCCTGTCTAGCTATCTTTGTGAGTACCAAAATCTGCATTCTACTATACTTTTGAGAACCAACAGTCACTTGTGAGGACACACACACCTCACACATTTTAAGGCCTTTTTGATGCTCAAAATGTAGTTTTAGTGTCAGGGTTACAATTAGGTTATGGTTAGGGTTAGGCATTCATTTTTAATGGTTAGGGTTAGGGTAAGGGGCTAGGGAAACCATTATGTCAATTAAGGTCCTCACTAAGATAGCTGAACGGGCGTGTGTGTGCTGTGTGTGTGTAGCAGTGGTCAGATTGACCTCTTAAATTGAGGTTTGCTGAGATGGAATCTTTTTTTGGCCCATCCTATTCCTCGAGAAATCTGTTGGTAATGTGTGGCCTTGATTGTGACTGGGGACATTTTTTTTTCACCATTAAATTGTTGTTGAGCATTGTTTACCTTGTGTCCTTATAGTTATTTTGTCTCCTTTTTTAAAATATCTGGACATTTTATTGCTACTCTTTATATTGCTTTCTTTGGGGAATGTCATAGTTTCAAAAATAAACTTAGAACTTTACCCGTCTTCATACTGACCTGCTTACTTGTTTGGTTTTGGGACCTAATCTTTCTCGACCTGGAACTTGATTACTTTACTCTATAAAATGTCTTGTGAGCCATGAATGGAAGAAGGTACAACATGTATCACTAAACATCACACACACATCTCCTTGTTCAGCTAGCAACATGCCTTTCTGTTCTGCCATGTTGGGAGATTAGTTGGATGCATTTGTTGTCACAGAGCTTCAAGTGAATGTCTAGTCCATCCATTCATTCGTTCCATTTGCCCTTATGGGGGTCATGAGGGGGCTGAAGCTTATCCCAGCTGCCATAGAGTGAGCGGCAGGGTACATCCTGGACAGGTGTGGTAATCTGACACAGAGAGACAGGTAACCATTCACACTTGCATTCACCTCTTGGGCATTTAAGAATCATCAATTAACCTAACCCCACTAATTGCCTGTCTTTGGACTGTGAGAGGAAGCCGGACTATCTGCAGACAACCCACACAAACACAGGGGAACATGCAAATTCCACACAGAAAGGCCCGGTGAGATAATAATAATGGATTGCATTTAGCGCTTTTCGACACCCTCAAAGCGCTTTACAATGCCACTATTCATTCACTCTCACATTCACACACTGGTGGAGGCAGCTACAGTTGTAGCCACAGCTGCCCTGGGGCAGACTGACAGAAGCAAAGGCTGCCATATCGCAGCATCGGCCCCTCTGGCCATCACCAGTAGGCGGTAGGTGAAGTGTCTTGCCCAAGGACACAACAGCCGAGACTGTCCGAGCCGGGGCTCGAGCTAGCAACTTTCCGATTACAAGACGAACTGCCAACTCTTGAGCCACGAGATGGTGGACTCGAACCTGAGAACAGTGCTAACCACCATGCCACCGTGCAACCATGCAAATGAAGAGAATCTAGTAAATCTTTGCTAGTTATAATAGATGTAATTTATCAACTCTGTTTTTGTTGGTTTCTATAGTATGTCCAAAGAATGTGAATCCTGCAGCAATTTGAGTGCGTGTTTATACTGGTCAGGGATCCCTTGAGACAGAACTGTGGCATCTTTATACATTTCAGAGTCAGCCTCTAAGAAATCCTTGGAACGTTTAAACCTGCATTGCTTCTGTGTGTGTGTGTATTAGTAGGCTTTTTAATGCATTCCCTATATGTGTGCGTGTGTGTCTTATTTTCATTTTTTACTTTTTGTTGCTATGCTGAGGACCCTTCTCTTTCTCAAGTTCTGCCCCGAGTCACTCGGCCTGAGTGTTGTGCTTTTCAGGACAACCTTTAACCCAGTGATTTGTGTCCCACACTAAAAACAGACTTCATTCATTCTCCCTCCACCTTCTGCAGCTGTCTGTCTCTCCAAAATCCTTCATCTCTGTAGCCATAGGCTGGTGAAGTTGCTATATAGCGTGATTTTGGCATTTGTATATGCTGCTGGTAACCCTGTAAGGCTGAGGGTGATGCCATTTTCTGACCACCTGCCATTGACTCCTGATGAGGTGGTGTGTCTCCACTTTAAAATAATCAGTCTTTATTTTAGTTTCTGTTGGTTTAAATTCTACTTCAGGAATAATGAGTGTTGTGGTTCATTCATTCCTGGAAGAAAAGGAAGTAGCTTCTAAGTCTGCATTAAAATCAGAGCAGTTCCTCTATTGTGCTAGCTGGGGGAGATTGGTTGATGTTGAAGCTTGTTTTTCAGGTTTAGAGTGGGGTTGAGGTGAAGCTGTGGAATTTTTACCAAAATCTGCCCTTGGATGTAAGTCTGACGGTGCTGATGGTGCTTGTCTGTCATTTTGCTCCAGCCTTTGTTCTCAAGGAGAAGGTTGACCCAGGGCCAGGTCTATCTGCTTCTGACACTGAGACGTTTGATTAATATCATTTTTCATCCTGCCTGTCAACACTTTCTCTCCCTGATTCCTGCTTTGTCATAAGAAAATAATCTTTCTAACTGCATTAAATGACAATATTCATTTCTTCTAATTAATTTGCTTTATACATATCTTGATTTTTCACTTTTTTAAGTTTCATTTCCCTTTATTGGATTATTTTATCTTATACTGAAATACTTTGTTACACTTAATTTCTGTTGGCTTTTGTAATTTGAGCTCCCCGTGTTGTTCACGTTTAATCTCAGAGACCGAGATTCTCAGTGATTCTCAGTCAGTCATGACTTATGTAACCCACAATGCCACTAACATGAATCTGCCTGTGGTAACATTAGCCTTAACTAAAGCTTGGTTTTAATCTTTTTGTTGTTCTTATTTAATTTTTCTGGATAAAGTTTGGAACGATGTCCCCTTGCTAGAAGACATCAGTTCAGCTCTGTTGTAAATGGGTCAATATCTACAACACTGTAGAAGAGATGGATAATATCTAAAATATTTGTTTTAAAAGCCCAGAAAATAAATAAATGAATAAATAAAAATAAAAAAACGTGGGAAAGAATAGCTTTAAATTTTAAATTTTTGTACAAGAAAAAAAGGTTGGAAACATTTTTAGCCATGAAACTGGAGCATTTAGTTTTATTTGGTTTGCCTATTTTTACTCAAGCCTCATTGGATTTAAATCGTCATTTCTGTTTCATGCATGTTTTGCAGATTGTTTAAAAGGTATTTTATAAGAGTGCTATTTATGTGTTTTTACTTCTCTTGCCATCATATTCCAATCTTATATGCAATAGCAATTACAATGTTCAAGAGGGCTAAATCGCAAACTGCAACTTTTAAATATCATGAACTGTGATCTCTGTAACATTTTATTTATTTTCATTTGTTTATTTCATTTGCAATCGGTTCCTCTCAAAGGAACAAGTACATATTTATTTGATGAGTAACTCAAACCCATGCAGACTGCCTTGTTTTCTGAGATTTGGTGAGATAGTTCTTTGTGTATAGCTAGAGAACTGCCTCCACAGGTGACTACATTACATGAAAAATGTAGATTTGGATATACACTTCTTTTATATATTATCAGTTCTTTTTTTTCTTTTTTTTAAAAAAAGATGTAAATAGCAAATTTTAAAATAAGTTCATACACCAATAAAAATACTTTAAAAGGTCATTCTGATTATGATTCAGATTTCAGGATGGACTGCGAACACTTGCACAATCTAAGCTCACCCAGAGACCTTTGACCCCCTTCAATCCTCACAGCTGACCTTCTTGACAGCCTCTTCACCTTTCTCAAGTTGGCAGTAATAGAAGGCATGCTAAAGAAGTTTTCATTCCTTTCTGGAGAGATACCGAACAGAAGCAGAAGTTGCATGTAGGGTTTGACGTGTTGTGTCAATCAGAATCAGAGAAACTTTATTAATCCCAGAGGGAAACTGAGTTGTCATAGCAGCAAATATACAACAAACATCACACACTCTTATAAAATGAGTGTAGAAACAGAGATATTGATAGAAGTTAATATTGATAGTCTTAAGTTAAAAGTACGTGTTTTTTGTTTTGTTTTTAATGACATTTTTGACAGTTGCTCCAACTGTTTGCTTAAATGTTACTGTAGGTTATTTTTCTACAAGCAGGCAAATGGTCATAAATTGAATGCCAAACTAATGAGAATGTGGTTAAGATTTGCAGGGCATGGCATTTCTTTCTAAAAGAGATCTTAACAGTGATATTATATTACACAAGTCAGGTCCAATACTGTATGTTAGTGCAACTAACCATGATTTTCCTCTTGCACTCAAATCAGGCTTTAACTTACAGCAAAATGTATACAAATCAAATTTCCTATGTCATTTTGTTTCTGTGTTGAGGATACCCTCTTTACTGTGAGGACATCCTTACTCCTGCATTTTACTTGTTCCAGAATCTTGTAGTGAGATGATGACAATAACATCTTCTGAGAACCTTATATTCAGTAGTTCTGAGATTAAAGTAAGCATGTTCCAATTTCTTTTTAGATTTGATTTAAAAAAAACAAAAAGCAAAACAAAATCAATGCATTTTTTTCAGTGAATCAATATGTAAGTTGTTTTTTCTTTTCTTGCTTGTTTGTGAGTTGTTTTTGTTCTCTGGTGTTCTGCTTTAAAATTGTTTATAGAACTCTTGATTCTATTTGATACAAAATCCCACTGTTTAATGTATTTACTGACTGTATTAACACTCATGGTGTCAGTTTTAGTCTTGTTAATGTGTCAAAGAGGCCACATCAGTTGGTAAAATGACCACTGATTTCTTTATTTCTTATTGAGTTCTACATAGTCAAAAAACTTTAGAATTTTAGTAGTATTTGATTTCTGAGTCATTTAACACTGTGTTTTAACATGAAATGTGGTTGTAAAATGTAAAGACAAAGGTTTGGAGCTCATATAGTCAGTGTTGGGAAGGTTACTTTTAAAATGTATTCCACTACAGATTACAGAATACATGCCCCAAAATGTATTTTGTAACATATTCCATTACATTACTCAATGACAGTAACGTATTCTGAATACGTTGGATTACTTAATATATTATCATGCTTTTTACAACTTCATGAATGTACTATTGCTGTGTGATTTATTACGATTACTGAAGGTCCGCAACACCAGACTGCAGATGAGCTGCACACAGGGCTGGACTGGGACAGAAAATTGGCCCGGGCATTTTGACTAGAGACCGGCCCACCATTATAGGAAAAATCATAAAGCCTTTGAATGAAAATAAACACTGTTGTGACAGTAATGTACACTGTTCTGATGGTATATATGTATCAATCTATCAATTGTTTGTTGTAAGACTCAGATAATTATTTTTGTAAAAGTGAGACATTTTAAATGGGAATAAGAAAGTATTTCCTTGTGCCCCCCTTACCCTTTTAATGCCCTACATGGACCCCTGGCAACACTTTGCTAGACCCGCCCCTGCACAGTTACCAGCTGTCAGCTACTTAGAAAAGGATCCTGGTGTTATTTGTCTCTCAGAAACAGTTCATAACTTCCCTTCAACTCATTCATGTCACCTAAAAGGTAAACCTGTTTCTCCATCACAGCTCTGATGATTCAGTAAGGACATCTCCTGGTTTCATCTTCATGTTTCCCTCTCACCAGATAACCAAACCATATCATGACCAGCAGGTTTACAGCTGTGGCTCCAGCAAACATCAGCTGATACTAGAAATTAATATTAAATAAATTCTAACAACAGCTGATCAAGCTTAAAAGTGCTGCTGTTGTTTAGCGCGACATCCGCTGGTTTCCTCTTTCTGGCGCAAAGTGGGCAATAAATAAACAAGAGAGAAAAGCCGATCAGCTGATCATTGATCAGTTTCATGATTGAAGTAGAAACAGGAGAGGGAGGGTGAGAGGATGAGAGAAGAAGAGCCAGCTGTGCAGCATAAACACAGAATAAATCCAGCTTTGTGTCTTTTTTCATTGTAGCTGAAGTCCGGGACAAACTGTTCCTTTTCACCTCAATACGAAACGCATGATATTTTCTCTGAATACGAGATGATTCCGTTTTTACGGGACAGTTTGAAACTCTAATAATTAACCTTATGAATAAAATAAAGTTCAACATCAGTAACATAGCACCCACCCAGCTGTATAGAAACTCCATCATGCTAGCTAGTACGCAGTACGAAAAAGTCAGCATAACGAAAATAAACTCCACCTAAACTTGGTTCATATCTGACCCAGATGGACTGCAGGTCATAACTTCTTACCTGAAGTTCAGTTCACGTGATACTCAGCCCGGTGGCCGCTTCGGGTCTCTCCTCTTGCCTCCCTTTTCCTTCGTCCACCTGCTGGCTTCCACCACTTGCTAATGTTATTGAATCTGTGGAAGCGCCGCGATAGCCACCACACGAAGTAACGAGTAACCATCCATCCATCCATCCATCTTCATCCGCTTTATCCGGGGCCGGGTCGCGGGGGCAGCAGCCTAAGCAAAGAGGCCCAGACCTCCCTCTTCCCAGCCACCTCCTCCAGCTTATCCGGGGGAATACCAAGGCATTCCCAGGCCAGCCGAGAGATATAATCTCTCCAGCGTGTCCTGGGTCTGCCCCGGGGCCTCCTCTCGGTGGGACATGCCTGGAACACCTCACCCAGGAGGCGCCCAGGGGGCATCCTTGTCAGATGCCCGAACCACCTCAGCTGGCTCCCTTCGATGTGGAGCAGCAGCTGCTCTACTCTGAGCCCCTCCCGGATGGCCGAACTTCTCACCCTATCTCTAAGGGAGAGGCCAGCCACCCTTCGGAGGAAGCTCATTTCTGCCGCTTGTATCCGCGATCTCGTTCTTTCGGTCACTACCCACAGCTCGTGGCCATAGGTGAGGGTAGGGACGTAGATCGACCGGTAAATTGAGAGCTTCGCTTTTACACTCAGCTCCCTCTTCACCACGACGGACCGGTGCAGCGTCTGCATTACTGCAGCTGCAGCCCCAATCCGTCTGTCGATCTCCGGCTCCCTTCTCCCATCACTCGCGAACAAGACCCCGAGATACTTGAACTCCTCCACTTGGGGCAGGAACTCATCCCCGACCCGGAGTGGGCACCCCACCCTTTTCCGGCTGAGAACCATGGCCTCAGATTTGGAGGTGCTGATCCTCATTCCCGCTGCTTCACACTCGGCTGCGAACCGTTCCAGTGCGAGCTGGAGGCCCTCATCCGATGAAGCCAACAGAACCACATCATCTGCAAAAATCAGAGATGAGATTCTGAGGCCACCAAAGCGAAAGCCCTCCGCCACTTGGCTGCGCCTAGAAATCCTGTCCATAAAAATTATGAACAGAACCGGAGACAAAGGGCAGCCCTGGCGGAGCCCATCACCCAGGAACGAGTCCAACTTATTGCCGGCAATGAGAACCAAGCTCTTGCAACGGTTGTATAGGGATCGAATGGCCCGTAGCAATGGGCCAGACACCCCATACTCCCGCAACACCTCCCACAGGACACCCCGAGGGACACGGTTGAATGCCTTCTCCAAGTCCACAAAACACATGTAGACTGGTTGGGCAAACTCCCATGCACCTTCAAGTATCCTGGAGAGGATAAAGAGCTGGTCCAGTGTTCCGCGACCAGGACAAAAACCGCATTGTTCCTCCTGTATCCGAGGTTCGACTAGCGGACGAACTCTCCTTTCCAGCACCCTGGCATAGACTTTCCCAGGGAGGCTGAGGAGTGTGATCTCCCTGTAGTTGGAACACACCCTCCGGTCCCCCTTCTTAAAGATGGGGACCACCACCCCGGTCTGCCAGTCCACAGGTACTGCCCCTGATCTCCACGCAACATTGCAGAGGCGTGTCAACCAAGACAGCCCTACAACGTCCAGAGCCTTCAGGAACTCGGGGCGGACCTCATCAACACCAGGGGCTCTGCCACCAAGGAGTTGTTTAACTGCCTCAGTGACCTCGCCCCCGGAAATTGGCGGGTCATTCCCCTCATCCCCAGACTCTGCTTCCTCCTTGGAAGACGTGTCAGTGGGATTAAGGAGGTCCTCGAAGTATTCCTTCCACCGCCTGACAATTTTCTCAGTCGACGTCAGCAGCGCTCCGCCAGCACTATACACAGTGCAGGTAGAGCACCGCTTTCCCCTCCTGAGACGCCTGACGGTTTGCCAGAATCTCTTCGAGGCAGTCCGAAAGTCTTTTTCCATGGCCTCTCCGAACTCCTCCCACACCCGAGTTTTTGCTTCAGCCACTGCCCGAGCCGCATTCCGCTTGGCCTGTCGATACCTGTCGGCTGCCTCCGGAGTCCCACAGGCTAACCAAGCCCGATAGGACTCCTTCTTCAGCCTGGTGGCTCCCTTCACCTCTGGTGTCCACCATTTGGTTCGGGGATTACCACCACGGCAGGCACCAACCACCTTGCGGCCGCAGCTCAATGCAGCAGCTTCGGCAATGGAGACGCTGAACATGGTCCATTCGGACTCAATGTCCCCAGTCTCCCTCGGAATGCTGTTGAAGCTCTGCTGGAGGTGTGCGTTGAAGATCTCGCGGACTGGGGCCTCTGCTAGACGTTCCCAGCACACCCTCACTACGCGTTTAGGTGCACCAGGTCTGTCCAGCGTCCTCCCCCGCCACCTGATCCAACTCACCACCAGGTGGTGATCAGTTGACAGCTCAGCCCCTCTCTTTACCCGAGTGTCCAGAACATATGGTCGCAGGTCTGCTGATACGATTACAAAATCGATCATCGACCTACGGCCTAGAGCGTCCTGGTGCCACGTGCACTTATGGACACTCTTATGTTCGAACAGGGTGTTCGTTATGGCCAAACTGTGATTAGCACAGAAGTCCAATAACAAAGCACCGCTCGGGTTCAGATCAGGGAGGCCGTTCCTCCCAATCACGCCTCCAGGTCTCGCTGTCGTTACCCACGTGAGCATTGAAGTCTCCCAGCAGGACAACAGAGTCTCCAGGTGGAGCACCCTCCAGAGCCCAAGCCATGTGTCGAGGTGAGCCCGACTATATCTAGCCGGTACCTCTCAACCTCAAGCACTAACTCAGGCTCCTTCCCCACCAGAGAGGTGACATTCCATGTCCCTATTGCCAGTCTTGGCAGCCGGGGGTCAGTCCGCCAGGGCCTCCGCTCCTGGCCACCACCCGGCACACAATGCACCCGACCCCTATGGCGCCTCCTGCGGGTGGTGGGCCTGCGGGAGGATGGGCCCATGTCTCCTCTTTGGGCTGTGCCCGGCCGGGCCCCATGAACTAAGGCCCGGCCACCAGACGCTCGCCCTCGGGCACCCTCCCCGGGCCTGGCTCCAGGGCGGGGCCCCGGTAACCCTATCCCGGGCAGGGTAAACTGTTCCCTCGGTATCCTTTTCATAAGGGTCTTCTGAATCGCTCTTTGTCTGGTCCCTCACCCAGGGCCAATTTGCTGCTGAGTAACGACCCTATCTAAATCCCAGTAACGAGTAACGCATTCCTGGTTTTGGCATAATAACTAGGTACCGTGCTTGTTACCACAATAATAACGTAGTTACTGTAACGCGTTACTTAATAACGCGTTAGTTCCAACACTGGTTATTATTATATTTACATGCTTCCAGCTCCCATTTCTGCTCGATGACAACTCGTACTTTTCCACTCACCTTTTTCTCCCTCCTCGCGCTCACAGACACATAACGGGTATGGCAGTCCATTCTCCCTGCAGCACGGACTACAGGGAGTGCAGAATTATTAGGCAAATGAGTATTTTGTCCACATCATCCTCTTCATGCATGTTGTCTTACTCCAAGCTGTATAGGCTCGAAAGCCTACTACCAATTAAGCATATTAGGTGATGTGCATCTCTGTAATGAGAAGGGGTGTGGTCTAATGACATCAACACCCTATATCAGGTGTGCATAATTATTAGGCAACGTCCTTTCCTTTGGCAAAATGGGTCAAAAGACGGACTTGACAGGCTCAGAAAAGTCAAAAATAGCGAGATATCTTGCAGAGGGATGCAGCAGTCTCAAAATTGCAAAGCTTCTGAAGCGTGATCATCGAACAATCAAGCGTTTCATTCAAAATAGTCAACAGGGTCGCAAGAAGTGTGTGGAAAAACCAAGGCGCAAAATAACTGCCCATGAACTGAGAAAAG
Organism: Copadichromis virginalis; assembly: GCF_057382275.1. Classification (NCBI taxonomy): domain Eukaryota; kingdom Metazoa; phylum Chordata; class Actinopteri; order Cichliformes; family Cichlidae; genus Copadichromis; species Copadichromis virginalis. The sequence goes on from NC_140638.1 coordinate 33,846,166, forward strand.
TCAAGCGTGCAGCTGCCAAGATGCCACTTGCCACCAGTTTGGCCATATTTCAGAGCTGCAACATCACTGGAGTGCCCAAAAGCACAAGGTGTGCAATGCTCAGAGACATGGCCAAGGTAAGAAAGGCTGAAAGACGACCACCACTGAACAAGACACACAAGCTGAAACGTCAAGACTGGGCCAAGAAATATCTCAAGACTGATTTTTCTAAGGTTTTATGGACTGCTGAAATGAGAGTGAGTCTTGATGGGCCAGATGGATGGGCCCGTGGCTGGATTGGTAAAGGGCAGAGAGCTCCAGTCCGACTCAGACGCCAGCAAGGTGGAGGTGGAGTACTGGTTTGGGCTGGTATCATCAAAGATGAGCTTGTGGGGCCTTTTCGGGTTGAGGATGGAGTCAAGCTCAACTCCCAGTCCTACTGCCAGTTTCTGGAAGACACCTTCTTCAAGCAGTGGTACAGGAAGAAGTCTGCATCCTTCAAGAAAAACATGATTTCCATGCAGGACAATGCTCCATCACACGTATCCAAGTACTCCACAGCGTGGCTGGCAAGAAAGGGTATAAAAGAAGAAAAACTAATGACATGGCCACCTTGTTCACCTGAGCTGAACCCCATTGAGAACCTGTGGTCCATCATCAAATGTGAGATTTACAAGGAGGGAAAACCGTACACCTCTCTGAACAGTGTCTGGGAGGCTGTGGTTGCTGCTGCACGCAATGTTGATGGTGAACAGATCAAAACACTGACCGAATCCATGGATGGCAGGCTTTTGAGTATCCTTGCAAAGAAAGGTGGCTATATCGGTCGCTGATTTGTTTTTGTTTTGTTTTTGAATGTCAGAAATGTATATTTGTGAATGTGGAGATGTTATATTGGTGTCACTGGTAAAAATAAATAATTGAAATGGGTATATATTTGCTACATTCTTTAGGGTGACGCCTGTAGCATTCAGCTTAGCACAACAACAACGAAAAAAAGGTGCTGGGCCTTTCTCAATATGTATACTTGTGCGTACTTGCGTTCTCGTGTACTTGTGATACGTCATCAGTCGGAGACCAAGTACTGTTCCAATTCGAAGTCCGCATCAAGCCGAGAACGCGAAAAAAATCCCGGATGTGTTCTCGCTCCGCCCGTTTTGTCGAGCATGCATCGGTGGTGACTTGTGTGGACTTGGTACAGCTAAATATCCCAGAATGCATTTCATCCAAAACTCAAACACGGCAATGGCGGACGAGCGGGGCTAAAAACATTTAAATATTACTCTTTCTGGGTCACAAAATACATGTACACTATTTTTATTCAATTCAATTCAATTTTATTTATATAGCGCCAAATCGCAACAAAAGTCGCCTCAAGGCGCTTCATAGATACAGAGAAAAACCCAACAATCATATGACCCCCTATGAGCAAGCACTTTGGCGACAGTGGGAAGGAAAAACTCCCTTTTAACAGGAAGAAACCTCCGGCAGAACCAGGCTCAGGGAGGGGCGGAGCCATCTGCTGTGACCGGTTGGGGTGAGAGAAGGAAGACAGGATAAAAGACATGCTGTGGAAGAGAGACAGAGGTTAATAACAGATATGATTCAATGCTGAGAGGTCTATTAACACATAGTGAGTGAGAAAGGTGACTGGAAAGGAAAAACTCAATGCATCATGGGAATCCCAATTTGTGCATGTAAATGAAGAGTCCTCTTCACACACTGAGGTTAATTATGGAGTTCCACAGGGTTCAGTGCTAGGACCAATTCTGTTTACATTATACATGCTTCCCTTAGGCAGTATCATTAGAAGACATAGCATACATTTTCACTGCTATGCAGATGACACCCAGCTCTATCTGTCCATGAAGCCAGATAACACACACCAATTAGTTAAACTGCAAGAATGTCTTAAAGACATAAAGACCTGGATGGCCGCTAACTTTCTGCTTCTTAATTCAGATAAAACTGAGGTTATTGTACTCGGCCCTGAAAAGCTTAAAAATATGGTATCTAACCAGATTCTTACTCTGGATGGCATTACCTTGGCCTCCAGTAACGCTGTGAGGAACCTTGGAGTCATTTTTGACCAGGACATGTCCGTCAATGCACATATTAAACAAATATGTAAGACTGCGTTCTTCCATTTGTGCAACATCTCTAAAATTAGAAATATCCTGTCTCAGAGTGACGCTGAAAAACTAGTTCATGCATTTATTACTTCCAGGCTGGACGACTGTAATTCATTATTATCAGGATGTCCAAAAAACTCACTGAAAAGCCTTCAGTTAATCCAAAATGCTGCAGCAAGAGTCCTGACAGGGACTAGAAAGAGAGAGGATATTTCTCCTGTTTTGGCTTCCCTTCATTGGCTTCCTGTTAAATCCAGAATTGCATTCAAAATCCTGCTCCTCACATACAAGGTCTTAAATAATCAGACCCCATCTTATCTTAATGACCTTGTAGTACAATATCACCCTATTAGAGCACTTCGCTCTTGCTCTGCAGAACTACTTGTTGTTCCTAGAGTATTTAAAAGTAGAATGGGAGGGAGAGCCTTCAGTTTTCAGGCCCCTCTTCTGTGGAACCAGCTTCCAGTTTGGATTCAGGAGACAGACACTATCTCTACTTTTAAGATTAGGCTTCAAACTTTCCTTTTTGCTAAAGCATATAGTTAGGGCTGGACCAGGTGACCCTGAATCCTCCCGTAGATATGCTGCAAATGTCACGGATTGCCGGGGCAAGCCGTGTGGAATGTAGGAAGGACCCAAAAGGCAGCAGCTCTGGTGCAGGTGAGTGTTTATTAACAGGGGTGGGTAAGTACAAACAGCGGTGGCGACAAAACATGAAACTGGAAACCTAAACTGGGTAAACTAATAAGACAAACCAGAACGAGGATGCAGGGAGGTCCGGAGAAATACATATGGGAAGACGCAGGGAGACCAAGGGGAAACAACACAGACGAACCAGCAATTACTAAGACAGAAAATACAACTTAAATACACTCAGAGAACACAGGGAGATTACACACAGGTGGGAAACACAGCTACTCCCAGCTGTGTTTCCCACCTGTGTGTAATCTCCCTGTGTTCTCTGAGTGTATTTAAGTTGTATTTTCTGTCTTAGTAATTGCTGGTTCGTCAGGCGATTAACATAACGAGACTAGGGAGGCAAACTGAAAACACTCACATAAGACGCAGACCTTCACAATAAAACAGGAACACACGGGCAGAACAGAGTAAACACTAAACAAAGGAAGAACAGAACCAAAATCGAAGAGAAAACACAAAATGCTGGGTCAAAAGGACCCAGTATCATGACAGAACCCCCCCCCCCCCCCCCCCCCCCCAAGGGCTGGCTCCCGACAGCCCAAAAACAAAACAAAAAAAATAGAAAACAACCCGACCAGGGCGGGAGGAGGGGGTCCAGGACGGAGGGCTCGAGGCAAAACAAAACAGGAGCACCAGAAGGCCAGAAGACAAAAAGAAAAACAAAACACAAGTCCAAAACCAAAAGAAAAGCACACCAAAGCACAGGAAAACCGAGTCCAAAACAGAAAAGACCAGGGGGCCGGCCAGGGGGCCAACAGCACAGGAGTCCAAAACAGAAGAGTTCAGGGGGCCGGCCAGGGGGCCGACAGCACAGGAACCCAAACAGTCCAGGGGGCCGGCCGTGCGGAAGGCAACGGCGGCCACTCAGGCGATGGCGGTCCGGGGGCCGGCCGCGCGGAAGGCAACGGCGGCCACTCAGGCGATGGCGGTCCGGGGGCCGGCCGCGCGGAAGGCAACGGCGGCCACTCAGGCGAAGAGGGTCCGGGGGCCGGCCGCGCGGAAGGCAACGGCGGCCACTCAGGCGATGGCGGTCCGGGGGCCGGCCGCGCGGAAGGCAACGGCGGCCACTCAGGCGATGGTGGCCGGCCAGTAGCCTAGCCAGCGGTCTAGAAAACGGCCGCTTAGCTCCAGACCCAAACGAGGCCGGGCCAGGCGAGGCTGAGGCCACAGCAGGCGGAGATGATGAAGCCGGGCCAGGCGAGGACGATGAAGCCGGGCCAGGCGAGGACGATGAAGCCAGGCCAGGCGAGGACGAAGCTGAAGCCGGGCCAGGCGAGGACGATGAAGCCGGGCCAGGCGAGGACGATGAAGCCGGGCCAGGTGAGGACGAAGCTGAAGCCGGGCCAGGCGAGGACGAAGCTGAAGCCGAACCAGGCGAGGATGAAATTGGACCAGGCGAAGCTGGAGCTGAAGCTGAAGCTAGACCAGGCGAGGATGAAACTGGACCAGGCGAGGCTGGAGCTGAAGCTGAAGCTAGACCAGGCGAGGATGAAACTGGACCAGGCGAGGCTGGAGCTGAAGCTGAAACTGGACCAGGCGAGGCTGGAGCTGAAGCTGAAGCTGGACCAAGCGAAGCACAGGCAGAAGCTGGACCAGGCGAAGCACAGGCAGAAGCTGGACCAGGCGAGGATGAAGACTCTGATGAAGCTGGACCAGGCGAGGATGAAGACTCGGATGAAGCTGGACCAGGCGAGGATGAAGGCTCTGAGGCTGGACCAGGCGAGGCTGAAGGCTCTGAGGCTGGACCAGACGAGGCTGATGATGAAGCTGCAGCCGGCGAGGAGGATGATGAAGCTGCAGCAGGCGGCTGGACGGGCTCCTCGGGCCCCCCAGCTGATGAGGTAGGAAGCTGGACGGGCTCCTCGGGCCCTCCAGCGGAGACATGAGACGAAAACCGGAGCGGTCCTTCGGACCCTCCAGCAGAGACAGGAGACGAAGGCCGGAGCGGTCCCTCGGACCCTCCAGCGGAGACTAGAGACAAAGGCCGGAGCGGTCCCTCGGACCCTCCAGCAGAAGTCAACACTAAGCCAGCAGTCATGGAGTCTTCTGGCAAACACGAAGGCAACTGGCAATGCACTGAGCACTGGCTCTGCCCAGGCAACGCTGACATGGTGCAGTTCTCAGGTGGCTGCATAGACTTCAGGGGTCCAGAATCAGCTGGGGACTGAGACCTAGCCTCTGGGGAAGCCCTGGAGCGGCAAACTGTGCCAATGGCGGCTGAACCGCGAAAAGCCCCTTGAGGTGATATTAGACTTTCTCCCTGCATGGAGTGAATGAGTGAAACCGGGGATACTGGAGCCGGAGCTACTGGGACCTGCGCTACAGGCGGCACTGGAGCTACTGGGGCCTGCGCTACAGGCGGCACTGGAGCTACTGGGGCCTGCGCTACAGGCGGCACTGGAAGGGACACGGGTGGCTCTGGGGCCTGCGCTACAGGCGGCACTGGAAGGGACACGGGTGGCTCTGGGGCCTGAACTGAAAGGGACACGGGAGACTGAGCTGAAAGGGACACGGGAGACTGAGCTGAAAGGGACACGGGAGACTGAGCTGAGGGGGACACGGGAAACTGAGCTGAGGGGGACACTGGAAACTGAGCTGAGGGTGGCTGCCAGGGAGCTAACTGAGCTGAGGGTGGCTGCGAGGGAGCTAACTGAGCTGAGGGTGGCTGCGAGGGAGCTAACTGAGCTGAGGGTGGCTGCGAGGGAGCTAACTGAACTGAGGGTGGCTGCGAGGGAATTAACTGAACTGAGGGTGGCTGCGAGGGAGCTAACTGAACTGAGGGTGGCTGCGAGGGAGCTAACTGAACTGAGGGTAGCTGCGGGGGAGCTAACTGAGCTGGGAGTAGCTGCACAGGCGATACGCAGCTCGCGTTGACATCCGCCACACAAAACACAGCCCCTGAATGAACAGTCACGTTGTCTGGAAAAGACACAGAGTCCTCACTCACCACAGCCGGTAAATTAGAAGTCCGAACGTCCAGCTGTGGGGTGGCGCGTCGGCGGCGCGATCGGCATTTCCTCCCCGCAGACGGCTCCGACGGGCCGGGCAAGATCACATCCGGCGAGTCGGGCAGCGAGGCAGGAGTGGCTGAGAGAAGGTGAGGTGTGTGCTGGAGAAAAGCCTGCATGGTCGGAGGAAGCGATTTTAGAAGCCATGGCAGGCCGGAAAAGAGCCGTTGTAGCCGGCTTTCGACGGTGCGGCGAAGCTCCTCTGGAGGGTTTTCAAGCCACAGCCCGAGGAGAATCTCCACGTTATATGTAACGTCGTCCTGGAGCTCCTCGGACGGATTTACTGCTGCTGGGTCCATGGTGGCTGGTTCGTACTGTCACGGATTGCCGGGGCAAGCCGTGTGGAATGTAGGAAGGACCCAAAAGGCAGCAGCTCTGGTGCAGGTGAGTATTTATTAACAGGGGTGGGTAAGTACAAACAGCGGTGGCGACAAAACATGAAACTGGAAACCTAAACTGGGTAAACTAATAAGACAAACCAGAACGAGGATGCAGGGAGGTCCGGAGAAATACATATGGGAAGACGCAGGGAGACCAAGGGGAAACAACACAGACGAACCAGCAATTACTAAGACAGAAAATACAACTTAAATACACTCAGAGAACACAGGGAGATTACACACAGGTGGGAAACACAGCTGGGAGTGATTAACATAATGAGACTAGGGAGGCAAACTGAAAACACTCACATAAGACGCAGACCTTCACAATAAAACAGGAACACACGGGCAGAACAGAGTAAACACTAAACAAAGGAAGAACAGAACCAAAATCGAAGAGAAAACACAAAATGCTGGGTCAAAAGGACCCAGGATCATGACAGCAATAGACATAGGCTGCCGGGGGATTCCCATGATGCATTGAGTTTTTCCTTTCCAGTCACCTTTCTCACTCACTATGTATTAACAGACCTCTCTGCATTGAATCATATCTGTTATTAACCTCTGTCTCTCTTCCACAGCATGTCTTTTATCCTGTCTTCCTTCTCTCACCCCAACCGGTCGCAGCAGATGGCCCCGCCCTTCCCTGAGGTTTCTTCCTGTTAAAAGGGAGTTTTTCCTTCCCACTGTCCCCAAAGTGCTTGCTCATAGGGGGTCATATGATTGTTGGGTTTTTCTCTGTATCTATGAAGCGCCTTGAGGCGACTTATGTTGTGATTTGGCGCTATATAAATAAAATTGAATTGAATTGAATATATAAGTCACTTAGATCACTTCTAAATGTTAATGTTTGGTTTATTTCAGTGTTTTATTTGTTCCTGAGTAAATCGGTTTGGCTGAGATTAAAGTTAAGCTTCATAACATATTAATCACAGTTAAATTAAGAGGGGACGACAGTAAAAACTCTGGACCTGTGACATCATCAAGTACGCTGGTGTTCCAATTGTAGAAATTGCAAGTCCGTGCTTGCGTTCTCGGCGAGTACGGACTCCCGTGTGATCTCGGCAAGACCGGTCTCGCCGAGAACGCGAGTACGTACTTGCGTACTTAGAATTGAGAAAGGGCTGGTCTCTCTTCCAGGAAACACACAGTCGCAGAGAGAGCGCGTCACCCTGTAACCATGGCAACCGTAACGCTGCCGCCTGCAACAACAGAACGACAGAACAAACAAAACCCAAACAATATGAAACAGGAAAATACCGCCGTGTAATCCATTTATTTCGTTAAAGTAACTGTATTCTAAATACCACCTATTTAAACGGTAACTGTAACAGAATACAGTTACTCATATTTTGTATTTTAAATACGTAACGGCGGTACATGTATTCCGTTACTCCCCAACACTACATATAATTATACTGATAAATGTCTTAAAATAATATCCAAACTGGCAACATGCATGAAATGGACGATAACTTTAACTAGCTTTAACTGTCTTTGAGTTTAAATCGGTGACAACATTTCTAATGATACTAGACTAACAAAAATCTGTGCACAATCATACGGAGCCCCACAAGGGATATGGGAGGGGAAAAAATTAAGATGAACTTTTGCGAGATCTCGCAAAACTAACTCGGGATCTCACAAAAGTTGAATTCCAACAATGGCGGCAGCTACTTAGTTGTAATATTACTCTTTCTGGGTCACAAAATAAACTTTTAAGATATTTTGAGGCGTGAATGTAGCTGTGTAAATGTCAAATATCTGCTCGATTTACAAGACATCACATATTTGCAAAAGTGCTCCGACGTTTTCGGAGACGTCTGACACCCACCATCTCGAAGCTAACGGGAGGTCGAGACCTACTATAGCCGGGGGGAACACCGCTCACCCGGCACATTGTTTTGTGAGATCTCACAAAAGTTTATCTTAATTTTTTTTCTCCCATGTCCCTTGCGGAGCTCCATACAATCACAACTACCATAAATTAAATATCCTTTGTGGTCCTTCTTCCAACATAATGGGTCTCTTTTGTTAATGTTGTGGTGGACCACTAGAGGGCTCCACTCACACCCAGTGTAGAGGAAGTGTGTTCCTGTGTTTTGTGGCGCGATATGCGCAGTTGATGTTGGAGACGAATAAAGAAGGAGTGAGAACTGAGAGCTGTGTCGTTGATGCTTACCTCCACATTGGTGACCCCTGACTCGAGCATGCAACGGGCCGTAGATAACGCACACTCCGCTATGGATGCATCAGCGGCCGCCGGACCTCCGCCTCCTGTTGCAGCTACGTTCGCTGTGGCGCTGAAACTGCCGGACTTTTGGCTCCATGACCCCCCGTCATGGTTCGTACACGTGGAGGCTCAGTTCGCCCTTCGTGGCATCTCGGCTGACGACACGAAGTATCACCATGTGGTGGCCTCGCTCGACCCGCTGGCCACCCGTCACGCGATGGCGCTCCTCCGGGACCCACCCGCCCAAGGGAAATACGCCGCCCTCAAAGAGCTGCTTCTTCGGCGCTATGCCCTCTCCGACGCCGAACGAGCCGAAAAGCTCCTCAACCTGTCAGGCTTGGGTGGCGGTACCGCGCTCGAGCTCATGGAGAACATGCTATCGTTGCTCGGGCCGGATGACGGTGGTTTCCTCTTCGTGCACCTCTTCCTTCGCCAACTACCGGCCGCCGTGAGAGCTGTCCTCGCGAACTCTCCGCTTCTGCCTGCGAAGGATTATCGCTCCCTGGCTGAAGAAGCGGATCGTATTCTCCTGGCTAGCCGCACTTTCGACGTTCACGCCCTGGCTACGGACACGCCGGCGGCACCTTCCACGCCTCCACCTGCCTCCCCCGGAGCATCCGCCCCCTTGCTGACGGCAGGGATTGCTACACGCCGGCACCGCGGAAAGAGCATCTGTTTCTACCATCAGCGTTTTGGCGACAGAGCGCGTCGCTGCCTGCCGCCTTGCGCTTTCACGGCCCAGGGAAACGGACCCGCCAGCGCGCCATAGCAGCCACGACCGCTGGCAATACAGAAAGGCTGCTCTTCATAGAGGACTCGCGCTCCGGGAGACGTTTTCTCGTGGACTCCGGCTCCCAGAAGAACCTCCTTCCCCCGACCGCTGCCGACGGACTAGCAGCGAACTGTGGGCCGCAGCTCATTGCAGCTAACGGCTCTCCCATCAAAACGTTTTGGGAAAGGTTGGTGACTGTTTGTTTTCATGGCCGGGATTTCCAGTGGAACTTTGTTGTTGCTGCTAGCTCTGTACCTATTTTGGGTGCTGATTTCCTGTGTGCTCATGGACTACTTGTCGATGTCGCTAACAGACGTTTAATCGATGCTCTCTCGTTTTCTTCGCTACCCTGTTTTACTCGGGCCGCCGAGCCCCTGATTCGGGCTAATGTAGTGACCTCCGGGGATGCTTTTCAGCGTTTGCTTTTAGAGTTTCCATCGCTGTCTGTCCCTAATTTCTCTAGCACGGTAACGAAGCATGGGGTTGAGCATTATATTCCCACGGTCGGGCCCCCGGTGTTCGCGCGCGCGCGCCGCCTCGACCCCGCGAAACTGTCCGTCGCTCGGGAAGAGTTTGCAGCCATGGAGCGCCTTGGCATTGTACAGCGTTCGAACAGTGCATGGGCCTCTCCGCTTCACATGGTGCCCAAATCGGACGGTCGGTGGCGGCCATGCGGAGATTTCCGCCGTTTAAATAATGCCACGGAGAATGACTGTTACCCCATCCCCCACATTCAGGATTTTTCTGCCAATCTCGCCGGAACGTCGATTTTTTCTAAAATTGACTTGGTGCGGGGGTATCACCAGGTTCCCGTGCGCCCCGAAGACGTTCCTAAAACCGCTGTCATTACCCCCTTCGGCTTGTTCGAGTTTTTGCGCATGCCGTTTGGCCTGAAAGGTGCCGCCCAGACCTTTCAGCGGCTGATGGACTCCGTTTTGCGTGGGCTGCCGTTCGTTTTTGTTTATCTGGACGATATATTGGTGGCCAGCTGCTCAGCGAGCCAGCACGAGTCCCATCTGCGCCAGGTTTTCCAGCGTTTGGAAGCGCACAGCCTGATCATCAACCCTTCCAAGTGCCAGTTTGGGTTGCCTGTTCTGGATTTCCTCGGGCACCGCATTTCCGCTGAAGGTGTGGTTCCGTTGCCCGACAGAGTCCAGGCCGTTTCGGCTTTTCCGCGTCCCACGT